>NC_090027.1:16445222-17045222 GCF_037176765.1 Anolis sagrei | reverse complement strand
ACATTGTGCAAATTGCTTTCCATAGCATTAATCATTAAGTTCTATTGAATTCACTCATTAGAAGTTACTCATGTGAGATCATGCTATCTCTAACACATATTTCTACTGTTCCAAAAGTGGTCCTTCTACTCTAATTAAAAAACAACAACATTTAATCAGTGATTCTAAAGCTTTTCAAAAAAAGATTTGCTCGGCTTCAGAATCAGGCAAATACAAATGTTGGCGACGTCACTGGAATTAACATACAGTCAAGACAGATAATTAGCTTGGCAATGAGTTCACAAGAGAGATAATAATAATAATAATAATAACAACAACAACAATAACAATATTTTTTTCATGTCAGGAATGACTTGAGAAACTGCAAATTGCTTCTGGTGTGAGAGAATTGAACATCTGCAAGAATGTTGTCTAGGGGACGCCCGGATGTTTTGATGTTTTACCATCCTGTGGGAGGCTTCTCTCATGTCCCCGCATGGGGAGCTGGAGCTGACAGAGGGAGCTCATCCTGCTCCCTGGATTCCAACCACTGACCTTTTGGTCAGCAGCCCTGCCAGCACAAGGGTTTACTATTAAAAGGTAAAGGTAGGTAAAGGTAGTCCCCTGACATTAAGTCCAGTCATGTCTGACTCTGGGGTGTGGTGCTCATCTCCATTTCTAAGCCGAAGAGCCAGCGTTGTCCGTAGACACCTCCAAGGTCATGTGGCCGGCATGACTGCATGGAGCGCCGTTACCTTCCCGCCAGAGCGGTACCTATTGGTCTACTCACATTTGCATGTTTTCGAACTGCTAGGTTGGCAGAAGCTAGGGCTGACAGCGGAAGCTCACGCCGCTCCCTGGAATCGAACCTGTGACCTTTCGATCAACAAGCTCAGCAGCTCAGTGCTTTAACCCACTGCGCCACCGGGGGCTCCACTATTATTGTGCCTAATAATAATAATAATAATAATAATAATACCAACAACAACAACATAACTGTGGCTCACAAGTGGAACTTTGAAAAAGGAGACAAAGGAGGGCCTGATTCTGGCAGCCCAAGTACAAGCAATTAGAACAAATGCCATCAAAGCCAGAATTGAAAAGTCGACGACAGATCCCAAATGTATACTCTGCAAGGAAGCAGATGAAACAATAGATCATATCCTCAAGATCGCGCAGACAGACTACAAGCAGAGGCACAACACCGTTGCTCAGATGATTAATTGGAACTTGTGCCACAAATACCATCTGCCTGCGACAAAGAACTGGTGGGATCACAACCTGGAAAAAGTTTTAGAGAATGAACACGTCAAGCTACTCTGGGAATTCAGACAGAGTTTTGAGCACAATACTCCTGATCTCATGATTGTGTTAAAAAACCAAGTATGGATCATCGATGTCACAATCCCAGGTGACAGCAGGATTGAAGAGAAACAACTGGAAAAGCTGACACGATATGAGGATTTAAAGATCGAACTGCAAAGACTCTGGCACAGGGGTCCTCAAACTTTTTAAACCGGGGGCCAGTTCACTGTCCCTCAGACTGTTGGAGAGCCGGACTATAGTTTTTTTAAAAAAAAAATCAATAAAAAGATTCCTATGCACATTGCACATATCTTATTTTGCTGTGTGGAAGGGCCCTTAGAGGGGGTTCTTTCTAGCCCTCTTTAGGCAGTAATTCCAGGAGCAGAGAATGGGAAATCTTCCTATTTCTAGTCCGAACAAAATCTGGCTACCAGTATTAAAAAAAACTCTAAAATTGTAAATGTAAATAAAGAACAACACTCAAACACAGGGGAACTCCAGACAAGAAACAATCGGGGCCAGCTAAAACAACAAAGGATTATCCCAAAAAACTGTCAGGCTATGAAATGGTAATCAAGCTGGCCAATTGAAACATTCATACCTACCTCCAACAGACAAGAGTTCTTTCTCCCACCCTGGATCTTCCACAATTTTCCTAGTTAAAGGTTTTCCTCTGACATGAAGTCCAGTCATGTCTGACTCTGGGGTGTGGTGCTCGTCTGCATTTCTAAGTCGAAGAGCCGGCGTTGTCCATAGACACCTCCAAGGTCATGTGGCCGGCATGACTGCATGGAGCGCCGGGGCAGCCTCCTTGGCTGGCTCACGCTGCCCATCGGGCCCGATGGGCAGCGTGAGCCTGCTAAGGGAGGAGCAGCACTGCGCGGCCTACTCGCACATAAAGTACCTTGCAAGGTGCTTTACGCCCGAGTAGGCCACGTGGAGCAGCTGCCCTTGGCTGGCTCACGCTGCCCTTCGGGCCTGACGGATAGCATGAGCCAGCCAAGGGAGGGGCACTGTGTGTTGGAGGGGGGCGCTCCTCCTCCGCGGGCTGGATAAGTACCCTTCGCGGGCCGGAAGTGGCCCGCGGGCCATAGTTTGGGGACCCCTGCTCTGGCACAAGCCAGTCAACGTGGTCCCAGTGGTGATCAGCGCACTGGGTGCAGTGCCTAAAGACCTTGGCGTGCACTTAAACACAATCGGTGCTGACAAAATTACCATCTGCCAGCTGGGATCTGCATGCAATATTTGCCGATACATCACACAGTCCTAGACATTTGGGAAGTGTCCGACGTGTGATCCAATTCAACAGCCATCAGAGTGATCAGAGTGATCTTGTCTGCTGTGGACTCATCTTGTTGTGTTTCAAATAATAATAATAATAATAATAATAATAATAATAATATCACACAGTCCTAGATGCTTGGGAAGTGTTCGACTTGTGATTTTGTGATACGAAATCCAGCGTATAAATCTTGTTTGCTGTGACATACTGTGCTTTTGTGTCAATAATAATAATAATAATAATAATAATAGTAATAATAATCTATTTATAACCCGCTGTCTCTCCCCAAAGATGCAGCTTCCTGGCTGTCAAGCCCCGTTTCTCAGTAGCCTCACGATTGATAATACAGGATCTGCCAGAATTCTGCTTTTGAGTGTGAGAAAGAAAGAAAACTTCCTGCTTAGCCTCCCTTTTACTCCTAAGTGCTAAAACCATGACCTATGCAGCAAGATGAATTCCGACTTTGGTTTGACAAAATGAAGTGGATTAGCATTAAGAGCCAGACATCTCACTGAATTAAATATTTAACGTAAATTGTTATGGCAGAGTATTAATGCATTATATACTAAAGCCTTTTAAGTGCATGGTTTCATCCATCTGCTGCTGCAGAAGTTCTCGATAGTTGGTAGAATAATGGTGTGTTACCGGGCAGATGTCGGGAGGAGGCTCAGCTCAAAACTAAAATGTGATGTGTAGTACAAATAGGGATAATGTCCTGAGTTTGTCATATAATACTTTGGGCAGAAGGCTTCTTTGACATTGTGCTTCAAGGAGTAGCTATCTGGAATGGGTTCTGTGGGTAGCATTTTTAAAACTAAAGGGGTTCTCCTTTTATATAAGCTTATACAATAATCAATTTTGGTGTTTGGCATTCTTTTGTTGTTGTTTTTTTGAAAATAGTATTGCATCAGTTGGAGGAATAATGGAGTATGTTCTTCACTTTGCAAATGTGTATATGAGCTATCTCCTTCTTGCATTGCAGCAGTGCAGGGAAAGTTGCAAAACCGTCTTATAGTTTCTGATCCTTTTAATTATATGAGCCACTCTCACCCATCATTTATTCTGACCAATCAGCAGAAATATCCACTATGATCCACCTAAGGGAGGCCCCTTCTACCCTGCCATATAATCCGGATTATTTTTGTGTGTGCATGTGTGTGTGTGTGTATATATATATATATGTATATTTATATAAATAAAAATGTAATGTTCATAGAATCATAGAATCATAGAATCAAAGAGTTGGAAGAGACCTCATGGGCCATCCAGTCCAACCCCCTGCCAAGAAGCAGGAATATTGCATTCAAATCACCCCTGACAAATGGCCATCCAGCCTCTGCTTAAAAGCTTCCAAAGAAGGAGCCTCCACCACACTCCAGGGCAGAGAGTTCCACTGCTGAACGGCTCTCACAGCTCTGCTGAACGGCTCTCTCGTTTGTGGTATTCACAAAACTCAAGAACGGAAGGAAAGAAGGAGGGAGGGAAAGAAGGAAAAAAAGCAGAGAAAGAAGGAAGGAAGGAAAGAAAGAGGTAGAGAAGGAAGGAGGGAATGAGGGAAGGAAAGAAAAGGGGTATGCAGGAAAGAGGTAGGGAAGGAAGGAAGGAAGGAAGGAAGGAAGGAAGGAAGGAAGGAAGGAAGGGAAGAAGGAGAGAATGAGGGAGGGAAGGAAAAGGGGGGTATGCAGGAAAGAGGTAGAGAAGGAAGGAAGGAGAGAAGGAAAGAAAGAAAGAGAAGGAAGAAGAGAGGGAAGGAAGGAGAGAAAGGGAGGGAAGGAAAAAAGGAGAGAAGGAAGGAAGGAGAGAAAGAGGGAATGAAGGAAAAAAAGGGAAGGAAGGAAAGAAAGAAAGAGGTAGGGAAGGAAGGAAGGAAGGAAGGAAGGAAGGAAGGAAGGAGAGAAAGAGGGAATGAAAGAAAAAAGCAGAGAAGGAAGGAAAGAACGAGGTAGGGAAGAATGAGGGAGGGAAAGAAAAAGGAGCGTACGCAGGAAAGAGGTAGAGAGGCAAGGAAGGAGAGAAAGAAAGAAAGAAAGAAAGAAAGAAAGAGAAGGAAGAGGGAGAGAGGGAAGGGAAGGAAGGAGAGAAAGAAGGAGGGAAGGAAGGAAGGAAGGAAGGAGAGAAGGAAAGATGGAATTAAAGAGCAAAGGAAGGAAGGAAGGAAGGAAGGAAGGAAGGAAGGAAGGAGTGAGTTAGAGAAGGAAGGAAGGAAGGAGAGAAAGCAGAAGGGAAAGAAAAAGTGGGGAAGAAAGGAAAGAGGGAGGGAGGGGAGGAAGGAGAGAAAGAAAGGAGAGAAAGAGGAAGGGATGGTTGGCCACAGCAACGCGTGGCGGGTACAGCTAGTAAATAAATAAATGAGTCCACACTGCCACATAATCCAGTTCAAATCAGATAATCTGGATTTTATATGACAATGTAGAAAGATGGGCTCTCCCTGGAGCAGGAGCAGCCTCTTGACTGTCACGAAGCCTTAGAGCCAAGAGAAATCCTAGACATGTTTTCCCAGTTGCCTCCCATCACAGCTCCGTAGAAGTGATAGCATAATGTTAATGTTTGTGAAATAGTGTGGAAATAAGGAGTAGCATGTTGAGGAGGGACTAGAGCAGTGTTTCTCAAACTTCCTCATGCCATGACCCCTTAATACAGTTCCTTATGTTGTGGTGACCCCCAACCATAACATTATTTTCTTTGCTACTTCACAACTGTAATTTTGCTGCTGTTATGAAACATCTTGTAAATATCTGATATGTAGGATGTATTTTCATTCATTTGGAACAAATACTTGCTACACCCAAATTTGAATACTGATGGGGTTGAGGGGAGGATTGATTTTGTCATTTGAGAGTTGTAGTTGCTGGGATTTCTAGTTCACCTACAATATCAAAGGGGATTCTGAACTCCACCAAGGATAGAACTGAACCAAACTTGGGATACAGAGCTCCCATGACCAACAGAAACTACTAGAAGGGTTTGGTGGGCATTGACCTTGGGTTTTGGAGTTGTAGTTCACCTACATGCAGAGAGCACATATGCATCTGGACCAAACTTGGCACGAATACTTAATATGCCCAAATGTGGACACTGGTGGGGTTTGGGGAAGATAGACCTTGACATTCGGGAGTTGTAGTTGCTGGGATTTATAGTTCACCTAAAATCAAAGAGCATTCTGAACTCCACCAATGACGGAATTGTGCCAAACCTCCCACACGGAACCCCCACAGCCATCGGAAAATACTGTGTTTTCTAATTGTCTTTGGCGACCCCTCTGACACCCCCTCGCAACCCCCAGGGGTCCCGACCCCCAGGTTGAGAAACACTGGACTAGAGTATAAAAGGTATCATATTTTTCTATTATTATGAATATTCCATTTGTTCCACACTGGTTGCACATTGTCATATGTTTGTGACGAAAAGTCAGAACTATAGCTGGAAGTAGCTGTAGAGATCCAGCAGATGGCAACCTTCATTCTGAATCAGTAAGAGACCTGTCATGTGCCAGGCACATGCACAAACACACACAAACAAATAAACACACAAACAAAATTAATAAAGTCCCCAACACCATATTACCAATCTTTCACCCCTTATGGTTTTGCTAATATTTGAGGCGTTAACTTTCCAGGACATAGCTGAAAGGAACACCGAGCCCTATGTCCCCCCATCGACGTTAGTTACAAACTTTTGTGAAAATATAGGGAAATCTTTAGTGTCATGTTTCTGCTTCTGTTGCACAAACCCTTTCCTTCTTTGTTCTTATTGGGAATTTCCCTTGTTCGTGGAATGTGTCTCGCAGTTCTGGCTTTGCCGCTGTTGCTCTCTGGCTCAGACGCAGATGCATTCCAGACAAGGGAGAGTTGCATTCTGCCACAAGTTAAGTATAAGTGTATATATATCTATGTTTATGGAGAGAACCTGGCAGACATCCTATGGCAACACTTTTTTTTTTTGTCATGAGCATGCAAAGAATTATTCCTTCCAGGCTGGAATACTTTGCAAAACAGAGTCTGAAATTCCAGCTGCTGATATACTTCCCAAGTTTGAATATTTAGGATGTGCTTTGTGACATTTCTCTTTTTGTGTGTGTGTCAGGAGCGATTTGAGAAACTGCAAGTCACTTCTGGTGTGAGAGAATTGGCCGTCTGCAAGGATGTTGCCCAGGGGATGCCTGGATGTGTTACCATCCTTGTGGGATGGTAGAGGAGGGCGACTAAAATGATCAAGGGTCTGGAGAACAAGCCCTATGAGGAGCGGCTTAAGGAGCTGGGCATGTTTAGCCTGAAGAAGAGAAGGCTGAGAGGAGATATGATAGCCATGTATTAATATGTGAGAGGAAGCCACAGGGAGGAGGGAGCAAGCTTGTTTTCTGCTTCCTTGGAGACTAGGACGCGGAACAATGGCTTCAAACTACAAGAGAGGAGATTCCATCTGAACACCAGGAAGAACTTTCTGACAGTGAGAGCCGTTCAGCAGTGGAACTCTCTGCCCTGGAGTGTGGTGGAGGCTCCTTCTTTGGAAGCTTTTAAACAGAGGCTGGATGGCCATCTGTCAGGGGTGATTTGAATGCAATATTCCTGCTTCTTGGCAGGGGGTTGGACTGGATGGCCCATGAGGTCTCTTCCAACTCTTTGATTCTATGATTCTATGAGGCTTCTGTCATGTGCCCACATGGGGAGCCAGAGCTGACAGAAGGAACTCATCCGCGCTCTCCCCTGATTCGAACCTTTGACCTATCAGTCTTCAGCCCAGCCGGCACAAGGATTTAACCCATTGCGCCATTGGGAACTCTAGCAACTGATGGAGATGAGAGACATGGCCTTCTCAGTGGTGGCCCCTCACCTGTGAAACTCCCTCCTCAGTGAAATTAGATTGCCCCCCTCACTCCTGACATTCAGGAAAAAATATAAAATATGGTTATGGGATCAAGGCTTTGGACAATAATTGTTTAGTGCAATAACTTCCTTACTTTACGTAGGCAATCCCTCGTTGTCCAAGTAGGATTGTGTTCCAAGATCGGTGTACTGGTGGCGGGTCTGTAGGTGACTGTGGAGCCCTATTCTTGATCTGCATGTTCTCCCGCAGTGAGGCCATTGGTTTCCTGGTGGAAGGCTGTCCTGGTCAGGATTGACTTGACACACCTTCCTCTTGGCACATTTCTCTCTTTTACCCTCCATTCGTGCCTCTTCAAATTCTACAGCACTGCTGGTCACAGCTGACTTCCAGCTGGAGTGCTCAAGGGCCTGGGCTTCCCAGTTCTCAGTGTCTCTGCCAGAGTTTTTAAGGTTGGCTTTAAAACTCTTTTTCTGTCCACCAACATTCCGTTTTCCATTCTTGAGTTCGGAGTAGAGCAATTGCTTTGGGAGATGGTGGTTGGGCATCCTGACAACATGGCCGGTCCAGCGGAGTTGATGGCCAAGGACCATTGCTGGTGGTCTTTGCTTCTTCCAGCATGCTGACGTTTGTCTGCTTGTCTTCCCAAGAGATTTGCAGGATTTTTCGGAGGCAACGCTGATGGAATCGTTCTAGGAGTTGCATGTTACATCTGTAGACAGTCCACGTTTCACAGGCATCTAGCAGGGTTGGGAGGACAAAAGCTTTATAAACGAGCGCCTTAAAAAAATCCAAAAAATCCGGAGAGGCCCTGCTCGTGATTCCGCCTGCATCGCAGGCACGTCTGGTGGGGACGCGAGACAGGGCCTTTTCTGTGGTAGCCCCCCGACTCTGGAACACCCTCCCCAAAGATCTTAGACAGGCCCCTTCGTTGGCAGTCTTTAGAAAGAACTTGAAGACCTGGCTGTTCCGATGTACCTTTCCAGAATAGGAAAACTCCTACAACAAGTCCCAGAAGCACTTTACTAGAATTAAGATTGCTGGCACACCGCACTTACCCTATAATCCTTACATATCACCTGTCACATCAGCACTTTTAATCTGTACCCATTACTCTGGCCCGGCCCAGTTTTATTGTGTCTTGATGTATTGTTTATTGCTTGTTGTTTAATATTGCTTTAACTGTTTTTAATTTGCTTTAGGTTGTGCATTGTTATGTTGTGTTTTGAGGTCTTGGCCTTTGTAAGCCGCATCGAGTCCTTCGGGGGATGCTAGCGGGGTACAAATAAAGTTAATAATAATAATAATAATAATAATAAATACACATCAGTAGAATGGCTTTGGATTATGAGTTTGGACTGCGTGGTTTTTAATAATTGTTTTAATGTTTAATATTCGTATGTATTATTATTTTCTTGTTTTCATGTACGTATACCTTTGTTTTACTGGATGTATATTTTATGGCATCGAATTGTTGCTTACCTTTGAGATCGCTCCGAGTCCCGTTCGGGGTGAGAAGGGTGGTATACAAATGAAGTAGATAGATAGATAGATAGTAGGCTTGGGCGGTTTCGTTCGTTAATTTCGTATTTCGTTATTAATTCGTATTTAAATTAGCTTACGATCCAATATTGAGCCAGGCAGGAATAGTGTGAGGAGTAAATTAGATTCGAAACAATTTTTTCAATTTATTTCGTAATTATTTCGTAATTAGTTCGTAATTATTTCGTAATTATTTTCGCATGTCTGGTGCAAGTTTTATAGTTGTTGTTTGTTTTATCACACCAACAGTCAACAACAGAGGGAGAGGGAAGCTTCAGAAGTTCCCCCCTGTCCCATTTGGAGGTGTTTTTAGCATATTGCGCAATCGCGTCCGCCATTAACGAATCGACGACACCAAATTGGGAGGGATAGCCAATAGTCCAGAGGACAGGAGCAGGATTCAAAACGATCTTGACAGATTAGAGAGATGGGCCAAAACTAACAAAATGAAGTTCAACAGTGACAAATGCAAGATACTCCACTTTGGCAGAAAAAATGAAATGCAAAGATACAGAATGGGTGATGCCTGGCTCGAGAGCAGTACGTGTGAAAAAGATCTTGGAGTCCTCGTGGACAACAAGTTAAACATGAGCCAACAATGTGATGTGGCGGCAAAAAAAGCCAATGGGATTTTGGCCTGCATCAATAGGAGCCGAGTGTCTAGATCTAAGGAAGTAATGCTACCCCTCTATTCTGCTTTGGTTAGACCACATCTGGAATATTGTGTCCAATTCTGGGCACCACAATTCAAGAGAGATATTGACAAGCTGGAATGTGTCCAGAGGAGGGCGACTAAAATGATCAAGGGTCTGGAGAACAAGCCCTATGAGGAGCGGCTTGGGGAGCTGGGCATGTTTAGCCTAAAGAAGAGAAGGCTGAGAGGAGATATGATAGCCATGTATAAATATGTGAGAGGAAGCCACAGGGAGGAGGGAGCAAGCTTGTTTTCTGCTTCCTTGGAGACTAGGACGCGGAACAATGGCTTCAAACTACAAGAGAGGAGATTCCATCTGAACATTATAAAGAACTTCCTGACTGTGAGAGCTGTTCAGCAGTGGAACTCTCTGCCCTGGAGTGTGGTGGAGGCTCCTTCTTTGGAAGCTTTTAAACAGAGGCTGGATGGCCATCTGTCAGGTGTGATTTGAATGCAATATTCCTGCTTCTTGGCAGAATGAGGTTGGACTGGATGGCCCATGAGGTCTCTTCCAACTCTTTGATTCTATGATTCTATGATTCGTAATTTTACGAAATTTTGTAAATTTTGAAATTTTTTAAAGGAAAATTTCGGAATTCTTTAAAAAAAACGAAACGCAAGGGCCCCCTAAAAACGAAACGAGTTTAGAAACAAATTTTTCCGTGGTTACCCAAGCCTAATAGATAGATAGATAGATAGATAGATAGATAGATAGATAAATTAGGCAATGTGGCTTCTAACATGCTAGTTGGGGATTCGAGTGGGATTTTTGCAAAATATCATTGATATTGTTGCAGTAATGTCCTGATCTGGAAGGACGCTTCCAATTTAATCACTTGCTGTCACACTTTTGAGCTGTTTTTAAAATTGTGATCATGCTGTGAGTTTTGTGAGAATGATGCTTTGAAGATAATACTTCGAATGCCTTCGACATTTCCTGAGTTGGCGGAAGGGTATGTTATACCTTATGCTCTTTAGATTCTCCCGAACTTCTCAGTTAGTTCAGAGGCAAGCCGAAGTCTTGTTTCTTTCCTTCTATTTACATTACGAGGATGTTTCCTGAAAGATGAGTTTGTAAGTCTCAGGAATGTAGTTTCCTCCCGTCTTTAAAGCAGGCAGCTCCTCTCTCTTGAAAATGTCAGGAAACATTAAATCAGCTTAGACTGACATCCCCACGGGCAAGTCCTATTTGTCAATTACTATTTCCTTGGGAAATAGCAGCGAGTGTTGGGGCCTTGCTACTACATGCATTTGTAGATATGGGAATAATTCTCTCTTTTTTCAACACTTCTTCCTGCATAACATAGTCCATTGTGTTTACATAGAAAACAATCCTCCAAATCTGCATGGCTGCAGTCACATTCTGTAGACGGAGGAAACGGGAAAGTATGATGTTTGTAGACTGCTTTGCAAGACAAAAAAAAAATCCCAAGTGATTTCCAATTATAAAATGGTATTTTAAAAATATTTTAAAAATATTACAAATGCCTAAAAGGTTAAATTAACTCAGAAGTATAAAATAATTAAAAATGTGATAGTGCTTCTAGTCCATAATGATTAATCCACAGTAGGAATGTAAATATATGCTTATTTTGTTGACAACATGCACTGTATATTAGACATATTCTGTCTCAATCTGTATCTATTATTAGGGCTTTCTATAGTTCAGGTTGTGGAGGAATGTAAAATAAACCACGTGTAGTCCACGTTTTATCAGCCCACACACTGCCTTGCCAGAGGAAAAAAAAATGCCACGCAAATGAAGAGTAAAGAACAAGTAAAAAGGTAAAGGTAGTACCCTGACATTAAGTCCAGTCATGTCTGACTCTGGGGTGTGGTGCTCATCTCCATTTCTAAGCCGAAGAGCCAGCGTTGTCCATAGACACCTCCAAGGTCATGTGGCCGGCATAACTGCCTGGAGCGCCCTTACCTTCCCGCCGGAGCGGTACCTATTGATCTACTCACATTTGCATGTTTTCCAACTGCTAGGTTGGCAGAAGCTAGGGCTGACAGCGGAAGCTCACGCCGCTCCCCGGAATCAAACCTGCGACCTTTCGATCAACAAGCTCAGTAACTCAGTGCTTTAACCCACTGCGCCACCGGGGGCTCCTTAAAGAACAAGTAGTTTACTCTTATTATTTCAGAACAACATATGTACAATATGTATCAACTCACTAAATTTCCTTTGAGAGAGATTTTAAATAGTCTTTGTCCATATGAGAGACCTTCTTTCAGCAGCCAAGAATCAAATCAGTCATAGAATCATAGAATCAAAGAGTTGGAAGAGACCTCATGGGCCATCCAGTCCAACCCCATTCTGCCAAGAAGCAGGAATATTGCATTCAAATCACCCCTGACATATGGCCATCCAGCCTCTGTTTAAAAGCTTCCAAAGAAGGAGCCTCCATCACACTCCAGGGCAGAGAGTTCCACTGCTGAACAGCTCTCACAGTCAGGAAGTTCGTCCTCATGTTCAGATGGAATCTCCTTTTCTTGTAGTTTGAAGCCATTGTTCCGCGTCCTAGTCTCCAAGGAAGCGGAAAACAAGCTTGCTCCCTCCTCCCTGTGGCTTCCTCTCACATATTTATACATGGCTATCATATCTCCTCTCATCCTTCTCTTTTTCAGGCTAAACATGCCCAGCTCTTTAAGCCGCTCCTCATAGGGCTTGTTCTCCAGACCCTTGATCATTTTAGTCGCCCTCCTCTGGACACATTCCAGTCTCTCTCTCTCTCTGCTTCTCTCTTCATCTCTCTGCACGTGCATAGCTTGAGTCTGAACAAAAATGCAACAGTATCCAAAAGTTCTAGGCTCAGCCATCATCCCGTGTATTCATGCATTTTATTTTACAGTTGACACACACACATTCACTGATTGTTTGCATGCTCCAACACAGTTTGTGCATCCAGAAGGGAGCACAACCAGAAACAGAACCCAGCTTTCATAGAGATCCCAGAATTACAAAACATAAAAAAAGAAATCTTTTGCAAATGTCATAAAAAGACTACTGGTCTGAAATTGAAAATGTGTTATTTGCAGAAGGATACTGTTCATGGGGCTGCAATGGTGTAGTGTGTTAAACCAATGAGCTGCTGAACTTGCTCACCAGAAAGTCGGTGGTTCGAATCTGTGGGACGGGGTGAGCTCCCGTTGATAGCCCCAGCTTTTGCCAACCAAGCTGTTCTGTCATGCGCTGGGCTTGAAATGAATTGCTTTTAAAACAGGACATGCAATTTTAGCCCAGCGGGAAGCCAGGGACCCCGAAGAGAAATTCTTAAGGATTTTCACCATAAACAGTCTTTAGAGGGCTTGTGAAATATAACAAAGCCTTTATTGGTGAACAATCAACAGAAACGTCTGTTGTCTTCAAAAGGTTAAACAAATGCTTCCAGGCTTTTGTGCAACTGGTGGCTTCTAACTATTACTTTACTCTAAAGGAAAATCCCTTTCCAAACTTCTCCCAGGCTAACTGTGAACCTAAACCTAACTGATGTGGGCGCCACTACCGGGTTGAACTGCATCTCAAAGCACCGAGTGGACCTACCAGTAGGCCTGTAGTCACTTCAGCTGGAGTTCTTAGATATTCAAAGCTGTTTTACCCTCCGAAATTCCTCAGAGCTTTAGGGCTGTTTCCCTGGGAATCTTTGGGAATCCTTTTGCTCTTAAGGCTGTTCTCCCCCGGGAGGTCTTAAGGGTTGAAGTCTTTGTACAGGAGAAAGTCTGTACACGTCCTGTACATTGACTTTCCTTGCTGAGACTGACTGAAAATGGCTCCCTTCCCTTCTCAATTGTCCTGAACAGGGGGCGGAACTAAACGTAACGATGATGGACAGGGGGCCTGCCCTATAACTGCAAACTTTAACAGGAAGCCACCCTTCTGCAAAATCCCAAGCCTTGGGCTGCAAGCAAACACTTAATACAAGGCAAATAAAGTGGGAGCTTCTGGTACAGCTGTACCAGCACACTAGCAGTTCAAAAATATGAGTAGATCAATAGGTACCACTCCTATTGGGGAGGTAACAGCGCTCCATGTAGTCATGCCAGCCACATGACCTAGGAAGTGCCTACGGACAACGCTGGCTCTTTGATTTAAAAATGGAGATGAGCACCATGGAGATGAGAGTCAGACTTGACTAAATTTAATGTCAAGGGGAAACCTTTACCTTTATTGTTTATTATTGAAATTCTCTGTGTTGACCTGTATATTGATTTAGATTGTTTTTCAAGCTTATAGTTGATTTGCTTTGTTGGTCACTTCAATCATAGATGTTATAGGCAGAATTAAATTATTAAATTCCACCTCCTACATAATGTGTTCCTAGTGCAGCATTGTTATGTCTGATATGCTGATGATGGAAAACCTTGTGGACAAGAGAGTCAAGCTGAAGGATAAGTATTGAGATTGAATTATTATCCACCGGAACATGAAAATGTCCTGATTATAGGTTAGTCTTGTTCACCCTGTAAGATTTTGACCCATTGCTGATCCCTGACTGTTCTATTTTTATAATCACTTGGGAGACGATCCTATTCAGCACTTGATGACTATGGTTTGCTTGTCACTGAGTGAATCTATTTAGTGCATGGCTTCCTTTGGTTAAGAAGGATCCTTCTACGGTATATGCGCTGCTTCATACTTTCAGCACTTCTGTCTGCTATCTCACTTATGCATTGCTTCTAAGTAATAGCTGTAATCAATATCAGACCTCATTGTGAAATAAAGATGATTTGTTAAGATTTATTAGGAAATATTTATTATTTATTTAAATATTTATATTTGAACCTAGACCAGTGATACCGGGGCCCCCGGTGGCGCAGTGGGTTAAAGCGCTGAGCTGCTGAGCTTGTTGATCGAAAGGTCGCAGGTTCGATTCCGGGGAGCGGCGTGAGCTTCCGCTGTCAGCCCTAGCTTCTGCCAACCTAGCAGTTCGAAAACATGCAAATGTGGGTAGATCAATAGGTACCGCTCCGGCGGGAAGGTAAGGGCGCTCCATGCAGTCATGCCGGCCACATGACCTTGGAGGTGTCTACGGACAACGCTGGCTCTTCGGCTTAGAAATGGAGATGAGCACCACACCCCAGAGTCAGACATGACTGGACTTAATGTCAGGGGACTACCTTTACCTTTACCTTAGACCAGTGATGGGCAACCTTTTGAGCTTGATGTGTCAAAATTTGCCAAAAACCTGAGCATAACTTGGGTGGGATGTCAACTTCGAGAAAAACCCCCCCATAATTTTGCAATATTTATAGTTTAAATAAGAAAAATGTATATTCCATACTGCGTTATGGAGTGAACAATGCTCAAACGTGCAGATATTAAATTTGTAGAGCGTTTTACAAATTTAAGGATGGAATTAGATTGGCTCTTATAAGGTGTACTTCTCTATATGTGGCCGCGTGTCATCAAAAATAGCCATGTGTGTCAGTGCTGACACGCGTGTCATAGGTTCACCATCATGGACCTAGACCAAGCAGCACCCTAAACTAGAGGTGGCAAACTGGGAAACCACTATAAGCTTGTGGTGCTCAAAGGTGATTGTTTTCACAAATTTAGGATCTACCTCTGTCATTTTAATTTTTCTTGAATGGAAGCAAGGAAGAGGATAGTCCTGTGGTGCTTTTGTCAGCACATGACTCTTGTTTGAAAGGGAAGGTAGTAGGTAAAGGTAAAGGTAGTCCCCTGACATTAAGTCCAGTCATATCTGACTCTGGGGTGTGGTGCTCATCTCCATTTCTAAGCCGAAGAGCCAGCGTTGTCCATAGCCACCTCCAAGGTCATGTGGCCAGCATGACTGCATGGAGCGCCCTTACCTTCCCGCCGGAGCGGTACCTATTGATCTACTCGCATTTGCATGTTTTCAAACTGCTAGGTTGGCAGAAGCTAGGGCTGACAGCGGAAGCTCATGCCGCTCCCCGGAATCGAACCTGTGACCTTTCGATCAACAAGCTCAGCAGCTCAGTGCTTTACCATTTCCGCATTTCAGTTTACCAGCCTACACAATCTCTTCAATCTTCCGGAGAGGTCCTTCTCTCACTCCTGGCCCTATCGCAAGTGCGACTTGTGGGAACGAGAGATAGGGCCTTCTCTGTGGTGGCCCCTCGGCTCTGGAATTTGCTCCTCAGAGATATCAGGCAAGCTCCCACCCTGGCAGTATTCAGGAAGAGCTTGAAAACTTGGCTGTTCCAGTGTGATGGAATGAACAATAATCCCTGACCTGACCAAACTCTGCAAAAATGCCCTCGATAGCACTCTATTACCTATTAGTGCAACCAAAACCTACCTTATCCCCTAGATCCCCTGTCCTGATACATTACATTGCTCTCTCACCCAGTGTTTTTTTTTTAATTTTAATTTTCTGCAACTGATCTTGCCCATTGTAACCAATTTTCTGTGCTCAAATGTTTTGATTTTATATTGTTTGATGTGTATATTATATTGGTTCTTGTATGTTATTTTTATTTTCTTTGATTTTTTGCTGTGTTCTTGTTGTATATTGTTTTATTTTATTGCTGGGCTTGGCCTCATGTAAGCCGCCTCGAGTCCTCTTGGGGAGATGGTGGTGGGGTATAAATAAAGTTTTATTATTATTATTATTATTATTATATAAATTTATTATTATTATTATTATTATTATTATTATTATTACAATTATTTGTATTCCACCCTATCTCCCCGAGGTGTCTCGGCAAATTCCAGCAGATGCAGACACAAACAAAAATTAAGTGCCTTGAAACAACACACACAACAGCATATCCACACTCTCTTCCGGACTACAGCTCCCAGCATCCCCTAGACCAGGCCCTTTAGGAGAGGAGGATGACCCAAATGCACTGCTTCCAATCTGCAAGCTTTCTTCTCCTTGGATTTCTTTGAGAGCATCCCAATTCTTGCATATTTCCAATTTCCTATTCCTGGACTGCAGCTCCCAGCAATCCTATAGATAGATAAAATAGAGATAGGTAGGTAGGTAGATTGATCAGGAGGACTGCTGGGAGTTGCAGTCCAAGAATGAGTAGAGAAGGAAGAAAGGGGAGAAAGGGGAAGGGAAAGAAAAGGGGGGAAGGAAGGGAAAAGGAAGAAAAGGAAGAAAAGGAAGGAAGGAAGGAAGGAAGGAAGGAAGGAAGGAAGGAAGGAAGGAAGGAAGGAAGGAAGGAAGGAGAGAAAGAAAGAAAGAAGGAGATAAAGAGGGAGGGAAGGTTGGCCACAGCAATGCTTGGCGGGTACAACTAGTATGTATACAATGGTGTATATAGTCCAATTGACAAGATTTCAACTTTAATAAATATTAGATGTGAAGAAAGTATTTGTGAGAATACATCAAAGCTCATTCCTAAACAGAGAGAACTTGTGGTCGTTCTATACGTGCATCAGAGGCAATTTAAAAGCTGCTAAAACACTTTTCAATACTGCCGGTGTATTCTATGACAATGGTGAACTAACAAAAAGCAACCCCCCAAAAATATGCATGATACCCAGCTGATATTAAGGATCAGTTCTAGGAAAATACATTAGCTAATTGGATTCTCAAGGCAATACCCAGCCAGAATGTACAAACTATAAAAGCTTCTGTATATATGTCTACGTGCCTTTATCTTTCAACTGTATTAGATCTGGACATAGCTAAGACAATTAATAATCACATTGACTCCATTTTTGGCATGACCTTTTCATTGAAGCTTGGTATGTGCTGATATGTCACAAGGTTTCTTATTTGTTCTGCTATATTCTGGTGACGTTTTCTTTTGATCATGCTGTTTACCACTTACTAACAGAACTGCAGCCCTATTCTGGATGAAGGCATTATGGAACTGATCAATCTGAATTCCTACAGATCTAAAGAGAAATTTTAGAAACGCCAGAGCACAGAATGAGTCCTGTTCTCATTGAATAGAATCATAGAGTGAAAGAGACCACATGGGCCATCTAGTCCATCTAGTCCAATCCTCGGCCATATAGGAAATGCACAAACATGTATTTAAAAGCCCTCAAGGAAGGTGCTTCCTTGTGTTGGAAATAGCAACCTTCTTCAAGCCTCCACTAGTTATTTGTTATGTATATAATTCAGATTTTATTGTGTATGCATGTGTTGGTGTGCAATTTTACTTTATCTCTTTGTTTTGGGAGGGGCTGCATACCAAGAGATCAGAACTGGGCTTGTTCAGGACTCAGACTCCATTTTAGGAACAGTATGCCTTTAGACTTCAATAGGAACTGTATGCTTACAGACTCTGTTGGACTTTCAGACTAGACAAGACACTCTATTGGACTTTCAGAAGAGAGAGATGCTTTGGACTTTAGGCTGTTGATTATGAGAAAGATGCCTTGTGTTACTTACACAGAGAAACTACTTCAAATTCTATTTGTAACTGGATTGATATGCAAAGTACCTGTATGCAGAATACATGAAGTTAGTGAGTAAACCAGCTATGCTACTTTTTAAAAAGTCTACTTATTTTTGTCTCTTGCGAGCATGATTTAAAGGTAAATATATTTTAAAGGAGAATAGATGTTTTTGGTCAACTAAAATAACACTTCTGAAGCTCTGTTTTGTGCATTGGCATATCTTTGTCCCTAACAGTTCAAAGACATATCTAAGTACATCAGTTTAACATCTGAGAAACCTAATTGCCTTTCATGAATGCCATTTTCCCAAAAGATTATGGCATCATTTTTCAAAAGGTTATTTTATTTATTTATTTATTATTCAGACTTATATGCCGCCACTCCCCTGGGCCTCGGAGCGGCTTACAAGAACAGGCTAAAATCGAACACAATTTAAAAACAATTTAAAACAATTTAAAAACAATCAGAGATCAAAGGCCTGTCGAAATAGATATGTCTTACATGCCCTGAGGAAAGTCGATAAATCCAACAAGGCACGGACTTCAGGTGGCAGAGTATTCCAGAGTGATGGTGCCACTGCTGTGAAGGCTCTGCGTCTGGTTGCTGTTAGATGCAAGGTCTTGACACTGGAGACTTCCAATAGATCTTGGTCCTCAGAACGGAGGGATCTCTGGGGTTGGTAGGGGGTAAGGCGGTCCCTCGGGTACATCGGCCCCAGACCATGCAAGGCCTTAAAGGTGAGTACCATCACTCTGAAAGTGATCCGGTGCTCAATTGGTAACAAATCCAGCTGCAGTAAAATTGGTGTTATGTGGCATCTCATCGGAATTCCCGCAAGAAGCCGAGCAGCTGCGTTTTGTACCAGCTTGAGCTTCCGGATCATATAGAAGTTATGACTTCTATACTCCTATAATAGGAGTATAGTGTCTAGATCCAGGAATGTCATGCTTTCCCTCTATTCTGCCTTGGTTAGATCACACCTGGAAT
The DNA here is from genome assembly GCF_037176765.1 of Anolis sagrei. Taxonomy (NCBI): domain Eukaryota; kingdom Metazoa; phylum Chordata; class Lepidosauria; order Squamata; family Anolidae; genus Anolis; species Anolis sagrei. Next base: position 17,026,265 of record NC_090027.1, on the reverse strand, counting down.
ATCGTGTCCAATTCTGGGCGCCACAATTGAAGAGAGATATTGACAAGCTGGAATGTGTCCAGAGGAGGGCGACTAAAATGATCAAGGGTCTGGAGAACAAGCCCTATGAGGAGCGGCTTAAAGAGCTGGGCATGCTTAGCCTGAAGAAGAGAAGGCTGAAAGGAGACATGATAGCTATGTATAAATATGTATGTGAGAGGAAGTCATAGGGAGGAGGAAGCAAGCTTGTTTTCTGCTGCCCTGGAGACTAGGACATGGAACAGTTGCTTCCAACGACAGGAAAGGCGATTCCATCTGGACATTAGGAAAAACTTCATGACTGTGAGAGCTGTTCAGCAGTGGAACTCTCTGCCCCAGAGCGTGGTAGAGGTCCCTTCATTGGAAGCTTTTAAACAGAGGCTGGATGGCCATATGTTGGGGGTGCTTTGAATGCAATTTTCCTGCTTCTTGGCAGGGAGTTGGATTGGATGGAGTCTCTTCCAACTCTATAAAATAAGTTCCAAAGATCATGAAATCTCCAAAAGGTTATGGAGATTTCCTTTTTTGAAATCATTGATGGAGAAGATACTCTGAATTTGATGCTTTTGCAGTTACACAATTGCTTTGGGTGTGAATCTAAAGCCACTCTGAGAGTGTGACTTCTCCATCTCTTCCATGTGTGTTATTATTGTTCTGACAGTGAGGGCATGAAATTGCCTCTCGCTGGGAATATTGGCCTGTAAAGAACCAAAATGCTCTCCTTACGACCACTAGTTTTATTAAAACACAGAGGAAGCGGTTCTAATGGGAAATCTCTGCCTCTCTTCAAGCCTATCTTAATGACAGCTGCTCTGCGGAGAGGTGTATTTTCTCACAATTTACTCCCAGCATTTGGCCACAGGCTAATGGAAGCATGTGCACATATGCAATGGATGTGCGTTTTCATGGATTTCAGGCACTGCATGAACTCAAAGAAGGGAAAGACCAGAGCGAAGAATACTTGAGTTCTTGTATGGGAGGTACTGTAATGAAATACAACTTCAGTAGATTAGACAAGTGCCACCAGTAATTTTATATATGTAGCTTTCAACTTTAATAAGGTGTTACAAACCTATGAAAACGCAAGTAACCAAAACCACATTTTTTCTAGTTAGCACAGCCTCTGCTCTCATTTTCCCCAGTCACAATGTGATGCTTTGTACTATTAAAATAGAAATTGAGGAAGAAGTTGTTAAATCTAATTTTAAAAATTGGTAATTGTGCAATCTGTTGGTGTTTTTTTTAAAAAAAATCCATTAAATATTAATTTATGGAAACTTTTGACCATTTTTACCAAGTAAGTAGTTTTGTGCCTCATCATAACTACAAAAGGTACAAATGTCAAGACCCAGAAGCCTTAAGTAGAGCCAAACACAAGATAAAGAGTTCAAACACAGCTTTATTATACAAAAATAGTCTTTCAAAGCACTTAACTTCAGTGCAGAGAGTCAGAGTAGTAATTTGGCATCAAAAACGAAGCGATAACAGCAACAAAAATATAACCCGGATTATAACGCTGTTTAATCCGGGTTAAACACAAAGTTCAGCAATCTGCCTTAACAAACAAACAAACAAACAGGCACATGAAATCACTCTCAACAAAAGATTCCCCCCAGGCACTTCCAAGCCATTGAATGCTAATCAAGGTGATCAGCTGAAACATTCACAGCTAGCCCCAGCAAGCAAAAGTCCTTTGTCTCACCCTGGTCATTCCACAGATATATAAACCCATTTTTCCCAGTTCCAACAGACCTCATTACCTCTGAGGATGCTTGCCATAGATGCAGGCGAAACGTCAGGAGAAAAATTGCCTCCAGAACATGGCCATATAGCCCGGAAAAACCTACAACAACCCATGGATTCCGGCCATGAAAGCCTTCGACAATACAATCTGCCTTAAAGTTCACACAGTTCAAAAACACAGTCAAAGAAGATGGAAAACGGAGTCCCAAAACGATGCAATGTTCAAACATGAAGTTAGAAATGTTTTAAAGTCCAAAAGCGATAGTCAAACCGGTCCATGGTCAAGTCGTTGAGTAATGTAAAGACCAGAATGCAGGAATCACAGGAACACAGGAAGCTGTCGCCCAAGGACCCAAGCTCGAGAATTGTCAGTAACAAAGATTTATGTCCCATAAAGACACTTTGCCTTCTGCAAAGAGCCATACATTCTGAACCCACTTTTATCCTACAGCTCCTCATTAGAGGATGATGAGCTCCCCACTCTTTCCTCATCGGTCTCAGCTGCTTCCATCCCCGCAGCTGAACCCGAGCGCCCATCTCTCCACCTCTGCCAGCGTCTGCCAAGACTTAGATCTTGCCAAGTGCTCCCCGGTTGCCAATCTCCTGTGAACCCCTCAAATTCATCACTGGAATGGGTTGGTTACAAATGTCCCTAATCTGTTGAACACGGGTCCAGTCCAGCTCATCCTCCTCTCCCATATCACTCCCAGACCCATCACTCCTTTCAAACCCCATGAAATCCTCGTCCTCTGTAGGAGCACTAAGTATTTCCCGGATGCGCTTTCTCTGAACTCCTCATTGGACTCCGGATTGCGAGTAGCCCTCTTTACTCCCTTGCTTTCCTCCCCATCCCCCATTGCACAATGGGAGAAGCCCTCAAACGTCTCAGAATCACTTGGGGCCATGATTATTTCCCTAATGCGCTTCTGCTGTTGTTCCTCCTCTAACTCCTGCACAGACCTCTTCTCCCTTCTACCAGTAAAAGGAACGTAACGCTACTCGCCATCACGCTGAACTACAACACTAAAAATATATCATTTTTTTAATAAAAAACGTCATCCAAATTCAGGAAACTGTCCTATAATTATTTCCTGCTCGAGTATTAATGTGAGAAGTTAGCTGCATCTTTTGGAATTAAGGATTTAAAATGATTTAGAGCTTAAGTCTTTCTAGGCATCTTCCTGCTGTCAGGAAAATAGGTGGGTGTTTTGGGAAGGATGTGAAACTGGGAATTTGAATTTTTGAGGGGGAAGGGAAAACTCTGGACAGCAGGAGAGCTGAATGGCATTCTAGGCCAAGATAAGCAGCCCAGTGTTCTCCAGTTGTTTTGGACCAAAATCCCCATTAGATTTACTAGAAACAAAGGTTGTGCAGTTGGGGTAAACCTTGACCCATTTCACATCCCAGCTTTCGGTGGGGGCTCTGATGCGGTTTTATGGGAGCCTCCTGAAATCAGGAAGGCAGATATCTATTTTTGCTCTTGGGTGCCAAAAGATGTGTTTCCTATCAGCCCATAATGGTTGGGGGGCTTCCCACGCTCCCCTTCCCATGCACTTTCTTTTTACCTGCTGTTTCTTTCTACTCTAGAGGAGGCGCTCGGGTGCAGGCACTGGCAGGCGCTTTGCTTTCTGGGCCTGAACACCACACACAGACTGTCCTTGGAAAGAGAGTGTGTGTGGGGCATGCAGACCCAGAAAGCGTGGGTGCTTGCCAGTGCCTACAGCTGAGTGCCTCCTCTAGAGTAAGAATTTCATATGTGTCCATATGTCCACTGTTGCTTTGCTGGCAGAACTTTGTTGATAGCATTGCATCTGATGTTCATATGACTGGGTACCTTGTTTTATATGCATAATCCAGACAAGACAGTGGTACTCCTGGTCAATCATAAGGCCAAACCGGGCATAGGGTTACAGCCTGTGTTAGATGGGGTTACACACCCACTGAAGTCACAGGTTTGCAGATTGGGTGTGATCCTGGACTCATCACTACTTTCCACTTTGATTTCAGTTCGCACCAATGGAAGGAAGGAAGTTGATGCAAAAAGAGGAAAGTGGAGGAAAAAGGACTGGAACATTTTTTAAAATGAGTCTGGATTTACACTGCCATATAATCCAGATTATCAAATCAGATAATCCACATTATCTGCTTTGAACTGGATTATATGAGTCTACACCAGGCATGTACAAACTTCGGCCCTCCAGGTGTTTTGGAAGGAAGGAAGTTGATGCAAAAAGGGGAAAGTGGAGAAAAAAGAACTGGAGCCTTTTTTAAAATGAGGCTGGATGTATACTGCCATATAATCTAGATCAGGGGTTCTCAAATTAAGACCCAAGGGCCGGATATGGCCCTTGAAGGTCATTTACCCGGCCCTTGCTCAGGGTCAACCTAACTCTGAAACGACTTGAAAGCACACAATAACAACAACAATCCTATTTCATCAGCCAAAAGCAGGCCCACACTCCCCATTGAAATACTAATAAGTTTATATTTGTTAAAATGGTTATTCATTTTAATTATTGTATTGTTTTAAAGTGTTTTTTGCACTACAAATAAAGATATGTGCAGTGTGCATAGGAATCCATTCATGTTTTTTTTCAAATTATAATCCGGCCCTCCAACAGTTTGAGGGACTGTGACCTGGCCCTCTGTTTAAAAAGTTTGAGGACCCCTGATCTAGATTATCAAATTGTTCCGTCTCCCAGGAGCCTGATTTGCCTTACTTTATAGTTGCTTGAGGTTGCTTCCTCTTGCATTTTCTCCCAGGGCTGCTGCAGCTTTGCAAGAGTTCTGAAAGTTAATAGTATCAGAGTCTGCAGGCCTCTTTGCAACTATTGGCTTAGAGAGCAGCTCTTTGAGTTAGAGACCGCCTTTTCTCCCAGGGAAAGGTCTCCATTTTAGATTCTCCCCTGCCTTTTCAGTTAGAGGAAAGACTTAGATGTGCTGATGGCTAAACAGTTAGCTCTGGGAAAACCATTACAAAAACTATACATTATAGGTAAGTATTAAGCTATATTGAGTTAATATAGATAGTATATTGTGTATTGAGCTGTATTGAGATATTATAGTTAGATAAGCTTAATTAAGAAGATTGAGTTATATAGTTATTATAGAGATAGAGTCTTCACTGCTTTGTCTCCAGAACGAACTTTAAGTTATAGATAGGGAAAAACCTGCCTTTTTCTAAACCACAACAGATTCCAGAAACTTATCTGCCATCTAAACCTTTTCTTTCTAAACCACAACAGATTCCAGAAACTTATCTGCCATCTGGAGAAAAGAGTTACCTCTGTAACTAAAGAAAGGAAAGAATATTTTTGTAGTTTCATCTATTGACAGTTGGTTTGCAACTTTGATGAACTGTGCCAAGTTTTCAAGGACTTTGCATAAATAAATACCCTTTTTTATGTTTAAACCAGTAATAGTCTCAGTTGCTGAGTATCTCAAGCTTCTCAATATAGACACCTGCAGTTCGTTCAGGCATAGTTTGGGAGTGATCCTGGACTCATCGCTGAGCCTGGAGCCCCAGGTTTCAGCGGTGGTCAGGGGAGCTTTTGCACAATTAAAACCCGTGCGCCAGCTGCGCCCGTACCTTGGGAAGTCTGACTTGGCCACGGTGGTCCACGCTTTGGTTACATCCCGTTTAGATTACTGCAACGCACTCTACGTGGGGTTGCCTATGAAGACTGCCCGGAAGCGCCAACTAGTCCAACGTGCGGCAGCCAGAATGCTAACATGAGCAGGGTACAGGGAGCATACTACTCCTCTGTCGCGCCAGCTCCACTGGCTGCCAATTAGCTTCCGAGCACAATTCAAAGTGCTGGTGTTAACCTATAAAGCCCTAAACGACTCCAGCCCAGTTTACCTGTCCGAACGTATTCTCCTCTATGAACCATCTAGGTTGTTAAGATCGTCTAGAGGGGCCCTGCTCTCGGTCCCACCGGCCTCTCAGGCACGTCTGGTGGGGATGAGGGACAGGGCCTTCTCAGTGGTGGCCCCTCGACTCTGGAACTCTCTCCCACTGGAGATCAGAACTGCCCCCTTCATTCTGTCGTTCAGGAAATGGATGAAAACCTGGCTATGGGGTTTGGTTTTCAACGAGTGAATCAATATTTCTGTGATCGGATAGATGACGATGAATGATGGACAACGAATTCACTATGACGACTGACCATTGTTATGATGTGATTGCATTTTGCTGTTATAACGTTTTAATTGAATATGTTATATGATGTTTTTAATGATTGTTTTGTGATTTTATTGTTGGAAACCGGCCCGAGTCCCCCGATAGAGGGGAGAAGACCGGTATACAAAATTGCTAAATAAATAAATAGAGATTATTATTTATATCGTCTGGGCGGACGGCACACAAATCAGATAATTCATATTATCCGCTTTGAACTGGATTATATGAGTCTTCACAAGGCATGGGCAAATTTTGGCCCTCCTTGTGTTTTGGACCTCAACTCTCACAACTCCTAACAGCCGGAATTGTGAGAGTTGATGTCCAAAACATCTGGAGGCCTTAAGTTTGTCAATTCCCGGTCTACACTGTCTAATAACCCAGTTCAAAGCAGATAATCTGGATTTTATATGGCAATGTAGAAGGGGACTAAGACAAAGATTTGATCAGGACTGCCCCTATCAAATCAGGATGGTTGGAGTATGTGTGTTTGTGTGAGTGTGATCCTTGGTGACAAAGTACATACTCTTTCATTTATGGGCCTGATTTCTGTTTATTGCATGTCCTTAAGAACTGTGACCATGACAGCCTACTGAAAATGAAGTGGATAGCTTCCCAAATCTACCTATAGGATTACTATACACATGTTCTGTACGTTTTCTGGAAACTAGCTCTTAAGAACCACCCAACAAGCTGAAATTCATTCCCTTTCTTTCTTTATTTTGGAGATAATTCCCTTAATCCCTTCAAAAATTATATTTCATTTCAGTAGTATTATTTATGAGCACCTTGCATTATAATGATCAGTAGTGTGTGATTCCCCCGTCTCCAGTTTGTTGGGAGATTAGTCTCTCTTTCTCTTTAAAGATATATTACATTTAGGTTAGTTGGAAGGCACTTTATAGCTTTATAAAATCCTTAAAATGTTTTTTAAACACTACTTGAAGCTTATAGGGCTAGTTTTAGAATTGCAATTACAAGCTTCCTTATCCCCAAGCAAATTCCCACTGTGGTGGTGTATGTAAACTGTTTTAGACATTTTAATGCTCCTGAGCAATAAATCTGAAAAAGGAGAAAGCAAATACAGTACCTCGGCCTGTGAAAACGAAAAACGTTGCTTCCTAATTTATGCAGTATATAAAAGCTCTGTGTAGTTGTTCGGTCTCTTTTTGTGGTGAAGTTTATATGTATATATTTTTAATTGTTTCAAGCTGTTATTTTCCCCTCTCGTTTGGATGTTGATGTTTCCTGCAAAACTTGTTAGAAGGGAAGATTTCTTTTCTTACCTCTTTCTTCTGGATGTTATTGCACTTCACTGCAATCACTCTGGCCATTAACAGAGCTGGCTCAGGCTGATGGGATTTAGAGTCCAACACAACCCAGAGGACCACATTTTCCAACCCGGATCTACATTGTCATACAGTCCAGTTTCTGATTCCAGATTATCTGCTTTGAACTGGATTATATGAGTCTACCGTGCTATATAATCCAATTCAAAGCAGATTTATTTTTATTTATTTATCGTATCAGAACCAAACCAAACCTTGTCCCTTGTGGACAAGGTAAAGAAAGCCACCAGTCATTTGTATGATTGTCGTTGAAGATTGAAGAAGTATTTGTTTAATTTGTTCAATAATAAAGGACTTTGTTAAACCTTTCAAGCCTCTAAAGACTCTTCCAGAGGAAAATCTTTAGGGCCTCTCTATCAAGACACCCTGGCTTCTCGCTGGGCACAAAGTGCACATCCTGTTCAAAAGACAATTATTACAGGCCCAGCGTGTGACAGCATAGCGGCCTCATCATTAGTACACCGTTGCCTCAAAACCACGCAGCAACGAGAGTGACTGGTCTCGCAAAACCCTCTTATAGTGCCGAGGCAATGGGAATGTCGGGAGGGGAGAGGCTGACCACCCTGGAAAGATTACTACTACTACATCAACTCTAGATGATTAAATATGGTTTTTCTGGGCGAGCAGAAGGCAACTACTGGATGACATATATTCTGTACCAGAAACTAGACTTGATGTGGTCTATCCCGTGCAATTTTCTGAATCAGTTCCCCAAATAACCAAACCAAATATGAATTTGACCAAAAACTGGTTCGTCACCCTTTTGGTACTAATGTTGGAGAATGGTCGCTGGTCAAGTGGTCCCTGGCCAAAGTGGTCCCTGTTCAAGTGGTCCCTGGTCAAAAAAAAGGTTGGGAACCACTGTGGTCTAATCCTGATTTAGTTTAAATATAATTATACACAAAAAGGGAAGGAAGGAGTCAACTTGGAGTTGCCTGTGTACAATATGATATTCAGCAGGCACAAAGCTCATCTGGTCAACCCTATGATGAGATGTGCTATGTTCTAAATTTGCACTTCTATGTGTCGATTACAGTATGCAAATTATATGTAAATTAGGGAGCCTTTTCATGCTTTCTTGGTATCTATGTGTGAGAAAGGAAAGGCAACAGCATGTTGAAAGTCATGCTCTAACCTAATTTGATTTTTCTTCTTTTTTTTTTGCAGCATTGCAAAACATGGATGCTATTGCTTCCAGGACTAGTCGGAAAAAAGAAGCATAAAGCATTGTCATTGGTAAGTTAATTCTTCATTTAATCTTCAGTTATCCTGTCAAAATAACAGTTGCATTTCCAATTGGTTCGGTTGGAGGTCTCCATGATCTGGTCAAGTCCTTATCTGAAGAGATTCACTTTAAAGAAGAGCTAAGCATCGCCATGCCCTTCAACCTCTCCTTCCATCACCTTTGGTGTGTAGGAGGTGACAGGCTGAAGCAGAGAGTCTCTGGCCTCTTCTACACTGCCATATAAGACAGCTTTTGATCCCAGATTATCTACTTCGAACTGGATTATATGGCAGTGTAGATTCAACCTGACTTTGACCTTTCCTTCAAGCTCAATAAACATTTCATTGAGTAGAACTGAACAGAGCTAACGTTGGCCCTGAAAGGCTAGAAGACCTTTGAAGAAATGCTTTTATGGACCTTACTTCCCAAAATCCCGCTGCACTTCTGTAATTCAGGGACTTGTTGTCTAAGTGCAAGATCCTTTTGTGGCTTCCAAAGGTGTGACTATGTTTGTGGATGCTTACTTTACTAGGTGATCCCTCGTTGTTCGAGTAGGATTGTCTTCCAAGATCGGTGTATTGGAGGTGGGTACGTAGGTGACTGTGGAGCCCTATTCTTGATCTTCAGTGAGGGCATTGGTGGAAGGTGTTCCCAGTCAGGGTTGACTTGACGTGCCTTCCTCTTGGCACATTTCTCTCTTTCGCCCTCCATTCGTGCCTCTTCAAATTCTACAGCACTGCTGGCCACAGCTGACCTCCAGCTGGAGCGCTCAAGGGCCAGGGCTTCCCAGTTCTCAGTCTCTATGCTAGAGTTTTTAAGGTTGGCTTTAAGCCCATCTTTAAATCTCTTTTCCTGCCCACCAACATTCCATTTTCCGTTCTTTAGTTCGGAGTAGAGCAACTGCTTTGGGAGACGGTGGTCGGGCATCCGGACAACGTGGCCGGTCCAGCGGAGTTGATGGCAGAGGATCATCGCTTCAATGCTGGTGGTCTTTACTTCTTCCAGCACACTGACATTTGTCCGCTTGTCTTCCCAAGAGATTTGCAGGATTTTTTGGAGGCAACACTGATGGAATTGTTCCAGGTGTTGCATGTGATGTCTGTAGACTGTCGACATCTTGCAGGCGTAATACAGAGTTGAGAGGACAATAGCTTTATAAACAAGCACCTTGATATTGGTATGGATGTCCCGGTCCTCAAACACTCTCTGCTTCATTTGGAAAAATGCTGCACTCGCAGAGCTCAGGTGGTGTTGTATTTCAGTGTCAATGTTGACTTTTGTGGAGAGGTGGCTGCCAAGGTAGCAGAAATGGTCAACATTTTCTAATGTTACACCATTAAGCCGTATTTTTGGCATTTGAGAGGGATTGGCTGGTGACTGCTGGAAGAGCACTTTGGTTTTCTTGATGTTCAATAACAGGCCGAGCTTCTCATATGCTTCTGCGAAGGTGTTTAGATGCAAAAAGGAACGGTGCCAGTGGAAGGAGAAAAGCCAGTTGTAGTGGTGGTGATGAAAGGATGTAAAAGCAGTGTTGGTAATAGCAGTAAGAGTGAGAAGAAAAGTCAGACAGATACCTGCTTCTCAAACGCGTGGCTTAAAGGGAATGATGGTGCATGGAACAGAGGCCATATGGGAAGAGTGGAACTCTCTGCCCCAGAGTGTGGTGGAGGCTCCTTCCTTGGAAGCTTTTAAACAGAGGCTGGATGGCCATCTGTCAGGGGTGATTTGAATGCAATATTCCTGCTTCTTGGCAGGGGGTTGGACTGGATGGCCCATGAGGTCTCTTCCAACTCTTTGATTCTATGATTCTATGAGTGGCTTGGGCAACTACTTGGTTTTTGGCTTTTCTGCAAAAGTGGACCTGCTTTGGGTGAAAACAAGTATTTTTCTGCAGTATTTTGAACAACCTAGTGTATTTTTGGTGTTTGTGTATTTGGGCAGGGGAGGGCACAAAAGTATCATTTTCTCTCTAAAACCCAGCATATATTTCTGCACAGAATATTTTTTCTGGATCTTTTCACGACATTTGGTGAACTACTCCTTTTTTTCTTTTTTTGGTGGTATAATAACGTATCCCTATTCATTCAGTTATTTCTGCCTCTGGTGCCAGATGTTCTATTAAAGATGTAATGTCTAGGAACACATCTACTTAATTAACGAAGGTTAATTGCATTCTCAATTTGTCTTTAGTGTGCTTTAATGATTAATTCTTGAGGATCTTGTACTTTGAGGGGTGAAGATGTAGCCCCGAGGATCACAAAAGCTTCCCTTAAGGCTGGCAGAAGTTGCAGTCCCGCAACATCTGTGGGGCCACACACTATTTCCCATGGATTTGGATGCAAGGCAGTATGGCAAATAAGTCATCTCCATGAGGCTAATGGAAGTAGAGGAAAGCAATGTAAATTAGGTATGATAGGACTATATTTACTCGAATGCAATGCTCACCTTTTTGTGGCTAAATTCCCAACATTTGGGTGCGCATTACATTGGTGCAATATGGTAATCTTAAATCTGAGCCAAAGCATAAAAGGAAGCTATTTCAGGACCTGGAGCTCCTGGTTGAGGGATGCCATCACACCACCACACTCCGGGGCAGAGAGTTCCACTGCTGAACAGCTTTCACAGTCAGGAAGTTCTTCCTAACGTTTAGGTGGAATCTCCTTTCCTGTAGTCTGAAGCAACTGTTCCATGTCCTGGTCTCTAGGGCAGTAGAAGACAAGCTTGCTCACTCCTCCCTATGACTTCCCTTCACATATTTATACATGGCTCTCATCATGTCTCCTCTCAGCTTTCTCTTCTTCATGCTAAACATGTCCATCTCTTTCAGGCAAAAGCAAACTGCTGCAGCCATTTTTTGCTTCTCCCTCATTAATTGTTTTTGTCATTGTGACAACACTTTAGGTTGCTTGGCCAAATTGTCTGTGATGGCACACCAGGGTAGAAGGAAAACTATATGTCTGGCTATTCCTAATGGCTATTGGTATACCCTCTGATGTACTTCAGTTTTTTAAAAATAAAGACTCTTGAGACAGGATTAAAGTTAACCAAATAAGTTTACTGGGAACAAAATACAAAGTTAACTTCAGTGAGAGCTCTTGAAAGGCGAATCAAAATAAAATATTACAAAGACAAAGTTTGTTGATTGAATTTGGTTACACTGGTAATAAACATATTGTCTTCAGTAAGGTACTTGGCTAATAATATAAAACAGAACTAAAACGATAAAGGTACAAGCTATATTGGTATAATTAAATACACTGCCATGATGATCAGTACTAGCTGTGCTGAAGGTATAGTACCAGCTATGGTGACTGTGAGGTATATACAGCTATAAAGGTCTATAAGGTATATACTTGGCTGTTCCGTTGTGCCTTCTCAGACTAGGAATCCCCACCCCAAGTCCTAGTAGCACCTTAGCATAACTAATCGTCGCTGCACACCGCACTTTTAATCCTACGTGCCTCCTGCCATTTCAGCACTTTTAACCCTTGTACCCCATTGCGCCGGCCGAACCAGTTTTTAATAATGTCTTGATGTACTGCCATTGTCGTTATTTTGCTTATTGTTTTGATTTGCTTTGCTATTGTTGTGTTATGTTTTCTATTGTATTGTGTTTTGAGGCTTCGGCCTGTGTAAGCCGCATCGAGTCCTTCGGGAGATGCTTGCTGAGTACAAATAAAGTTAATAATAATAATAATAATAATAATAATAATAATAATATACTATAATGGCGGCTATGTGGCAAATACTGTAATGATGGTATGAATACAATGTATATACGCAGTATAGAATGCCTGTTTAGATTACCAGGCCAAGAAACCCAGACAATTTCTGGCCTTCTCTTCTAAAACTCTGGCACAGACTAAAAAGGAGGGAACAGCCTTTCAGACAAGTTCTGAGGCAGAAGGCCTAAACCAGGGGTCCTCAAACTAAGGCCCGAGGGCCGAATCTGGCCTTCTAAGGTCATTTACCCGGCCCTCGCTCAGGGTCAACCTGAGTCTGAAAGACTTGAAAGCGCACAGCAGCAGCAACAACAATCCTATCACATCAGCCAAAAGCAGGCCCACACTTCCTATTGAAATACTAAGAGTATATTTGTTAAACTTGTTCTTCATTTTACTTATTGTATTGTTTTAAAGTGTTTTTTGCACTACAAATAAGATCTGCGCAGTGTTCTTAGGAATTCATTCATTTTTTTTCCAAAATATAATCCGGCCCTCCAACTGTTTGAGGGACTGTAACCTGGTCCTTTGTTTAAAATGTTTGAGGACCCCTGGGCTAAAACAACTGATCCAGGCCTCTAGGGCAGGGGTCCTCAAACTAAGGCCCTGGGGGCCGGATACGGCCCTCCAAGGTCATTTATCTCAACCTAAGTCTGAAATGACTTGAAATGAAGTTCAACAGTGACAAATGCAAGATGCTCCACTTTGGCACGAAAAACGAAATGCAAAGATACAAAATGGGGGACAATGCCTCGCTCAAGAGCAGTACGTGTGAAAAAGATCTTGGAGTCCTCGTGGACAACAAGTTAAACATGAGCCAACAATGTGATGTGGCGGCAAAAAAAGCCAATGGGATTTTGGCCTGCATCAATAGGAGCATAGTGTCTAGATCTAAGGAAGTAATGCTACCCCTCTATTCTGCTCTGGTTAGACCACACCTGGAATATTGTGTGCAATTCTGGGCACCACAATTCAAGAGAGATATTGACAAGCTGGAATGTGTCCAGAGGAGGGCGTCTAAAATGATCAAGGATCTGGAGAACAAGCCCTATGAGGAGTGGCTTAAGGAGCTGGGCATGTTTAGCCTGAAGAAGCGAAGGCTGAGAGGAGATATGATAGCCATGTATAAATATGTGAAAGGAAGCCACAGGGAGGAGGGAGCAAGCTTGTTTTCTGCTTCCTTGGAGACTAGGATGCGAAACAATGGCTTCAAACTACAAGAAAGGAGATTCCATCTGAACATGAGGAAGAACTTCCTGACTTGAGAACTGTTTAGCAGTGGAACTCTCTGCCCTGGAGTGTGGTGGAGGCTCCTTCTTTGGAGGCTTTTAAACAGAGACTGGATGGCCATCTGTCAGGGGTGCTTTGAATGCAATATTCCTGCTTCTTGGCAGAATGGGGTTGGACTGGATGGCCCATGAGGTCTCTTCCAACTCTTTGATTCTATGATTCTATGATTCCATGAAAGCACACAACAACAGCAATCTCTATCTCATCAGCCAAAAGCAGGCCCACACTTACCATTGAAATACTAATAAGTTTTATTTGTCAAAATTGTTCTTCATTTTAATTATTGTACTGTTTTAAAGTGTTTTGCAGTACAAATAAGATATGTGTAGTGTGCATAGGAATTAATTCATGTTTTTTTAAAATTATAATCCGGCTCTCCAACAGTTTAAGGGACTGAGATCTGGCCCTCTGTTTAAAAAGTTTGTGGACCCCTTCTCTAGGGGGTTTTAAGCTCCACCCCTAAAACTAAGCACAAATGGTACACACCAAAGAGAGAACAAAACAAGGAAATGAAACAGAGGAGGGAGAAAAGGCTAGGTCAAGATGTCACAGTGTTCCAATTTTCATCTCTGTGATATTGGGGGGTACATTTCTTTAGCAGTGGGTTCCCAACTTTGGGTGGGTATTCCATCATGAGGAGAGGGGTGATTTGAATGCAATATTCCTGCTTCTTGGCAGGGGGTTGGACTGGATGGCCCATGAGGTCTCTTCCAACTCTTTGATTCTATGATCTCTACATTCAGAAAGGCTCTTTTTGCTGCAAGACTTTGCACATCAATCCCATTGTTCCTTCAAGACATTTCCCATTGCCACCTTCCTGCTTCCAGAGCCACTTTGCGTCATGCTGAATAATCCCTCTCTCCATCCTCCACTGCTGGTAGCTTCAATGTTTTTAAAACAGGAACGCAGCCAGACCAGTGATTTACTTTTTCTCTCTCTATCCCCATCCCGTCCTCCCCTGGCACTAAAGTCAAACATCTCAAAATTGGAGACTCCTAAGGGAATAATGTATGCTAAAAGCTCCCAATAAAGCCGTTTCACTAGGGGGTATTTAAGTGAACAATCTGGCTTAGTTGCCAAGCTGGTAGAACACCTGGAAAGTAGCCAAGGTTAGCTCAAGGTAGGTCATTGTATTGTTGTCCCGTAACAATTTATGTTTGGGTTTTGTTACAGAGAGGCAGTATTCTTCTTCTCTTTTTTTTACAGGTTGATATTACTGGGGAAATCTGCTCTTATCTCTGTGTGAATTACAGCAGCCTTTTCACTCAGAATTAATTGTACCCTTAGAGGGGCTTAGTGCATAATCTCTGGTCTATGATCTTCACTTGTCAAGTCGAGGTCCCAGTGTGCCGCAAGGAGTTTGGAAGGCTCAGCTCAAGTGGGAGTTTCCTTCTGCAGAGCCGGTCGTGGGTATTGTTGCAAAATTTGGCACAAGGCAGAGTGCTCTCTCTTCGGAGGGCAGGCCGATTACTGCAAATGGAAGAGAGACGAAGACTGTACACACGCTGTCTTTGCAGACGGGGGGCCTTTTCATTTTAGGCTTAAGTCAATTGCTAGGATTCTGCCAGGAGGCTGTCTCTGTAGGGGACGGGAGTCACTCTGTGCTGTGAGTCAGGGAGGAGGAAAGACTGTCCCAGTTTGATCTCCTTGATAGTCACCAACCCTTTATTTTTAGAAGTGAAAACAAAGTCAGCTCCTTGTGTGAGCTCTAGAGAAGTTGCACCTGCATTGCAGGGTCAGTTCAGGTTTGCTTTTATTTTATTTTTTTCAGAATGTTTGAAAGTCAATTTCTCCTACTCCCTGATAACTTTTCAGGCAGCAACATCCAAGCCCAAAGGACTGGACTGATTCGGTACTCAACCCCACCATTAATGACCCTATGAAATCGTCTTGGTAATGTGTTGCTACATGTAAACAATCATGTATTGCCACTTTGGAGTTTTAAAAAAGATAGGATATAAAGATTTGAAAGAAAGAAGAAGTTTTTCCTTATTTTTGTAAGTCAAAAGCTTAGACAAATGGCTCCCACATCTTTTTCAGTGGTCCCATTTTAAGTGTGACAGAGATGATCAGCAGCTATACTGTTAATCAGAGCGAATTACAGGGAGTGGTCTACCCCACTGTTTAAGGAGTTCCACTGGATGCCGTTTATTTTCCAGTCCCAATTCAAGGTGCAGGTTATCATCTACAAAGCCCTGAATGGTTTGGGACCCACCGTGACCACATTTCCTTCTACGAACCTACATGATTCCTTCGATCTTCAGGGGAGGCCCTCCTTTCATGCTCCCGTCCCCGTCGTAGGCGTGACTTGTGGAGATGAGGGAAATGGATGTATTTTTGTATCATGCAGATGTAAGAATGTGACGGATGTGAGAGCTGGACCATAGGGAAGGCTGAGTGAAGGAAGATAGATGCTTTTGAACTGTGGTGTTGGAGGAAAGTGCCGAGAGTGCCTTGGACAGCGAGAAGATCCAACCAGTCCATACTTCAAGAAATAAAGCCTGATTGCTCATTGGAGGGACGGATAGTAGAGACCAAGATGAAGTACTTTGGCCACATCATGAGAAGAAAGGAAAGCTTAGAGAAGACAATTATGCTGGGGAAAATGGAAGGAAAAAGGAAGAGGGGCCGACCAAGGGCAAAATGGATGGATGGCATCCTTGAAGTGACTGGATTGACCTTGAAGGAGCTGGGGGTGGTGATAGCCGACAGGGAGGTCTGGCGTGGGCTGGTCCATGAAGTCATGAAGAGTCGGAAACGACTGAACGAATGAACAACAACAATAACAAAGATGTAAGAAAGACAATTGGTTCATGGGGTTGGTCAAATGGCTTTGGGTGTTGGGTCCCCACAAGACACAAGGCGCCATTGTAGTTGGTGCTCTCCCTCTCATTGTAGGGGAACATTCCTCAATCTGCTGTTCAGTGCAATGGAAATACTTTAGAATATTTTTTATAATCCAGAATAAATTCACTGCACCATTGATATGGAAGCGGTTAATTGAAATTTTGTTCAAAAATCTGGATTCAATTCCATTTGGTTTTCAGAAGTATAAACCAGTTAAATTCTCATAAGCATGTTAGCTGAAGCAATTTTATCTCCATTTATCTATGCTGATAGGAGGTTTATGCATGGCGGAAGGAGTGTTCATCATGAATTGCTCTTTGCTTGGGAAAGCTCCAGTTGGCTGACTTCTGTGCAGTGGAAACCATTTGGAAGAGACCTTATGGGCCAAGAAGTAGGAAAATCGCATTCAAAGCACCCCCGACAGATGGCCACCCAGCCTCTGTTTAAAAGCCTCCAAAGAAGGAGCCTCCACCATACTCTGGGGCAGAGAGTTCCACTACTGAACATGTATATTGATACATGGCCCTCATCATGTCTCCTCTCAGCCTTCTCTTATGCAGGCTAAACATGCCCAGTTCTGTAAGCCGCTCCTCACAGACTCTTGATCATTTGAGTCACCCTCCTCTGGACACATTCTAGCTTGTCAACATTTCCCTTCAATTGTGGTGCCCAGTATTGGACACAATATTCCAGGTGTGGTCTCACCAAGGCAGAATAGAGCATGGGTAGCATGACTTCCCTGGATCTAGGCAGTAGACTCCTATTTATGCAGGCCAAAATCCCATTAGCTTTCTTTGCTGCTGCCTGACATTGTTGGCGCATGTTTAACTTGTTGTCCATGAGGATTCCAAAACGCGTACTGCTCTCGAGCCAAGTGTGCCATCATGTCTCCTCTCAGCCTTCTTGTCTACAGGCTAAACATGCCCAGCTCTTTAAGCCGCTCCTCATAGGGCTTGTTCTCCAGACCCTTGACCATTTTAGTCACCCTCCTCTCTCTAGCCTTGATTCCAAGGAAATGCAACCCCCATTTTCTATTAAATGACTGTCTTAGTTTCTTTAACTCAGTTAGTGCTACACCTTATTTGACCTTTAGATTTGTGGTAGACCAGTGTTGAATGCTTGTATTTTTCTAAGGAGTACATCTTTCAAAATCCTTTGGTGGGGATGGCTCGGTTTTTGCTGCCACATAATGGGAAGGGAAGCTGTTCTTGCTTTGTTATAAATTTGCTGATGTTTTTCTCATCTCGCAAATGTCGGAGGATATGCCTGCTGCTATCTGCCAGTACCTGCCACTTTGTCCATTTGTAGCAAATCGCACTCTAAATGTGTGGTTTCAGACTTCTGCTAGAGAACATTGCACAGCAGAGGAATCACCGCTGGCGTTTGCTTGATGGACTTGACAATGCAGGCATTGATTGTGTTGTGCCTTAGGTGGCTCTTGGATATGTTTTCCTGCTCAGCCATTGCTCAGAGATCAGTACATCTTCTGTTTCCCCAGAACTTGGTCCACTATAAGGCAGAGTCCGCCTCGGGGAACAGATTTTCGGTGTGCGTTTCGTTTACTTGCCAGGGATGTTATCTGCAAAATAGTATGATTACTTTGCCCATTGATTCAGTTGTGGGGGGAAAGCACAATTTGTTATTTCTCTCCAGGTTTTGTGTTTTCTTGTCTATACAGGCAATCCCCAAGTTACGAACAAACAAGCTATGTAGGTTTGTTAAGTTGAATTTGCATGGAAATCTAAACAGGTACATTTTAAAAGTGTAACTCCAGCCAAATATGTATATTTTTTAGCTTTGGAGAGCATAATAAAGGTAAAAGCACGGGTCCTCAAACTAAGGCCCGAGGGCCAGATACGGCCCTCCAAGGTCATTTACCCGGCCCTCGCTCACGGTCAACCTAAGTCTGAAATGACTTGAAAGCACACAACAACAACAACAACAACAACAACAATCTTATCTCATCAGCCAAAAGCAGACCCACACTTCCCATTGAAATACTAATAAGTTTATATTTGTTTAAATTATTCATTTTAATTATTGTATTGTTTTTAAGTGTTTTTTTGCACTACAAATAAAATATGTGCAGTGTGCATATTAATTAATTCGGGGTGAGAAGGGCAGCATATAAATGTCGTAAATAAATAAATACGGACTGTAGTGAGTACAGCTATACTTAAAGACTATGGACAGTTGATTAAGTATCATATCCTGAGTACTCAGCACAGAGAAGAAACTACAACTTCTCTAACCAAATAAGAAATGTGTCTGTATGGTGAATATATGCGAGAAGTTTGTTAGTAATCCTGAGATGTTATTTTTCAAAGAAGACTTTGTTTTATCTCTTGAGTGCATGTTTGAATAAGAGGTATTAAGGGAGTGTATATCTTTTGGGCAATTGCAACTGCAGATTCTACTTCAAAGAAACAACCATCCTCTGCTACCCAATATATTTTTGTAGTGGCATGTCTTTATCCTTGGCAGTTTAAAGACATGGTTCTTCAGTTTAACTGCTGAGTTACCTATGTGCCATTACATTAGTGCTTATGAATATCACTTGTTCAAAGAGTTGACTTCTAACAAGGTCATGCTTTTCTTGAATAGTAGTTTTCAAAAGTTGATCTCCAAATGTTCATGGAGATTCACATTTGCCAAATGGATGTTACATCACTTTTACCCTTTCAATAAGGTTAAAGGTAAAGGTTTTCCCCTGACATTAAGTCCAGTCATGTCCAACTCTGGGGTGTGGTGCTCATCTCAATTTCTAAGCCAAACAGCCAGCGTTGTCCATAGACACCTCCAAGGTCATGTGGCCGGCATGACTGCATGGAGCGCTGTTACCTTCCCGCCGGAGGGGTATCTATTGATCTACTCACATTTGCATGTTTTTGAACTGCTAGGTTGGCAGAAGCTGGGGCTGACAGCGGAAGCTCACACCGCTCCTTGGATTCGAACCTGCGACCTTTTGGTCAACAAGCTCAGCAGCTCAGCGCTTTAACCCACTGTGCCACCGGGGGCTCCTCTGTGTGTGTGTATGTGTGTGTGTGTGTATATATATGTATATATATATATATATGTATATATATATGTGTGTGTGTGTGTATGTGTGTGTGTATATGTGTGTATATATTTAATGTTGCCTCTCTCTCTCTCTCTATATATATATATATATAAAATCACACACACACGCATGCACGCACCATTAATTCTATGCAATAAGGTTATGGTGCACTTATTTCCAATAACACTTGCATGTTTACGAACTGCTAGGTTGGCAGAAGCTGGGGCTAACAGCAGGAGCTCACCCCATTCCCCGGATTCGAACTGCCAACCTTTCGGTCAATGAGTTCAGCAGCTCAGCAGTTTAACCCGCTGTGCACACCGAAACCATAGGAAGGGTTAATACAACAACATATAAAATAGAAACTGAGGAACAGTCGTATCCAAAATCAACAAAGCAATAAATTAGTTTGAAATAAATATATTGATAGCGTAGGATGGATGCCACCAATGAAAAGGCTCTTTCCTTAGTAGACAGTCACTAACATTGATTCATGCATTAAGCACAAGCAGAGAAAAGACCCCCGAAATAACTATATTGTGGTCCAGGGAGGGAGGTGTATAGAGATGGAAACAATTCTTCAGATGTAGTGTAGCACTTCACATCATGGAGGGAGACAGAAGCAGTGATACTTATTATTGACTATTGCTTGCTTTTTGAAATCTGCATTCATTTGCACATGAATGAACAGTTCAGGAAAGGTCTTCTTGTCTTTCAAACTCCTGCCTGTATTGTTGCTGCAGAAAAGGTTTTAGAAAAGGGAGAGGAAAGTGGAGCCCTTCCTGAGGTCTTCTTTTTTTACAATGCACAATGGTAACATTTTGGTGTCAATTCAACAACAATGGCTCCATCTTATGGAATCCTAGGATTCCCATTTGAGGAATTATTTAGAATTCTTTGCCAAAGACCACTAAACTACAAATCCCAAGGATGGAGCTATAGCACCTAAAGTGGAATGATATCGATATAATTCTGTGGCATGAATATGACCTGAATTAGTTGTATTCAAATAATCCAAACATGTTTTAAAATTGGTTAGTCAATCAATGTGGGGGATATTGTATATTTTACGTAAAGGTAAATGTTTCCCCCTGACATGAAGTCTAGTCGTGTCTGACTCGGGGGGGGGGGGGGTGCTCACCTCCATTTCTAAACTGAAGAGCTGGCATTGTCTGTAGACGTCTCCAAGGTCATATGGCCAGCATGACTGCATGGAGTGCCATTACCTTCTTGCAAAAGCAGTACTTATTGATCTACTCACATTTGCATGTTTTCGAACTGCTAGGTTGGCAGACGCTGGGGATAACAGTGGGAAATCACCCTGCTCCCCAGATTTGAACTGCCAACCTTTCGGTCAGCAGGTTCAGCAGCTCAGCAGTTTAACCTGCAGTGCCTCCAGGTTTCTGAATAATAATAGGATAAGGTAAAGGTTTTCCCCTGACATGAAGTCTAGTCGTGTCCAACTTTGGGGGTTGGTGCTCATCTCCATTTTTAAGCTGAAGAGCCGGCGTTGGCCATAGACACCTCCAAGGTCATGTCGCTGGTATGACTGCATGGAGCGCCATTAGCTTCCTGCCAGAGTGGTACCTATTGATCTACTCACATTTGTATGTTTTTGAACTGCTAGGTTGGCAGGAGCTGGGCCTACAAGCAGGAACTCGCTCTGCTCCCCGGATTCAAACTGCCAACCTTTTGGTCAGCAGGTTCAGCAGCTCAGCATCTTAATCTGCTGCATCAGCAGGGGTTATTTTACATTCAGTATATATAGGAATGGGTTGATTTCACACTCATGTCTGAAATCCTGGGTTAGGTAAAAATGAGTTGTGGGCTGGATGTGTGTCATACAAGAAGTGGCCTTCCTAAGGTCTCTGTGTGCATGGAGCGCCATTAGCCAAAGTACTGGGTACTCTAAAGGAAATATTTATGGCTATGATCCCATTCCCCAAATAGAGCTCGCCTCTCGGAAAGCTCCTTTGAAGCTTGGATTGAAATCCAGAATAGATTCATGGCCCCACTGACTTGGAGTGGGTCTAAATATCCTTAATACCCGGAATACACCACATCTAATCTTGGAAACTGAGTAGGGTCAGCCTTGCTTGGCACTTGGATGGGAAATCACCAATAAGTACCAGGTGCTGTAGGCTATATTTCAGAGGAGGGAATTGACAAAACCATATCTGAGCATTCCTTGCCTCGAGAAACCCTACGAAATTATGGAGTAACCATAACCTCCTCGCAATATATAATTATAATATATTATTAGTATTAGTATTATATTGTATTGCATTATAATATTTTATTTTATTTATTTATTTAAAATATTTATATTCCGCCCTTCTCACCCCAAAGGGGACTCAGGGTGGAGCACAGCATATCTACGGCAAACATTCAATGCTTGGACAAAAATTCATATACGCATACATAAACATTAAAAATATTTATCTCAATATTAAAATACACCATTTAAAACTGTCCTGGTCATCTGCATCAAATCTAATTAGCCTGGTAATCTTTCATATTGCTGTTTTATTGCCCTGTCCGGAAAGTTTGGTCCCACAGCCAAGTTTTGACCATCCTTCTGAAGGACAGGAGGGAGGGGGCCGACCTGATCTCAACAGGAAGGGAGTTCCATAGCCGGGGAGCAATCACCGAGAAGGCCCTGTCTCTCGTCCCCACCAATTGCGCCTGTGACAATGGCGGGACGGAAAGCAGGGCCTCCCCGGAGCTGGCGTAACATGGGAGTTGTATTTTCCCTGTATGCCGCCCCAGTTATTAACCTGTTATAAATATATTATAAATATTATATGTATATACGATATATTACATTACATTATATTATACTATATTATTAGCATAGCACAGGAGACAACTGTCTTCTGACCCCCCCTCTCTTCACTCTGGCCCAGAACTGCAGTTGGTGCTGGGGTGAGGGGCCCCCAATTGATGGCTATAGCTTGTTTGTGGAGTCCGGAGGCTGTCTATGTAACTGGACCCCTCCACCACATACACATTTTTCACATTTATCATGTGTATAGATAGATATAGGGAAGGGAATGGGGAGTGAAGAACTCTGAGAGGGTGTTTCTGGGAGGACATGATGCCAGTCGCTGTGAGTGGCAGAAGGAGCCCTTGTTATCTCTAATCTTTGTAGACAACACTGAACTATATGGATCCATAGTAGAAGGCAGTTTCTTGTTAGAATGGCCCTCAGTTCCTACTAGTTCTAATAACCCCTAACTACACACACACACACACGGCTTTGTCAAGTGACCTGCATGATGGAGAGATGTACTCTAACTCCAAATAATCTAAACCACAGTATATAGATCAAAATAAACATCCATCCGAACTTTCCATTTTGGGGCCACGGGGGTAGGAACCAGAGTTGTTCCAAATGAGAGGTCTTCCAGTGAATCCATCAAAGTGGCTTAAGGTTAGGTCCTCCTGGAGCACTGCAGCCGGTTTTGCTGTGCCGCAAGTTTAATAATTGGAGGTGTCGTTTGCAATGTGCTTTGGCCGACTGGATGTGTCATTGTATAAGTGGCCAATACAATTCTGATGTGGGATTAGTATGGGGTGCGGAACCCGCATTCTTCCTTTCCCAGCACATTGCTTTGCATCTGTTTGTTTGTCTTTCAGTGCTCTCTGATATTTCTCTGCATCTGCTTTGCCAGTTTCCTGCTGTGCTGGTATTTGGAGCTGGTTCACAGGCTGCCTTCCTTCGCTGGCTCATTTGTGTGTGTGTCAGAGTGCATGAGCCTGCTTGGATATATTTATTCTTTAATTTGTGGGGAGCGGAGGGGGTCTGGCGAACGGCCCCGTTGCTGCTGGCCCAAGAAACTGGCTGGATTCCAGCTCCTGGCCATGACATACAGCACCCTTCATGAAACCAGACAGAATTAAACCCTTTGTTTCCTGTTTGCCTGGCTGGCTTTAGGAGACTGGAGCTCCCAACAAGACAGTCTTTGTATTAATTTAATTAATCCATTTAGTGGAGGATTGGAGAAGAAGATGAGAGTTCGTGCAATAAATGCACGTTTTCCCTACGATCTTAAGACAGTTGTGGTTCATAAAGAGCCCCATCTATGTCTCTCCTCGCTTGCTAACCTCAGAAGATTCATAATCTCTTCTTGTGACTCATCCCAGAGTAAATTCCATAAATATTATCTCTCAGTTTGAAGCTGTTGATGACTTGAGGAATTTGTATGTTAAGACTCCAGAGGTGAAGTGTGTGTGTGTAGAGTACTTCAGAAAAATAGCCTTCTATTTGAAGGGCTGCTAAAGCACGGTCTTATGTTTGAAGCACTATCTGTTCCAATATAGACTTGAAGATCGAGACTGAGAGAAAAGAGAGCAGCAGAGACCTTGTAGTTTGCCATCCACTCTTAAGTCATTTCTAACGCAAGGCAACCCTAAGATTTTCATGACAAGATTTGTTCGGAGGAGGTTTGCTGCTGCCTTCTTCTGAGGCTGCATAGATATGACTAAGGCAGTGTTTCTCAACCTTCCTAATGCTGCGAGCCCTTAATACAATTTCTCATGTCATGGGGAACCCCAACCATAAAATTATTTTTGTTGCTACTTCATAACTATAAAGCCCTAAATGGTTTATTTATTTATTTATTTATTTGGTTTACTTTTACCCCGCCCTTCTCACCCCGAAGGGGACTCAGGGCGGCTTACACAACCAAGGCACAATTTGATGTCCGTAACATACAGCAGCAATAAAACAAAATAACGCAAATTAACTATCAATACATTACATCTATACTCACTAAAAACAATAAAACCAATAAAAAAATCATACAAACCGATCGATATAAACCAATTACTCCTTATTGCCGGTCAATGTTCGCTATCTCTTAGTTCAGAGTTTCCTTCCACATTTATCAGTCCTGCCGGTCTTATTTGTCTGGTTGTCCTTACCTAGTTAGCAGATTGCCTGAAGGCCTGGTCCCACAACCATGTCTTTACCTTCCTCCTGAAGGACAGGAGTGATGTCGACGCCCTGATCTCCACTGGGAGCGAGTTCCACAGGTGAAGGGCCACCACTGAGAAGGCCCTGCTCCTCGTCCCCACCAGCCTCGCTTGGGAAAACGGTGGAGTCGAGAGCAGGGCCCCCTCAGATGATCTTAAATTCCGTGGTGGGACGTAGAGGGAGATACGTGCGGACAGATAAGCTGGACCAGAACCGTACAGGGTTTTGTAGGTTAAAACCAGCACCTTGAATTGGGCTCGGAACTGAACTGGCAGCCAGTGGAGCTGACACAGCAGAGGGGTGGTGTGCTCTCTGTATGTCGCCCCAGTGAGCAGTCTGGCTGCCGCTCGCTGGACCAGTTGAAGTTTCCGAACCGTCTTCAAGGGCAACCCCACGTAGAGTGCGTTGCAGTAGTCTATTCGGGATGTAACAAGAGCGTGGACCACTGTGGCCAGATCAGACTTCCCAAGGAACAGGTGCAACTGGTGCACAAGTTTTAATTGTGCAAAAGCTCTCCCGGCCACCGCTGAGACCTGGTTCTGGCCCAACTTATATGTCCGAACGTATCTCCCCTTATGAACCATCTAGGATCTTAAGATCATCTGGGGAGGCCCTGCTCTCGTTACCTCCTTCGTCACAAGTACGTTTGGCGAAGATGAGAGACAGAGCCTTCTCGGTAGTGGCTCCTCGGCTATGGAACGCCCTCCCTATACATATTAGATCAGCCACCTCCCTTTTAACATTCCGGAAAAAAGTCAAGACGTGACTTTTTGAACAAGCGTTTCCAAATACAGAGCAACAGTCACAGGAAAATGGAATGACGATGATGAGACCAGACAAGGTTTTTGAGAAAGAGACACCATGAATTTATATTTCTTGATTTGTTTAGTTTCTATTATATGTTACGTTTTTAATTGTATTTATGATATTGTAAGCATTGAATTTTACCCTGTTAACCGCCTTTAGTTACCTACGGGCAGAGAAAGTCTGTATACAAATACAGTAAATAAATAAATAACTGTAATTTTGCTACTGTTATGAATCGTAATGCAAATATCTGATATGTAGGATGTATTTTCATTCACTGGACCAAATTTGGCACAATTACCCGATACAAGTGAATTTGAATACTGGTGGGGTTGGGGATGGGGGTCGATTTAATCATTTGGGAGTTGTAGTTGTTGGGATTTATCAATCAAAGAGCATTCTGAACTTGGCCAATGATGGTATTGAACCAAATTTGGCACAGAGAACTCCCATGACCAATAGAAAATACTGGAAGGGTTTGGTGGGCATTGACCTTGAGTTTTGGAGTTGTAGTTCACCTACATCCAGGGAGCACTGTGGACTCAGACAATGACGGATCTGAAACAAATATGGCATGAATACTCAATATGCCTAAATGGGAACATTGGTGGAGTTTGGGGAAAATAGACCTTGATATTTGGGAGTTGTAGTTGCTGGGATTTATAGTTCACCAACAGAAAATATTGGAAGGGTTTGGTGGGCATTGACCTTGAGTTTTGGAGTTGTAGTTCACTTACATCCAGAGAGCACTATGGACTCAAACAATGATGGATCTAGACCAAACTTTGCACAAATACTCAATATGCCCAAATGTGAACACTAGTGGAACTTGGGAAAAATAGACCTTGACATTTGGGAGTTGTAGTTGCTGGGATTTATAGTTCACCCACAATCAAAGAGCATTCTGAATCCCACCAACGATAGAATTGGGCCAAACTTCCCACACAGAAACCCCATACACCTTGAAGGGACTTGCTGGTGCGAGCCTCCCTCCAACCTCACATGCTCTTCCTCGCCTTCACATGCGCACCACACTACCATGCACCACGTACACCTTCTCTCCTCTCCCCACTTGGAGTCTCAGAAACAACCCTCCCCTTGGCTGAAAGACCGGCTGAGAGGCTGGCCAGTGACAACGGAGGAAAGCTTTTGGTGGAAATATTCTCTGTCTGTTTTCAAAAAAGGAAGAGAAGGGCAGTTAGAGAGATCTTCAGCCTTCTCTGCCAAAGGGATTCCAAGGACCATCAGAAATATATGTTTTCTGGTGGTCTATGGCAACCCCTCTGAAACCCCCTTGTGACCCCCCTCAGGGGTCCTGTCCCCAAGGTTGAGAAACACTGGTCTAAGGTCACAACCTCTCAGCTGACTTTCCATGGCCAAGTGGTAGCATTTCTTTCTCCAAATATGCAAATATTATACAAATATACAAATATTATACAATATTGGTGGGGACGAGAGAGAGGGCCTTTTCGGTGGTGGCCCCTCGACTCTGGAACTCACTCCCTAAAGACATCAGATAGGCCCCAACTCTGGCAGTCTTCAGGAGGAGCTTGAAGACGTGGCTGTTCCAGTGTGCCTTCCCGGAATAATGATCCCATAGCACTTTGTCCTCCAAAGCACTTTACATTTCTTTAGGTCTGCTCATTTGCCCTTCCACAAACACCACTATCACCTTTTCGTCCATGTCCCAGCATTATTTCCAATTTTAACTCTACATTTGGCCTTCCCACTGTTTTTAACTGTGTGTTGTCTTATTGATAATGTTGTATATTTTATTGTCTATGTATTTATTTATTTATTTATTTATTTGGTACATTTGTATACCGCTAATATCTCAGCCTGTACGGCGACTCATTGCGGTTTACAACATATTTAAAATACAATATTCACTTTAAAAATACAGAATAAAATATAAAATACATACATATACATACATAGTATTGGGCCACCAATACAGACCGGAACATCTCATAGTTAAAGTCGTAATCCAATTCGTTATCCTTGATTGCTAGTCCATGATCAAAACATCATCACATCGGAATTAGCCGAAAACTTGCACGAACATCCAAGTTTTCAGTTTTTTCCGAAATGCCATTAGCGAGGTGGCTGATCTTATTTCAGTAGGGAGGGCATTCCAAAGCCGGGGGGCCACCACAGAAAAGGCCCTATCTCTCGTTCCCGCAAGCCGCACTTGTGAAGCAGGCGGGATGGAGAGAAGGGCTTCTCCCGAAGATCTTAGGGTCCTGGTGGGCTGATAGGCCGAGATACGTTCGGATAGGTATGTATGTATTGTCGAAGGTTTTCATGGCCGGAATCACTGGGTTGTTGTAGGTTTTTTCGGGCTATATGGCCATGTTCTAGAGGCATTTCTCCTGACGTTTTGCCTGCATCTATGGCAAGGATCCTCACTACCTCTGAGGATGCTTGCCATAGATGCAGGCGAAACGTCAGGAGAAATGCCTCTAGAACATGGCCATATAGCCCGAAAAAACCTACAACAACCCATTTATTGTCTATGTTTTTATTTTAATTGCTTGTATTGTTGTTTTATTGCTTGTATTGTTGTGTTTGGGCTCGGCCTCATGTAAGCCGCACCAAGTCCCTTGGGGAGATGGTAGCGGGGTACAAATAAAGTGTTGTTGTTGTTATTATTATTATTATTATTATTATTATTATTATTATTATTAGTGTTCATTGGGTGATGCACTTTTTCTCTTCTTGCAATGAGTAACTGTCTACCTTAACTGTTTTTGGATGTCAATATACAAATCAGTTGCATCTGGTCAGTGGCAGTTTTAGTTTGTATTAAATCCTAAGGCCACTCAATTCAATTTCAATACCGTTTTGCACCTAGAATGAAGAAATCCCAGAAAAAGGCACCTTCTATTTTCTTGTGCAGTTTTCCTTAACAAGAACGCCTTTATGCAGCAATCCTTACTATGGAGTTTTCTAACCATTGCAAAATTCAGAAAAGTGAGGAATAGTTGTGTCTGTGTTCTAATCTCCTTGTTAGTCTGGAAAGTGTGAGTCAGGTCAATTCACTTAGAATGCAGAAGAGGTGATGTTTTCGCCCCTGAGTGTATCTAATGGCCCAGGAATTTCTGCTGCCTGAACTAAGGACAACACACACACACACACAGAGCACTATGAAAGAAAACAAGAAAATACACATGTTGATTCTTAAAGTTACATAAACGATCTTCCTGAAAATTGCTTCTGAAGAGCTGGCAGTTTTCTGTTGTTTTTTTTAATCCTGCTTTTCTGCAAGAAGTATCCAAAGCAGCTTACAAATAAGAGATAAAATAAATCACAAAGAATGGGAACAAAATTAAAAACAGTCCAGTAAATCACAGGAAAACAAAATGTGCATTAAAACAAGTTGAACAATTTCAGCAACAGTGATAAAAGCTTAAAAGCTGGCATTTAGCAATGAATTGAAACCAACAACGAATCCTAAAAGCTATCTGGAATAAAACAAAAATGTCATTGAGCAGTCGTCTGAAAATAAACAAAGAAGAGGTATAACAGAACATGGCTTAGCAGGGTTTTAATGCTCTTAGGCCCCTGGAGCAGGATGAAGCAACTTAGATTTTTGCCTCCTTGCATTGAGACAGACTTCCCACGCAACTTTGAAAAAGAAGATATAGAGAGATGCCATCTCTCCATGCTGTGTATAAGGATATTCTGGAACGATCGAGTAGTAGAGAGAAGATGTTAAATAATTTGAATTTATCAGACAGGGAAAGATATAGAAATAATTGCCCCTCACTGCTTCATCAATTATAAGGGACCTAGGGGACACTATACTAGCCAGGTTGTTGTAGGTTTTCCGGGCTATATGGCCATGTTCTAGAGGCATTTTCTCTAGAACATGGCCATATAGCCCAGAAAACCTACAACAACCCAGTGATTCCGGCCATGAAAGCCTTCGACAATACACTCAGGGGCAGCTCAACCATTACGCAAAGTAAGCATTTGCAGTATAGTTGATTATGCCCAAGGGCGTTCTTGAGGCGCTCTTGGGGGAAAATAGACCTTGACATATGCGAGTTGTAGTTACTGGGATGTATAGTTCACCTACAATCAAAGAGCATTCTGAACTCCACCAATGATGGAATTGAACCAAATATGGCACACAGAACTCCCACGACGAACAGAAAATATATATCAGTGATTGGGGGCAAAATACTGTTTGCTTACCGTTGAAAATCACATAGGGCTGCCTCTGAATACACTATACTAGCCGATTGCCATCAATTATAAGGAACTTAGCAGGGAAAGGAATAGGGAATTTTAAAATAGTAATTCCCACAAGCTGCCAACTAACTTATATATAGGTGCAGGGGAATATTTTAAAACAGGAAAGAGGCAACTGGGAGATCTTGAAACAGTTTCTTCAATTGTTTTTGCTGCCACCTTTTTGTTTGGTATTCAGGCTGAGTTGTATGTGAAGAGTATACTTAGTAACACCCTTTTGTGTTACAGTAGTGTTTGTTTTATTTAGAGGGTTTAGATCACAATGATGTTCACACTGAGGCTGTTATAGAGTGTTAACAATAAATAAAACGTTTATTTAACAGACTTAAACTTCCTCTGGTACAAATGCGTAGTGGTTTCTGTAAGTTACTGGTACATAAGCTTCTGGTTACATTTGATGTACAATTCTTAGATGGGTTTCCCTATCCTAAGATGGCCACCAGGGCTTCGCCAGGTCCACATTTTAGCTGCTTAAGGTAAGGAGTTCTTTACACTGTGCAGTCCTGGGAGTCATAGTTTCCCAAGGTTCTCAGGGTGCATTTACACCCAGAGAAGGGTATGGAGATGTCAAAACAGGGCCCAAATGGCCAACAGTCAGGAAGGTGGCAAGGGCATTGGACTGGCAGAGCGGATTATATGTTCAAGCGCAAAATTACACTTTGGTGTACCCAGCTTAATGTGATATCTTAAGTGTTCCCCTCCCTTCTTAATTCCTGTGCTACTTCTCTCTTTTCTCAGACATAATGCTCTACTCCACTTGATGTAGGCTCTGACTATGTGTACCTGAGTCTGATTGCCAGATGGTTTCATGCTTACATCCATACTGTCTCTTATGTTTTTTTTCCAATTGTGTGATAATGGATTGCTAGCAATTGCTGATTTGTGTTTAGTAAATTGGAAGCAAAACTGATAGATTTACCCATCACTGAAGTGGGACCTGTAACAAAATGGAGCAATGTGGTGTGGTCAATGAGGGAATTGGAAAGTACAAAGAACGACTTTACATACAACTGGTATTTTAAAGAGAGCAGTTATGATGGAACAGAATGACGTTACATTAGAAATGTAATGAATAAAGACTTCTTTTTTGAGATATGGATTTTGATAGGATTTTTAGTTTGTTGCCATTTGCTCTTTGAAATGCCCTTCCTTCCTCTGTTACATAAAATAATGGAAAGTATTTATTTATTTACCGCATTTGTATACCGCCTTTCTCAACCAGAGGCAACTCAAGGCGGTTCGCAGTCAACAACGATTCTATGCCACAACAAATATCAAAATACAGTTAAAACAATTATAAAAACAATTCAACATTTAAAATGTAATATAAAAAGCAAATATATCTGTAAAAACAAGATCCTCGGCGTCTCCTTACTAAAATTGCTGTCCAGTTGCACCATCAGTCATTCCATATATCCGTTTATGTCTAATTATTTGCTCCAGTAGAAAAAGCTTGCTCTACGAGCCAGGTCTTAACCATTTTGCGGAATGTTAGAAGGGAGGGAGCCAATCTTATATCCCCGGGGAGGGTATTCCATAGTTGAGGGGCCATCAATGAGAAGGCCCTGTGTCTCTTCCCGGCCAAATGCATTTGTGAGGAAGGCGGGATTGAGAACAGGGCCTCCCCAGACGATGTTAAAGTCCTAGATGGTTCATAAAGAGAGATATGTTCAGATAGGTAAACCAGACCGGAACCGTTTAGGGCTTTATAGGCTAAAGCCAGCACTTTGAATTGTGCCTGGTAGCAGACTGGCAGCCAGTGGAGTTGGTGCAACAGAGGAGTCGTGTGTTCCCTGAGCGCCGCTCCTGTTAGCAATCTGGCTGCTGTCTGTTGGACCATTTGGAGCTTCCGGACAGTTTTCAAAGGCAGCCTCACATAGAGAGCGTTGTAGTAGTCTATACGGAATGCATGGACTACTGTGTCCAAGTCATAATAAGTAATAAGTTGGAGCAATAAGCAATGTAACAAGCTCCCCTTTTCTCACTTCAGTTACTAACACCAATTGAATGCTTTTCAGCACAAATAATATTCTTCTTTTGGAAGGCAACTTCTCACTCTCTGGACATCTTTCTCTCCAGATTCAGCAAGTCGTCTGCATGTTCTCCTTTAATGTATGAATCCCCAAACAAGCAATCAGCATTAGGTGTTTGTAGAACAATCGTTCCCAACCTTTTTTTGACCAGGGACCACTATGACCTGGGACCACTCTCCAGCACTGGTGACAAAAGGGCTACGAACTAAGGCACCCCTTCTTGCAGCACCACATGGAACAGCTCCACTCAAGGGGAGGGAGGAGGAGGAGAAGCAGCAGTCAGGAGGCTTGTTGCCATGCCTTTCATGGGTAGTCAACCTCTCCTGTCTCAACATCCCCGTTTTGCTTCAGTATGAGAGGGTTTTGGCGAGACTGGTTGCTCTCGTTGCAATGGCGTAGTAACTGTAAGGCCGTGGACCATATTTTAGGTCTTGGGGACCACTGCTGGTGCGTGGACCACAGGTTGGGAACCACTGTTGTGGAACTTGCCCAGTCCTCTTTGAGCAAGCTCTCTGGGGAGAGAGGGGAGTTCTTCTGAATTTTGTAAAAAAAATCTGTGAATCTTGGGGTTCCTCAAAGCATGCCAACATCCCCCTCATGCACTTGGATAGTGCAGATCCATATTTTGGAGAGTAATTTTACTGTCTGCATAAATCAGTGGTTCTCAACCTCCCTAATGCCGCGACCCCTTAATACAGTTCCTCATGTTGTGGTGACCCCCAACCAGCAAATTATTTTCATGACAACTTCACAACTGTAATTTTGCTACTGTTATGAAGCATAATGTAAATATCTGATATGCTGGACCAAATTTGGCAAAAATACCCGATACACCCACATTTGAACACTGGTGGCATTGGGTGGGGGATTGATTTTGTCATTTGGGAGTCACAGCTGCTGGGATTTATAGTTTACCTACAATCAAAGAGCATTCTGAACTCCACCATGATGGAACCGAACCAAACTTGGCACACAGAACTCCCATGACCAAGAGAAGATACTGGAAGGGTTCGGTGGGCATTGACCTTGAGTTTTGGAGTTGTACTTCACCTACATCCCGAGAGCACTGTGGACGCAAACAATAATGGATCTGGACCATATTTGGCATGACAATCAATATGCCCAAATGTGAACTTTGCTGAAGTTTGGGGGAAATAGACCTTGACATTGGGAGTTGTAGTTACTGGGATTTATAGTTCACCTACAAAGAGCATTCTGAACCCCACCAAGATTAGAATTGGGCCAAACTTCCCACACAGAATCCCCATGACCAACAGAAAATACTGTGTCTTTGGCGACCCTTCTGACACCCCCTCGCGACCCCTCCAGGGGCCCTGACCCCCAGGTTGAGAAACGCTGGCATAACTGGAATAAGAAAGCAGAAGTGCCATGAAAGACTGCAAAAACACGGTGCCTTCTCACCCAAATTTGTATGCCATCAGGCCCATGCTTATTATTTTGTGTGCCCTAACAGTTTTGTTTATTCAGATACATTTATTTCTAGAAGTATTTCTGTTTGCCAACTATTTGAAGGGATGGGTGCATTCCACTGATTCTCACCTGTATTCGTTCGATGCATGTTCATCCAGAAACCTGCTGTGTTCTGTTTCCTACATTCATTATTCATGTTGTTAATTTTTAAAAGTTTGTATCTAAATGTAAATTTAAAAACTCAATTAAATACACATTTCCCCTAAAATATGCATATGCCGTAAGTACATACCTGGTTGCTTTTTTGAGCCAAGAGCTATCATAAAATTAAGATAACTTTATGATTCAGGGATGGAGCTTACTGTTAGGCAGATCAAAAAGACCATGTTAGCCAGATGTTGAGGGAGAAGAGTCCTCTGGTCATTTTCCCTTTGTTGTTTTGGCTTGGCTACTGGTTCAGGCAAATAGTCAATTAAATTCCAGCTGGTGTACTGTTCCATCTGTGGCGCTGCCCTTTCCCATGCAGAAATGCCAACTTGCTCAAGTGCTAGCGTTCTTACCTAGATATGGGAATCTTTGCCTGGTATTGCGAGTAAGCAAACTATCAAAAGACAGAGGTGAAACATTGAGACCAATTATCTCTGCAGGCAGCTGAGGAACGTCGGCCTAGAAATTGATCCAGTTTCTTTTCTTCTTTTTTGGAAGGGCGCACTGCTTCTCACCACCATCCTTTTCTTTTCTTTATTGTGTGTTCTGTCATGACATTTCAAAGACAAATGATTGAAAAGGGGAGACAAACTGATTGTAAGCTGTTTGTTTGTAAGTATTAGTGCAAAGTTCTTGTGTTTAGGAAGAGAGTTGTTGGACAAGCAGGTGTAGAAGGGTCTGTGGATTATGGGGGGGGCTATTTCTTTTTGATATGAGAGAAGATTGATCAGGAATCAGAATGGAATTCTCTCCCATTTCTGCTGTTGTATCAGTGAGCAGGTCATGCTATTTCAAGAAGATATAGATCCCTGTTGGGCTTTGTAGCATGATCTATATATATAAAAATGTTCTGTGCATAATGAGTACCCTAAAAACAAAAGAACCAATGAACGAAATCATACCAAATTTAGCAACAAAACATCTCACAACACAAGGAGTGACCATCACTCAAAAAATTATGATTTTTGTCATTTGGGAGTTGTAGTTTCTGGGATTTATAGTTCATCTATAAGCAAAGAGCATTCTGAACCCCACCAATGATGGAATTGGACCAAACTTGGCACTCAGTTCTCCCATGACCAACAGAAAATACTGGAAGGGTTTAGTGGGCATTGACCTTGAGTTTGGGAGTTGTAGTTCACCTACATCCAGCGATCACTGTGGACTCAAACAATGATGGATCTGGACCAAACTCTACACGAATACTCAATATGCCCAAATGTGAACACGGGTGGAGTTTGGGGAAAATAGAATCTCAATATTTGGGAGTTGTAGTTGCCGGGATTTATAGTTCACCTACAATCACAGAGCATTCTGAACCCCACCAACGATAGAATTGGGCCAAACCTCCCACACAGAACCCCCATGACCACTAGAGTGGGCCACAGCAACGCGTGGCAGGGGACGGCTAGTGTAAAATAAACCATGTGTAGTTCACGTTTGATCAGCCCACACACTGCCTTACTAACAACAACAACAACAACTTTTATTGATTAGCCAGTTGGCCCTATCAAAAACAGACAGTGCAGACACAACATACAACATACATCTAGTCCTCTTAAAATAAAATACAAATATACCATAGATATATGCATCAACTATCCTCGTCTCCCCTACACTGCACCCCAATCTGATCTATGTACTCCGATCTTACTAGAGAAAGAAAATATGCTACACAGATGAACAACGAATAACAAGTAGTTTACTCTTCGTAGTTCAGAAGAACATATGTACAATGTGGTCAGTTGAATCAACTCACATAATGTCCTTTTATGAGAGATTTTAGATGGCCTTTCTTTGTCCTTTTAGATAAATTCCTTCAGCAGCTCATGAATCTACTAAATCTATTGGCGAGGCCCTGCTCTCGGTCCTACCAGCGTCGCAAACGCGTCTGGTGGGGACGAGGGACAGGGCCTTCTCAGTGGTGGCCCCCCGCCTGTGGAATTTGCTCCCCAGTGATATTAGCTCGGCGTCCTCCCTCCTTTCTTTTAGGAAAAAACTCAAATTGTGGGTCTGTAGCCAGGCTTTTGGCTAGTGGGCATAGCGGCACCTTAGACATTGAACCTAGACCATAGGATTGTTACAACAATTGGAAATGGCTTTGTGATTTTGCTACTGTATGATTATGTGATTTTAAGTAATATTACTGTTTTAATTTCTTACGTATTTGATTTTATATTGTTGTTATTGATTGTGGCATTGAATTGTTGCCTGTGTTAGCCGCCCTGAGTCCCTCCTCGGAGGTGAGAAGGGCGGGGTAGAAATGGTGTAAATAAATAAATAAATAAATGGTGGAACTCTCTGCCCCGGAGTGTGGTGGAGGCTCCTTCTTTGGAAGCTTTTAAACAGAGGCTGGATGGCCATCTGTCAGGGGAGATTTGAATGCAATATTCCTACTTCCTGGCAGGGGGTTGGACTGGATGGCCTATGAGGTCTCTTCCAACTCTTTGATTATATGATTCTGTGAAATAAATAAAGTGAGAGCACACTCCAAACTCTGTCTCTCACTGCTTCTCTAAGCACTTGCATAGCTCAAGCTCGAACAAAAATGTAACAGTATCCAAAAGTCCCAGGCTCAGCCTGCTCCCCACGCATAGCCTGACCAATCAGTTTTATGCATCTTATTTTACAGTTGACACACACACTCACTGATTCCTTACATGCTCCAGCAGACTTGTCTTCGGTTAGATAGGTGTATCCCTCCTTCCCAGTACTGTTGACTCCAGTTGCAAGAAATTGAGTCAGTGGGGCTTGACTTGGAAATATTGCAAAGTGCCCCTATGAAATTTCCACTTTGCCATTGTCAGTAACCAGTACAATCCATTCATTGGTTTCTCCACTAGTGGTAGGTTACTTCCGTATCAGTGGAGCAGTCAATCTGAAATTTAAGGCACTGTCCAAGGTACTGAACCTATTTGTGGGAATAGGACTCAGAAACCTGAACAGTTTCTTTAAAGTTTGAGCTAAACCCCATAGCAGGGTTACTAGGCCCCTAGCAATTTTTCTTTGCTTGGGTCCAAGCCACAGAGCTACTCAGAGGAAGGAAAGAAGAAAGTGAAATAGTGACACAACTTTGAAAAGGCAGAAAGAAGGGGCAGAGGGCTAAAGAGCTATGGGTCTCAGCCCTCCATAGGACATGAGCAAATGCTTGATGCTGCTGAGTGGTGACATTGGATTTGCTCATGTCTACTTTTTGTGTGGCAGTGTAGCTAAAGCAGGCAAGGGCAAACTTGGGCTCTCCAGGTGTTTTGGACTCTAACTCCCATCATTCCTACCAGCCTCAGGCCCCTTCCTTTTCCCTCTCAGCCGCTTAAGCCAAGTTTGGTCCAGATCCATAATTGTTTGAGTCCACAGTGCTCTCTGGATGTAGGTGAACTACAACTCCGAAACTCAAGGTCAATACCCACCAAACCCTTCTAGTCTTTTCTGTTGGTCATGGGAGTCCCATGTCCTAAGTTTGGCCCAATTCCATCATTGGTGGAGTTCAGAATGCTCTTTGATTGTAGGTGAACTATAAATTCCAGTAACTACAACTCTCAAATGACAAAATCAATTTGTTTTAGTGATGGTCACAAATAACCTGTTTCTCTTTTATCTCGCCTGAGTTTTTAATTAGTTTTAACCAGTTTCTCTTTTAATCATTTCATGTAGCCCGCACATTGTCATTGTGATTGTGCTTATTGTAATTTTATATTGCTATTTATTCACATGTTTTATGTAATTATGTTGTTGTTTATTGTTTGCGTTTTCGGTTTGTATTTTTGGTTTTACTCTATGGCAATTTGTTGTTTGGGCTTGGCCTCATGTAAGCCGCTCCAATTCCCCATTGGGGAGATGGTGGCGGGGTATAAATAAAAATTATTATTATTATTATTATATTATTATTATTATTATTATTATTATTAGCCGTCCCCTGTCACGCATTGCTGTGGCCCACATGGGGGTTCTGTGTGAGAGGTTTAGCCCAATTCTATTGCTGGTGGTGTTCAGAATGCTCTGTGATGGTAGGTGAACTATAAATCCCAGCAACTACAACTCCCAAATGTCAAGATTCTATTTCCCCCAAACTCCACCAGTGTTCACATTTGGGCATATTGAGTATTCTTGTAGAGTTTGGTCCAGATCCATCATTGTTTGAGTCCACAGTCATCTTTGGATGTAGGTGAACTACATCTCCAAAACCAAAGGAAACTGCCCACCAAACCCTTCCAGTATTTTCTGTTGGTCATGGGAGAACTGTGTGCAAAGTTTGGTTCAATTCCATCGTTGGTGGGGTTCAGAATGCTCTTTGATTGTAAGTGAACTATAAATCCCAGCAACTACAACTTTTTTTGAGTGAAGGACATACATTGCTTTGGTAGGTGTCTTGTGTTCAAATTTGGTGTCAATTCGCCCAGTGGTTTTTGAGTTCTGTTAATCCCACAAACGAACATTACATTTTTATTTATATAGATTACTAGCTGTCCCCTGCCTCACATTGCTGTGGCCCAGTCTGTTGATCTGGAAAATAAAGGGAATGAGAAAGTATTGGTTTCTAATATATGTAATGTCTTGATGCTTGTGGGTAAACAATATTTCTTGTTTCTTTGTCAGTGTTGATGTGGAGGTTGTCTGGTTTGCCTACTCTGGAACATGGAACATATTATTGTCCTTCTTTAAGGGTCCCTTTCAAATCTATGATACTATATCTATGTGTGTGTGTGAATCATATCTATCTATCTATCTATCTATCTATCTATCTATCTATATCTATGGCTGGATGGCTCTTTGTCAGGAGGGCTTTGATTACGTTTTCTTGCCCTCATGAAGGGAGTTGGATTGGATGGCCTTAAGTAATTTCTGTTGGTCATGGGGGTTCTGTGTGGGAAGTTTGCCCCGATTCTGTCGTTTGTGGGGTTCAGAATGCCCTTTGATTGTAGGTGAACTGTGATCCCAGTGACTACAGCTCCCAAATGTCAAGGTCTATTTCCCCCAAATTCCATCTGTGTTCATATTTGGGCGTATTGAGTGCTTGTGCCAAGTTTGGTCCAGATCCATCATTGTTTAAGTCCACAGTACTCTCTGGATGTAGGTGATCTACAACTCCCAAACTCAAGGTCAATGCCCACCAAACCCTTCCAGTATTTTCTGTTGGTTATGGGAGTTCTGTGTGGCAAGTTTGGTTCAATTCCATCGTTGATGGAGTAGAACTATAAATCCCAGCAACTACAACTCCCAAATGACAAAATTATAATTTTTTGAGTGATGGTCACTCCTTGTGTTGTGAGACATTTTGCTGCCAAATTTGGTGTGATTTCGTTCATTGGTTCTTTTGTTTTTAAGGAACTCATTATGCACAGAGCATATATATATATATATATATATTATTATTATTATTATTATTATTATTATGGTCACTCCTTGGGTTAGTAGGTGTCTTGTGGCCAAATTTGGTGGCAATTCGTCTTGTGGTTTTTGAGTTATATTAATCCTACAAGATCAGATGGTCCTCCAACATCAACTCCGCTGGGCCGGCCACGTTGTCCGGATGCCTGACCACCGTCTCCCAAAGCAGTTGCTCTACTCCGAACTTAAGAACGGAAAACGGAACGTTGGTGGACAGGAAAAGAGATTTAAAGATGGGCTCAAAGCCAACCTTAAAAACTCTGGCATAGACACTGAGAACTGGGAAGCCCTGGCCCTTGAGCGCTCCAGCTGGAGGACAGCTGTGACCAGCAGTGCTGCAGAATTTGAGGAGGCACGAGTGGAGGGTGAAAGAGTGAAACGTGCCAGGAGGAAGGCGCGTCAAGCCAACCCCGACCGGGACCACCTTCCACCTGGAAACCAATGCCCTCACTGCGGAAGAAGATGCAGAGCAAGAATAGGGCTCCACAGCCACATACGGACCCACAAGGAAATCCATAATGGAAGACCATCTTACTCGTCCAACGAGGGATCGCCTAAGTAAGTAAAGTAAGTACAAGATCAGAGTGATCTTAATGCAGCTGACACTCAGCCAGCTGTGCCACAATCCCGGTGCTTGGACAATACAATAGAAATTATGCTCCCTCTAAAAGTAACCTTTCCAAGTTTTGGCAAGAACTGATAGATCAACAAATCTGGTGAGCTGTAAATTGCTCACTCTTATGCTAACAGTTGCAGCAATAAACTCTGCAATATGCAACATCTGCAGCTCAGTCTTCTGTAGCCTTCTGGGTAGCGATTGAAATAAGAATACTGAGCTGAATGACCTGTTCTTGCAAACCGGTAGGGTTTGGGGACCATTCTTAGGACAGAGCTGCATAGTTTTACATCTGCAAGTATTCCCCAAACAAGCAGAAGATCTTGCAAGAGCAGAAAGAACAATTCTCAGTTTAAACAGACAGTAGAAGGGAGAGGGCAAGATATCTAATTCCGATCAGGTAACAAAGATGCTCTGCCTTTCGTCCTCCTGCAGTCTCGCCGAAAGGCCTCTTCAGAGGAACGGCATTGCTGTGTTGTGCACAAGAAAATGTGTGGAAATTGCATGCACACACAGGAATTCTGGCTCTTCTTACTTGCAGGTTTTTGATAATGAAACAGACACAAAATTGCAAGGAGATGTCTGCTTCACTCAATAGTATGAATTTATCTTGCTGCAGTGACAGGAAAAACTTGAAATTCAGTAGGTGAACACATAACCCCATTCATTCCCCCCGTGGGTTAAACCCCTGTGCCGGCAGGACTGAAGACCGACAGGTCGCAGGTTCAAATCCGGGGAGAGGCGGATGAGCTCCCTCTATCAGCTCCAGCTCCTCATGCGCAGACATGAGAGAAGCCTCCCACAAGGATGATCAATTCATCTGGGTGTCCCCTGGGCAACGTCCTTGCAGACGGCCAATTCTCTCACACCAGAAGCGACTTGCAGTTTCTCAAGTTGCTCCTGACATGACTAAAAAATATCTCCATTTCCAATGGGAGAGTTTGACAATATTCCAGCACATGCTAAATTTATTCTACTCGTAATCTGAGTATGATGGTCTTCCAAGTGTAGTGTCTTGGTAGTGGATTCGCAGGTGACTGTAAAGCTCAATTCTTAACCCACATGTTCTTCCACAGTGAGAATATCGGTTTCTAGGTAGAATGTGGTCCCAATGAGGGTTGGCTTGATGCGTCTTCCTCTTGGCATGTTTCTCCCTTTCGCCCTCCATTTGTGCCTCTTTGAATTCCACAGCACTGCTGGTCACATCTGACCTCCATGAAGAGGACTCAAGGGCCAGGGCTTCCCACTTCTCGGTGTCTGTACCACAGTTTTTAAGGTTACCTTTAAGCCCATCTTTAAATCTCCTTTCCTGTCCCCTAACATTCCGTTTCTCATTCTTGAGTTGAGAGTATAGTAACTGCTTTGGGAGACAGTGATTGGGCATTTGGACAATGTGGCCAGTGCAGCAGAGTTGATGGCGTAGGAGCATTCCTTCTTTGCTGGTGGTCTTTGCTTCTTCCAGCATGCTGACATTTGTCTGCCTGTCTTACCAAGAGATTTGTAGGATTTTCCAGGGGCAATGCTGATGGAGTTGCATGTGACATCTGTAGACCACATTTTGCAGGTGTATAGCCATACCAAGGTTGGGAGGACAATAGCTTTATAAACAAGTACCTTGGTATCCCTACGGATACAAAATTTAAAAAACAATGGATTAGAAAGATTATTCTACCAGTTTGGCATAAATCATAGAATCAAAGAGTTGGAAGAGACCTCATGGGCCATCCAGTCCAACCCCCTGCCAAGAAGCAGGAATATTGCATTCAAATCACCCCTGACAGATGGCCATCCAGCCTCTGTTTAAAAGCTTCCAAAGAAGGAGCCTCCACCACACTCCGGGACAGAGAGTTCCACTGCTGAACGGCTCTCACAGTCAGGAAGTTCTTCCTCATGTTCAGATGGAATCTCCTCTCTTGTAGTTTGAAGCCATTGTTCCGTGTCCTAGTCTCCAAGGAAGCAGAAAACAAGCTTGCTCCCTCCTCCCTGTGACTTCCTCTCACATATTTATACATGGCTCTCAGCCTTCTCTTCTTCAGGCTAAACATGCCCAGCTCCTTAAGCCGCTCCTCATAGGGCTTGTTCTCCAGACCCTTGATCATTTTAGTCGCCCTCCTCTGGACACATTCCAGCTTGTCAATATCTCTCTTGTCAATACAAGCCAAGATAATAGCCACCACTGCAGAAGCCTTTTTCAGGAAAGAATGGGTTAAAAATTTGAATTTGTGTATGTTATGACCTTTTTTTTTTTACTGAACAAGACATCTGGGAGTTTTGGTCAGGAGAGATACTTCTTTAGGAAGACAAATATCTTAATTTGCCAGTAGGAAACCTAGAGATCCATTTTATTGAGCTAAGAGAGATCTAGCCATAGAAATGTGAGAAAATGAGTTTTACTTGTAGTTGTGTAAACAGGATCTCCATGTGATTTTAAAATGGTAACAGATGGCTTTTGAAAATAGAGATTGAAGATTATTATTTTGTATCAAAAGCATTGCATAAATAAGTATAGAACTGATAGAAACAGCACAAAAGGCAAAATATGTTTGACCAAAAACGGGCAACAGTGACTGCATTGTCTGTAGCTTTAACCAATTCTTCCTCTGTACATGAGGCAGGACATTTAACCAATTCTTCCTCTGTACATGAGGCAGGACAATGTGGACAAGCATACAGATGCAGAGTTGTTTGCTCTGCTCCACAGTCGCACAAGGTGGAGGATTCTTCTAGGTAGTGCCATTTTGCCAGGTTGTCTTTTGATCTGCCCACTCCACTTCTGAGTTTGTTCAGGGACTTCCATGTTGACCATTCTTAGTTTGCCCCTGGAGGAAGACCCTCATGGGGGGGGGGGCATCCATTTGGGATTTCCTGGTTTAGTCGCCCAGAGGGATTCTATTGCTGTTTCTGGGGGAACATTAAGAGTAGTGGTGGTTCTCATGAAAATTTTCCATGATTTGAGTCTACTGGGAGGAGGCTGATAGCCATGCAGTGGGTGTCTTTCACAGTATTCAACTTAATTTTTCTCTGAGATAGAAGATGAACTTGTAAAAAAGTATAGCATAAGGTAGGCCCCCTGATTTTGGGCACAGTGTTCAAATAGATGTACGAGCAAACATGGTCCAAAGATATAATTTTACTCTGTGGTGCAGTTTAAAAGAAGCCATGCATAAGATGATGTATAGATGGTATCTAAGCTGCATATAAGCTGTCAAAAATGCCTACGAATGTTTTAAATCAGTGTTGGGGATGTCAAGAGGTGGAGGGCTCCTCTTTCTCGATTAAGTGGGCTTGTAAGACAGCGAAAATTATTGGTTGGAAGATTTATATGTTAATGCAAAAATGTCAAAGGTAGATTTTATAATGTCACCAGAATTCTTTTTTTGCTGGGCATTATGGATGAAGTGTTGGATAGTAAACATGGATTACTTTTTGATATATAACATCAGCAAGAACATTGTTTGCTCAAGCTTGGAAACGGATTGAAGCCCTTAATACCAAAATAACAGAACAGAGTGTTCAGTTTGCAGAGTTGTTTGCAGATTTTTGCATGTTGGGAGCCCAGGGAAAAAATGCAATTTATGGGTCACGGCTCCCATAATCCCGCTAAGGTAACTATGGTGGTTGCAGTTTAGCAGTATCTGGCATGTTGCACATTCCTTGGGCGTAGTTTCAGTCCTGTCTGATGCCAAGCACTGAATTCATAGAATCATAGAATCATAGAATCGGAATCAAAGAGTTGGAAGAGACCTCATGGGCCATCCAGTCCAACCCCCTGCCAAGAAGCAGGAATGTTGCATTCAAGTCACCCCTGACAGATGGCCATCCAGCCTCTGTTTAAAAGCTTCCAAAGAAGGAGCCTCCACCACACTCCGGGGCAGAGAGTTCCACTGCTGAACGCCTCTCACAGTCAGGAAGTTCTTCCTCATGTTCAGATGGAATCTCCTCTCTTGTAGTTTGAAGCCATTGTTCCGCGTCCTAGTCTCCAGGGAAGCAGAAAACAAGCTTGCTCCCTCCTCCCTGTGGCTTCCTCTCACATATTTATACATGGCTATCATATCCCCTCTCAGCCTTCTCTTCTTCAGGCTAAACATGCCCAGCTCCTTAAGCCACTCCTCATAGGGCTTGTTCTCCAGACCCTTTATCATTTTGGTCGCCCTCCTCTGGATGCATTCCAGCTTGTCAATATCTCTCTTGAATTGTGGTGCCCA
Organism: Anolis sagrei; assembly: GCF_037176765.1. Lineage (NCBI taxonomy): Eukaryota > Metazoa > Chordata > Lepidosauria > Squamata > Anolidae > Anolis > Anolis sagrei. The sequence goes on along the minus strand of NC_090027.1, from coordinate 16,982,911 downwards.
CAATTGGACACAATATTCCAGGTGTGGTATAACCAGAGCAGAATAGAGGGGTAGCATGACTTCCCTGGATCTAGCCACTATGCTCCTATTGATGCAGGCCAACATCCCATTGGCTTTTTTTGCCGCCACATCACATTGTTGGCTCATGTTTAACTTGTTGTCCACGAGGACTCCAAGATCTTTTTCACACATACTGCTCTCGAGTCAGGCATTGTCCCCCATTTTGTATCTTTGCATTTCGTTTTTCCTGCCAAAGTGGAGTATCTTGCATTTGTCACTGTTGAACTTCATTTTGTTAGTTTTGGCCCATCTCTCTAATCTGTCAAGATCGTTTTGAATCCTGCTCCTGTCCTCTGGAGTATTGGCTATCCCTCCCAGTTTGGTGTCGTCTGCAAACTTGATGATCATGCCTTCTAACCCTTCATCTAAGTCATTAATAAAGATGTTGAACAGGACCGGGCCCAGGACGGAACCCTCCGGCACTCCACTGGTCACTTCTTTCGAAGATGAAGAGGAAGCATTGGTGAGCACCCTCTGGGTTCGTCCATTTAACCAATTACAGATCCACCTCACTGTAGTTTTGCCTAGCCCACATTGGACTAGTTTGTTTGCCAGAAGGTCATGGGGGACCTTGTCGAAGGCCTTACTGAAATCCCGGTGCGCCACATCCATGGCATTCCCTGCATCTATCCAGCTTGTAACTCTATCGAAAATTCTGCAGATCTCACTACTCTCTGCCACCATCTTTCTCTCTCTGTTGCAAGAAGATCCACAACTCTCTACCCGACTCCCTTCTTACGTTGCACTGCCAAGTAAGTTCAGTTTGAAACCTCCAAGAGGTAGAACAGGTTTGTGCTTATACCTTAGAGACCACTTAAAACTGCCTTTTCAGGGACACAAAGATTGTAGAAAACCATGGCTCCAATTGACCTTTTCTGTCACCGATCCATAGAACAGGGGAAAAATGGCACAGCCTCCCATGCCCAGAGGGAATATAATTTGAGCTTCAGAAGTTTTGCAACGAAGGCTGGAAGTCACCAGGCATTGCTGCTTCAAGGCTGGATCCATAGACGGAATAGTGTTCTGGGATTCCATATTTCTCTCCCAGAGCTTTCATGGACATTAAGTCTCAGTTTAAAAAGAAAGCTAGACTTTCTTAATAATGACAGTAATCCAATAACTAATTGGTAGCAAGTAATTACAAATACTGATTTATTTGTAGTTTCCTTTCCTAGCAATGAACATTGATAAAATTGTGTATGTGCAATGTATTGTCGAAGGCTTTCATGGCCGGAATCACTGGGTTGGGGTAGGTTTTTTCGGGCTATATGGCCATGTTCTAGAGGTATTCTCTCCTGACGTTTCACCTGCATTGTCCAGGGGATGCTTGCCACAAATGCAGATGAAACGTCAGGAGAGAATGCCTCTAGAACATGGCCATATAGCCTGAAAAAACCTACAACAACTCTGTGTATGTGCAGTTTAAGAGGGATAATGTAACATATTTCGCCTTATGGTAGTAGGGATTTGTGGCATATGATGCTTAGTTGTTGTGAGTTTTCTGGGCTGTATGACCATGTTTATTTATTTATTTAACTTGTATACTGCTACTCCCAATTTGGTTCGGAGTGGTTTACAGAAGCAGACTAAAACCATACAATTAGCTTTAAAAATAACAATAATAAAACAATAGGCGGCGAGAACAGGCATAGTCCGGGTTGTTCACCCGTCAAAAGCTTGCTGGAAAAGAAATGTTTTACAGGCTTTCCGAAAAGCAAGTAGGTCTTGGATGGTTCGAGTTTCAACCGGCAAGGCATTCCATAAATAGGGGGCCACGATCGAGAAAGCTCTCTGCCTAGTAGATGACAAATGATAAGTCTAGATGTTGGGGACTGCAAGCAAATTTTGGTCTTCAGACCGGAGTAATCTCTGAGGTTGGTAGGGGGATAAGCGGGCCCTCAGGTACGCCGGCCCCAGACCATGTAAGGCCTTAAAGGTTAGTACCAGCACCTTGAAAGTGATCAAGCCAGTGCTGCTGTTGGAGGATTGGGGTGATACGACACCTCGCTGGCACTCCGGCGAGAAGACGAGCCGCCGCATTTTGCACCAGCTTCAGTTTCTGGATCACTGACAAAGGAAGGCCAATGTAGAGGGCGTTACATCTATGGCAGGAATCCTCAAAGGTTGTGAGATCTGTTGGAAACTAGGAAAATTGGGTTTGGAGTGTGAGGGAATGAACTCTTGTCTGTTTGAGTAGGTGTTGGAGGAGGCTCAAGCCTGTAGTAGATTTGCTTTGGTAACAAAATGGAAAGAAGGTAGCCCTCCCTGCAGAAAAGGAGTAACACGTCAACAACAGGGAGAAGAAATTGTGTGTTCTACAATAGATAAGCTGGTCATGAAGGCAGGGCTTGCTGAACATGGGCTGAGACTTGAGTGGCAACAGGTATTTGGCTGAAATTTGTCCAAGAAAACATGTGCAGTAGAATCTTGCTGGATAAGAAAAACCTATATAATGTGTGGTCAGGAGGTGGGGGGGCGGGGGGCGGCAGCCTTTTCAAGTATGTGACCTTCATGTGCAACTGACCACCTTGATTAGCATTTGATGGCCAGGCAGTGCCTGGGGCAATCTTTTGTTGAGAGGTGATTAGATGTGCCTGATTGTTTAATCATCTAAACATTCACACCTAGCTCCAACAGACAAGAGTTCTTTACCCCACCCTGGTCATTCCACAGATATATAAACCCATTTTCCTAGTTCCAATAGACCTCACTACCTCTGAGGATGCTTGCCATAGATGCAGGAGAAACGTCAGGAGAAAATGCCTCTAGAACATGACCATATAGCCCGAAAAAACCTACAACAACCCAGTGATTCCAGCCATGAAAGCCTTCGACAATAAATTGTCCACATGCTTGTGGATTTCAATGGCTTCTCTGTGTAGTCTGACATGGTGGTTGTGAGAGTGGTCCAGCATTTGTATGTTCTCAAATAATATGCTGTGTCCAGTTTGGTTCATCAGGTTCTCTGCTATGGCTGACGTCTCTGGTTGAAGTAGTCTGCAGTGCCTTTCATGTTCCTTGATTCGTGTTTGGGCAATGCTGCGTTGGGTGGTCCCTATGTAGACTTGTCCACAGCTGCATGGTATCCGGTAGACTCCTGCAGAGGTGAGAGGATCCTTCTTGTCCTTTGCTGAGTGTAGGAAGTCTACGTAGGAAGTGATCTCCACCCAGATAATAGAACAAAACCCAAAGCAGAGACTTTGGTGTTTGGTCCTTCAAAAAAAAAAAAAATACTAAGCAGGATCATGTTATTGCCTTCTCTGTATTCCCTTCTCAATTCCGCAGCTCTCATGTAGAACATAATAAAAATAATGGCTTGTTTTTTTATTACTGGCCAGCCTTGCCATTTCTTACAAAGCTGCCTTGCGTCATGCCCAAATTGCTGGTTGCTTTAGCCAAGAATTCCTGGCTCCAGCCCGTTGTAGCTCTCCAAGTTACTGTGTTCAAGGTCTTTGCCAGCTTTGCTATCAGAGATCCTTTTTTAGTTGGAGATAACAGGGGTTGAACTGAGGGCAGCTTCCATCCAGGGCATGTGCTCTACCAGTGCTCCTTGACCCCTTCCTTATTTATTTGTCGTGTCAGAGCAACCAGTCCATTATATTACATTTCTAACAGAACAAAGCAAACAGACAAATACAAAATTGTGAGTTTGGTAGTTGGTTAAATGTCCTTTGACCAGTATCTGGCCACTTGGAGTGCCTCTGCAAGAAGGTCCTCCATTGTGCATGTGGCAGGGCTCAGGTTGCATTGCAGCAGGTGGTCAGTGGTTTGCTCTTCTCCACACTCGCATGTTGAGGATTCCACTTTGTAGCCCCATTTCTGAAGGTTGGCTCTGCATCTCATGGTGCCAGAGCGCAGTCTGTTCAGTGCCTTCCAAGTCGCCCAGTCTTCTGTGTGCCCAGGAGGGAGTCTCTCATCTGGTATCAGCCATTGGTTGAGGTGCTGGGTTTGAGCCTGCCACTTTTGGACTCTCGCTTGCTGAGGTGTTCCAGCGAGTGTCTCTGTAGATCTTAGAAAACTATTTCTAGATTTAAGTCGTTGACGTGCTGGCTGATACCCAAACAGGGGATGAGCTGGAGATGTCTCTGCCTTGGTCCTTTCACTATTGGCTGCTACTTCCTGGCGGATGTCAGGTGGTGCAATACCAGCTAAGCAGTGTAATTTCTCCAGTGGTGTAGGGCGCAGACACCCCGTGATAATGCGGCATGTCTCATTCAGAGCCACATCCACTGTTTTAGTGTGGTGAGATGTGTTCCACACTGGGCATGCATACTCAGCAGCAGAGTAGTACAGCGCAAGGGCAGATGTCTTCACTGTATCTGGTTGTGATCCCCTTCCTTAGGGCAACACTTTACACACAGTAGTAGCTGCTACCTCTAAATGTTGGATGACGTCAATGCGCCAGACAATGTATAGCAAACAGAAATGGTCTGGATCTTTAGTCTCTAAATGGAGAGGGTGAATGACCTGAGTTCATAGCAAGGATCTAGATGAGAAGAAAGATGTTTTTCCTTTAGCTTTCAGTGATTTTTTTTTTAAAAAAATATTGCATGCTCACAATTGTCTGTATTTTCTTTGTAACATGATTTTTTTTTATTCATATCTATTCAGAAGTCAGTCCTGTCCATTTGGTCTTATCTCCAGGGAAGTGCACAATCTTAAGAGCATCACAACACTGAAAGTTGATACAAGGTGCATTATCTCATAGTGCTTTCTCATATTTATTTATTTATTTACTGCATTTATATCCCATCCTTCTCAACCCCGCCAGGGACTCAGGGTGGCTAACAAAAAAGGCACCATTCAGTGCCACTTCTACACGCTTAAGATAAAATGAAACATATACATTAAAATTAATAGTTGAAACACATAATCTTAAAAACAGTTACATTAAAAAACATGCAGTGCAAAGGCATATTCCAGAAGCCGTTCCATAAATTCCACTATTCCATAGCCACTTACTTTGCAGATCACTTTTTGCATTGCACATTACACACAACCATGTCTTCACTTTCTTTCTGAAGTACAGGAGGGAGGGAGGGAGCTGATCTAATCCCACTGGGGAGAGAGTTCCAGAGTCGAGGAGCCACCACTGAGAAGGCCCTGTCTTTCGTACCCACTAATTATACAGGGTGAGGCAGCATAACTTCCTTTTTTAAAATGTGCGCCATTCAGTTGGTAGAAGACGTAGCGGAGCGCTAGTGGTCTCGTTCGAGAGGCGGGAGTTTAAAGTTTTGTCTTGACACAGTTCAGTCGCCATTGTGCGTTGGAACAGTGAGGAGCGTGCTTTTGCTGTTGAGGCCTACTTTTCGAGCAGATTTGGAGTGGACGGCTTGCTCTCCAGATTTGGCCCCTTGTGATTTTTTCTATGGGGTTTTTTGAAATCCTGTGTTTATGTGAACCATCCAAGGATCCTACAAGATTTGAAGACCAACATCCAGGAAGAAATTGCCAACATAACGCCTGCTATGTTGGCAAGAGTCATGACAAAAGCCAGAAATATATTATATATAATTTTTTTCTGACAAATTAAATGATTTTAGTGTTAATACTAATGATGCACATAATGGAAAATCAACAAGCAAACGATACCTGTCTACTCCTGATTTGTAGAGCTCACTGACTGTTAATAAAAGCCTTCTAAGACTTTTCTATTAACATTCCGGTCTCCAGTTGTATATATAATGTTGTAACAAATCGATGGATTTGCCAAGGCAGTAACTGAATGGACATTCAGAATAGTTTTACACTGAGCTGTCTTTCACTGGACAAAATCTTTTGGCGTAGATTTATGTTGGCCCTTTTGCAAGTAGTGGCGCAATGGGTTAAAACCTTGTGCTGGCAGGATTGAAGACCGACAGCTTGGAGGTTTGAATCTGGGGAGAGCATGGATGAGCTCCCTCTGTCAGCTCCAGCTCCCCATGTGTGGACATGAGAGAAGCCTCCCACAAAGAGGGTAAAACATCAAAACATCTTGGCATCCCCTGGGCAACGTCCTTGCAGACGGCCAATTAGAATCATAGAATCATAGAGTTGGAAGAGACCTCATGGGCCATCCAGTTCATTCAAAGCACCCCCAACAGATGGCCATCATCCAGCCTCTGTTTGAAAGCTTCCAAATAAGGAGCCTCTACCACACACCAGGGCAGAGAGTTCCACTGCTGAACAGCTCTCACAGTCAGGAAGCTCTTCCTAACATTCAGATGGAATCTCCTTTCTTGTAGTTTAGAGCCATTGTTCCGCGTCCTAGTCTCCAGGGCAGCAGAAAATAAGTTCGCTCCCTCCTCCCTATAACTTCCTCTCATGTATTTATACATGGCTATCATGTCTCCTCTCAGCCTTCTCTTCTCCAGGCTAAGCATACCCAGCTCTTTAAGCTGCTCCTCATAGGGCTTGTTCTCCAGACCCTTGATCATTTTAGTCGCCCTCCTCTGGAAACAATTATCACATACTAGAAGTGACTTGCAGTTTTTCCAGTCGCGCCTGACACGAAACACAAACAAACATGTGTGTACATGCCCTCTTCTCATCCCCCCCCCCTCTTTCCAACAAATATTTTTGTGATGATCAGGATTTGGGGGTTGGATGCCACGAAAACTGGAGACAAGTAAAAAGCCAAGGGTAACTTCATTGATCAGATTAAGTTTTCTCGCAGTTTGGGAGTGATCCTGGACTCATCACTGAGCCTGTAACCCCAGGTCTCGGCGGTGGTCAGGGGAGCTTTTGCACAATTAAAACTTGTGCGCCAGCTGCGCCTGTACCTTGGGAAGTCTGACTTGGCCACGGTGGTCCATGCTCTGGTTACATCCCGTATAGACTACTGCAACGCTCTCTACGTGGGGTTGCCTCTGAAGACTGCCCGGAAGCTGCAATTAGTCCAACGAACGGCAGCCAGATTACTAACAGGAGCGGGGTACAGGGAGCATACAACTCCTCTGTTGCGCCAGCTCCACTGGCTGCCAATTAGCTTCCGAGCACAATTCAAAGTGCTGGTGTTAACCTATAAATCCCTAAACGGCTCCGGCCCAGTTTACCTGTCTGAACGGATTCTCCCCTATGAACCATCAAGGTTGTTAAGATCTTCTGGAGGGGCCCTGCTCTCGGTCCCACCACCCTCGCAATTGCGGCTGGTGGGGACGAGGGACAGGGCCTTCTCGGTGGTGGCCCCGTGACACTGGAACTCTCTCCCACCGGAGGTCAGAACCGCCCCGTCTATCCTGACATTTAGGAAACGGGTGAAGACGTGGTTGTGGAGAAAGGCTCTGGAACTCTCTCCCACTGGAGATTAGAACTGCCCCTTCTCTCCTGACTTTTATAAAGCTTGTGAAAACTTGGCTCTGGAATTTAGCATTTGATGAGTGAGTCAATAACTCTTGAACACACGGACGGATGGTGATTAATTGTGATTTCATTTTGACGACTTGGCCTTATTTAATTATATGATTGCTTTTAATCTATTTTATGTATTAGTGTGTTATGGGGTGTGATGTTTTAACTATTGTTTATGAATCTTTGTTGTAAACCGGCCTGGGTCCCTCTCCGGAGGTCAAGAATATATAAAAATTCTAAAGAAATAAATAATAAATTCTCCTGCCTTAGAATATGCTGTGCCATGTCATATGCTTCCCATGTGCTTCCCTGTAGAGCACTTCTTGGACATTTAGATATATTGTAGAAAGTCATATATAGAAAATCTCCTATATGATTAAATCTCCTATATGTTAATATTTGACAGACTAACTTGGGCATGGGCAAACTTTGGACCTCCAGATGTTTTGGACTTCAACAACCACAATTCCTAACAGCCGCTAGGCTGTTAGGAATTGTGGGAGTTGAAGTCCAAAACACCTAGAGGGCCAAAGTTTGCCCATGCCTGGATGGAATATGTTATTTGCATGTGTCTTAATTCAACACTTTACTTCTTTGCCAGTAGAGAAGTGGACCTGCTTTTCAAGGTAGGAGATGATTGGTTCGGTTTTCGATCTTTAGACTTGCAGAAAGCAATAATGTTAGTACAAAAATGGCATAAAACGAAACTGCGATCTGCCTACATAAGAATCTGGGTGAGCATAACCATATTCAGTTTAGAAATGTTTAAACTCTGTTTGAAAAACAGCTTTGAAGCATAAGAAATGTGTGCTGTGCAACTCGCGACAGATTTCCATATTCGTCCTGTCAAAACACCTGCTAATAGCACTGGGTTAAGTTAAAAGAAAAGATGTAAACAATGAATAAATTAGTGCAACAAATCAGAACGAAAAAAAATGGGGAAAGCAGACATTTAATGGTTTTATGGAAGATTTAGGGGGAGATGTAGGCCCCTTCTACACTGCCATATAAAATCCAGATTATCTGCTTGGAACTGAATTTTCCCAGAGTGTACACTAATATAATCCAGTTTTAAGCAGAATATCTGGATTATCTGCTTTGATAATCTGGATTATATGGAAGTGTAGAAGGGACTTTTGACTGGGGGGCCTTATTGTAATTGGTCTCATGTTAGCCACCCCGAGTCCCCTTGGGGAGATGGAGGTGGGGTATAAATAAAGTATTATTATTATTATTATTATTGACACAAAAACACAGTATGTCACAGCAAATGAGATCTATATGCTGGATTTCATATCACAAAATCACAAGTTGAACACTTCCCAAGCGTCTAGGACTGTGTGATGTATTTTCGAATGATGCGTACAGATCCAAGTCAGGTGGCCATTTGCAGTTGACAGATCACGATTTTGTCAATGTTTATTGTTTCCAAATGCCAGCTGAGATCTTTTGGCACGGCACCCAGTGTGCCAATGACCACTGGAACCCCTTGTACTGAATTATTATTATTATTATTATTAATAATATTATTATATCCCAGGATTTTATCTCAGATTTTCTGCTTTGAACTGCATTATATGAAACAACACCGCTACATAATCTGGGGCCCCTTCCACACGGTGTAATAAAATCCCACATCTTCTTTGAACTGGAATATTTATTTATTTATTTACTTACTTACTTATTTATTTACTTACTTTGCTTATATACCGCTGTTCTCAGCCCGGGGGCGACTCACAGCGGTGTACAACATAGACAGAACAAGGTACAAAATTCAAGACACAATCTAAAATAATCAGTCCAGCATTAACCAAAAACATCATCATCAAAAAACATCACCAATACTACAAAAGCCATTCCACGTCGTCTCATCGTCTAAACCACAATCCAGTATCATTTTCCGTTGTTCCATTCCTGTTGTCATTACCAATTATTACACTTCTTGTTTGAACGCCTTCAACAGCCAAGTCTTTAATTTCCTGCGGAATATCATCAGGGAAGGAGCCAGTCTAATGTCCACGGGAAGGGTGTTCCACAGCCGAGGAGCCACCACCGAGAAGGCCCTATCTCTCGTCCCCGCCAGGCGTGCCTGTGAGGCAGGCGGGATCGAGAGCAGGGCCTCCCTGGACGATCTCAAAGTCCTGGTGGGCTCTTAGGTCGAGATGCGGTCGGATAGGTATCTTAAGCCGGAACCATTTAGGGCTTTATAGGCCAACGCCAGCACCTTGAATTGAGCCCGGTAGCAAATCAGCAGCCAGTGGAGCTGGTACAACAAGGGCGTTGTATGCTCCCTGCGTCCCGCTCCTGTTAGTATCATGGCTGCCGCACGTTGGACCAATTGAAGCTTCCGGGCTGTCTTCAAGGGCAACCCCACGTAGAGAGCGTTGCAGTAGTCTAGACGGGATGTAACCAGAGCGTGGACTACCGTGGCCAAGTCAGACTTCCGTCAAATCTGCTTTGAACCGGGTTATCTGAGTCCACACTACCATATATTCCAGTTCATAGCAGATAATGTGGGATTTTATTCAAATGTGTCAAAGGGGCTGATGTTGGCAGATCCTCTTTATTTCTTTCACCACCTCTCCCTTGTCCCCACTTTGCAAAAGGATTAGGTTTGTTCTCTTGTATTTCATGAAAACAAACAACCAAGTGAAAACAGAAAGAATGCTAATGCAGAGCCCAGAGGTTACATTCTGCCCTCTGATCAATCTCAGGAGACACGGCAGCTGCTCTCAGGACCAGAGATGCAAAGATGGAAAAATGGATTTGACGTTGCACTACGTTTGGGGGAAGGACAAGTGTCACTTTATTCACACACAAAGGTTCAGTGTTGTAGTGAAACCAACGAACAATGTTGCAGTGTCTTGCAAGGTTGAAACAGCAGTGTGTTTCAGTTGACACGTGCCGTGATTGCATCTACCTCACCCCCGGATTCCTCTCTTCCCACTGAGCTTCACTGAAGCCGTCATGGGACCTGGGGCTGCGATGGAGGGGGCATAACTAATTTATTGACTTTGAGCACAAGTGTTTCTACTGAGGGCAGGGAAAGAAACACCTGGAAAATCTTAAGCTGGTATGCACATGGATTTGTGTGTATTCACATGGACAAAGGGAATGAGAGAGAAATGGAAAGGGATCAACACAGCTGCCTGGATTTTGGACTCTCCTTGAGGGGGGTCCCTGTGCAGACTGCACTGATGAGCACCTGCATTTCGGCATTCCCTGCTATACAGTGGCAAAGGATTGAGCACCAAATGTTCCCATATGTTGGAGTTCAGCCTGTGATTGTGTTTCAAGATCAAGGTGCTTTGGATATGGGGAATGATGTCAATGAGGGTCAAGATGGCAATGGTTTGATCAATGATATTAATGCAGAGAATGACATAGAGACACCGGTTCAAAATGTAGTTTCCCATGAGAATGTTCCTACAGAGTATAGGGATGAGAGTTAACTCCCTGAATTGCTCCCAGGATTTGGGGCTTGAAAACAACTTGGCACCTGCAGGATCTAATGAGCATATAGACAGGCAGGTGGAAATTAGCCAAAACAGACAGCTTGACCAAAGCCTTCAGTGTTCTGCCAGGCTTCAACAGATAAGGATGAGAGGCATTTAGGGAAAATGAAACCAATTCCTGAGTGCTTAGAATGGCTTAATGTGAGGATATAAAGTTCCACGCATGGGAAATATAGTCAGATGAAGCATCATTTCAGATTCCTGTTAAGTTCTTGCTCTTGTCATGTTAGCCCTGCTTAGAAGATTCATGTTTAAGGATTTCTTACTGTATGGTTTGACTCTTTGTCTCTTGTGATTATATACTCATGCCTTGGATCAACGTTTCCCTGTTTCTTTGGATTTTATTAGAGAAGTCTGGACTTTGTTTTTGAACTTTGCTGAACCATACCTTTGTTCCTGCTTATCTTCTTACCTAATTGGATTTACCTATTCCCTTAAAGTGCCTTTTTACTTTACTGCTTTTGCTTACCTTCAATAAAAAAGGATTGTTTTCCTACTCAGCGTGTGGTGCTTTGAAGTCAGAGGGTTATTCCTGTTCTGGAGTGCAACACCATAGGGATTCGAAGTACAGTACTCACCTTCTTTGGGGAAGCTGCGTGGCTTACTTTAGTGCTCAGGCCTGTTTCCAAGGAGTGCTCAAGGGGAGAATCCACTCTTTCAAGGCATCTTCTATTTGCTGGACTTTCAAAGACAACAAAAGCCTTGAAATTCCCATCTGCCTTTTATATTTAGAATGCCAGGTATTTGATCACAGTCTTCTCCAATAGAATGAGATATATTTGTATTGAATTAAAGCCAACAGCAACCTATTTGCATCGTTTGCAAAATGAAATTCATCCCAAGGATTGTGTGTGAGAAAAAAGGGAGAATTTGGCAAAATTGAGAAGGAAAGGAAAAGATGTGACAAGCTGGACTTCCCTTCTACCAGGCCAGAAAACAAAGGTTCAAATATTAATCTGAAGGTTTGGATACCTTCATACCTTAGGTAATAATAATAATAATAATAATAATTATTATTATTATTATTATTACCTTAGGTATATATTCAGGCTCAATGGATTGTTAATAAGTTTGTGATTGTTTACTTGTTTGTTTCAGTGTTGCATATTACTTACTTTAGATCAGCAGTTCTCAACCTGTGGGTTGCGACCCCTTTGGGGGTTGTACAACCTTTTCACAGGGTTGCCTAAGATGAAGAGTTACGAAATTCTTCACACTTCTACTAGAGAAAATATGTTCACACCCAAAAAGTTTTCTCTGAACAAAACCAATAGTTTTGCATAGGAATAAGTGTTTTTGTGTTTTAAGGGAGGTTTCTGTACAGAAAAAACCAACACAGTTAATTTCACACGAATGATTTTTTTCTGAATGAACTCCCAGATAATGCTGAAAAATTGTTCAGAAACCTACATGCCTTTTTTTCAGCTTGCAGACAAAAAAAAAATCACCAAAAGTATTAGATATTGTATACAGGAAGAAAATAAATTGGTAGCTGACTTGAGGACGCATGAAAACAATTTCATTCTAAAACTCACAGCAACCCAATTCTCAATCCACAAGAATTAGAATAACAACATTAACCTCATTATAATAAATGCACATTTTGAACGTCTGTATTTTACTTGAAAACAGTGTGTTCTCAGTTTGTTTTCATTTTGGTTATGGATGTTTATTTATTTATTTATTTATTTGCTTTACTTCTATACCACTTTTCTCAGCCGAAATGGCGACTCAAAGCGGTTTTTCTTTACACATGAGGCCCCTTCTACACTGCCATTTAAAATTCAGATTACCTGCTTTGAACTGGATTATATGACACTGTAGACTCGTATAATCCTGTTCAAAGCAGATAATGTGGTTTACCTGCTTTGATAATCTGGATTATATTGGTCTGTTGCTTTTTCCATTGGTCAAAATATGAAAGACTCGGATCAGATTTAGGATGGATCTGCACTGCCATATAAACTAGATTATTGGTTTTGAACTGGATTATATGAGTCTACACTGCCATATAATCCAGTTCAACGCAGATGATCTGGATTTTATATGGCAGTGTAAATGGGGCATTAGTAATGATAATGCACATTTGCAGTGATGTAAATGAACAAGAGTGGAGTTTTGGCACCAAGGACATTAGGGAAAAAATTTGAAAATTGGGGGGGGGGGGGGCTTCACGGGAATTTCTTTCCTACCAGCAACCTAAAGATAAAAGTACCTTTTATTTTGAATGAGAATTAAAGATTTATGGGGTTCATACATTGTGAATAATTCTTCTTTCTCTGTGCTTTTTATGTTGGGGTAAACTTCTGAAAGCTTGAAAGACTTTCCAAACTCTGAGAAAATGTCTTGGGTGCTGGGATGGAAATTAGGTAGATGTTTACATCATAGTAGTGAATTCTAGAGTTTTGAAATCTCACTGAGGACCTTGATATCCGCATTTACTATAATTGTATGCTGTCACTACAACTGCATGCTGAAAAGGCGAAGAATTATGCATTTTTTTTCCAGAAAGAGCAGCTGACATTCACAGTAGTCAATTTCAATTGGGTTTGAATGTGCAGAATTGAGAAATGGAAGCACAACAGACGTCTCAGGTGTCGTCCAGACCGAGCCTCCAAACAACAACGCTCATGCTTTGGTCTGGTGATGGGTGAATTACCAAGACAGGTTTGAGGCCAGATTCTGTGGTATATGTAATCACATTCCTAGCCTCAAACCAGTTCCATAGAAATCAGGCTGGATCAACACTGCCATATGATCCAGATTATCAAATCAGATAATCAAGATCATATGGGATAAACAGATAATCTGGAATCAAATCCCCAAATGATACTAATGTAGAGGGGTCAGGTGAACCAAAGATTTCCCAGCCTTTGACAATACATTTCCCAGCTTTGACAAACTTTAGATTTTCCTTCTTGAAGTCTTGCTCTGTGTCACACAGGGGATTCACATTAACATTTGTTAGATGATACAAGGGTTGAATGAAAAGTAATGCTTCCACCTTCGTAACTCCTCAACAGATGGCAGTACTGGTATGCGGCAGGTGCTGGCTTGTTCAGTAGACTCTCCTTTACAGTTCCATTTTGACAGGAAGCCTTAACATTGAACGGTTGTGTTGTTAAAGGGCGAAGTATGGAACCCTGCGCAGATGGTCGGTCAATGCAACTTAAGCAACATGCAGTCATTGAATCTTTGACAGCAGAAGGTGTCACCCCAAAGGAGATTCATCAGAGAATGCAATCTGTTTATGGTGCTTGTGTTGATGTGAGTACTGTGCGTCGTTGGGTGAGAAAGTTCAAAAATGTTGAAGTGGGAACATCTGACTTGCTTGTTAAACAAAGAGTTGGATGTCCTGTGACAGCAACCACTGAGTTTCACAAGCAAAACATTGACATATTGATTTAGGACGATTGTCGTATCACTCAGATAGAAATTTCAAGTATAATCAGTATTTCACAAGAACGTGTGGGTTACATTATTGCTTTGCTTGGCTATCAGAAGATCTGTGCATGATGGGTTGTGGAAACAGAGTGTCGACTTCTTCCATGACGGCTTCAGAAAACTTGTTCATCGTTGGCAGAAATGACAAACAAAGAGTTGGATGTCCTGTGACAGCAACTACCGAGTTTCACAAGCAAAAGGTTGACTGATTGATTCAGGACGATCATCCTCCATATAGTCCAGATTTAGCACCGCCTCACTTCCATCTGTTCCTGATAATGAAAGAAGATCTGTGGGGACATTATGCTTCTGATGAAGACATTGAGTTACAGTGGTTCTCAACCTGGGGTCCCCAGATGGTTTTGGCCTACAACTCCCAGAAATCCTAACAGCTGGTAAACTGGCTAGGATTTCTGGGACTTGTAGGCCAAAAACATCTGGGGACCCCAGGTTGAGAACCACTGCGTTGAGAGAACTGTGAGATGCTGGTTGCGGAAACAGAGTGTCGACTTCTGTGACGGCTTCAGAAAACCGGTTCATCATTGGCTGAAATGTATCCAATTGTCTGGTGATTATGTGAAAAAGTGAATAGTGGTAGTTAAAGAGCACATTCTAAGGATTATTTCTGCATTTGATTTATTAAAGTATTCCCCTCCAAACCTCAAATAATGGTGGAGGCATTACTTTTCATTCAACCCTCGTAGATTGTGCAAACTTCTGTGCTACACAAGGACGAAGGTTTAATTTATGGCACAGTTGCAAACAAGGCCTTTGTGTCTCATCAGATAAATATTTCGCCTTGAATTATTCCGTAGCTTGGTTGCATCAAATGTTTGCAGGTTTCCTTCCTCTCAAGACACCTTTCTCTCTCTCTTTCTCTTTTTAACACCTCATCATCAACTCTCCTTCTAACTGCGGCATGATTAATGATGAGGTCTACTGATGAGTGAGGTAAAACAGTTAGGTTTTCATTAAGCAGCTGATCTAGCGAGGCGCCATAATATGGAGAAACAGAGGTGACTTGGATTGTCATTTTAACACATGGGTTCTTTAATATTCCAGTAAAAGAAACAACTAGTAAGGAATAGAGTAGTAGCTGAAAGTTACTTTTAGAAAAACAATGTATTTATTACTTTGTATTGTCGAAGGCTTTCATGGCTGGAATCACTAGGTTCTTGTGGGTTTTTTCGGGCTATAGAGCCATGTTCTAGAGGCATTTCTCCTGACATTTCGCCTGCATCTATGGCAAGCATCCTCAGAGGTTGAGAAGGTCTGTTGGAAGTAGGAAAAATGGGTTTATATATCTGTGGAATGGCTGGGGTGGGGCAAGGAGCTCTTCCCTGCTGCAGTTAGGTGTGAATGTTTAGCTGATCACCTTCATTAGCATTTGAAGGCCTGCCTGAGCCTGGGAAAATCTGTTGCTGGGAGGTGTTAATCTGTGCCTGGTTTTTTCCTCTCTGTTGTTTAGCTGTTATAATTTTAGAGTTTTTTAATACTGGTAGCCAGATTTTGTTCATTTTCATGGTCTCTTCCTTTCTGTTGAAATTGTCCACATGCTTGTGGATTTCAATGGCTTCTCTGTGTAGTCTGACATGGTGGTTGTTGGTGTGGTCCAGCATTTCTGTGTTCTCAAATAATATGCTGTGTCCAGGCTGGTTCATCAGGTGCTCTGCTATGGCTGACCTCTCTGGTTGAAGGAGTCTGCAGTGCCTTTCATGTTCCTTGATTCGTGTCTGGGCAATGCTGCGTTTAGTGGTCCCTATGTAGACTTGTCCACAGCTGCATGGTATACGGTAGACTCCTGCAGAGGTGAGAGGATCCCTCTTGTCCTTGGCTGAACGTAGCATTTGTTGGATTTTCTTGGAATGTATTACTTTCACTCACAATGTTTATTTATTTATTTACAGTATTTATATTCTGCCCTTCTTACTCCACAGGGGACTCAGGGCGGATTACAATGCACATATACATGGCAAACATTCAATGCCAGTTAGGCATACAACATATATAGACAGACACAGAGGCAATTTAACATTCCAGCTGTGCCCAAGCTTTTCCAGCTTCATAAATGAAATGCAAAGATACAGAATGGGGGACCATACCTGGCTCGAGAGCAGTATGTGTGAAAAAGATCTTGGAGTCCTCGTGGACAACAAGTTAAACATGAGCCAACGATGTGATGTGGCGGCAAAAAAAGCCAATGGGATTTTGGCCTGCATCAATAGGAGCAGAGTGTCTAGATCTAAGGAAGTAATGCTACCCCTCTATTCTGCTTTGGTTAGACCACACCTGGAATATTGTGTCCAATTCTGGGCACCACAACTCAAGAGAGATATTGACAAGCTGGAATGTGTCCAGAGGAGGGTGACTAAAATGATCAAGGGTCTGGAGAACAAGCCCTATGAGGAGCGGCTTAGGGAACTGGGCATGTTTAGCCTGAAGAAGAGAAGGCTGAGAGGAGATATGATAGCCATGTATAAATATGTGAGAGGAAGCCACAGGGAGGAGGGAGCAAGCTTGTTTTCTGCTTCCTTGGAGACGAAGACGCGGAACAATGGCTTCAAACTACAAGAGAGGAGATTCCATCTGAACATGAGGAAGAACTTCCTGACTGTGAGAGGTGTTCAGCAGTGGAACTCTCTGCCCCGGAGTGTGGTGGAGGCTCCTTCTTTGGAAGCTTTTAAGCAGAGGCTGGATGGCCATTTGTCAGGGGTGATTTGAATGCAATATTCCTGCTTCTTGGCAGGGGGTTGGACTGGATGGCCCATGAGGTCTCTTCCAACTCTTTGATTCTATGATTCTATGATAAGAGTATGCTCGATTCCGGCCACAGGGGGAGCTGTTGCTTCACTGTCCATTGTGATGCTGAGTCCTTTGATGGAGTACTTCCTCCTTCTTCTGCACGCTGCTGGAAGGTTTTATGGCATTGATGAAAATTAAGTTCTTTGGCCACATCCTGAGAATACAGGAAAGCTTAGAGAAGACAATAAAGCTTGGGAAAATGGAAGGAAAAAGGAAGACGGGCCGACCAAGGGCAAGATGCATGGATGGTAACCTTGAAGTGACTGGCTTGACCTTGAAGGAGCTGGGGGTGGTGACGGCCAACAGGGAGCTCTGGCGTCGGCTGGTCCATGAGGTCACAAAGAGTTGGAAGTGACTGAACAAATAAACAACAAAGGTTTTGGCTTCCAACTCATTATTTCCAAATACTAACATTCTGGATTTCTAATCCATAATAAATGGGAAGGGGTCTTTTACTGCTGCCCACCCCCTTTCAAATACCAAAATGCCTGCATGATGGAATTGCCATTTTAATAGAAGCTCTGTTTATTTATTTGGGGACAGAGACACTCTCCTAGCAATTATTCATACTTAGGATTCAGATTTGTTATCACCTTGTTATCAGTGGAGTGAAATCCTTCTGAGCTTTGGGGAGCACCAAAGTTCACTTCTTCTAATACCATCTTGTAGATAATGCCTGTAATCTGAACCATTCCACAATGCAGTTGCAGGTATTGAGGATCATAGCCTCAAGCGGGCTCATTCTTGGGGAAGCAGGATGCCATTTTAGATTAAGTGCAGCAGTCCTGTGTGCGTCTATCTGAGAGTCAAGGCCCACTGAACAGAATGGGACATTCTTCTGAGTGGACAGGTGGGTAAGAAATAATAATACTAATTATTATACACATAGAAGCCCCCGGTGGCGCAATGGGTTAAAGCACTGAGCTGCTGAACTTACTAACCGAAAGGTCAGCGGTTCAAATCCAGGGAGCAGGGTAAGCTTCCACTGTTAGCCACAGCTTCTGCCAACCTAGCAGTTCAAAAACATGCGAATGTGAGTAGATCAATAGGTACTGCTTCACTGGGAAGGTAACGGCACCCCCTGTAGCTGACCACATGACCTTGGAGGCATCTATGGAGAATTCTGGCTCTTCGGCTTAGAAATGGAGATGAACACCTTTTCCCAGAGTTGGACACGACTAGACTTAATGTTCAGGGGAAACCTTTATGTTTACTTATACACATAATATACTGTCGATATCTAATTTGTCACTTGGGAGGAACCAGGGGGCGTTTTTGCATTTTCCAGTAGTAATAGCCTTGGAGACTTGTGAGTAAAAAGTGACTTAGGCCAGATCTACAGTGCCATATGATCCAGTTTCTGATCCCAGAGTATCTGCTTTGAACTGGAACATATGGCAGCGTAGACCCATATAATCTAGGATCAGATTTTAGGTTATATGGCAGTGTAGATCCAGCCTTAGTGCGTTCCCACTCTTCACTGCAATACTAGAAGTAACCTGCTGTGAAGTGATCAGAATAATATTAGTGATCATAATAATATTGGGGCTGTGATGGCGCAATGGGTTAAACTCTTGTGCTGCTGAACTGCTGAACTGAAGGTTGGCAGCTCAAATCCACAGGATGGGTGAGCTCTTGTTGTTAGCCCCAGCTCCTGCCAACCTAGCAGTTCAAAAACTTGCAAATGTAAGTAGATAAATAGGTATCGCTTCAACAGGAGAGGCATAAGATGCACCAAACAGTCACATCAGTCACATGAGGAGGTGACAACGCAGACTCCTCAGCATGGAAATGGAGAACAACATCTCACCCAGAGCCAGAGATGAGTGCCGCCTGCAAGCCAAAAATGAAAGGAGAAGCCTCACAGCCAACCTCCAGGGCTTCCCAGTTCTCAGTGTCTTTGCCACAGTTTTTGAGGTTGGCTTTAAGCCCATCTTTAAATCTTTTTTCCTGTCCACCAACATTATATTTCCCGTTCTTGAGTTGGGAATATAGTAACTGCTTTGGGAGACGATGATTGGCATTTGGACAATGTGGCAAATGCAGTGGAGTTGATGGCATAGGAGTATTGCTTCAGTGCTGGTGGTCTTTGCTTCTTCCAATATGCTGACATTTGTCCACCTGTCTTTCCAAGAGATTTGCAGGATTTTTCAGAGGCAACGCTGATGGAATTGTTCCAGGAGTTGAGTGTGACGTCTGTAGGCAGTCCACGTTTCGCAGGCATAGAGCAGCGTTGGGAGGACAATAGCTTTAGAAACAAGCACCTTGGTATCCCTATGGATGTCCCTGTCGTCAAATACTGCTTCATTTGGAGCTCTGGCGGTGTTGTATTTCAGTGTCATGACTTTTGTGGCAAGGTGGCTACCAAGGTAGCGGAAATAGTAGCTGTTCTCTACAGTGATAAAATCATTTTCTTCACTCCTCAAAGGGTGCTTTTTGTTTTGTTATAAGATTCTCAGGAATGTTTATCATTATCACCATAACCCTCTGCATAAATTAATGTTACCTTTAGTTGAAGTACCAGGTTAAGAGGTGTTTCTTATCAAGAAAGAGGGAAAAATCAGCCTGCCATCTGTGTGCCAGCTATCACATTTTTGAGTAATGCTAGACAATTATTTTTCCGCAAAGTTGGAATCAGTTTGAGAGACTATTCAGAGCTTCCTATATGGTCATTCTACTTTTGGTAAACTATTTCTGGG
This sequence comes from Anolis sagrei, assembly GCF_037176765.1. Taxonomy (NCBI): domain Eukaryota; kingdom Metazoa; phylum Chordata; class Lepidosauria; order Squamata; family Anolidae; genus Anolis; species Anolis sagrei. The sequence goes on along the minus strand of NC_090027.1, from coordinate 16,963,062 downwards.
TGAAGCGGGAGAATTGTGCCCTTCTTTCTCACTTACTTTACTAAAAGGAAGAAAGTATAGTGCAATAACAGCTACGGAATATGTGCAATGATTGTTGGATCGGCCCCGGATTACACTTGTGGGTAATGTAATTTTAATAGTGAATGCAATGTTTTTAATGTGCATTAATGTTAATTTTAAATTTTAACTTAAATGTATTTTAACTGTATGTTGTCCAAAGGCTTTTTTTTGTCGTGTCAGGAGCGACCTGAGAAACTGCAAGTCGCTTCTCGTGTGAGAGAATTGGCCATCTGCAAGGACGTTGCCCAAAGGACGCCCAGATGATTTTTGATGTTTTATCATCCTTGTGGGAGGCTTCTCTCATGTCCCCGCATGAGGAGCTGGAGCTGATAGAGGGAGCTCATCCGCCTCTCCCTGAATTTGAACCTGTGACCTGTCGGTCTTCAGTCCTGCCGGCACAGGGGTTTAACCCACTGCGCCACTGGGGGCTCCTTTCCAAAGGCATTGTATGTAAAACTGCCTTGAGCCCTCTTCGGCATAGGGAAAGGTGGGGTATAAATAGGGTAAATAAATAAAAATAAATAAAGTATGTGGATACACCGGGAAATGTCTGGGGCATCTGTTTCTTACAGAATCTCAATGAGCTTTAAATGTGTGACTAGCCCCCTATTCTCCATCCATAACTCACTATGTATATGCAAATACCGGGATTTCAAAATCCTGCAAAAATCCAAAATCTGAAAAACTCTGGGCCCAAGCATATCATATTTTGATTTTGTTAGGACATGCAAAAATCAGTTGGTGAGTGTGTTAACTGAAAATGCAAAGCACAAAGTTAATTGGTTGGGCCACGCCCAGAGAGCTAGCTGAGCCTGGGAGTTTTGGCAACAGTTACATTTTTAGGCTTGAGCTGTGCAGGTGCTTGCAGAGAGAGATAGTTCTTGCTTCATGAGCTGCTGGAAGGAGATTTTCCTCATGGACACTTAAAGACCGTTTGAATCTTTCTGAAAGGACATTGTGTGAATCAATTGAACTGTTCACATAATTCTATATATGTTGTTCTGCATTACAAGGAGTAACCTACTTGTTCTTTAGTGATCTCTGTGTGGCAGATTTTCTTTCTCTGGAAAGACAATGTATGGACTGATAAAATGTGAACTATGTGTGGTTTTCATTACACCACAGATTTCACTTTTGATTTCTGCCAATTTCTTCAACTTGTTTGTCTTTAAGAATGTTTTTATAAGTCCAAGGGCTATAGAATACATCAGACGTCATCTGTGACATGTCTCCCAAAAACAGTGGTTCTTAACTTGTGGTTCTTGCCCCTCTGAATTTCAGAAGATTTGTAGACTGGGTGCAAAAACCCTTGGTTTCTTCCTCTTGGGTCTCTGTCCACACAGCTATATAAAATCCTATATTGTCTGCATTGAACTGGATTATTTGGCAGTGTGGACCCAGATAATCCATTTCAAAGCAGATATTGTGGATTATCAACCTTGATATTCTGGGTTAATCTGGTGGCATAGTGGGTTAAACCGCTGAGCTGCTGAACTTGCTAACCAAAAGGTTGCAGGTTTGAATCCGGGGAGTGGCGTGAGACCCTGCTGTCAGTCCCAGCTTCTGCCAACCTGGCAGTTCGAAAACATATAAATGTGAGTAGTTCAATTGGTAACGCTCCAGCGGGAAGGTAATGGTGCTCCATGCAGTCATGCTAGCCACATGACTTGGGGGTGTCAACGGGCAACACCGGCTCTTTGGCTTAGAAATGGAGATGAGCACCAGAAACCCAGAGCTGTCAGGGGAAAACCTTTACCTGTGGCTGTGTGGAAGGGCCCTAAATGAACACAGTTTCCTTCCAATTAGTTTGAGTTTTGTGTTTTCTCCAAGGAGGAGGTTTATGTGTCATATTTTCAAAGGTTAAGAACCACTGCTTTAAAGAACTTTAGTATGTGAAGCAAGCAGAGCAATCATTCAATGCAGTCCATAATTGGTGATGATGCTGCACTCAATCTATCCTCTTTATTAATGTACTAATTTGATGTAACCACATGGAAACCCATAGCAGTTAACCTTATATTAGGGCTGACTTTCCCTCTTACTACACATCTGCATTTCATAAGTGTCCCAGAGAGGCAGGTTCTGTTCCTCTCGGTGCCAAATACTGAAGTAGTGCATCCAAAATAACATGCAGTTGGATCATACTTTGGCCTTGCAAAAAGGCTTTCTTCCCGGCTCTCGCCCACCATTCTCTCTCCAGATTTGCCTGCCAAGGAGTTAGGTTTCCAGGCTACATACCAATGGCTCCCTTGCACGATGTTTGTTAAAGGGCCAGAGAAGCTCTGATGAAGATCTCATGCTCTATTCCTGGCTCTTTCCCCCCCTGTGTTGCCTCTGGACTGGATCTTGCGGGTGTTACTACAGCTGTGCATGTCGGTAATGATCCTTACACTAAATGTTTCCGGTCTGCTGTGTTCCCCGGAGGATCTTGTGAGCTTCAGCTGAACAAGGTCTCCTTTATGAGTGATTTAACGTGTTGTATGCAATCTGCATGGATGGTATGCATGAGGGGGGAAGGAGAGGAGCTGCCGTTGGTGTCACGTTATTTTATTAGAATTTCGAAGCCGATATTAAGTGGACATGATTTTTTCCTACGGACCATTAATTTTGTTTTATTGCTGGCCTGATGGCCATTATCCCTTCTTGCCAATACATCCCTCCATTAGGCTTGTACAATTAGCAAAATATGAGCTGTTGAAGGCGTTGCTTTAAACAATGGGTCACTGAGAAGTAGGACTGGGAGTGCGCGCGGGACGGCTTTATAGGGGCATTTTGTGGCCGTGGGAGATAGGCATTGGATGCTGTTACGTGGCGGTGGGAGGAGAAAAGATTGGTGTCCCTCGCAGATCAAGTGCTGCCTCTCATCAAATGTTTTGTATCTGGGATAGATGAGCAAAAGCCCAAAATAAACACCATGCCAGTGCAGTGTCCATAATAACAACTGTGCACTGTACAATTGTCCTGATTCACAGTTTTTCCTCTGGAAATCTTTTCTCTGTGTATTTACAAGAGCAAATACAAGCACTGCTTTCATATGGGTAGGGCTAGTATTTTGATACTCTTGCCTGAGTACTTATTGATACCTGCACACTTTCCATAGGATTAAAACAAGTGCATCTGCAAACAAGTGTACATGAAAGATAAGAGGCACTAACACAGAGGAAGCATTGCATTTTGTGAGCCGGAGAGGAAGGAATGCCAAAGTGCTGCTTTTCATATTACATCTTTATTGCATTTCAGTACTTGCATTTTATTTATTTTTTCCAGTTAATCTAGCAATCATTTTTAAAATGACCTTTATCTAGCCCAGGCATGGGCAAACTTCGGCCCTTCAGGTGTTTTGGACTTCAACTCCCACAATTCCTAACAGCTTCGGGTCGCTTCCTTTACATCCTGTATAGACTACTGCTATGCTCTCTACGTGGGGTTGCCTTTGAAGACTGTCCAGAAGCTTCAACTGGTCCAACGGACGGCAGCCAGGTTGCTAACTGGAGTGGCTCTCAGGGAGCGTACAACCCCCCTGTTGCGCCAGCTCCACTGGTTGCCAGTCTACTACCGGGCACAATTCAAAGTGCTGGCATTGGCCTATAAAGCCCTAAACGATTCTGGCCCAACTTACCTGTTCGAACGCATCTCCCCTTATTTATTTATTTATTTCGGGTACTTCTACCCCGCCCTTCTCAACCCCCGAGGGGGGACTCAGGGCAGCTTACAGAAAGGCACAATTTGATGCCTGCCCAACATACACATAACGTATAAAACCATAGTTAAAACAATTATCACAGTTAAAAACAATCAGTATATAACACATCAATAAAACTATTCTCATGCTCAGTGTTCGTCTTTCAGAGTTCCATAATTCCATTCCATTAGTCAATTCCTGTCCCTTATCAAAGTCCTTTCTTTATCTGCCAGATTGTCTGAATGCCTGGTCCCAAATCCATGTTTTCAGTTTTTTTCCTGAAGGAAATGAGGGATGTCGCTGATCTAATTTCCCCGGGGAGTGAATTCCACAGGTGGGGTGCCACCACTGAGAAGGCCCTGCTTCTCGTCCCCGCCAATCTCACTTGTGATAGAGGCGGGGTCGAGAGCAGGGCCTCCCCAGAAGATCTTAAGATTCCGGGGTGGGATGTAGAGGGAGATCCGTTCGTACAGATACACTGGGCCAGAACCGTATAGGGTTTTGAACCTGCAAGGACTTTAAGTTCATCTGGAGAGGCCCTGCTCTCGGTCCCGCCATCATCACAAGCATGATTGGCAGGGACGAGAGACAGGGCCTTCTCAGTGGTGGCCCCTCGGCTATGGAACTCCCTTCCTATGGAGATTACATCGGCTTCTTCGCTTTTAGCATTTCGCAAAAAACTCAAGACATGGCTATTTGAGCAGGCGTTTGGGAATACTGAGTAACAGAACATAAAAACGAAACAATTACAAGATGGGATTGGACATTGTTTTAATTAGTATTTATTGAATTATGTTTTATTACAGCTGTTATGTTTTTATCGATGTTAATGTTTTTATATTGAAATTGTATTTTTGATGGCATTGAATTTTGCCTTGTAAACCACCTCGAGTCACCGGAAGGCTGAGAGGGGCGGTATACAAATACATTAAATAAATAAATAAATAAATAAATAACATTTACCACTTAAGCGACTGAGGCTGTTAGGAATTGTGGGAGTTGAAGTCCAAAACACCTGGAGGGCCAAAGTACGCCCATGCCTGATCTAGCCAAATATATGTGCTAAACCAGCATTTCTCATGGGAGTTCTGTGTGCCAAGTTTGGTTCAATTCCATTGTTGGTGGAGTTCAGAATGCTCTTTGATTGTAGGTTAACTATAAATCCCAGCAACCACAACTCCTAAATGACAAAATCAATCCCCCAACCCCACCAGTATTCAAATTATTTATTCATTTATTTATGTAGTTTATTTTTTATAATTTATCTGTAAATCGCCGAGAGCATTCTCGGATGGAGGGCGATTAATAAGTTATTAAATGATGATGATGATGATTTATTTCAAACAGCCAGCAGCAATTCAGTGCCCCCCCCCCCCCCACAAAACATAGTAAAACACAACAATTACAAAATATGTAAAAATATTAGATTAAAATTAAATTAAAATCCATTTAAATAGTATTCACTGTTAACCATATATAAATCCAAAATTTTGCAACCAATGACTTGGTCCCAAGCCTGTCCATAGTCTGTTCTCCATCACTGTTCTGTCTCCCAGGAGTATGGGTTTTGCATTACCTTTAAGTTGCTGGAAACAGACTCTCCTTGTGTTTCTCCCAGGCTGCTGCAGCCTCTGCAAGGCCTAAAAAGTTAGCAGCCAGAAGCAGGAAAGCCAGGCAGTCTGCAATGATTGGCCAAAGAGTAGCTCTTTGGGCCTGCCCCTGCTTCCAGGGTAGAAGCAGCCATTTTGGAGGTCTCCCTGCCCTTCAGTCTTAGGAGGAATCCATGATGTGCTGTTGGCAGACAGGTACCTCCGAAGATACCATTGTAAAAACAATTGAGTTTAATTGAGTCATAGATAGGGAACAATTGAATATAGATAGAGTTTATTAATATAGATGGAGTTATTACTCATTGACTGTTTGTAACATTGATAAGCGGAGCCAAGTCTACCAGGACTTTGTGAATAAATACCCTGTTTGATGTTTCAAACTTGAAGTGGACTCAGTTATTCAAGAAAGCGCAATCTGCCTAAAGAAAGACCCCAGCAGTTTTGTTCAGACATAGATAGCAGCACGTCAAAGTTTTATTTTAAAGCGTCTGGGCGTAACGGCACAATCACATTGTCATCATTGTCAGCCTGCTACCCAAATGCCTGGTCCCACAACCATGTTTTCAACTTCTTCCCGAAGGAAATGAGAGATGCAGTTGCCCTAATTTCGCTGGGGAGCAAGTTTCACAAGCAAGGGGCCATTGTCTCTCGTCCCTGCCAAGCATGTTTGCAATGGAGGCGGGATCGAGAGCAGGGCCTCCCCGGAAGATCATAAGCTCCGAGGCGGGATGTAGAGGGAGATACATTTGGACAAGTAAGCTGGGCCGGAACCGTATGAGGTTTATAAGTCAAGACCAGCACTTTGAATTGTGCTCGGATATGTTGGCATAGAATCATAGAATCAAAGAGTTGGAAGAGACCTCATGGACCATCCAGTCCAACCCCTTTCCGCCAAGAAGCAGGAATATTGCATTCAAATCACCCCTGACAAATGGCCATCCAGCCTCTGTTTAAAAGCTTCCAAAGAAGGAGCCTCCACCACACTCCGGGGCAGAGAGTTCCACTGCTGAACGGCTCTCACAGTCAGGAAGTTCTTTCTCATGTTCAGATGGAATCTCCTCTCTTGTAGTTTGAAGCCATTGTTCTGCGTCCTAGTCTCCAGGGAAGCAGAAAACAAGCTTGCTCCCTCCTCCGTGTGGCTTCCTCTCACATATTTATACATGACTATCATATCTCCTCTCAGTCTTCTCTTCTTCAGGCTAAACGTGCCCAGCTCCTTAAGCCGCTCCTCATAGGGCTTGTTCTCCAGACCCTTGATCATTTTAGTCGCCCTCCTCTGGACACATTCCAGCTTGTCAATATCTCTCTTTATTTTATTTATTTATTTATTTATTTATTATTTAAACTTATATGCCGCCACTCCCCTGGGGCTCGGCTTACAAGAATAGCTAAAATCTAACAAAGTTTAAAAGCCAGTTAAAACAATTTAAAAACAACAGTATCAAACATTAAAAGCCTGTCGGAACAGGTATTGAATTGTGGTGCCCAGAATTGGACACAATATTCCAGGTGTGGTCTAACCAAAGCGGAATAGAGGGGTTGCATGACTTCCCTAGATCTAGACACTATGATGCAGGCCAAATTGATGCAGGCCAAAATTGATGCAGGCCAAAATCCCATTGGCTTTTTTTGCCGGCACATCACATTGTTGGCTCATGTTTAACTTGTTGTCCACAAGGTCTCCAAGATCCTTTTCACACGTACTGCCCTCGAGCCAGACGTCCCATATCTGGTATTTGCGCCAAATTTGGTCCAGTGAATGAAAATACATGCTGCATATCAGATATTTACATTACGATTCATAATAATAGCAAAGTTAGTTATGAAGTGGCAACGAAAATCATATTAAGATTGGGGGTCACCACAATATGAGGAACTGTATTAAGGGGTTGAAGCATTAGGAAGGTTGAGGACCATTGTGCTAATAATGTCTAGTGGTGCTCAGTGGACCGTAAGGATGTGTTGGTCAGTTGAGAAAGGTTTTAGTAAAGGAATGCTACAGTATATCTGAGCTAAAGAAAGGGCAAAGTTATATAGATAATTATTTACTAAACCTCTTGGAGCTCCTACAGATCCCAAAGACAGGGATGCCAAGTGGTAATTCAAACAAATGGAAAGTGCATTGAAGCAAAACCAAAGTCTGTATTAATAGTGCATTTATATCCAGGTTTGCTTTAAATCACACCACCTTGAATGAAGAAACCTTCAAGCTGCTAATCACCGCCTATGTTGATTGATCAATCAGTTGAATATCTTGAGTACAAGGCAATCAGGCCTTAGACACAGCCATTCACCCCATCTCCTGCAACTTTACTTCATACTTGGCATTCAGTTTGCAGAAAATCTACCCTATGATTAAAGCTTTCTTGTAAACACAGATTCAATATGATCCTTTCTAGACAGATACTTTGTAAGGCTATAAAACTGAGTAATGCGTACTGCGGCTGGACAAGTGGGGTAGCATTCTGCTTTGTCACCATCCAGGGAGTGAAATGACTGCCAAAAATGTCAACTTCATGCCTCAGAAGAAGCTAGAAGTCTAAATATGGTACAAAAAAACAAACAGATTATTGTTGTTGTGTGGCTTTGAGTCATTTCTGTGTTGTGCCGACCCTAAGGCAAACATAGAGCTTTCTTGATTTGTTCAGAGAGCCTTTGCCTTCTTCTGAGGCTGAGAGTGTGACTTGCCCAAGGGCACACAGAGGGTTTCCATGGTTGAGCCCTAATCATCCAGAACTACATCACACTGGCTCTCTGAATAACAGCTACGGGCTGTTTAACATTGAAAAATCCTGCTTTTCAAAACTAGATGTGGACTTCCACCAGTGTCTTTTGGGCACGAAGAGGAATTCCATTTTTGTACCAGCTCTGCAACATGTTGCTACTGTAGAGGAATTCCAGAAGCAATTCAACATCATCCTGTTGTTGTTTGTTGTTCAACAACAACAAGATTATATTATGGTCCGAAAACCTTTATTGCTGCATAAATGTACAACATATGAAAGGTTGTTGTCGTCAAAGGCTTTCATGACTGGAATCACTGGGTTGTTGTAGGTTTTTTGGGCTATATAGCCATATTCTAGAAGCATTCTCTCCTGACGTTTTGCCTGCATCTACGGCAAGCATCCTCAGAGTTTGTGAGGTCTCAGAGGTTGTGAAACCTCACAACCTCTGAGGATGCTTGCCGTAGTTGTAGGCGAAACGTCAGGAGAGAATGCTTCTAGAATATGGCCATATAGCCTGGAAAACCTACAACAACCCAGTTATTGTTGTTTCAAAAAAGGAAATTTGATTTCTGGAGAGTTCCAAGGCCTCCAGAAGAGCCCTGGGCTGCACTTTGCCCACATTTGGTCTAGCACAGTGGTTCTCAACCTTCCTAATGCCGCGACCCCTTAATAAAGTTCCCCATGTTATGCTGACCCCCAACCATAAAATTATTATCATTGCTACTTCATAACTGTCATTTTGCTACTGTTATGAATCGTGATGTAATTATTCATATTTATAGTATTTTTACAATGCTTATGTGTTGTCATTCTATAGCCCACCTCAAGCCATGAGGAGAGGTGGGTAAGAAAAACATTATTGTTGTTGTTGTTGTTATTATTATTATTATTATTATTATTATTATTATTATTATTATGCAAGCAGCTTGCAGTTTCTCAAGTTGCTCCTGACAAACACACACACACAAAAAGAGCAGTGGTTCTCAAACTTCCTAATTTTGCAACCCCTTAATACAGTTCCTCATGTTGTGGTGACCTCCAATCATAAAATTATTTTCATTGCTACTTCATAACTGTCATTTTGTTACTGTTATGAATCGTGATGTAAATATCTGATATGCAGGATGTATTTTTATTCACTGGATCAAATTTGAGACAAATACCTGATATGCTCAAATTGGAATACTGGTGCGATTAGGGGAAGATTGATTTTATTTATTTATTTATTTATTTACAGTTCTTATATTCCGCCCTTCTCACCCCGCAGGGGACTCAGGGCGGATTACAGTAAATACATATATGGCAAACATTCAATGCCAGTTTGACAGACAACAAATACAGACAAATACACCAAGGCTATTTAACTTTTTTTTTTTCTGGCCACCGGGGGAGCTGCTGCTTTTCATCATCCATCAACGACACCGATGAAGTTCTTCCGCATTCCACATTCCCCGGAGTTTTCTTTATGGCCTCATAAATTAGTTAAATTTAGCCTCCCACACAAGGTGGTGCCTTATTTTCCTACTTGACAGATGCAACTGTCTTTCGGGTTGCAAAGGTCGACAACGGGCTACACAATGGCTGGACACCCACTCCAGCCCGGGCTGGCCTCGAACTCATGACCTTTTTGGTCAGAGTGATCTTAATGCAGCTGACACTCAGCCAGCTGAGATTTTGTCATTTAGGAATTGTAGCTGCTGGGATTTATAGTTAACCTACATTCAAAGAGCAAGGTTCTGTGGGTTTTTTCGGGCTATAGAGCCATGTTCTAGAGGCATTTCTCCTGACGTTTCGCCTGCATCTATGGCAAGCATCCTCAGAGGTTGTGAGGTTGTCACCTCACAACCTCTGAGGATGCTTGCCATAGATGCAGGCGAAACGTCAGGAGAAATGCCTCTAGAATATGGCTCTATAACCCGAAAAAACCCACAAGAACCTAATGATTCCAGCCATGAAAGCCTTCGACAATAAATTATTCAAAGAGCATTCTGAACCCCACCAATGATGGAATTGAAGCAAACTTGGCACACAGAACTCCCATGACCAACAGAAAAAACTGGAAGGGTTTGGTGGCCATTGACTTTGAGTTTGGGAATTATAGTTCACCCACATCCAGAGAGCACTGTGGACTCAAACAATGATGGATCTGGACCAAACTTGGCATGGATACTCAATATTCCCAAATGGGAACACTGATGGAGTTTGGGAAAATAGACCTTGACATTTGGGAGTTGTAGTTGCAGGGATTTTTAGTTCACTTATAATCAAAGAGCATTCTGAACCCCACCAACGATAGAATTGGGCCAAACTTCCCACACAGAACCCCCATGACCAACAGAAAATACCATGTTTTCTGATGGTCTTTGGCAACCCCTATGACACCCCCTCGTGACCCCCCCCCCCAGGGATCCTGAACCCCAAGGTTGTTGTTGTTCATTCGTTCAGTCGTCTCCAACTCTTCGTGACCTCATGGACCAGTCCACGCCAGAGCTCCCTGTCGGCTGTCACCACCCCCAGCTCCTTCAAGGTCAGTCCAGTCACTTCAAGGATGCCATCCATCCATCTTGCCCTTGGTCAGCCCCTCTTCCATTTACCCCAAGGTAAATGAGATTTCCTTCCATCACTCAGAGGAGAGAAGGAGAAGGAACAGACCCTGTGATTCAAGATCATGCTCCGACATCTGAGATCCTTAGTGTCCACCATATTGTCCTTTGCCGCAGTCAGCAAAATATCCAAGACTTATTCCTGTTTCACATGCATGAAAGTTTTGATACAGGCCAAAACTGAGTGAACTTCCTTGCCTAGAGATTGCATTATTTGTCCATAATAGAAAACAGAGCTACCTGAATGTCAGGTTTTCACACAGCTCCGTCTTCGCATTCTGTTCACTCCCTTTTATTGGCTCTTCATTTAATGGTAGAAACCTCCTAATCTCAAGGTATAAATGGTATAAAACCCATCCATGTTAAAGTCAGCCATAAAAGAAAATTCCACTCTTGCAAGTGCAGCTGTAAAACTAGTTTAACTTTCAAAGCTATTGGGACATGAAATGAAACATGAAATGTAAGGACCAGATCCACTTTGTTCTTACAATCGCCCCATGTTTCTTTTCATCGGCTGTAATTTTGTGATGAAATTCTCTTTCTTGTAAATTGAGAGAGGGGGTTACAATTGGATTTCAGATTCTTCCTTCACTCTCCCAATTTGACTATTCAGATTGGTGGAATGAAAAGAGCTGGGGGAAGAGGATTCACTTTCGCCCATTCACCTCTAGGCAAGCTCCACAAATGTAAGAGCAGTTGGTATTTGCTAGATTGGTACTGGACTAAAAATAGGGTACCCTCAAGCAACAGGCTAACTTAGGAGGTTGCATGGCACAGATTCCATTTTCCAACAGTACACAATGGACACTGGATCTCAGGATGAATTGACAAGGGAGAACTATTAGGACTATCCTCCTAGCACTTACCACCTACTATTCAGGGTGCCAGCTCTGTCTGGGATCTTAGTCTTTTATTCATGTTATTAATTGTCATCAAGTGAGATTCAACCCATAACAACCCTATGAATAAAAGACCTCTGATACTCTGTGGTGGTGCAGCGGGTCAAACCACTGAGCTGCTGAACTTGCTGACCAAAAGATTGACGGTTCGAATCCAGGGAGTGGGGTGAGTTCTTGCTGGTAGCCCCTGCTTCTGCCAACCTAGCAGTTCGAAAACATGCAAATGTGAATAGATCAATATGTACTGCTTCTGTGGGAAGGTAACAGTGCTCGATGCAGTCATGCTGGCCACATGACCTTGGAGGTGTCTACAGACACTGTTGGCTCTTCATCTTAGAAATGGAGATGAGCACCACCTCCCAGAATTGGACACAACTAGACTTAATGTCAGAGGAGCCCCCAGTGGCACAGTGGGTTAAAGCGCTGGGCTGCTGAGCTTGTTGACTGAAAAGTCGCAGGTTCAAATCCGGGGAGCGGCGTGAGCTTCCGCTGTTATCTCCAGCTTCTGCCAACCTAGCAGTTCAAAAACATGCAAATGTGAGTAGATCAATAGGTATCGCTCCGGTGGGAAGGTAAGGGCGCTCCATGCAGTCATGCTGGCCACATGACCTTGGAGGTGTCTATGAACAATGCTAGCTCTTCGGCTTAGAAATGGAGATGAGCACCACACACCATAGTTGGACACGACTAAATGTAATGTCAGGGGAAAACCTTTACCTTTTACCTTTAGACTTAATGTCAGGGGAAACCTTTACCTTTACCTTACTCCGTGTTATTAATATTCCTGCCAATATTGTGCAAACTCAAGGTTGTGGCTTCCTTTATTGAGTCAGTGCGTCTGTAATGTGTTTTCCTTGATTCCTGCTGCCTTCAATTTAACCAACTTTTATAGAGTTGCTATAAGTTGAAGTCGGAGAAGCCATGGTGGTGCAATGGGTTAAACCTTTGTGCATGCTGAACTGCTGACCTGAAGGCCAGCAGTTCGAATCCGCAAGACAGGGTAAGCTCCCATGTGTCAGTTCCAGCTTCCCATGTGGGATATGAGAGAAACCTTCCACAGGATGGTAATACATCTGGGCATCCCCTGGGCAATGTCTCTGCAGAGGGCCAATTCTCTCACATCAGTTAATAATAACAACAAAATGTTAGGTTCTTGTGGGTTTTTTCGGGCTATAGGGCCATGTTCTAGAGGCATTTCTCCTGACATTTCGCCTGCATCTATGGCAAGCATCCTCAGAGGTAGTGAGGTCTGTTGGAATTGGGCAAAACAGCAGAGAGGAAACAACCAGGCACATCTTAACACCCCTCAACAGGGGATTTTCCCAGGCTCAGCCAGGCCTTCAAATGCTAATGAAGGTGGTCAGTTGAAACATTCACACCTAGCTCCAGCAGGGAAGAGCTCCTTGCCCCACCCCAGCCATTCCACAGATATATAAACCCATTGTCCCAATTCCAACAGACCTCACTACCTCTGAGGATGCTTGCCATAGATGCAGGCGAAATGTCAGGAGAAATGCCTCTAGAACATGGCCCTATAGCCCGAAAAAACCCACAAGAACCTAGCGATTCCAGCCATGAAAGCCTTCAACAACAAAATGTTGTTTCATTGTATTCTCAAATTGCAGTAACCTCATTTTAGAGGTTTTGGCTTCTGGGAGCAGTTCAGTCTTGATCTGTTCTAGGACCCATTTGTTTGTTTCTTGGCAGTCCATGATATCTGCAGAACTATCCTTCAGCACCACATTTTGAGTTTGATTTTCTTCTTAGCTTCCTCACTGTCCAGTGTTCCCATCCATACACAGACTTTGGAAATACTATGGCATGGATAATTCTTTTCTTACATTGTGTATTTCTTATATTACTAGGCACCTTCTGGAATAGGATCTTGAAGTGTCTGCCTTCCAAGCCAAATTGTTCACCGGGAGTTCCAAAATGTGAGTTTTGCGGTAGTTTATATTGTCTTGGACTGTTGCTAGAAATGAAATTTCATGTTCAAATTATGGTATTGTTTTGCTTTTTTGCACCAAGCCATATATTTATGGGGCACTTGACAATGAAGGCGTTGGTGTTTCTGAAACGGAGAAAAATGGCTTTCCCTCTGCTCTGACACGGACTAAAATATGAATCTGTTTTCCATCTCATAACCAAGGCATCTTACTGCCTGAGGCAGAGCAGCAAATATGGCGCCCTTCCCTTCTGAAGTCAAGGATACAGTACCCAAGGCCAGCTATTTTATTTTGACATTGAAGCTAGAAAATCCCACAGGTACTCTGCTTAGCAAAGAAAATAAATGACACCTTGCTGGTGTTTCTTCACCATTAAAATATGCTCCCGGAGCAGCCAAGCTCCAGATGTTGTTGAAACACAACTTCCAGCAACCCTCATTATGCTGGCTAGGGCTTCTCCCAGAGCCTTCGTGGGAAAAGTGTTGCAGCTCTTGAAGCTGGCAAGTCTAGAAACGAAGACAGTCGAGCTTGCATACTGATCGGGCCCATCTCTCCAATTCTGCAGGGTTTGGGTTTCATTTTAATCATACTTCATCTCCTAAACCAATTTGTGTGTATATATGATTAACTGTGATCTGAAGATATCATCCCTCCTTGCAAAAATAGATTGAGATGAGTATTTGAATAAATCATAAGAACAACTAACCTGATACCCCATAACATCATGCAGTTGGCTGCGCAAGGAATGTGCTCATCCTTGACCCTGCATAACTCACCACGTTCAGGGCTTGCTTACAGAACCGGTGATTAAAAGTTCCCACTTTGTAGACTTGCTTCACACAAGCAGCCTGTTTTCTCCCACCAGTTCTTCTTGATCTGGCCCACTTTGCAGCCTTTAGGATCCCTTCAGCCATCTATATTTATTACCATGCCTATAGGAAGTGGGGCTACCCTTGAAGATGGCCCGGAAACTCCAATTGGTCCAATGCTCGGCTGCCAGATTAATAACGGGGGTGAATTACAGGCAGCAATCAACCCCCCTGTTTAAGGAGCTCCACTGCCAAGATTGTGCAAACTCAAGGTTGTGGCTTCCTTTATTGAGTCAGTGCTTCTGTAATGTGTTTTCCTTGATTCCTGCTGCCTTCCATTTAATTTAACCAACTTTTATAGAGTTGCTATAAGTTAAAGTCAGAGAAGCCACGGTGGTGCAATGGGTTAAACCTTTCAGTGCCAGGAGATTTGAATTCCTTTTCTTGCACTACTAGTTTCCATGAATCTATTTAAGCCATGCATTTGGCAATCAGGTAGCTTCCCCAGGTTGCAGTCATAGATCCAGTAACCTTTCAATCATCGCTAGAGCCTTTAGGCCCGCCCCTTTCCCCAGGGTTTTGGAGGGAAAGGAGGGCTTTTGTTCAGTCTCACTGTTTGAAGCCTAACAGCAGGACGTGTGGGATTCTCTTTCCCACCTGCACAAAAGCGTCATTTCTCACAGCTTTGCTGGGGGAAAAAAGGAAAGATTCCACAGCTTTTGCTGGGGAAATACAGCCAGCCTTTGTTGGAGCAACAGGACAGTTCCCACAGCCTTCGTGGAGAAACTAAAGGACACCTTTTCAGCTTGGCAGATCTACAGGGACCACTTAGGCTATCCATAAAACAGCTTGGAGCTGGGAGTAGGGTCCTCACGCCAGCAAGGTAAAGAGAGATTGCCCAGGGAAGGGTCAAAAGATTTCCCTAAGGAAAGAAAAGAACGGTTTACCACCAGTTGCCTGCCCCCTTGTTGACAGATTGAGGAAGCTACCCATTTTCCAAAGTTATAAAGTGTTTAATTCATTTGTTTGAAAATTTAAGCCCAAATAAAGAACTTTGTTGAATCTATCTTGGGCTTCAATAGAACTTTGTGTTGGGAAGTCTAAAGGGCCCTTCAGCTGAGGCACCCCGGCATCCCATTGGGCATACAGAAGGCACGTTGTGATGATTCTTACCTCGTAGGCCAAAGTAGGAGCCTGAGATGTCAGTAAGCAGGCCTCCATTTTGGGAGTGTAAGCGAGGGAGGCAGACATCTTGGGAGTGTAAGAGTAGAAGAGGGGAGGAGCTGGAGATCTCTCTGGATTGGTTAGGGCAGATGGGAGGAGTTGAGCCCTGAGAGGGAAAAAGTGTCAACTTGGCAGAAAGAGAGGAGATTGATTTTTGGCTTTGAAGAAAGAGGGTGGTTTTGGGAACAGAGAAGAGAGGTGGATGTTTGGTGAGCTAAGATTTGTCTGTCAGAGGGCATTTGTGATAGGCGATTCTACATTATTTGGCCAGGAGGGTCAGAGTAGACGCCTCGGTGCTTGTGTGGGATTTTTTTTACACAAGTGGTTTGCTCTCTGGGGTCAGAGTAGTTTAGCTTTTAGAAGACTCTGTTTAGAGTGTAGCTATTTGCTCTGGGGACAACCTGGTTAAGTTTGTCTGGGGAACTCACTGCTACTGTGTCAGGGTAGAGTGAGGAGTCTTACTCATTTTTAAGTCAAGTAACTTGTTTAAGTAACCATTCAGAATATTGTGCCCCAGAAACCATTCAAACTTGTGCCCTCATTAATGAAGATAGTTGATTGTTTATATTATATCAATAAACATTTTATCTAGTTCAACTTTTGAATAAGCCTCAGTAGCGATTCATTTTGTGAGAATAATTCCAGTGGTTTTAAACATCTTTACATCACAGTCATTTCAGGGAGCCAAAGGGAGAGCTGGTGGGCAGGAAAGAGTTTACCTCAGGGAACCATTCTTTAATAGTCCCAAATTACTTTGGGTGGTGGCAGCAACTCTACCAGAGTATACTCGTTACCTCAACATACATCTAAATGCCAAG
Source organism: Anolis sagrei (assembly GCF_037176765.1). NCBI lineage: Eukaryota > Metazoa > Chordata > Lepidosauria > Squamata > Anolidae > Anolis > Anolis sagrei. Next base: position 16,946,685 of record NC_090027.1, on the reverse strand, counting down.
AAGCATAGTTTATCAAATTGGTGTCCAGCGGCGAGATTTATTTTGAGATATCAGACCATGATCTTTAAAGTGGTGTACAGCTGTGGGATTAATAATCTATAATCCTTTAGAGCGGTGCCAAGGTATAATATAGGATCCTTTATATCTGTTGACAAGATATATTATGATTTTTTAAACATGTCCTGTAAACAGACATTATTTCAGGCCCAGCATGCGACAGCACACTTTGTGCATGCTGAACTGCTGACTCTTTGGCTTAAAATGGAGAGGAGCACTCACCCCCAGAGGTGGACACGACTAGACTTAATATCAAGGGGAAACCTTTACCTTTACATGAAATGATATTGTTGTTGGGATGATAAACTGGAAACTATGGGTCTAGCTTTCCTGTCGCTGGAAAGGATAAATAGCTGCTACAAGGGCGATATGTAGTTACTTTGCATGTATATGCGCATATGCTTCTAAAATGAGAAGGAGATGGAAATGAAGCAAGCATCATAACAGCACTGAAGGCAGCTGACCAATTGCATTTCTGCCTTGCAATAATGTGATGGAGACTGGATGCTTGTCAAAGCCATTCTGTAGTTGTGCTGGTACGGCTGTACCAAGAGCTCCAACTTTATTTTCTTTCTGTTATCTGTTTTGCAGTCATAGGGCAGGCTTCCTGTCCATCATAATTAAGCTTTGGTTCCGCCCCTTGTTCTGGGCTCTGGGAGGGAAATGAGCCATTTTGGGGCAGTCTCACACAAGGTAGCTAAGCTATAGGATGTAGACCAGCTCGTCCTGTAGAAAAGCTTCCTTTTTCAATAACCATCCAGGGAAAAGGGAGCATCCAGAGAAAAATAACTATCCAGGGAAAAAGGAGCATCCAGGGAAAAATAACATCCGGGGAAAATAGAAACAGAAATTCCAGGAGAAAGGTTCCAAAAGCTCTGGCTGGGAGCTCATAGCCTCTCAGCCTCACAGCATCAGAGGGAACAGCCCTGAAATTTCTAAGAATTCTCGAAGGGAGAGCAACATTACAGATCCACGGAACTCCAGCTGAAATATCTTCAAGCCTCAGCTGGTAGGTCTACTCGATACCCAGATGCATTTGGAGTCGGTAGTAGGTTCCACACCGATGAGGCATAGATAGAAAGCAGCCTGGAAGAAGTTAAAAGGGGTTTTTGCTACAGAGAAAGTTTAGTTAATCAAAGTCAGGTACCAGTCCATTGAGGACTAGACTAAGAAAGCCTTGAAGTGTTGTTTGAACCATTGAAGATTTGTTGTTTGTTCCATAATAAAGACTTCGTTGCATCATTAAAGACTCTAAAGACCATTGCTTCAGAAAAATCCCTGAGAACCTCTCTTTGAGGCGCCCCTGGTTTCCCGCTGGGCTTAAAGTATACGTCCTATAGAAAAGTACAGCTGTTACAGGCCCAGCGCGCGACAGAACAGTAGTCATCTCCCAAACAGACCCCCATAAATGCTTGCTGATTAAGCATTGCAGGCTGCGTCGCATCTTTGACTCAGAAGGGGTGGCCAGTTTTCTCAAACCCTGTCACTTCTGGATCTGGGCCAGGGATATCTTGAATGCCAGCAGAATGGTAACACTTTCCTGCACTTCTTGCTCAGTTCTGCAGGCTGATGAGTTGTATGACAGAAGACCTAATGCATCTCTGGAGAAAATCCTTTCTTGTTTCTTCTTCCTCCTTGGAGGCATCGATAACCATTCTGTTTGCATGTGTTTCCTCCTGTTCTTTCCCTCCCCCCACTCCCTGTTATTGATCTGGGAAAAGTGAGCACACATTTCTCTCAAAGCATTGAAAACCAGGCTCCCTTTGAAAAGAGCAACTCCATGAGACCAGCCTGCTGTTGGCAGGCACTCTTCCTTTGGCTTTCTGCGATTGACTCAGCCCTGACTATGACCCTTCCATTATCTCCGCAGCCCACAGATGCCAAAGGTCAGGGTGGCCTTAAAGATGGCCAGAAAGACTTTTCAGATCAATCAAGTGCAGCGTAGGGAGCAAATGTAATGAGAAACACCTTTCCTAAATTTGGGAGCATTGTGTTAATTGAGTTTTGTATTCCGTTGTCCATGGGGTTTTTTTTAAGGGAAATAATTCCTTTAGATTTGCATCTGCATTCACCAAGCCATTCTGCATTCATATAGCTGTGTATAGCTGTGCTGACATTCCTTGGTTTATATTTTTGATATATATATAAACCAAAGAATGGGATTTTGACCTGCATAAATGGGAGTATAGTGGACGTGTTCATTTTATTTCCAATGAGCTGCATATTTTTTCAAAGATGCTGGTGCCTCATTTCCACATCACAACACAAATGTGTGTGTGTTTTAAACGTTTTCCCAACATACTGCACTTTGCTGTAAATTTTGGTGTACACCAAGGTTTGAGTGGACGTTTGTATGAAATTTTCCTTAATGCAGGCATTTACTGATTATATATTTATAATTATATATTTACACTAGCTGTCCCCTGCCACGCGTTGCTGTGGCCCAATCTGTTGATCTGGAAAATAAAGTAATGAGAAAGTGTTGGTTTCTAATATATGTAATGTCTTTATGCTTGTGGGTAAACAGTATTTCTTGCTGTTTCTTTGTCAGTGTTGATGTAGAGCAGTGGTTCTCAACCTTCCTAATGCCGCAACCCCTTAATACAGTTCTTCATGTTTGGGGTGACCCCCAAACATAACATTATTTTCATTGCTACTTCATAACTGTAATTTTGCTACTGTTATGAATTGTAATGTAAATATCTGATATGCAGGATGTATTTTCATTCACTGGACCAAATTTGGCACAAATACCCAATATGCCCAAATTTGAATACTTGTGGGGTTGGGGGGGGGGGGTGATTGTGTCATTTAGGAGTTGTAGCTGCTGGGATATATTATAGTGAACCTACAATGAAAGAGCATTCTGAACTCTGTCAACGATGGAATTGAACCAATCTTGGCACACAGAACTCCCCTGACCAACAGAAAATACTGGAAGGATCTGGTAGGTATTGACCTTGAGTTTGGGAGTTGTAGTTCACCTACGTCCAAGGAGCACTGTGGACTCAAACAATGATGGATCTGGACCAAACGTAGCATGAATACTTAATATGCCCAAATGTGAACACTGGTGGAGTTTGGGGAAAATATACCTTGACATTTGGGAGTTGTAGTTGGTAGGATTTATAGTTCACCTATAGTCAAGGAGCACTGTGAACCCCCGCCAACAATATAATTGGCCCAAACTTCCCACACAGAACCCCCATGACCAACTGAAAATACTGTGTTTCCTGATGGTCTTTGGCGACCCCTCTGACACCCCCTCACGACCCCTCCAGGGGTCCCGACCCCCAGGTTGAGAACCACTGATGTAGAGATTGTCTGGTTTGCACACACTGGAACATGCAACATATCATTGTCCATCTTTAAGGGTCCCTTTCAAATCTATGATACTATATCTCTGTGTGTGTGAATCATATACATCTATCTGTATGTATGTATGTATGGCTGGATGGCTCTTTGTCAGGAGGGCTTTGATTACGTTTTCTTGCCCTGATGAAGGAGTTGGATTGGATGGCCTTAAGTATTTTCTGTTGGTCATGGGAGTTCTGTGTGGGAAGTTTGCCCCAGTTCTATCGTTTGTGGGGTTCAGGATGCTCTTTGATTGTAGGTGAATTGTGAATCCCAGTGACTAAAACTCCCAAATGTCAAGGTCTATTTCCCCCAAACTCCATCTGTATTCATATTTGGGCGTATTGAGTGCTTGTGCCAAATTTGGTCCAGATCCATCATTGTTTGAGTCCACAGTGCTCTCTGGATGGAGATGAACTACAACTCCCAAACTCAAGATCAATGCCCACCAAACCCTTCCAGTATTTTCTGTTGGTCATGGGAGAACAGTGTGCCAAGTTTGGTTCAATTCCATCATTGATGGAGTTCAGAATGCTCTTTGATTGTAGGTGAACTATAAATCCCAGCAACGACAACTCCCAAATGACAAAATCATATATTTTTTTTGAGTAATGGTCACTCCTTGTGTTGTGAGACTTTTCTTGCAAAATTTGGTGTGATTTCACTCATTGGTTCTTTTGTTTTTAAGGTACTCATTACGCAGAGAGCATTTATATATATATAGATTACATCTTTGCTTCATCTTTTTTTTTTTCACTGATGCAATTGATACTGATTTTTAGCTATCATGCGGCTGCTAAAAAAGCCAATGGGATTTTGGCCTGCATCAATAGGAGTCTAGTGTCTAGATCCAGAGAAGTTATGCTACCTCTCTATTCTGCCTTGGTCTGACCACACCTGAAATACTGTGTCCAATTCTGGGCACCACAATTGAAGAGAGATATCGATGCAAAGCTAGAATGTGTCCAGAGGAGGGGGACTAAAATGATCAAGGGTCTGGAGAACAGGCTCTGTGAGGGGCGGCTTAAAGAGCTGGGCATGTTTAGCCTGAAGAAGAGAAGGCTGAGAGGAGACATGATGAGAGCCATGTATAAATATGTGAGGGGAAGTCATAGGAAGGAGGGAGCAAGCTTGTTTTCTTCTGCCCTGGAGACTAGGATGTGGAACAATGGCTTCAAACTAACAGGAAATGAGATTCCACCTGAACATTAGGAAGAACCTGTGTGAGAGCTGTTCAGCAGTGGAACTCTCTGCCTCAGAGTGTGATGGAGGCTCCTTCTTTGGAAGCTTTTAAAGAGAGGCTGGATGGCCATCTGTCGGGGGTGATTTGAATGCAATTTTCCTGCTTCTTGGCAGGGAGTTGCACTGGATGGCCCATGAGGTCTCTAGCGACTCTATTATTCTATGGTTCTGTGAATGTTCCCACCTGTGGAACTCGCTCCCCAGTAAAATTAGTTCATCTACATCCCTCCTTTCCTTTAGAAAGAAGTTGAAAACATGGTTGTGGGACCAGGCTTTTGGGTAACAGGCTGACAATGACAATGATGACAACGCTATAGAAAATGGATAATGGACAAGTTTCTGATTGAGTCACTGGTCACAGAATTCGTTTCAGATAAGGCCAGCCAGTAATATTTAAAACAGATCTTAATTTGAATTGTTTTAACGTTTTTATATCTATTTAATTATTTTATTTTATTACTAGCTGTCTTCTGCCACGCCTTACTGTGACCCAGTCTGTGTATATGTGTTTTGTGTGTGTATATATTTGTGTATATGTATATATGTGTGTGTGTTTGCATGTATATATATGTGTGCGTGTGCGGTTTTGTGCATGCGTAGTAATGTATTTTTGGTTTGGGGGGTTTTAAGTCTCTTCTGATGAGTTTTTCAGTGTTTTTATGAGTGATGGTCACTCGTTGGCCTGATAGGTGTTTGGTGTCCAAATTTGGTGTCAATTCCTCCCAGTGGTGTTTGAGTTATTTTAATCCCACAAACAAACATTACATTTTTATTTATATAGATGTTATATGTGGGGGCATCGGATTGTTGCCGACTGTAAGGCACCCTGAGTCCCCCTCTGGGGGTTGAGAAGGAACATGAGGAAGAACTTCCTGACTGTGAGAGCCGTTCAGCAGTGGAACTCTCTGCCCCGCAGTGTGGTGGAGGCTCCTTCTTTGGAAGCTTTTAAACAGAGGCTGGATGGCCATCTGTCAGGGGTGATTTGAATGCAATATTCCTGCTTCTTGGCAGGGGGTTGGACTGGATGGCCCATGAGGTCTCTTCCAACTCTTTGATTCTATGATTCTATGATTCTAAGGGCAGGGTTATTTATTTATTGTGTCAGGAGCAAACCAAACAGTTGTATTGCATTTTTTAACAAACAAACAAACAAAACACAAAGTTTGTCAGCTTGGTAGTTGATTAAATGTCCTTTGAACAGTATCTGGCCACTTGGAGTGCCTCTGGTGTTGCTGCAAGAAGGTCCTCCATTGAGCATGTGGCGCGGCTCAGGTTGCATTGCAGCAGGTGGTCTGTAGTTTGCTCTTCTCCACACTTGCATTTCGTGGATTCCACTTTGTAGCCCCATTTCTGGAGGTTGGCTCTGCATCTCGTGGTGCTAGAGCGCAGTATGTTCAGCGCCATCCAAGTCGCCTAGTTTTCTGTGTGCCCAGGAGGGAGAGACTCATTTGGTATCAGCCATTTATTTATTTACTTATTTACTTATTTACTTTATTTATATACCGCTTTTCTCAGCCCTCAGGCGACTCAAAGTGGTGAACAACATCGATACAAAACATCATGAGACAAGTATAGGGCAATTAAAAACAATTGTAACATAAATCATTAAACATCAGTATAACAATCATTAGCGCCTCAACAGTAAAATCAGAATCCAGTCTCATCATGCATTATTCCGTATTCCTATGTTCAATTACACTGTTTAATCAAATGCTTGTTTGAACAGCCAGGTCTTCACTTTCCTCCAAAACGCCAGCAGGGGGGGGGGATCTGATATCTGCAGGCAGGACATTCCACAGCCGAGGGGCCACCACTGAGAAGGCCCTGACTCTCATCCCCGCCAAGCGTGCCTGTGATGCAGGCGGGACAGAGAGCCGGGCCTCCCCAGATGATCTTAGTGTCCTAGCCGGTTCATAGGAGGAGGTGCGTTCGGAGAGGTAAGTAGGACCAGAACCGTTTAGGGCTTTATAGTCTAACGCCAGCACTTTGAATTGTGCCCGGTAGCAAACTGGCAGCCAGTGGAGCTGGCGCAACAGAGGAGTAGTATGCTCCCTGAGTGCCGCTCCTGTTAGCCACCTGGCTGCCGAACGCTGGACCATTTGAAGCTTCCGAGCAGTCTTCAAAGGCAACCCCACGTAGAGAGCGTTGCAGTAGTCTATACGGGATGTAACCAGAGTGTGGACTACTGTGGCCAAGTCAGACTTCCCAAGGTACGGGCATAGCTGGGGTTCTGAGTTTGAGCCTGCCACTTTTGGACTCTCGCTTGCTGAGCGAGTGTCTCTGTAGATCTTAGATCTTAGAAAACTATTTCTTGATTTAAGTCGTTGACGTGCTGAAATAAATAAAATAAAAATAAATGTCAGCATAGCTATACACTTCCAAATATAGCTGGGAAAGGTGAATAATTCGACTTCTAAGGGAGTTGAAAGGAAGAAGGATAATGTATTGAAAATCCTATGGAAATCCTAGGCAGGTAGGGAGTCACCTGTGTTGAAGCCTATCAATCAGTTACCTGTTTAGGGTTTCTTTTATGAGAAAAAAAAATAGAGAGGAATAAAAGGTGAGAGTGGAACAAGTGGCTTAAAAGGCTAGGTCTGTTTCCCCCCTGGTCTCCCAATCCCAGTGGATTCACTTTAGGTAACAGCAGGTAAGCAGTTTTCATCTGTTCTTGTGCCGCTACTGCTTTGATAAGGTGACGGCAGGGACTGTGGGAGTAGAAGTGACAGAGTGTCATGTTGGCAAATGATGCGGCTATCAGTCTGCCTCGTGTGCATAATATGATCCCTTTCCCTCCCCACCCCTCGGAGTCCCTGCATTGAAATTTAAAACCACTAAGACAAAGCCATTCTGGCTGACGTTGAAACGCGTGTCACAGTTGAACAGCAGGAGAGCCCAAGGGCTACAAAGTGACTGCCTGCATTTTTCTTTCCTTTCTCCTTTTGGTTTTGTCACATGATTGATTCCTCAGTTGCTTTAACACCTCTTAAGCTTCCCAGAGGGTTTCCCTTTTTGATCCTGAAAGCATGCACATCTTTCTTAACGATAAGCCCGTGCTGTCTGGTTTCCCCGAGCCATGCAGAATCCTTTGCTTCACATCTCCTTCTGAAAGGCAGCTCTTCTCATTGCTCAATGTAAGGAAAGGGGTGGCAGGATGGGGATCTCACTGTGAGGACTCATCTACACTTAATGAGCCACCCGTGGCACCCCTGTGCCGGCAGGACTGAAGACCGACAGGTCACAGGTTCGAATCTGGGAGAGCGTGGGTGAGCTCCCTCTATCACAGCGTTTCTCAACCTGGGGGTCGGGACCCCGGGGGGGGGGGGGGGGGTTGCGAGGGAGTGTCAGAGGGTCACCAAAGACCATCAGAAAACACAGTATATAGTGTATATATTTATGTATATACTAGCCATCCCCTGTCACGTGTTGCTGTGGCCCACATGGGGGTTCTATGTAGGAGGTTTGGCCCAATTCTATAGTTGGTGGGGTTCAGAATGCTCTGTGATTGTAAGTGAACTATAAATCCCAGCAACTACAACTCCTAAATGTCAAGATTCTATTTTCCCCAAACTCCACCAGTGTTCACATTTGGGCATATTGAGTATTCGTGTAGAGTTTGGCCCAGATCCATCACTGTTTGAGTCGACAGTGATCTCTGGATGTAGGTGAACTACAACTCCAAAACCAAAGAACACTACACAACCAAAACCCTACCAGTATTTTCTGTTGGTCATGGGAGAACTGTGTGCCAAGTTTGGTTCAGTCCATTGTTGGGTGGGGTTCAGAATGCTCTTTGATTGCAGGTGAACTAAAAATCCCAGCAACTACAACTCCCAAAGGATCGCCGCCTTGTCGGCAAAGGATCGCCGCCTTGTCGGGGCGCTGGAGCTTGAGCACCTCAATGATGTCATGAGCGAAACCGTGAAGGGACACCCAAGACGGGACGGTTGTGGCAGAGAGGTCAGACCAAGCGTGATCCCTGGGGAAGGCAATGGCAAACCACTCCAGTATCCTTGCCAAGAAAACTAAATGGACCAGTACAACCAGAGATATGTCGGGATGCCATTGGAAGATGGGACTCCCAGGTCGGAAGATGGCCAAAATGCTACTGGGGAGGAGCAGAGGATAAGTTCAACTAGCCCCAGATGTGATGACGCAGCTAGCTCAAAGCCGAAAGGAAGGCTAGCGGCCGACGGTACTGGAGGCGAACGACGAATCCGATGCTCTAAAGATCAACACACCATAGGAACCTGGAATGTAAGATCTATGAGCCAGGGCAAATTGGATGTTGTTATTGGTGAGATGTCAAGACTAAAGATAGACATTCTGGGGGTCAGCGAACTGAAATGGACTGGAATGGGCCACTTCACATCAGATGACCACCAGATCTACTACTGCGGACAAGAGGAACATCGAAGAAATGGAGTAGCCTTCATAATTAATAAGAAATTTGCTAAAGCGGTGCTTGGATACAACCCAAAAAATGACAGAATGATCTCAATTCGAGTGCAAGGAAAGCCTTTCAACATCACAGTGATCCAAATATACGCCCCAACCACAGCTGCTGAAGAAGCAGAAGTAGATCAGTTCTATGAGGATCTGCAGGACCTACTGGATAATACACCAAAAAGAGACATTATTTTCATTACAGGAGACTGGAATGCCAAGGTGGGAAGTCAAATGACAACTGGGATCACAGGCAAGCATGGTCTGGGAGAACAAAATGAAGCGGGACGCAGGCTGATAGAATTTTGCCAGGAAAACTCGCTGTGTATAACAAACACTCTCTTCCAACAACCTAAAAGACGGCTTTATACATGGACCTCACCAGATGGTCAGCACCGAAATCAGATTGACTACATCCTTTGCAGCCAAAGGTGGCGGACATCCATCCAGTCGGTGAAAACAAGACCTGGGGCTGACTGTAGCTCAGATCACGAACTTCTTATTGCTCAATTTAGAATAAAACTAAAGAGATCAGGGAAAATACACAGACCAGTTAGATATGATCTCACTAACATTCCTAGCGAATATACAGTGGAAGTGAAGAACAGATTTGAAGGACTAGATTTAGTAAACAGAGTCCCAGAAGAACTATGGACAGAAGTCCGCGACATTGTCCAGGAGGCGGCAACAAAGTACGTCCCAAAGAAAAAGAAAACCAAGAAGGCAAAATGGTTGTCTGCTGAGACACTGGAAGTAGCCCAAGAAAGGAGGAAAGCAAAAGGAAACAGGGATAAGGGGAGATATGCCCAGTTAAATGCGCAATTCCAGAGGTTAGCCAGAAGAGATAAGGAACTATTTTTAAATAAGCAATGCATGGAAGTGGAAGAAGACAACAGAATAGGAAGGACAAGAGACCTCTTCCAGAAAATTAGAAACATTGGAGGTAAATTTCAGGCAAAAATTGGTATGATAAGAAACAAAGATGGCAGGGACCTAACAGAAGCTGAAGAGATCAAGAGAAGGTGGCGAGACTATACAGAAGATCTGTATAGGAAGGATAATAATATTGAGGATAGTTTTGACGGTGTGGTGAATGAATTAGAACCAGACATCCTGAGGAGTGAGGTGGAATGGGCCTTAAGAAGCATTGCTAACAACAAGGCAGCAGGAGACGACGGGATTCCAGCTGAACTGTTTAAAATCTTAAAAGATGATGCTGTCAAGGTGATGCATGCCATTTGCCAGCAAATATGGAAAACACAAGAATGGCCATCAGACTGGAAAAAATCAACTTATATCCCCATACCAAAAAAGGGAAATGCAAAAGACTGCTCCAACTTCCGTACAGTGGCCCTTATTTCTCATGCCAGTAAGGTAATGCTCAAGATCCTGCAAGGAAGACTCCAGCAATACATGGAGCGAGAGTTGCCAGATGTTCAGGCTGGGTTTAGAAAAGGTAGAGGAACGAGAGACCAAATTGCCAATATCCGCTGGATAATGGAGAAAAGCAGGGAGTTTCAGAAAAACATCTACTTCTGCTTCATTGACTATTCTAAAGCCTTTGACTGTGTGGATCATAATAAATTGTGGCAAGTTCTTAGTGGGATGGGCATCCCAAGCCACCTTGTCTCTCTCCTGAGGAATCTGTACAAGGACCAAGTAGCAACAGTCAGAACTGACCACGGAACAACAGACTGGTTCAAGATTGGGAAAGGCGTACGGCAAGGCTGCATCCTCCCACCCAACCTTTTTAACTTGTATGCAGAACACATCATGCGATGTGCGGGGCTTGATGAATGCAAAGCTGGGGTGAAAATTGCTGGAAGAAACATTAACAACCTCAGATATGCAGATGACACCACTCTGATGGCCGAAAGCGAGGAGGAGCTGAGGAACCTTCTAATCAAGGTGAAAGAAGAAAGCGCAAAAGCCGGGTTGCAGCTAAACGTCAAAAAAACCAAGATTATGGCAACAAGAATGATTGACAACTGGGAAATAGAGGGAGAAACCGTGGAGGCCGTGACAGACTTTGTATTTCTAGGTGCAAAGATTACTGCAGATGCAGACTGTGGCCAGGAAATCAGAAGACGCTTACTTCTTGGGAGGAGAGCAATGTCCAATCTCGATAAAATAGTAAAGAGTAGAGACATCAGACTGGCAACAAAGATCCGCCTAGTCAAAGCCATGGTATTCCCTGTAGTCACCTACGGATGTGAGAGCTGGACCTTAGGGAAGGCTGAGCGAAGGAAGATCGATGCTTTTGAACTGTGGTGCTGGAGGAAAGTTCTGAGAGTGCCTTGGACTGCGAGAAGATCCAACCAGTCCATCCTCCAGGAAATAAAGCCCGACTGCTCACTGGAGGGAAAGATACTAGAGACAAAGTTGAAGTACTTTGGCCACATCATGAGGAGACAGGAAAGCCTAGAGAAGACAATTATGCTGGGGAAAGTGGAAGGCAAAAGGAAGAGGGGCCGACCAAGGGCAAGATGGATGGATGGCATCCTTGAAGTGACTGGACTGACCTTGAGAGAGCTGGGGGTGGTAACGGCCGACAGGGAGCTCTGGCGTGGGCTGGTCCATGAGGTCACGAAGAGTCGGAGACGACTGAACGAATAAACAACAACACAACTCCCAAATGACAAAAAAAATTTTTTTTGAGTGAAGGACATACATTGGGTTGTTAATGTGTCTTATGTCCAAATTTGGTGTCAATTCGTCCAGTGGTTTTTGAATTCTATTAATCTCACAAACGAACATTATATTTTTATTTATATAGATTCTATTATTATTATATTACTGATATTATATTATTGATATTTATTATTCTATTATTCTATGTTATTATTATTATTATTATTATTATTATTATTATATTTCTATGACCCTCTGCGCATGCTCAGGAACAGTAGCCTAGCTTTGCAGTGCTAGATTTCTAATTATTATTATTATTATCATCATCATCATCATTATTATATTAATATTATTAACAATAATAATGTTAATGTATTTTTTAAGTTCCTTCTGCTGTGTTTTTCAGTATTTTTATGAGTGATGGTCACTCAGTGGACTGAGAGGTATATTGTGTCCAAATTTGTGTCAATTCGTCCAGTGGTTTTTGAGTTATGTTAATCCCACAAACGAACATTACAACAACCCACAATATTACAATATTGTGGGTACAATATTTTAGTAGACTCAGATTACAAATCAGAAATCATTCTGATCATATCATAATACATCATATGATCAATCATAATACAATATAATACTAGTAATAATAATTCAATATTATAATTATAATTATATATTTACATTACATGTAATATTACTAATAATATTACAATATAATTGTATAGTGCAATATAGTAATATATACTGATATTGTATTATGCTAATATTATAATATATTGTATGAAAATATATATTGTAAGCCGCTCTGAGTCCCCTTCGGGGTGAGAAGGGCGACATATAAATGCCGCAAATAAATAAATAATTTTCACTTTTTGAAAACTTTTTATGACAATATCTATTTATATAGAGATAGATTTGCTTTCAATTAACTCAGCAGGGTGGGAAGTCTTGCTCTTTCTTGTAGGCAAAAGCAAACCGCTGCATCCTCTGATAGCTGTTGTTCCTCATTGACTTCTATGTTGATTTCCCCATGTGTCCCATGTTTTCATATGTGAATTGTTGGAGGAAATTACAAAGGATATTCTGTTGGCAAAGAAGGAAGAGAGCACCCACTGTTTTTGCCGCCATAGCAGTGCCTGCTGGATAATGATTTGAGTGATAACCCTTGATCTGTGTCCTGCCTTGTGGGCAAAACAGCCCCACTTATCCTTGCTTGGAGAGATTTTTGTCCGCATACTGAGCTGCCTTACTCACTTATTCACTGGTCCGTTTTTTAATTTCGTTTCTCTCTCTTCCTTGAGCTGGCCATAGTTTATTCTTTCCTCCTCTTCTGCCTGAGTTAATAATCTTTGCTGGGTTTTCTGAGTCAATAGGCCAGCCCAATAAAAGACAGGAAACTGAGGTGGGGGGAATCTTTGACATTTAAGGTTTGCCTTCACTTAATGTTACCCATATAGGTTTCCACTTCCCCTCCTGAGATTTTTCAGTGAAATTTTTAGTAGACTCGGATTACAAATCAGAAATCATTTCACTTTTTGAAGACTTTTTATGACAAGATGAAATATCTTTTTATGAATTGAATATTAATTAAATCATCAGCTTCCAGATTTAAGATTGAAACAACACAGAAAGCATTGGTATCTTGTTATCAATTGGTTTATGCTGTAATCTACCTTCTCTCTAATGCCAGAATGGTGCCTTCCAGATGTGTTGGTCCACCGTTCCCATGACTTTACTTACTTACCTACTTACTTAGGAAATCCGTCATTGTCCGAGTAAGACTGTCCTCCAAGTGTGGTGACCTCGCAGTGGGTACGTAAGTGACTGTGGAGCCCTATTCTTGACCTGCATGTTCTTCCTCAGTGAAGAATAATAATAATAATAATAATAATAATAATAATAATAATAAACCTTTATTTATACCCCGCGAACATTTCCCGAAGGACTCGGTGCGGCTTACACATCAATAAAACAACAGCATAACAAATACAACAATAAATAAACTCATAAAACAAGCAATAAACGTTAAAACAATAGCAATGAACAATAGACAATAACACCATGACACATTTAAAACTAAATGAGGACATCAGTTTCTAGGTGGAAGGTGGTCCCAGTTGGGGTTGGCTTGATGTGTCTTCCTCTTGGCACGTTTCTCCCTTTCGCCCTCCCATTCGTGCCTCTTCAAATTCCACAGCACTGCTGGTCAAAGTTGACCTCCAGCTGGAGCGCTCAAGGTCCAGGGCTTCCCAGTTCTCTGTCTATGTCACAGTTTTAAGGTTGACTTTGAGCCCATCTTTAAATCTCTTTTCCTGTCCTCAACATTCTGTTTTCCATTCTTGAGTTGGGAGTAGAATAAGTGTTTGGGAGACGGTGATCGGGCATTTGGACAATATGGAGTTGATGGCGTAGGAGAATTGCTTCAATGCTAGTGGTCTTTGCTTCTTCCAGCACTCTGATGTTTGCTCTCCTGTCTTCCCAAGAGATTTGCAGGATTTTTTCAACTCCAACAATGCCGATGGAATTGTTCCAGGAGTTGAGTGTGATGTCTGTAGACAGTCCACGTTTCACAGGCATATAACAGGGTTGGGAGGACAATAGCTTTGCAAATAAGCACCTTGGTCTCCTTACGGATGTTCTGATCCTCAAACACTCTCTGCTTAATTCAGAAAAATGCTGCACTCGCAGAGCTCAGGCAGTGTCATATTTCAGTGTCAATGTTGACTTTGGTGGAGAGGTGGCTGCCAAGGAAGCAGAAATGGTTGACATTTTCTAATGTTGCGCCATTAAGCTGTATTTCTGGCATTGGAGAGGGATTGGCTGGTGACTGCTGGAAGACCACTTCGGTTTTCTCACTTTGGTTTTCGACTGATCATGGTTCCCATGACAGTTGGTAGTTCACTGTGAAGCTTTTGCTCGATAAAAATCGCTCAGCTCCATTCTGACATGTATGCAAATTTGAATACAATTTCCATGGATGTGACTCAGGCACCTGCTTGTCCAGTTTTGATAGATTCTTTTCAGTTTGTTCAGCCGGAAGACGTGACAAGATCCTTGGGGGTGTGAGTCCTACCACATGTGTTCTGGACCCCTATACTTCCTGGCTGATCAGACAATCTAGAGGGGGACTGCCGGAATGGGAGAAGGTGGTGATAAATGCCTCTTTAAAAGAAGGTGAAATTCCAACGAGCCTGAAACAGGTGGTAATTGAGGCCATTACTAAAAAAGCCATCATTGAATCCCACTCAAATGAATGGTTATCGGCCAGTGTCAAATCTCCTTTTCCTGGGCAAGGTTCTTGAGTGACCTCTGCAGAGAGCTCGACAGGGGGAGTGTGTCCCTGTTGGTTCTCTTGGATATCTCAGTGGCTTTTGATACCATAAATCATGGTATCCTTCTGGGCTGGCTTGCCGGGATGGGATTAGGTGGCCCAGTTCTGCACTGGCTCCAGGTCCTACCATATTATTTACCTTCCCAAACATGGAGTGAAGCTAAAGCTGGATCTATACTGCTATATAATCCAATTTCTAAATCCAGATTATTTGATTTGAACTGGATTATATGAATCTACACTGCCATATAATCCAATTTGAAGCAGATAATCTGGATTCTGAAATTGGATTATATGGCAGTGTATATGGGCCTAAGGCTGGATCTAGGCTGCTATATAATTTATTTATTTATTTATTTATTTACTTCACTTGTATACCGCTCTTCTCAACCCTCAGGCGACTCAGAGCGGTTAACCAGTATCAACAACACAATACAAAATCATTAGTCATTTAAAACAGTAATATCAATTAATTAACATCAAAACATCAATACAACAATACAGCAAAATAACAATCCATCACGTCTCATCAATAGAATCAGCATCTGATCTTGTTGTCCATTAATCCATATTCCAGTAATCAATCAATTGCACTGCTTAGTTGAAAGCCTGTTCGAAGAGCGAGGTCTTCACTCTCTTCCGGAATGCCAATAAGGAGGGGGCGATCTGATGTCTGTAGGAAGGGCGTTCCACAGCCGGGGAGCCACTACTGAGAAGGCCCTGTCTCTCGTCCCCGCCAGGCGTGCTTGTGAAGCCGGTGGGACCGAGAGCAGGGCCTCCCCAGATAATCTTAATGTCCTAACTGGTTCATAGGAGGAGATGCGCTCGGACAGATAGGTCGGGCCAGAACCGTTTAGGGCTTTAAAGGCTAAAGCCAGCACTTTGAATTGTGCCCGGTAGCAAATTGGCAGCCAGTGGAGCTGGCGCAACAGAGGAGTTGTATGCTCCCTGAGTGCTGCTCCTGTTAGCATCCTGGCTGCCAATCGTTAGACCATTTGAAGCTTCCGAGCAGTCTTCAGAGGCAACCCCACGTAGAGAGCGTTGCAGTAGTCTATACGGGATGTAACCAGAGTGTGGACTACTGTGGCCAAGTCAGACTTCCCAAGGTACGGGCGCAGCTGGCACACGAGTTTTAGCTGTGCGAATGCTCCCCTGGTCATCGTTGAAACCTGGGGTTCCAGGCTCAGCAATGAGTCCAAGATCACACCCAAACTGCGAACCTGCATCTTCAGGGGGAGTGTAACCCCGTCCAACACAGGCTGTAACCCTATACCCTGTTCGAAGTATTGAATCAGATAATCCAGATTTTCTGCTTTGAACTGGAGTATATGAGTCTATGCTGCCATATAATCCAGTTTGAAGCAGATAATCTGGATTCAGAAACTGGATGATATGGCAGTGTAGAGGGGGCCTCAGAGGAGCAACCAAAATGTTCCACTTTGAATCTCATGCTGGGAATCAAATCAGAACAAATATCTGGCCTCAGTGTCGAAAAGAAAGTGGGATATTTAGGAATAACAGTGTCAAATAAGAATTTGATGCTATTTGGAACTCATTCTGCTTAAATGTTGGAGTGAAATTAAACAAGATCTAATGAGTTGGGATACATTTAAATTATCTTGGCGGAGTCGATGAACATTCTTCCAAAAAGGTTGCTTTTGTGTCAAGCACTGCCAATCTTGCTCAATGATATTCCTTTCAAAAATTGGGGGAAAAGATATAACGAAATTTATATGGGAAAAAATCCTAAGCGTGGGACTAAATACACATCAGACATGGAAAGGGTCTTGGCTTACCAGACCTAAAAACATATTTCTCTCCATGTGCTCTAGTGTAGTTCAAAGAGTGGCTAAAATTAGAGAGTGAAAGGCTACTCTTGCTACAAAGGCGCAATTTAAGATTTAGATGGCATGGGTACCTTGACAAAATTAAAACTAATACAACCATTACATCAGACATGCTGCACTGAGTATCTGGATTGAGAACAAATCCAGATTTATGTCACAGGTCACCTTTGCGGATCTTGGCTCAAGAAGCTTTTAAAAAAAACTGGACAAAAGAGAAAACAAAAAATGGATAACTTATTATGATCTGCTGGCATTTGAGAATGGCTACTAAGGGTCGCAATAGCACAGCGGTTAAAGCCGCTAGCAGCAGGAAAGGGTCAACAGTTTGACACCGTGAGTCAGGGCGAGCTCCCGCTGTTAGCCCTAGCTTCTGCCAACCTAGCAGTTCGGAAGCATGCAATGCAAGTAGATCAATAGCTACTGTCTTGGTGGGAAGGTAAAAGGGTGCCCCATGCTAGGAAAAAATGGGAGTTCTCTATGGACAGCGGGCTTCTTCAGCATGGAAAATAGAACAACAGCACCTCCTCATGGTTGGATGTTGAGCATCACCTCCAGACGCCAGAAATGGAAAAAGGGGAAGGCCTTTACCTAATCTGTGTATTGTATGTCATTGGGCATGTAAAAGGGCATTCAATGTTTACCTGACATGTACTGTAATCCGCATAAAAAGTAATGCCCCCACCTTTGTAACTCCTCAACAGATGGCAGTACTGGTATGCGGAAGGTACTGGTTTGTTCAGTAGACTCTCCTCCACAGTTCCATTTTGGTGGGAAGCCTTAGCATTGTGTTGTTAAAGTGTGAAGTATGGAACCCTTCACAGACAGTCGGTCAATGCGACAAGCAACGTGTAGTCATTGAATTCTTGACAGCAGAAGGTGTCACCTCAACATCTTTAAACTTACTCGCCCAACGATGCACAGTACTCACATCAACACAACAATCATAAACAGCTTGCATTATCCGATTAATCTCCTTTGGGTTGACACCTTCTGCTGTCAAGAATTAAATGACGGCATGTTGCTTAAATTACATTGACCGGCCATCTGCACAGGGTTCCATACTTCACACAATAATAATAATAATAATAATAATAATAATAATAATAATAAACAACTTTATTTATACCCCGCCACCATCTCCCCGATGGGGACTCGGAGCGGCTTACATGGGGCCAAGTCCGAACAACATATTACATCAGGATAAAACCAAAACATAAACAACAAGCAACATCATCAAAATAACATTAACAAAATTAAATAACAAAATATCGTTACAGTAAACAAAAAACACAGACATAGTAAACAGTGGGCAGGCCACATGTACAGGATAAAATGTTAAAAACTATAATGATATAAAAATAGGAGCAAGTTATTTGCTGGGAGCTCATAAAAATATACAGGGTTGTGAAACTAAACTTTACATTTGGGGGGGGGGGGCATGTATTCCAGTGATAGAAGCGTTGAGGGGAGCAATAGTGTCGTGTTGTGCACCTACTCGCCAAAGATGCAGCAGAAGAGCCAGGTTTTAAGGTTCTTTTTAAACGTTTCTAGTGTAGGGACTTTCCTGATCTCTCCTGATCTCTCCATAAGTTCCAGAGTCGGGGAGCCACAGAGGAGAAGGCTCTTTCCCTTGTGCCCACAAGACGAGCCTATGAGATTGGCAGGAGTGAAAGGAGGGCTTCCCCAGAAGATCGTAGGGCCTGGGTTATCACCTAGAAACCATTTAGGGCTTTGTAGGTGATAATCTGCACCTTGAATTAAACCCAGAAAATAAACGGCAGCCAATGGAGCTCCTTAAACAGGGGGGTTGACCGCTCCCTGTAAGTTGCCCCAGTTATTAATCTGGCTGCCGAGCTTTGGACAAGTTGTCGTTTCTGGGCCGTCTTCAAGGGCAGCCCCACGTAGCACAACTGTTCAATGCTAAGGCTTCTCGCCAAAATGGAACTGTAGATATGACAGCGCGAGTGGCACCACCTATGTGTAGAACTGTTAGTTGCAAGATTTAAACTGTTGTATCATGCTTAATCCTGCCTCTTTACCCTGCTTATGTATAGTTGGATTGATTGGTTATTTATAGCTGTCAATCAGTATTGTTTGGCTCCACCTCTTCCTGAAGGAGGGGAGTGCTTTCCTTTTTCATTCTGCCATCAGAGTGTCTATCAGATGGACGTGAGTAAGAGACTTGGCTCTAGAAGCCCCTGATTAAGTTACCTCTCAGCACCAATTCTGAGGTTTTTTACCCTTGAGACTTATGCTTCATGTTCAGAACAACCTGAATGATATTGGAAGTCTCAAGTGCCTTCAAACCGGTTCCTTTGGCACCAGAGGAAGATCCTGAGTCTTCAAACATAGGCCATTTGAACTGGGGTTGTGGATTGCTCTGGCATTCACAGCCATTGAGGAAAGAGGAAACTTGGAAAAGCTTCTCAGCTTCAAACTCCTTGGACCCAGGACTAACTGAGACTGTAACATATATTTTCCTTCACCCCTCTGAAGTTTCCAGCTCATTGCTTTAAAGAAATAACTCTTTGTGATCAATAAAACTTATTTTGAGTTATCTACAGTGTTTTGGGTCTTTGAGAGTTCCGGTTTCCTAAAGGAGGACAAGAAACAATCCCCTGGGGAAAGATGTCACGTCCATGCCTCTTTCACTAAGAGCTATAGCCCCCAGGTGCGACGGCACAGTAGAGGAGAGTCTACTGAACAAGCCAGTATCTGACGCATACCAATACTGTCATCTGTTGAGGAGTTACGAAGGTGGAGGCATTACTTTTCATTCAACCCTTGTACATGTGGAAGCCTCGTTTGTACACTTCCCACCCACCCCCCTCTCCCAGCTGCAAATCTGCCTGCTAAATGCAGAATTTCTGTGAAGTGGGGCTCTTTTTTAGAAAGTTTAAAAATGGCTTGTTCTACATCTCTTATCTCCTGCAATAGTAGATTGCAATTTACATTATGCAAATGCACGTTATGCAATCAAGCCACTTTAACCGAAATCTAGCAAGGAGAGCCTGCTTGATGAGATGGTTCATAAACACACACGCCGAAGCCCTGATTTCCCCCCTTCCCCCATCTTCGGAAAGCTTGGAAGGGGAAAACTTTCCATTAAAGTGAGAAAAGAGTCTACTCAACTCAACCCTGAAGAGGTAAAAAGGAAGCCGGGGCAGAGGATGAATGGAATCACTCAGCTACTGAAGCTACTTTTTCAATTAATGGCTTTGTTTAATCATACCCCCTGTCCAGAGGAGGATTGTCTTACGGATAATTTCGTTTGCCTAACGAGATTTCGCTAATTAAATCTCCTTTTGGTTGGTGTGACTCTCCCTGCAGGGACGGAGAGAAAACACGTTCGTGAATCCTTCTCCATCGCTGGCAAAATAAACCTTTCCACTCTAATGTGGAAGAAGCAAGGGAAAGGGAGTGAAAAAACTCACAACAGCCCAGAAATTCTTGTCTCCAAACACTGGTTGGGAAATTAATTAGCTTTGGAGAAAGCCCTAAAAGGATGCTTTGTTATATGTAGGTGAGGGTGGCTCCCTAACAACATGGCTTGTCTTACAGCAGATTTTAAAGCCAGACAGTTTTGGAGAGCCGTCCTGCTGTTCCAGCACGTTTGCTGCTAAATCAGGTAGCAGCAGCTGTTTTCCCTGCAAATGTTGTTGTGTTTTTTCCTTCTGTGCAAGCAAATGTCCCTGCAAACACAGGCCTTGCTATAACCATTCACACAGAACACAGCTGCAAGCCAGGACTGGCATCAGTTGCCAAGTGATTTGGCAAGCAGAATCCCAGCATAAATGCTGGAACTGAACCAGGAGCTCTGCTTCCCCGGGTGGCTTGTATGATGTCAGAATAGGATACAGGTATACCTCAGTTAATGAAGCTGGTATGATCCTGGGCATCCGGTTTTGGTACTAGAGCATTTCTCAACCTGGGGGGGGGATCACAAGGGGGTTTCAGAAGGGTCACCAAAGACCCCTCTGAAACACACTATATAATCTGTTAGTCATGGGGGTTCTGTGTGGGATGTTTGGCCAAATTCTATGATTGGTGAGATTCAGAATGTTTTTTGATTGTAGGTGAACTACAAATCCCAGCAACTACAACTCCCAAATGTCAAGGTCAATTTCCCCCAAACTCCACCAATGTTCACATTTGGGCATATTGAGTTTTTGTGCCAAGTTTGATCCAGAGTCATAATTGCTTGAGTGCTGTCTGGCTGTAGGTGATAGGCCTGGGTAACAACGGAAAAATTTGTTTCTAAAATCGATTCGTTTTTGGGGGTTTTTGTGTTTCGATATTTAAAATAATTACAAAATTTTCCTTTTAAAAAGTTCGATATTTACGAAATTTCGTAAATGGTAAAAAAATAACGAATCGATTTCCGAAACAATAACGAATCGATTCGTTAATGGCGGACGCGACCGCGAAATACGCTAAAAAACCTCCAAAAACTTCTGAAGCTTCCCTCTCCCTCTGTTGTTGACTGTTGGTGTGATATTTTTTTCTTCCACTAATTAAACCATAAAACTGGCCCAGACATGCGGAAATAATAACGAAACGACCTTGGAACAATAACGAAACGAATACAATAACGAAATACGAAGCATTTACAAAACGTCTTTAAAAATTCGTTTTTAAAAAAAATTGCTCCAGAATGGTTCGTTATCGCTTCGTAATCAACAAAATTAACGAATTATTAACGAATTACGAATTAACGAAACGAAACCGCCCAGCCCCAGTAGGTGAACTACAACTCCAAAACTCAGGGTCAATGCCCACCAAATCCTTTCGTATTTTCTGTTGGTCATGAGGGTTCTGTGTGGGATGTTTGACCAAATTCTATCATTGGTGGGGTTCAGAATGCTCTTTGATTGTAGGTGTTTTCAAACCCCAAATCCTGGGAACTCTCTGGGAGTAATTCAGGGTATAAACCATCATCCCTATACACTGTAGGAACATTCTCATGGAAAACTACACTTTGAACAGGTGTCTCTATGTCAGTCTCTGCATCTATATCATTGACCAAATCATTGCCATCTTGAACTTCATTGACATCATTCCCCACATCCAAAGCACCTTGGTCTTGAAACACAATCACAGACTGAACTCCAACATACAGAGTCAGTGGGTTCTCTGTTAGTGGGGTGTCAAGTCCACTTCTGCATGAGTTTTTTTTTTTGTCTGAACATTAAAGCAGCCTTACAAGGTGGTGAGTCCATTTCAGAACCTTAGCCTGGTCCTTTGAGATCTTCCGGGGAGGCCCTGCTCTCGATCCCGCCTGCTTCACAAGCATGGCTGGTGGGGACGAGAGATAGGGCCTTCTCGGTGGTGGTCCCTCGGCTGTGGAACACCCTTCCCACGGACATTAGACTAGCACCATCTCTAATGATATTCCGCAAGAAATTGAAGACCTGGCTGTTCAAGCAGGCATTTGAATAATTAGTGCAGTGATTGGTAATGAATACTGGAATGGAACAACGGAAGACGAATTTGGATTATGTTTTGGATGATGAGACGACACTGAATGGTTATCGTAGTAATGGTGTTAACTGTGGATAGTGTTAGGTTGTGAATTGTTTTTATTCTGTAGTTTTGAATCTTGCTGTTCTTGTTTGTTGTACACCGCTGTGAGTCGCCTCCGGGCTGAGAACAGCGGTATATAAGTAAAGTAATTAATTAATTAATTAATGTTCAGAGAAAAAGATGGAGCAATGCCAATGCTCCACTAATGTAGAAGCCAAGGCTTGTATAACTATCCATAAGGTTTATGTGTTTGGGAGAATTGATTTCAGAAGCTTAAATCTCTGCAGTCTTAACATAGTTGAGCTGTTCGCAGATCTGTGATGGAAGATGGATCTCTCCCAAAGAGTGATGGCGTTGTGGGCTGTCACCACATTGGGAGGGAAGGGAAAAAATGGTGTGAACCTAACCCGAGTGTATATAAACCGAGAGTCCAAAATGCATGCAATGTGTTTACTCTCTAATGCCTCAATGAAGTTGGCCACTTCAGTGGTTAACAATATTTATGCTCACCCACAAGCTCTTGCTGCTGTCAGTGATGAATCCCTGATATGGGCTGCCGTAATTTGTGGCAATGTAAATCATCACTAACAGGTTAATGAACTGTAACTGGACTCTGGATAAAGTTCTGCCGCTCTCGCCCGCCCGCTATCCTCCGTTTGCCATCCTCCTTTTAAATCAGTTCAGTGATACTTCACTTGAGGGATGAGTAGCAGAAGAATTGGCTAAGCATAAAAGGGATCTTTCATTACGACTGAAATGAATCATACATTCAGCAAAGCATTAGAAGCTTTCCACGGGAGGAGGAAAATAACACCTTGGATTTGTTACTTTAATGTAGAGCTTGGGAAGTTACATTTAGGATAAATGACTAGGATAATAAGCTGGAGGCATCCATACTGAGCAGGAATAGGATGAAGCACTGGCTCCCATTTCTAAATTATCAGTGGCCTCAACATTTCATTTGTCATTGGAGTGCCCTTTCCAAGCCATCCACTTCTGCAAATGGATGTTGTCTGCCTAAAAGAACTGCAACATTTTTGCCATCCAATAGTATACCTTGCCTCAGTGACCCCAAGTATTCCTATGAGCCCTATAAGAAGCTACTTTTAAAAAACACCTTCATTGTCACTGTAGTTCCAAAAGTGATTACTATTACATTCCAAAATCATAGAATTATAGAATCAAAGAGTTGGAAGAGACCTCATGGGCCATCCAGTCCAACCCCCTGCCAAGAAGCAGGAATATTGCATTCAAATCACCCCTGACAAATGGCCATCCAGCCTCTGCTTAAAAGCTTCCAAAGAAGGAGCCTCCACCACACTCCGGGGCAGAGAGTTCCACTGCTGAATGGCTCTCACAGTCAGGAAGTTCTTCTTCATGTTCAGATGGAATCTCCTCTCTTGTAGTTTGAAGCCATTGCTCCGCGTCCTAGTCTCCAAGGAAGCAGAAAACAAGCTTGCTCCCTCCTCCCTGTGGCTTCCTCTCACATATTTATACATGGCTATCAAATCTCAGCCTTCTCTTCTTCAGGCTAAACATGCCCAGTTCCCTAAGCCGCTCCTCATAGGGCTTGTTCTCCAGACCCTTGATCATTTTAGTCGCCCTCCTCTGGACACATTCCAGCTTGTCAATATCTCTCTTCAATTGTGGTGCCCAGAATTGGACACAATGTGCCGTTTCTTTCATTATCCCTGTGCCACCTGAACCATTTCTCTCCTTCCCCTCTTCCTTCCTCAGGAGGAGGAGGAGAAGGAAGATAGGGAGGAAAGGCAAACCTGGCGCCTTTTCTCTCCTTCTTTCCCCTCTTCCTCCAGGAGGAGGAGGATGGGGAAGAAAGGAGGAAGTGTCCTTGGCTCCTTTTCTGTCTCCCCCCCCCCCCCCTTCCTTCTCTAAGAGGAGGAAGATCGGGAGGAACAGTGGCCCAGGTGCCATTTCTTTCATTCTCCCCGGGCCACCTGAACCATTTCTCTACTTCCCCTCTTCCTTCTCCAGGAGGAGGAGGAGGAGGAGGATGGGGAGGAAAGGCAACCCTGGCGGGGAAGCAGCAGAGCAAAGGTGGCCAACAGGAGGGAAGAGAGAGAGGAAATTCATCGGCTGAAGCTACCGGGGAGGGAAGAGAAACCGCGAGATTGTAAAACTTGCACCAGACATACGAAAATAATTACGAAAATTGGAAAAATTGTTTCGATTCTTAATTACTCCTCACACTATTCCTGCATGGCTCGATATTGGATCGTAAGCTAATTTAAATACGAATTCATAACGAGTTTAGAAACTAACGAACACAATCAACCAAGCCTAGTGGTTGCTATTACATTCCAAAATCATAGAATCATAGAATCAAAGAGTTGGAAGAGACCTCATGGGCCATCCAGTCCAACCCCCTGCCAAGAAGCAGGAATATTGCATTCAAATCACCCCTGACAGATGGCCATCCAACCTCTGCTTTAAAGCTTCCAAAGAAGGAGCCTCCACTACACTCCAGGCCAGAGAGTTCCACTGCTGAACGGCTCTCACAGTTAGGAAGTTCTTCCTCATGTTCAGATGGAATCTCCTCTCTTGTACTTTGAAGCCATTGTTCCATTGCGTCCTAGTCTCCAAGGAAGCAGAAAACAAGCTTGCTCCCTCCTCCCTGTGGCTTCCTCTCACACACTTATACATGGCTATCATGCCTCCTCTCAGCCTTCTCTTCTTCAGGGTGCAGTGCCTAAAGACCTTGGCCTGCATTTAAAATTGAGCAGAATGGGTGGGCTGAATGGATGAGGTAAAATGATAAAACCCTGGATGAGGTAGGACAAGAAAATATGTAATTGAGGGGAGCCCATAAAGGATAAACAGTGAAGTAGGCTTTCAGTTTAGGACGGGGGGGGGGGGGGGGGGGGAGTGCAACACTATAGATCAGGGGTCCTCAAACTTTCTAAATAGAGGGCCAGTCACAGTACCTCAAACTGTTGGAGGGCCGGATTATAATTTGGAAAAAAAAAACCCATGAATTCCCATGCACACTGCACATACCTTAATTGTAGTTTTTTTGTTGTTGTTGTTGTGTCAGGAGCAACCGCTCCTGTTGTGAGAGAATTGGCCGTCTGCAAGAACGTTGCCCAGGGGACGCCTGGATGATTTTTGATGTTTTTTCATCCTTGTGGGAGGCTTCTCTCATGTCCCCGCATGAGGTGCTGGAGCTAATAGAGGGAGCTCATCCGCCTCTCCCCGGATTCGAACCTGCGACCTGTCGGTCTTCAGACCTGCTGGCACAGTGCTTTAACCCACTGCGCCACCGGGGGCTCCCTTAATTGTAGTGAAAAAATACAATAATTAATTTGAAGAACAATTTTAACAAATATAAACTTAGTATTTCAATGGGAAGTGTGGGCCTGCTTTGGGCTGATGAGATAGGGTTGTTGTTGTAGTTGTTGTGTGTTTTCAAGTCGTTTCAGAGGGCCGGGTAAATGACCTTGGAGGGCCATATCTAGCCCCCGGGCCTTAGATTGAGGACCCCTGCTATAGATGGAGCAGACAGAAATGGGATAAATATGGACTGTCAAGGTTTTCTAAGCACAAGCATAACAATAAATGGGCTATGATGGGAATGTATGTGTGTGCATGAATGTGTGTACTTTTTGGCTGTTATTTTTCCCCTTTTTCTCATCTCATCCAACATGCATTTCCCTGCCATTTTGCTCTTAATTGCAAATTTGTTGCAAGGGTAGACAATGAGCTGCTAAGGGAATTCCCCAAAGCCACCCCAATTATCCTGGGCTTCTATCCTTGCTTCCTGTGGAGCCAGGGTCACGAATGCCATTGCTGGAGGCCAACGCAGGAAGCCAGTGCCTCCTTCCTCTGATTGGCTCCTGTGTTTGTTTTTTCTGCCTTGCGAGCCCTGGACCGGCCTTAGAGCGCGGCCCCGGCTCCTCTGGCCCCTCCACCTCCAGCAATGGCATTCTGGGCTCCCAGCCAGATGTTTCTCACTAACGCAGATTCAATAAGGCTGGGGACTCTCCAAGTGTTGGGTTTCTGGCCACCTGTTGGGATAGCTTAAGTTGTATTTTTGAAGGTATTTGGTAGAGCCCGGACATGGGTAGGGTTGCTTTTATTAGGCAAGCAAAGAATTCGGTGAGGTTTTGTGTAGCTGCGCTTCTTCTTTCAAACAAAGCATGCTGTGGGAGGTAGAGCGAGACCCCTGCCACCCCCAGAACAAAGCCAAACATTGATGTTGCTGGTAGCTCAGCTGCGAACATTTCTCATCTTCCTCCTCCAAAGGCAAGCGGAGACTATTTGGCATGGATATGTATGCAGAAAGTGTATATTGTACGCCTTCGCGTCACCTGCAGCACCGTGAATATTGTAGACTGTGCTTAGGCAGGGAATACTCACTCCAAGGTACATTTTTTCGCTTCTTTCCTCTGAAATATAGCCGACAGCACCTGGTTGGTTGTCTTCCATCCAAGTCCTAACCAAGATCAGAAAGGATCTGCCGTCTTCAGGAAGCTATTGATTTCATACATTATGTTTTCATGGCACAGCTATGTAATTGCTCAGTGGACTCTATAGCAGGCATGGGCAAACTTCGGCCCTTCAGGTGTTTTGGACTTCAACTCCCACAATTCCTGGCCTCGTGTGTCCAGAGGAGGGCGACTAAAATGATCAAGGGTCTGGAGAACAAGCCCTATGAGGAGCGGCTTATGGAACTGGGCATGTTTAGCCTGAAGAAGAGAAGGCTGAGAGGAGATATGATAGCCATGTATAAATATGTGAGAGGAAGCCACAGGGAGGAGGGAGCAAGCTTGTTTTCTGCTTCCTTAGAAACTAGGACACGGAACAATGGCTTCAAACTACAAGAGAGGAGATTCCATCTGAACATTAGAAAGAACTTCCTGACTGTGAGAGCCGTTCAGCAGTGGAACTCTCTGCCCCAGAGTGTGGTGGAGGCTCCTTCTTTGGAAGCTTTTAAGCAGAGGCTGGATGGCCATCTGTCAGGGGTGATTTGAATGCAATATTCCTGCTTCTTGGCAGGGGGTTGGACTGGATGGCCCATGAGGTCTCTTCCAACTCTATGATTCTATGATTCATGTCCTTTCCTTTTACCCCCCGGGACCGGTGTTTTGGACTTCAACTCCCACATTTCTTGGCCTCGGGCCCTTTCCTTTTCCCCCTCAGGACCGGTGTTTTGGACTTCAACCCCCAAAATTCCTGGCCTCGGGCCCTTTCCTGTGAATGTTTTGGTCTAAATCTCAATAACTGCCTGCATTAAGGAAAATGTCATACAAACGTCTATTCAAATCTTTGCGTACACCAAGATTTGCAGCAAAGTGCATTATGCCCGGAGAACAATTTAAAAATGGGGCACCAACTTCTCTGAAAAAATGCAGTTCTTTGAAAATAAATTGAACACATCCATGTACAGTACTTCCAGTCTAAAGTTTACCATGTTCGTACTGGTAAATTCCCTTATAAGTAGGTTCAGAATTGCAACTATAATGCATAGAATTAATGGCCTCTCTCTCTCTCTCTGTATATATATATAGGCACTATATAAATAAAAATGTAATGCTCGTTTGTGGGATTAACATAACTCAAAAACCACTGGATGAATCGACACCAAATTTGGACAGCATACACCAAACAACCCAATGTATGTCTTTCACTCAAAAAAATGATTTTGTCTTTTGGGAGTTGTAGTTGCTGGGATTTATAGTTCTCCTGCAGTCAAATAGCATGATAGAATTGAACCAACAGGACTCCCATGACCAACAGAAAATACTAAAGAAAAGAAAAGAAAATATTAGAAGGGTTTGGTGGGTAATGACCTTGAGTTTGGGAGTTGTAGTACACCTACATCCAGAGAGTATCATGGACTCAAACAATGATGGGTCTGGACCAAACTTGGCATGAATATTCCATATGCCCAACTAGGAACACAGATGGAGTTTGGGGGAAATAGACCTTGTCATTTGGGAGTTGTAGTTACTGGGATTTATAGTTCACCTACAATCATAGAGCATTCTGAACCCCACAAGCGTTAGAATTGGGGCAAACTTCCCACACAGAACTCCTATGACCAATAGAAAATACTTATTTCCATCCAGTCCAACTCCCTTCACCAGGGCAAGAAAACATAATCAAATAATGTTTACCCACAAGCATAAAGAAATTACATATATTAGAAACCAACGCTTTCTCATTACTTTATTTTCCAGATCACCAGACTGGGCCACAGCAACGTGTGGCAGGGGACGGCTAGTTAAATATATATATACACACACATATACATATATACATACACACACACACACACACACACACACATATATATATATATATATATATAGAGAGAGAGAGAGAGAGAGAGAGGAATGCCCAGTGGAGCAGTGAGTTAAATCACTGAGCTGCTGAACTTGCTTACCAAAAAGTTGCAGCTTCGAATCCAGAGAGCAGCATGAGTTCCCACTGTTAGCCCCAGCTTCTGCCAAGGTAGCAGTTTGAAAACATGCAAATGTGAGATCAATAGGTACTGCTCCGGCGGGAAGGTAACGGCGCTCCATGCAATCATGCTGGCCACATGACCTAGGAGGCATCTACGGACAACGCTGGCTCTTTGGCTTAGAAATGGAGATGAGCACCAACCCCCAGAGTCGGACATGACTTGACTTAATGTCAGGGGAAAACCTTTACCTGTGTATGTGTGTATGGGTGAGATCAATAGGTACTGCTCCGGTGGGAAGGTAACGGTGCTCCATGCAGTTGTGCTGGCCACATGACCTAGGAGGTATCTATGGATAACGCTGGCTCTTTGGCTTAGAAATGGAGATGAGTACCAACCCTCAGAGTCGGACATGACTTGACTTAATGTCAGGGGAAAACCTTTACCCGTGTATGTGTGTATGGGTGAAAGTCATAGATTTTATTTACAATTCCAATTTTATGAGCCCAGGTGTGTCAAGAGGAACAAAATCCCCTCTGGAAATGTTTTGTTACTTTGGATTTGTGCGCATTGGTGATTGTGCGCACCAAAGCTTCTCGGAATATATATTTAGCGTTACAGATGTCTCTCCCTAAGCAACCTCAAATACAACACATGTCCCAGGGGCTAAACTTAACTCCTGATCTTCTTTCATCAAGAGCCAAGGTTTCTACATTCAAGGAGTTTTTGAAAGGCTGGTCGGTTTTTCATGCTTTGTGCAATGATCTGAGCGTCCATCTAAAATCCCAGTGCAATAAGTAATTCTTCTAATCCCCTGACACTGATTTGCCTGCCTGCTGCCACCAAGATGCTAAGAAGCATCAAACTTCCTCAGCACATTTTGTGCAAATATCACTTGGAGGAAGAATCTGGCACCCTGGCTCTAGAGACCAGTGCCTGTTTGGAAGGGCCCTAAGACACAGATGGAGTAATCTCTGTGTTCATGGGTTGGTTATTTTTGTCAAGGTTGCCAATGTAAAATATGTTACTCTGACTTCATAATAAAAACAATTTTAATGCATGATTCTGTTATATCTATGGAATAAGATATTGCATTATTGGTATAGGAAGGCTGCCCATGACACAAGTTGGTGATGTTTGGATCCTGGCCAAGGATAGTCATCTGTTTGAAAGCATCCTCTATTCAAAAGGATGACTGGGTTGTTTTGAAAGAAAAGGAACTTGAGAAAAATAAACTGGGGCCTTGGAGTTTCTTGTCAGAAAACGCATACATACCATAGATGAAAGCCGTTGAGCTGCTGAGTTTGCTAACCTGAACAATGGCAGTTTGAATCTGCGGGACGCAGTGAGCTCCCACTGACAGCTACAGCTCCTGCCAACCTAGCAGTTCGAAAACATGCAAATGTGGATAGATAAATAGGTACCGCCTTGGCAGGAAGGTGAAAGGCCATGAAGTCATGCTGACTACATGACAAGGGGGTGTCTATGGACAACGCAGGGTCTTCGGCTTGGAAATGGAGATGAGCACCTCCCTCAGAGCCAGAGATGAGCACCGCCTCCAGAGCTGGAGATGAAAGGGAAGCCTTTGCCTTTCTGATGCCACGGTGGCACAACAGGTTAAACCGTTGAGCTGCTGAGTTTGCTAACCTGAAGGTAGGCAGTTTGAATCTGAGAGAGGGGGTGAGCTCCCACTGGCAGCCCCAGCTCCTGCCAACCTAGCAATTCAAAAATATGCAAATGTGGATAGATCAGTAGGTATCACCTTGGTGGGAAGGTAAAAGGGCGAGTTATGCTGGCTACGTGATGAGGAGGTGTCTACGGACAATGTGGGCTCCTTGGCTTGGAAATTGAGATGAGCACCTCCCCCAGAGCCAGAGATGAGCACCAACTCCAGAGCTGGAGATGAAAGGGAAGCCTTTGCCTTTGTTTGTGTATTTGTGTTTCATTGTGTGTTTCAAAGGCATTGAATGTTTGCCTGTGTCTGAATATATGCTGGAATCCACTCTGAGTTCCTTCGGGGAGAGAGGGCAGAATACAAATAAAGTGTTGTTGTTATTGTTATTATTATTATTATTTTACTGACACAAAAGCACAGTATGTGACAGCAAATGAGATCTATATGCTGGATTTTGAATCAAAAAATCACAAGTTGTACACTTCCGAAGCGTCTAGGACTGTGTGGTGTATTTTCGAATGATGCGCACAGATCATAGAATCATAGAATCATAGAATCAAAGAGTTGGAAGAGACCTCATGGGCCATCCAGTCCAACCCCCTGCCAAGAAGCAGGAATATTGCATTCAAATCACCCCTGACAAATGGCCATCCAGCCTCTGTTTAAAAGCTTCCAAAGAAGGAGCCTCCACCACACTCCGGGGCAGAGAGTTCCACTGCTGAACGGCTCTCACAGTCAGGAAGTTCTTCCTAATGTTCAGATGGAATCTCCTCTCTTGTAGTTTGAAGCCATTGTTCCGCGTCCTAGTCTCCAAGGAAGCAGATGCAAGTAAGGTGGCCTTTTGCAGTTGAAAGATTGTGATTTTGTCAATGTTTATTTTTTCCAAATGCCGGCTGAGATCTTTTGACACTGCACCCAGTGTGCTGATGATCACTGGGACCACCTGTACAGGTTTATGCCAGAGCCTTTGCAGTTCAATTTTGAGGTCTTGATAGCGGCTGA
Organism: Anolis sagrei; assembly: GCF_037176765.1. NCBI lineage: Eukaryota > Metazoa > Chordata > Lepidosauria > Squamata > Anolidae > Anolis > Anolis sagrei. The sequence goes on along the minus strand of NC_090027.1, from coordinate 16,915,159 downwards.
GTTTTTCCTGTTGTTTTTCCTCAATGCAATTGTCACCTGGAATGGCGACATCAATAATCCAAACTTATTTCTTTTCCACAATCGTGATGTCTGGTGTATTGTGTTCCAAAACTTTGTCAGTCTGTATTCGAAATTCCTACAGTATTTTTGCATGTTCATTTTCCATGACCTTCACGGGTTTATGATCCCACCAATTCTTTACTGCTGGCAGGTGGTACTTGTGACATAAGTGAATAATTTGGACCACAGAGTTGTGCCTCTGTTTGTAATCTGTCTGGGCAATTTTCTTGCAACAGCAGAGGATATGATCCATGGTTTCCTCATCTTCCTTGCACAGTCTGCATTTTTCGATCCTGGCCTTAATTGCATTGGTTCTGATGGCTTGCTCCTGGGCTGCAAGAATCAGGCTTTCTGTCTCCTTCTTCAGTGTTCCATTCGTCAGCTATAACCAGGTCTTCTCCTTATCAACTTTTTCTTCAGTTTTGTCAAGGAACTGCCCATGCAATGCTATGTTGTACCAGCGGTCAGCTATTATTATTATTATTATTATTATTATTATTATTATTATTATTATTATTAGGACATGTGTGACCAAACAACATCCTAGTGTGGCCAAAATAGCAATAATTATAAATAAGGAAGAATAGGCAAGTTAGGAGAGACTGCAGCATTTTTCTTTTGTCTACTAGGAAAGGTAAGATACTGTCAAACTTTTCCTTTCCCTTTTGCTAAGCTTATTGAATGCAAACTACTTTTGCACTTTGAACTCTGTAGCAACTGAAGTAAAATGAGGACAAAGAGGGAAAGCAGCAGGAGAAGAGATAAACTAGATTCATTTAGAAGCAGCTGAAGAAGCGGAACAAAGGATAATTGATTACGACTCTCCCTGCTGAACTAAGGACCTCATCCCATGTGCGGCAGGGAAAAGAGGGGGAAAGTCGAGCGAACTGTCTTACTCTGTCCTCTCCTGCCTTTTCCTATCTTCTAGGATGGGCAGCCATCCCACATACTTTCTGTGTTGAGGTCCATCTTTCCTCTGCTTTCTTCCGCTTTCTTCCATTTGGAGTTGGATAACACCCAACTCCTGAAGACATCTTCTAAGCTCAGTTACTATTCACTATGGAAAGAAGCTCCACAGAGTCCCACCAGAAGTGTCCTTGTGTCATGTGATAGCCTCTATGAGACTCCCATGTGGCTCCATTTCTGAAGCTCTTGGAAACAGAGCCCAGTACAGCGTTTCTCAACCTGGGGGTTGGGACACCTGGGGGAGGTCGCGAGGGGGTTTCAGAGGGGTCACCAAAGACCATCAGAAAGCACATATTTCTGATGGTCTTAGGAACCCCTTTGGCAGAGAAGGCTGAAGATCTCTCCACCTGTCCTTCTCATTCTTTTTGGAAACAGACTGTGGAAGCACTCTTCCACTGTGATCAGCCATCCTCTCAACCAAGGGGAGGGCTGTTTATGAGACTCCAAGTGGGACAGGGAGAGCAGGTGTATTTGGCGCATGACAACGTGGCACGCATGTGTGGGCGAGGAAGGGTTTGCGAGGTTGTAGGGAGGCTCACTCCAGCTCATTCCCTTCAAGGTATGGGGGTTCTGTGTGGGAAGTTTGACCCAATTCTATCCCAGCCACTACAACTCCCAAATGACAAAATTAATCCCGCAACCCCACCAGTATCCAAATTTGGGCATATCAGGTATTTGTGTCAAATTTGGTCCAGCGAATGAAAATACATCCTGCATCTCAGATATTTACATTATGATTCACAACAGTAGCAAAATGACAGTTATGAAATAGCAACAAAAATAATTTTATGTTTGAGGGTCACCACAACATGAGGAACTGTATTAAGGGGTCTCAGCATTAGGAAAGTTGAGAAACACTGGCCTAGTAGCCTTGAGATGAAGCCCTAAGACAGTTGGAAGGTATGCACTTAGCCCCTGGATAGTAGACTTAATAGTAAGTATAAGGGTGGCTTGGTTTCAATATTCAACTCAATGGAGGGATCACTGCATTCTTATTTAAAGCATACTGATTATGTTTAAATTTGTGCCCGTGCATATAAATTAACATTTGCAGATTTTATGCAGATTAGTGCCTTCCTTTGTCATTATTTTTTCGGTGGTGTATTTTCTCTTCTTTGCCAATGCATAAGGGATCACATTACTAGAAGCTCTGTAGGTTGATCTGAAACCTAGAAAGTGATAACACAAACCTTCAACCAACAAAGAATTGGGGTAATTCAAGAAAACTTCATACATTCTTGGGGAAATCAATATGAAAAGAAATAGTGTCTGTTTTGCTTTTTAAAAAATAGTCAATGTATGTGACAACTGGATAGAAAGGATTTACAAGTGGTGATATGTAAAGTAGGTATGGACTAGATATAGGATGTTATCACACAAAGCTGGAAACCCATAATATAAGTTGCAGACCTCCCAACCATGAACGAGAGTGCTTACCATTGCAGGGGGTCATCCTATATCCATTCCAAAACTCATATGTAAACAGTGTTTGTTTTTTTTAAAAAAAGGGGTATTCTTGTCGTTAGGGAACTGGAAGTGCTTTAAATTTGTGATTCATCAGTGAGTTTTGTGAATGTGACATGTCATTGTATGTATTGGAGGCTTCACTTCTCCATAGCCATAGTGCTAGTCACTTTACCTCTGACATTCAGAATGGGAAGTTGCAAAACCATAACTGTTCTCTTTCACCCTGTTTGTTTCCTTGCTTCCATGAAAGAGGCATTCTTTGGAGTAATTCTTTCTACCTTCCAGCCAGTGAACACTGAGCATGTCTGGTTGTTTCTGTAAGCCTTATTTTTAGTAACTCTTGCTCTAGGTCAGTGGTTCCCAACCTGTGGTCCGTGGACTACCAGTGGTCCGCAAAAACAAAAATACATCATTGCCTTGAAATCACACGGCAACAAGAGAGACTGGTCTTGCGAAACCCTATTATAGTGCTGTGGCAACAGGGATGCTGGGAGGGGAGAGGCTTACTACCCAGCTTACCTGTCTGAACGTATCTCCTCCTTTGACCCATCTAGGAACTTAAGATCATCTGGGGAGGCCCTGCTCTCGATCCCACCTGCCTCGCAAGTGCGATTGGCAGAGATGAAGGACAGGGCCTTCTCAGTGGTGGCCTCCCGGCTATGGAACTCCTTCCCCAGGGATATTAGATCGACCCCCTGCCTTCTGACTTTCCCAAAAAAAAGAAGTAAAGACCTGGCTCTTTGAGCAAGCTTTTGAGAATGCAGCAGAATAGATAACACAGAACTATGAACATGGAATGGCCAGGCGATGTTACTGGATAATGTTTTTAATAAGATGACACCGATGATTATATTTCTGTCGGCAAGCAGATGGCAACTACTGGATGGCATCTGTACTGTATCAGAAACTAGAGCTGATGTGGTTTATCCAATGCAATTTTCCGAATTAGCACCCCAAATAATCAAACCAAATCTAAAGTTGACCAAAAACTGATTCATAACTCTTTTGATACTAATGTTGGAGAGTGGTCCTTGGTCAAAATGATCCTGGACAAGTGGTCCATAGTAAAAAAAAAAAAAGAAGTTGGGAATCACCTCTCTAGGCACACAGTGGAGTCTTAAAATTGAGGTTCCATTTTTATCAAAGTTCCAGTTGTGCAAACCATCTCTCAGCTTCACCTTCGCAGAGATACAGAGAAGTCTGCAAATACAACTCATAGAGTGGCAATGGCACAACCACCACGGCTCATTTCAGTGAGTTGCACAACATTCTCCATGGGGATTCCACTATAGAAGCTAAGTGTGTGGCTCGCAGCATTAAGATTTATTGGGTCCCAATTGGCAGGCACTCAATGCCCACAAAATGTATGCCAGGCCCACTGAAAACAGCTCTGAAGAACATTGCACTAGTAAGTAGATGTATGTTATTCCCTCCGTTTTGATCTATGGATGATAGTTATCTGGGCAAGTAATGGTTGCTTTTCAGTAGCTTTCAGATGATCCATGCTCCCAGGACCTTGATAAAACACTGATCACTTTGAATCATGTGGGTCACCCCCCTGATACACCATCACAGGATGGGGAACAGTGTTTCAGGGACCATCCCTGCATGTTTGTCCATGGCAGGAAATGCCTCACCACCAAGTGAAGCAAGCAAAGTCTTGCTGTGACTTGCTATGGAGTTCAGGACAAGGCGGGTAAGGTGGACCCTACTTTTTACATGACACCATCTGACCAGGATCAATATGTAATTTGCATCCTTTTGATGGAATATGACAAGCAATCTCTTTAAATGCTTATTCTGGTCTGAGTGGCAACAGAGGTGGACATTCTGGTTTTGTTTACATGGATAGCAGTCCAAAAATATTTTCTGGGAATATATTTTGCTCAGATAACATGTCTATCCCTGCACTACTGTTACCATTGGTTGGCTATCAGGATATAATGGGAATTAAGTACAAAATACCTGGAAGGAGTCAGAAGACCAATTTTCTAATTTTTAATTAGGACACTGATGGATGCAATGTTTTACAACAGTGCCTTGCAGGCTACCTAATATGATAGAGTAGTATTTAATTTTTCTAACATGCCAAGAACATGCCAAGAACCGGCACCGTATTTGTGATGATTGGATACATCCATTCCTTTCTTTTCTGAAAACTTAATGTCTCAGGTGGTCCAGGAAACACCAAATTGACTAGCAGGGATTTATACAAAAAGTGGTCTATGTTCAACCCTGTCTACTTTTAAAGTTGTGGTGAAAGATGGATGTAACCTTGATAAGTGGCTGCCAATTAGAGTGGACAAAATGGGCAAAGGCAAGAAAAGGCAGTTTCTTCTATTGCAGTACTCCTCAACCTTCCTAATGCTGTGACCACTTAATACAGTTCCTCATGTTGTGGTGATCCTCAACCATAAAATTATTTTGTTTGCTACTTCATAACTTTAATTTTGCTACTGTTGTGAATCGTCATGTAAATATCTGATATGTGGGGATGTATTTTCATTCACTGGATCAAATTTGGCACAATTACCCAATACACCCGAATTTGAATACTGGTGGGGTTGGGTGGAGATTGATATTGTCATTTGGGAGTTGTGTTGCTGGGATTTATGGTCAACCTACAATCAAAGAGCATTCTGAACTCCTCCAACAATGGAATTGAACCAAACCTGGCACATAGAACTCGCATGACCAACGGATAATACTGGAAAGGTTTGGTGGGCATTGCCCTTGAGTTTTGGAATTGTAGTTAACCTACATTCAGGGAGCACTGTGGACTCAAGCAATGATGGATCTGGACCGAACTTAGCACAAATACTCAATATGCCCAAACGTGGAGTTTGGGGAAAACAGAACTAGACATTTGGGAGTTGTAGTTGCTGGGATTTATAGTTAACCTACAATCAAAGAGCATTCTGAACTCTACCAACAATGGAATTGAACCAAACCTGGCACATAGAACTCCCTTGACCAACGGATAATACTGGAAAGGTTTGGTGGGCATTGAACTTGGGTTTTGTATTTGTAGTTCACCTACATCTGGACCAAACTTGGCACGAATACTCAATATGTCCAAACGTAAACATTGGTGGAGTTTGGGGAAAATAGAACTAGACATTTGGGAGTGGTCAGGCATGTAGCTGGGGGGGGGGGGGGCCTTGGGGGCTGAAGCCCCCCCCCCCCCCCGAAATTCTCATGGTGGTCCGCGGAAAGGCCTTACTGGTACATTATTTAAACTGTTATGTTTATTCATATCATGATCTGATCACCATGCTCAATATATCCCATATGCATGGGGCTATTGGGCTAACGATACAAAAGGTTTGCTAGGGTAGACTCGCTTTCACTCAGACTCAGCCCCCCCCCCCCCCCGGAATCAAAATCCTGGCTACGGGCCTGGGAGTGGTAGTTGCTGGGATGTATAGATCACCTACAATCAAAGAGCATTCTGAACCTCACCAATGATGGAATTGGCCCAAACTTGGCACACAGAACCCCCGTGATCAAGAGAAAATACTGTGTCCACCAAACCTTCGGAATGCTCTTTGATTGTAGGTGAACTATAAATCCCAGCAACTACAACTCTCAAATGTGTATTGATAGGAATCAAGACAGAAGACTGCATCCCACAGAGAACAATAAAACATTTACATTATTGGTGGTGTTCAAGTTTAACCATGACCCTTTAATTATCCAAGTATGTTGGTCTGGCAAAAATCTGAAATTGACAGAATTTCTTGGAGAAATTTAGAGGGGGAAAAGAGGCAAATGTGACCCATCAGCTGGTCCTAAGCAGCCTTCCTCTGATATTGCCACAGCTGCAGTGCTGCCTTAGGAGGTTCCCAAATATTTAAGGGTTAACTTCAGGAATGCTGAGTGCAGCAGAAAGGCCCCAGCATGGGGGAGAGGTTACTTGCTGTGGGTGGAAAGGTGAAGAGGGCTTGATCTTTCCACTGTGCCCTCTGTTCCCTTGGAGTTGTTTGTATTACTTCCTGGTGGCTGGCATAACTTAGGGAAAATTGAACAAATTTCCATTCAATGTAGAAGCTCAGTAGCCATGAGTGCGCTGTTTGTGGGAAGCAGTGTAGAAAGACACGAGGGGCCAGACTTTGGATTCTGTTTGTGTTTCTAGTAACGGAGACACAAACACACAACCCTGCCCTCTGTGCTGATTCTGGCACACTTGGTTCCAGTATTGCCTGAAAGATTAGCGTTCACAATCTTGTAGAAAAGTGGCAGCAAGGCCAAAACAAAGACATTTTCTGTACGTTTCCTAACCATGGATCTAAGCAGATGTCTTGGAAAGACTCCTTGGCATTTAAAATTGCTACCAGTGGTACATATTGAGTCAACACTCTACCCTTATAACTATACATAGGCGCATACAATTTGAAAATGAAATAAAAATAATTGGCTGTAATGCCAAAACTCTAAAGAATTATGTGAAACAGATAGTGGCTGATCTTTTGTCACTACATCTTATTTATTTATTTATTTATTTATTTATTTATTTACCTTACTTATATACCGCTGTTCTCAGCCCGAAGGCGACTCACAGCAGTTCACAACAAATACGAACAGCAAAAATTCAGTGCTACAGTATAGTAAAAGTTAACAACCTAACACATTACACAATTAATAAACAGTTACTACAATACCCATTCACTGTCGTCTCGTCATCAAAAACGTGTTCCAGATTCGTCATCCATTGTTCCATTCCAGTGTTCATTAACCAATAATTGCACTAATTATTCGAACGCCTGCTCAAACAGCCATGTCTTCACTTTTTTGCGGAATACCATTAGAGATGGTGCTAGTCTAATGTCCATAGGAAGGGCGTTCCACAGCCGAGGAGCCACCACCAAGAAGGCCCTATCTCTCGTCCCCGCCAGCCGAGCTTGAGAAGCAGGTGGGATCGAGAGCAGGGTCTCCCCGGAAGATCTCAAAGTCCTGGTGGGTTCATAGGCAGAGATGCGGTCGGATAGATAGCTTGGGCCGGAACCGTTTAGGGCTTTAAAGGCCAACACCAACACTTTGAATTCAGCCCGGTAGCAGATCGGTAGCCAGTGGAGTTGGCGCAACAGGGGAGTTGTATGTTCCCTGCGCTCCGCTCCTGTTAAAATCATGTCTGCCAAGCGTTGGACTAGTTGGAGCTTCCGAGCTGTCTTCAAAGGCAACCCCACGTAGAGAGCATTGCAGTAGTCTAAACGGGATGTAACCAGAGCGTGGACTACTGTGGCCAAGTCAGACTTCCCAAGGTACGGGCGCAGCTGGCACACAATTTTAGCTGTGTAAATGCTCCCCTGGTCACCGCCGAAACCTGGGGTTCCAGGCTCAGCGATGAGTCACACCCAAGCTGCGAACCTGCGTCTTCAGGGGGAGTGCGGCCCCATCCAACACAGGCTGTAACCCTATGCCCTGTTCGGCCTTGCGACTGACCAGGAGTACCTCTGTCTTGTCTGGATTCAATTTCAATTTGTTCGCCCTCATCCAGACCGTCACAGCGGCCAAGCACAGGATGGGGGTTTCTTTGTTCTCAAACCAACACTAAAAAAAAAATCAGTCTGGGCCAGTGAACACCTCTCAACAAAGGATCCTCCCAGGCAGCAATCAACCAGGCTTTGATGCTACGAGGCCATTCAGTACTAATCAAGGTGGTCAATTGCAACATTCACACTTGCCTCCAAAAGACAGGAGTTCTTTCTCCCACCCTGGACATTAAACAGATATATAAACCCCACTTGCCTAGTTTCCAACAGATCTCACAACCTCTGAGGATGCTTGCCATAGATGTGGGCAAAACGTTAGGAAAGAATGCTTCTGGAACATGGCCATACAGCCCAGAAAACTCACAGCAACCCAACATTATTTCTCTCCTCAATCATAGAAAATATTTTTTCATGAGCCCAATTATTGGCATGAGCCAGGATTTCTATTCTCATCCTCCATCACACCAATGTCTTACAGAAAATATATTCCTACAGGGCAATGCTCTTCCAAGTATATTTAAAGCCAAATCCTATAGTGGAGAACATTCATGCTGGTGACACTCTTATACATTGTTTTGCGACACAGTAATTCAGTTTTACTAGCAAACCAGAGGTTAAACCCCTTATAAGGGATATGGACATGTACACAAACTGTAATAATAAAACTGTTTTAATTATATGGTTGTATTTTATGATATGTTTTATATTTTGTTGGCACTGAGTGGTTGCCTGTTGGAAGCTGTCTTTTCTCATCATTGCGAAATTTAGGCCAGGAGTGTGCTGGTACGGCTGTACCAAAAGCTCCAACTTCCTTTTCTTTCTTTGAGTCTTTGCATGCATTCCAAGGTTCCATGCATTTTGCAATAAGGTGGCTTCCCTTGGTTTGTAATTATAGGGCCAATGACCCATCAATCATTGTTAAGTTTTGGTTCCGCCCCTTTCCCCGGGGCTCTGGTGTTGGGGTTCAGCCTGTGTGTGAACCTGAACCTGATTCTCTGATTGTGTTTCCTGATGCCAATGAAGATGTTGATTCTGAAGTCAATGCAGAAGATGACGGTTTGTGTAGTGAAACTCCTGCAGCCTTGGAAAGTGAAAGTCCAAATTCCCATGAGAATATTTCAGAGCCAAGCGGTGAACTTTCACTCCCTTTTCCTCCCAGTATTAGCTCTCCAGAGAATCAGACACCTGGGCTCTCTAATGAGGATAGTAGAGGGCAGATTTGGCAGAGCAGGGGAGAATCTCAAAGTTTATGAAGGTCAGCTAGATTGAGAGAAATGCAAACAAAGCCTTCAGGCGTGTCACGTAATAGATTTCTCGGCCTTAAGTACCTCTCGCCTGGATGCATCTTCAAACCAGGCATCATTCCAGATTCATGCATCACCTTTGGCAGGTCTCCTGATTCCAGTGGCCTTATTCCTAAGAGGCTTCCTAGTTCCTTCAAGTACGGTTAGTGGATTGCTAACAGGTTCCAGGATTTCGCAGTGTTACTGTGGGTTTTTTGATCTTGTTCGTGGACATTTCTTCTTGCTGATTTTTACTGTGGCTTTTTACCTTGCATATTTCCTCTATTTTTGTACTCATCTTTCATCAATAAAAAAAGGATTGTTTTTCCTGAAATCAAGTTTGGTGGATTGTTGTGTTAGGGTCCAGTTTTCTGCTCTGGGTTGCAACATCTGGGAGGAGAGGGAGCCATTTCAGGTCAGTCTTGCATTGGAAAGCTTAGCTACAGGACATGGATTAGCTCCACCTGTAGAGAAGCTTCGTTTCTCACACCATCTGGGGGAAACAGCCTTCGGAGGAAATTCCGGGGGGAAACAGTTTTAGAGGACTCCAGCTGGAGAATCTACAAAGCCTTGACTGGTAGGTCTACTCGGGACCCAAGAAGCAGTTTGGAGCCAGGAGTAGAGCCCACACCAACAAAGTTTAGAAAGTAGATTGCCCAAGGAGAGGTTAAAAAGGGTTTTCCTCTTAAAGAAAAGAAACAGTTCACGAAGCCAGTTGCCTATCCCTTGTGGACAAGATTAAGAAAACCACCAGTTGATTCAAAGCCTTGAAGCATTTGTTTAATTTGTTGAAGATCTAAGAAGTATTTGATTGTTTGTTGGAGACTTAAGCAATAACAAAGGACTTTGTTAAACGTTTCAAGCTTCTAAAGACTCTGTATAGGAAAATCCTTAGGGCCTCTCACTCGAGGCACCCCGGCTTCCCGCTGGGCACAAAGAGCACGACCTGTTCAAAAGCCAACTACTATAGGCCCAGCACGCGACAGCACAGGAGGAAAGGAAGAAGAAGAGAAGGAAGGAAGGAAAAAGAAAGAGAGAAAGAAAGAAGAGAAAGAGATAGGGAAGGTTGGCCACAGCAAGGCGTGGCGGGTACAGCTAGTAAATAAATAAAAATGAATGGAAACACAATGCATTTCATGAAAACCTTTCATGGATCATGTTTTTTTAGTGATGAGACGCTAATGAATGGTTATTATAGTAATTGTGTACTAATTGTGTATTAGATTAGGTTGTTAACTTTTTTTATATTGGTGCATTGAATTTTGCTGTTTCTTGTGTGTTGTGAACCACTGTGAGTCGCCTCTGGGCTGAGAACAGCGGTATAGAAGTAAATAAATAAATAAATAAATAAAATATATGTGTATATATGATTTTATCACTTGTTTCACATAGACTCGTAGGTTTCTTGTTTTATTTGTGTGACACACCTACACACTGCCAAGACACTAAACTGTCACGACACACAGTTTCGATAGCTCTGGTATAATAGTTCTAATGGGTTTCAACAATAAGAGAAATGTATTTTCCTTATAGGGGAAGGAGATGTGATTAAATAGGGATAGAAAAAAATAAGTGAAGGCCAAAGCTGTCTTACTCATCACCCTGGGCCTCCAGGGTGTAGGACATCCTACTTGACTTCTTTGATTTTGTTCTGTAAGATGGGTCCTTCTCCAGTTTTGCTTCGTCGGTTGATTTTCCAAACCAAAACACTATGTCCAAAGGAGAGGCAGGAAAATCTATCCGTTTCATTTCCCCCCACTTTCAGATTATTTTAAATCCTGGATTCTTTGTGTCCTCAATAGGAAGGAAGTGTGTAAATCCCAAATAAGAGTGCGCTTCTCTTCTTTAAGCTGCACGCACAGGCAGCTGCAAGGCTGATTTGTGACCGAGCTTTTAAAGGGAGTTCTTTGTCATCATCATTTGGGCCCCTTGGATCATTCCTGGTCGGACAGCGTCTCCCTCCTCCTCCTCCTCCTCTTCCTCTTCGTGGCAAGCTGCTTCTCGAGGGGTCATCCTAGTGCTGAGATCTGAAGATCCAGTAAATAATCGAGTTCATTTCACTTTCCCCCCTCCTCTTCCTCCTCTGCCTGTATGCATTGAACACTTGCCACCCTGCTGTCTGTTTTTCCTTGCCAAGGTTCAGTTCTAATTATGTTGATTTTCTTCAGCCCACCCCCTCCTGGAAGCTTATTAGGGTGAATATTTTTATTTATTATCATTTCGCCCAACTCCTGCCAGCATTTCCAATTACTCTCGCCGCTTCCTTGTAATTGTCTTTCTGTAATGGCTCTGAAACAATTGCGCTAAATGAGGTGTCTCCGGCAAGATGAGAGTTTCACTTCATTAAAGGCTAATGTATTCTCAGCTCCTGCTCTGTGGGGCTGGCTTGCAAAGGAGACATTTAAACAGCTTCTTTCTTTTCTTCCTCTCCTCCTCCTCTTCCTTTTTTTTTTTTTAGGGAGCAACTTTGTGGCAGGCAATGCTTTGTTTGTGCATGTGCGTGTTTATGCGCATGCATGCACACATTTTCACATGGAATAATATAAGAAAGACAGCAGCAGGTTCTTCTTGCTCAAGAGTGTTGTGGTGCCTTCTGTTTAAGGATGGCTCACACGCAGGAAAGAGCATATGTCGGCCCCCTATACCTTCAGGCAGAGGTACAGTGCTTGGCATTCGTGTGTGTGTGTGTGTATCTTATCTATATAAATATGTAATGTTAGTTTGTGGGATTAACAACTCAAAAACCACGGGACAAATTTTAAATATCTTTTTTTATTATTGTTGTCGACACAGGTAAAGTAGCATCACAAACAATCACCATTCTTAAAGATTGAATCTATATAAATAAAAATGTGATGTTCTGGGTTGTTGTAGGTTTTTTTGGGCTATATGGCCATGGTCTAGAGGCATTCTCTCCTGACGTTTCGCCTGCATCTATGGCAAGCATCCTCAGGGGTAGTGAGGATACTTGCCATAGATGCAGGCGAAACGTCAGGAGAGAATGCCTCTAGACCATGGCCATATAGCCCGAAAAAACCTACAACAACCCAGTGATTCCGGCCATGAAAGCCTTCAACAATGTAATATTCGTCTGTGGGATTAACATAACTCAAAAACCACAAGACGAATTGACACCAAATTTAGACAGCATACACCTAACAACCCAATGAATGTCCTTCACTCAAAAAAATTTGATTTTGTCATTTGGGAGTTGTACTTGCTGGGATTTATAGTTCGCCTACAATCAAAGAGCATTCTGAACTCCATCAACAATGGAATTGACCAAACTTGGCACACAGAACTCCCATGAGTAACAGACAACACTAGAAGGGTTTGGTGGGCATTGACATTGAGTTTGGAAGTTGTAGTTCACCTACATCCAGAGAGCACTGTGGACTAAAACCATAATGGATCTGGACCAAACTTGGCACAAGCACACAGATGGAGTTTGGGGAAAATAGACCTTGACATTTGGGAGTTGTAGTCACTGGGATTCACAGTTCACCTACAACCAAAGAGCGTTCTGAACCCCACAAATGACAGTATCGGGACAAACTTCCCACACTGAATCCCCATCAGCAACAGAAAATACTTAAGGCCATGTAGTCCAACTCCCTTCATCAGGGCAAAAAAACATAATGAAAGTACTCCTGACAAAGAGCCATCCAGCCTAGATATAGATAGATAGATAGATAGATAGATAGATGATAGATAGATAGATATGATTCACACACAGAGAGATATAGTATCATAGATTTGAAAGGGACCCGTAAAGAAGGACAATGATATCTTGCATGTTCCAGGGTGGGCAAACCAGACAATCTCTACATCAACACTGACAAAGAAACAACAGGAAATACTGTTTACCCACAAGCAGAAAAACATTACATATATTACAAACCAACACTTTCTCATTATTTTATTTTCCAGATCAATAGACTGGGCCACAGCAACGCGTGGCATGGAACAGCTAGTATATAAACAAAAATATAATATTAGTTTGTGGGATTAACATAACTCAAAAACCACTGGATGAATTGACACCAAATTTGGACACAAAACACTTACCAGGCCAATGAGTGACCATCACTCATAAAAACACTGAAAAACACAGAAGAAATTGAAAAAGACCAAAAAAACCCCAAAAAATGCATTACAGCGCATGTGGAAAACCACATATATACACAAACACACATATATACAAATATATAAACACACATATATGCCTATATACACACATAAAACACATATACACAGACTGGGCCACAGCAACATGTGGCAGGGGATGGCTAGTCACTCATAAAAACACTGAAAAACACAGCAGAAGGGGCTTAAAAAGCCAATAAATAAAAAAATACATTATAACGCATGCACTAAACCACATATATAGACGCAAACACATACACACATATATATACACATATACAAAAATATATACACACACAAAACACATATACACAGACTGGGCCATAGCAATGCATGGCAGGGGAGAGCTAGTATCTATATAAATAAAAATTAATGTTTGTGGGATTAACATAACTCAAAAACCATTGGGCGAATTGACACCAAATTCAGACACAATACACCTATCAGGCCATCACTCATAAAAACACTGAAAAACACAGTGGAAGGGACTTAAAAAGCCAAAAAATAATAAAAAAAAATATGCTACAGTGCATGTGCAAAAATGACTCCCCCGACAAACAAAACACACAATAGCATATCTGCATTCTCTTTTGGACTACAGCTCCCAGCATCCCTAGATCATTTCCTTTAGGAGAGGAGGATGATCCAAATGCACTGCTTCCAAGCTTCAAGCTTTCTTCTCCTTGGATTTCTTTGAGAGTATCCCAATATCTGCATATTTCCAATTTCCTATATCCTGGACTACAACTCCCAGCAATCCTCCAGATAGATAGATTAGAGATAGATAGATAGATAGATAGATAGATAGATAGATAGATAGATAGATCAGGAGAACTGCTGGGAGTTGCAGTCCAAAAATAGATAGAGAAGGAAGAGAGAAGGAAATTAAAAAAGGGAAGGAAGAAAAAAAAAGAGGGAGGGAAGGTTGGCCACAGCAATGTGTGGCGGGTACAGCTAGTGTATGTGTGTGTATGTGTATGTGTTTACTAGCTGTCCCCTGCCATGCGTTGTTGTGGCGCACATGGGGGTTCTGTGTGGGAGGTTTGGCCCAATTCTATCATTGATGGGGTTCAGAATGCTCTGTTATTTTAGGTGAACTATAAATCCCAGCAACTACAACTCCCGAATGTCAAGATTCTATTTTCCCCAAACTCTAACAGTGTTCACATTTGGGCATATTGAGTATCTGTAGAGTTTGGTCCAGATCCATCATTGTTTGAGTCCACAGTGATCTCTGGATGTAGGTGAACTCAGGGGCGGCTTAACCCATTACGCAAAGTAAGCATTTGCAGTATAGTTGATTTTGCCCAGGGGCGCTCTTGAGGCGCTCTTGGGGGAAAGTAGACCTTGACATATGCAAGTTGTAGTTACTGGGATGTATAGATCACCTACAATCAAAGAGCATTCTGAACTCCACCAATGATGGAATTGAACCAAATATGGCACACAGAACTCCCACGACAAACAGAAAATATATACCAGTCCTTGGTTTTGGGGGGGGGGGGGGGCAAAATACTGTTTGCTTACCGTTGAAAATTACCTAGGGCCACCTCTGGGTGAACTACAACTCCAAAACCAAAGGACACTGCCCACCAAACCCTTCCAGTATTTTCCGTTGGTCATGGGAGAACTGTGTGCCAAGTTTGGTCCGATTTTATTGTCGGTGGGGTTCAGAATGCTCTTTGATTGTAGGTGAACTATAAATCCCAGCAACTACAACTTCCAAATGACAAAATCATATTTTTTTGAGTGAAGGACATACATTGGGTTGTTACACATATTGTGTCCAAATTTGGTGTCAATTCGTCCCGTGGTTTTTGAGTTCTGCTAATCCCACAAACGAACATTACATTTTTATTTATATAGATGTGTGTGTGTGTATGTGTGTGTGTATACACACACACACACAAAACAAAAAGCAGTCTATGGCTCTTTCAGTTCTCTTGGCAGCTGCCTTGCAGGATTATTTATTTATACAAAGTATGAAGGAGGTGATGTGAATGGAACCCCATTAGTAAGCATTTTGGGTACTCCCTGCATTTGTTTACCCAGTGGCAATGGATTAACTCAAAAGTGGCTCATGGCTCCGAGCATGTCCTTTATGGGTTGTGCGTGTGCTTATTTCATACATTTTATACAAGCAACCTCTCAAAAGGAGATAATTTTAAAGCCTCAATTAGAACGCATGCGATCTTAGTCCTCTCTCACAACCTACCTTTGTTCCATCCTAGAATGCAAGGATTCCCAGATGGTCTCCCACTTAGCCACTGATGAGCTCCAGACCTGAATAGTAGGAGGGGGTTTATCATTTCACTCATATTTTAATGCAAGCCAAGCTAATTTTCACATCTCAAATTAATATACAGTTTAGAATATAGTTATCACTTTGCTTTTGTCATTTCTATAAATTTATCTGATCTGTCCAAACATAGGCATTACAATATATCTTGGAGAGAGATTGCATACAAAAACATATGCACTAGAGGAAAGTGCTTGCAAAACTACACACAGGTATTCATGCTCAAACAAAAAAAAAATAACATGTATTAAGGGCCAGAAGAATTATAATGCTTTTATCAATTTAGTGAAACACTGCATCTACAGGGTTATAACAGAATAACTGAGGAACCATCTACGCAAGCCTGAAAACCCGGAAAAAGTGGGATAACAGGAGGGGATGGCTACAAAGTACACACCTATAATGTGCACTCGATTATGGAAAAGCATGGAAACAGTTGATGAAGAGGTTCAAATAAAATCTGATATCAGGCAAAAAATGTGATGCCCCCAAAAACAAGAGTTCCTTGCATACCTTGTGCTGGTGTAGATTGCTCCAGTGCTTATCTGCACCGGGACTGTGGCGCTGCTGGCTGGGAGTCAGCTGCATTAAGATCACTACTGACCAAAAGGTCATGCGTTCGAAGCCAGCCCAGGTCAGAGTGAGCTTCTGACCAATTTGGTAGCTTGCTGTCGACCTTTGCAGCCCGAAAGACAATTGCATCTGTCAAGTAGGAAATTTAGGTACCGCTTCAGGGAAGCTAATTTACGATGCCATAAACTCTCCAGCAAGAATGCAAAGAATGAGGAAGTACTTCATCAGTGTCACAAATGGATGGTGAAACGACAGCTCTCCTTGTGGCCAGCATACCCTCATGAAAAAGCTGGAATGTTAAATTGCCTCTGTGTGTCTATATATGTTGTATGTCTGTGACATTGAATGTTTGCCATGTATATGTACATTGTAATATGCCCCGAGACCCCTGTGGGGGAAGGACAGAATATAAATACTGTAAATAATAATAATAATAATAATAATAATAATAATAATCCCAAAACAGCTGATGGAGGGATGTAAATGAATGGAGCCATGGACATACAGGTGGCTGAATGGAAGCACAAGAGGAAAACAATTCCCATGAGTACTCTCTCCAACCATTCCTTTGTTCTCATTTCCACCATAGTTTTTGTGATTCCATTCATTACGCATTCACCAGACCTTTGTAGGTACAGATTGGACAGCATTTAAAGAATTTTTAAAATAATAGCAGTTACGAGATAAAGAACAGACCGACAGGCCTGGACAAGCCGTTAAATAGGCAAAAATTACATAGTAGTCAAATCTTGGTTTTCTTTTTGAAACACTCAACGAGACGAAGAGAGAAAAAAGAAAGAAGGAAAAGGAAGAGGCCAGCCTCGAAGAATCCTGGGAGTCAATTTGAAGAAAAGAGATTTGTCTTGTATCTTTTTTTTTCACCTCTTTTCTTTTTGTTTTTGTTTTTCTTTTTTTCCCACCTCCTACCTAGTCCCTAGCCCTTTCCCACACTTCGCTCCCTCCCCCCCCCGCTTCCTTTCCCTTCTTTCCCTTCCCCAATCTTTATTTTAACTATTATGTTACATGAAAATTTTAATAAAGAATATTTTTAAAATAATAATAATAATAATAATAATAATAATAATAATAATCCCAAAACAGCTGATGGAGGGATGTAAATGGATGGAGCCATGGACATACAGGTGGCCGAATGGAAGCACAAGAGGAATGCAATTCCCATGAGTACTCTCTCCAACCATTCCTTTGTTCTCATTTCCATCATAGTTTTTGTGGTTCCATTCATTACACCAGACCTTTGTGGATCTCAGGACTAATAGATCCATGTGTGGACTCTCCTTGAGGTACTGGGTGGTTGTCTGGAAGGGCCTTGAATGAGGGAAGTGGGAAGTTCAGCAAAGTGAACTGGGGATGGCACGAAACTAAACCTTGGCATGAAAAGAGGGATATTGCAAGTACTGATTCTCACACCACACAAGCACACTTCACACCGAGGGGTGAGCTGATCCATCTGGACAAATTCCCTGTGAGGAACTTTGTACAAGTTCACTTCTGCATTGTGACCTATCCCAGATCACAGCACAGAAGCCTAATGTAACGGCTATATTCCTACTGGATTTATTCAATTACCATTCCAGCAATGTCAATGCAGCGTGTATCCCCAATTTTGTTTCGTGCAGCTTGGATATGCAAAGTTTACAGCACGATTACAATATGTTCCTCTTAAGGTTATTTGCTGGTTCAAATGGGCTTCCCCTATAGATCTGTGAGTGGGTTTCCTGGCTGACTGCTCAGGTGGACCTTTTAGCAAGAGACAAAGCAGTAAGTTATTATGGATTGATTAATTGCATGGCTGCAGAATGCATCAGCAGGACTTTTTCAAGGATCTTTAAATTAAATGTGGTGACTCTCAGTAAATAGAGAAAAGGTGCTTATTACCACATTATGATGCACCTTTGAGGCATCGAAGTGAAGCAACAGAGCCCTTTTCCAGCCTGAACATTCGATTCTTGGAATTTACTCTTCAGTACATTTTAACTTTTGTTTGGCAAATGCAGCCAAAGCCTGGAAGCACTGTGGTGGCATTTATTTCTTGTGATGTTTATCCCCTTGCGTCTGTTTACTTTTGAGCCTTACAAACTGCTCTCGGTAACTTGGCACCCTCCAGATTGGATTACTAACCGTACCTCTAGAAATGTGTGGTATAATTCAATAAATTAATTAAATAAA
Source organism: Anolis sagrei (assembly GCF_037176765.1). NCBI lineage: Eukaryota > Metazoa > Chordata > Lepidosauria > Squamata > Anolidae > Anolis > Anolis sagrei. The sequence goes on along the minus strand of NC_090027.1, from coordinate 16,896,686 downwards.
TATATACAATGAATCTCAGAATGCTGAACTTTGACATCAAAACACAAGGAGCGCTGTATTTCTCTTTGTGTCTCTTGTTATGCAGACGTATTTGGAGAAAGTTCAAAAATGTTTCTTTTTAAATTGACGGATTTTTATCACTAACAACCTAATATGCTATTAAAATAAAGTATGTCAAAAAGATAAAGAAGGAAGAGAGAGAAATAGTCAAGAAAAAAGAAATATACCGTAACTACAACACAGCAGGACTCTGACTCATAAATCCTGAGTTTAATTAAAATTATTATTATTATTATTATTATTACTATTACTATTATTAAATAATAATAATAAAACAACTTTATTTGTACCCCGCTACCATCTCCCCAAGGGACTCGGTGCGGCTTACATGAGGCCGAGCTCACAATACATCAGCAAATACAAAACAATATGAAACTCATAAACAAAAAACAGCAGTAAACATTTTTTAAAAGAAATTTTATTAAATTTTTATATAGAATACAACAAAAGAGTGAGAACAATAAGGTATAGAAAAGTGAAGGAAAAAGAAAGAAAGGGAAAGGCCAGTAAAGTAAAAAGGACATCCTAAATAAACCCTATATATATATATATATATATATATATATATATATCATAGAATCAAAGAGTTGGAAGAGACCTCATGGGCCATCCAGTCCAACCCCATTCTGCCAAGAAGCAGGAATATTGCATTCAAAGCACCCCTGACAAATGGCCATCCAGCCTCTGCTTAAAAGCTTCCAAAGAAGGAGCCTCCACCACACTCCGGGGCAGAGAGTTCCACTGCTGAACGGCTCTCACAGTCAGGAAGTTCTTCCTAATGTTCAGATGGAATCTCCTCTCTTGTATATATATATATTATATATTAGGGCTGGGTAACCACGGAAAAAATTGTTTCTAAACTCGATTCGTTTTTAAGGGGTCCATCACGTTTCGTTTCTTTAAAGAATTCCGAAATTTTCCTTTTAAAAATTTCGAAATATACGAAATTTCGTAAATTTCGAATCGATTTGTTAATGGCAGACGTGATTGCGCAATATGCTAAAAAAAACCCTCCAAATATGCTAAAAATATGCTGAAAAAACCTCCAAATGGGACAGGGGGAACTTCTAAAGCTTCCCTCTCCCTCTGTTGTTGACTGTTGGTGTGATAAAACAAACAACAACTATAAAACTTGCACCAGACATGCGAAAATAATTTCGAAACAATTTCGAAACAATTTTGAAACAATTACGAAACAATTACAAAATAAGTTGAAACATTGTTTCGAATCTATTTAACTCCTCACACTATTCCAAAATGGCTCAATATCGGATCGTAAGCTAATTTAATAATAATAATAATAATAACTTTATTTGTACCCCGCTAGCATCTCCCGAAGGACTCGATGCGGCTTACACGGGCCGAAGCCACAAAACACAATACAATAGAAAACATAACACAGCAATAAACAAAGCAAATCAAACAATTAAGCAAAATAACCACAATGACAATACATCAAGACACTATTAAAACTGGTTCGGCCAGCGCGATGGGGTACAGGGTTAAAAGTGCTGAGATGGCAGGAGGAACGTAGGATTAAAAGTGCGGTGTGCAGCAGCATTAGTTGTGCTAAAGTGCTTCTAGGACTTGGGATGGGGATTCCTAATCTGCGAAGGCACATCGGAACAGCCAAGTTTTTAGGTTCCTTCTGAAAACTGTCAGAGTAGGGGCCTGACGAAGCTCTTTTGGAAGGGCATTCCAAAGTCGGGGGGCCACCACAGAGAAGGCCCTGTCCCGCGTCCCCACCAAGCGCGCTTGCGATGTAGGTGGGATCACGAGCAGGGCCTCCCCAGATGACCGGAGCGAACGTGTGGGTTCGTAGATGGAGATGCGGTCACGCAGGTAGGGTGGTCCCAAACCGTTCAGGGCTTTGTAGGTGAGCACCTGCATCTTGAATTGGGCTCGGAAAATAAATGGCAGCCAGTGGAGCTCCTTGAACAAGAGGGTTGACCTCTCTTGATAATGAGCTCCAGTTAGCATCCTGGCTGCTGCCCGCTGGACCAATTGTAGTTTCCGAGCCGTCTTCAAGGGCAGCCCCACGTAGAGCGCATTGCAGTAATCCATTCTAGAGGTGACCAAGGCGTGGACCACCCCGGCCAGATCCGCCTTCACGAGGTACGGTCGCAGCTGGCGCACAAGTCTCAGTTGTGCAAAGGCCCTCCCGGATACCGCCGACACCTGAGCCTCAAGTGTAAGCGAAGAATCCAGGAGGACACCCAAACTGCGGACCTGTGGCTTCAGGGGGAGTGTAACCCCGTCCAACACAGGTTGCCACCCTATACCCCGATCCGGTTTACGATCGACCAGGAGGACCTCTGTCTTGTCGGGATTGATCTTCAGCTTGTTCTTCCTCATCCAGATCGACACAGCGGCCAGGCACTCGTCCAGCACCCGAGAAGCCTCCTTGGAATTAGGTGGAAAGGAGTAGTAGAGTTGTGTGTCATCCGCATAGAGATGGCACCCAACTCCAAAACTCCGGATGACCTCTCCCAGCGGTTTCATGTAGATGTTGAAGAGCATGGGCGACAAGATAGATCCTTGCGGGACCCCACAGGTCAAAGGCCAGGGGTCCGAGCAGGCGTCTCCCAGCTTCACCATCTGGGTGCGTCCCTCCAGGAAGGACCGGAGCCACGACAAAACCGTGCCCCCAAGGCCCATCCCAGAGAGTCGTCCCAGAAGGATACCATGATCGATGGTATCGAAAGCCGCTGAGATGTCCAGGAGAACCAACAGGGTCACACTCCCCCTGTCCAGCTCCCTGCGGAGGTCATCCACCAAGGCGACCAAGGCTGTCTCGGTGCCATGACCAGGCCTGAAACCAGACTGTGCCTGATCTAGGTAGTTGGTATCGTCCAGGAAGCCCTGGAGCTGCGAGGCAACCACCCGCTCCAGCACCTTACCCAAGAAAGGGAGGTTGGAGACTGGCCTGTAGTTATTCAGCACCGTGGAGTCAAGGGAAGCTTTTTTGAGGAGTGGACGAACCACTGCCTGTTTCAAACCAGATGGAAAAATCCCTTGCTCCAACGATGCATTGACAATCAATACAAACCAGTCAACCAACCCCTCCCTGGCTGATTTAATGAGCCAAGATGGGCACGGGTCTAGGGGTGAGGTAGTCGCCCTCACAGCCCCAAGAACCTCCTCCACGGTTTCAGGAAGAACAAGCCTAAAAGAATCCCACAAAGATGGACAAGCAGATGCCTCCGTCACCTCCTCTGGCACTGCGATGGAAGTGGAGTCAAGCTCGAGACGTATCTGAGCGACTTTATCTGCAAAATGGTGTGCGAAATCGCAACACCGAGCTGCTGGGTCATCAGTGAGCTCCTCCACCACAGATGGGTGGAGGAGTTCCCCCACGACCCGAAACAGCTCCGACGATCTATTTGCTGCAGACGCTATACGGGTGGTCGTGAATGATTTCCTGGCCACCCGTATAGCCACGGAGTATGCCTTCAGAGAGGCTTTAGCCCGTGCTCGATCAGACTCGACCCGAGATTTCCTCCATTTGCGCTCTAGCCCCCTTCTCGCATGCTTCATCACAGTCAGCTCCCCGGTGAACCAGGGAGATGGCCTGTCACGGCGCAACGAGATGGGGCGTTCGGGTGCGATCGCATCTAACGCCCTGGACATCTCCCCATTATAGAGAGTCACCAAGGCGTCGATGGAATCGCCAGGCTCCAAGGCAGGAAGAGCCCCAAGATTCCTCAGGAATCCATCCGGATCCATCAGTCTCCTGGGGCGGACCATTTTAATCTGTCCTCCACCCCTGCGGAGGTTAAGAGTCACAGCAAGTCTAAAACTGATCAGATAATGATCAGACCATGACACTGGAAGGATATTTTGATCTTCCACTCTAATCATTTCGTTGTCCGCCACAAAAACAAGGTCAAGAGTATGTCCAGCTTGATGAGTGGGACCAGATATTATTTGTGACAGCCCTATGGTCGTCATGGTGGCCATAAAATCCTGAGCTGCACCAGAAAGGGTGGTCTCGGCGTGGATGTTAAAGTCTCCCAGCACCACCAGGCGCTGGGAGACCAAGGCCGAATTAGAGACCACCTCCGCTAGCTCAGACAGGGAAACTACTGGGTCGCGGGGTGGGCGGTACACCAGCAGGAACCCCACACTGTCACGGCTCCCCACTTTCAAGTGGACACACTCAAACCCAGAAGCCTGCGGGACAGCGCATCTGATCACGGCGATGGATTGCCGAAAGACTACTGCGACCCCTCCTCCCCGCCCCCCTTGTCTGGCCTGCTGATGCACTCCGAAACCAGGTGGACACAACTGAGTGAGATTTACTCCCCCCAGCTCATCCAACCAGGTCTCGGTGATGCATGCCAGATCCGCCCTCTCATCCATGATCAAGTCCTGGATGGCCGCGGTCTTACCATTAACGGATCTGGCATTAATCAGCAGGACCTTAAGGCCAAGGGGGCTGCCCTGGAGCCTACCACTACCTACCTTCTCCAGGGTCGCAAGAACTCTGTTGCGCTTCTCCCTGGGATGTTGGTGACCCGCTATTCTCCTCCCCCACACGACTTGGATGGCACCCCCTTCCTCTGGAACCCTCCCCCCCCCTACGTGGGCCGGATCTATGACTAGTCAGCTCTCAGAGGAAGAAGTCGGGCTGGGGAATAATCTCCCTTGGGCGTTAGGTAAGGATGTTTCTGATGATGAGGTAGATAATGAAACATCAAGGGAGCTGAGTGGGCTGAATAAGGGGAGTGTTCTCGAGCGAAGGAGTGTGGCTGGTTGAGCGGGGGCGACCGGGGCAGATGGGGTCTCAAAATGGTATGAACCAGGAGGGGGGGAGGGGGAGGCCCTAACCGGGGAGCTAATTGTGGAGTTCACACGGGGGCCTGATGGTGTATGGCGAGAAGGAACCCCGGAGGCAAATAAGGGGCGTATCTGGGGGTCCACAACTACCCTCCTAATGGTAATGCCCCATTTCTTTAAGACAGAGCGCTTTGCCATAAGCTCTCCGAGCCATGAATTGTCTTCTGGTGTTATTTGAAGACGGGAGGAACGGTCAGATGATTGGTAGTCCCTCCATAACCACACTATGGCTTCTAGTCTTATTTCCTGTTGTCTTTTACCCAGGATTTGGGCCAAGGAATTACAAACTGCCCTCTTAGAGGTCCATCTGCCTCTGTTTACTAATTGGTCAGCAATGTCCACCGCGAACATGTCAGTTTGTAGATGATGATCCTGAGTGCAGGCTGCGGTTGGCTGGACCAAAAGATCTGTTGTTATATTATTGATCGTCCTCTGAGCGGCCATCATAGACCGCTGCCACTCCACAATGTTTTCAATCCTATGACTGCCCAAAGATTCTCCCCTTCCCTCAGTCAGCTCATCATTCAATCCTCGTTCAGCCCCCAGATCCCCAAGGTCCGACATGCCTTTCTCCCCATTTTGGCACAAGTCCTTAGCCAGATCTGCACACAAAGAGTTATCAGTCTTTGGGGGATATGATTGCACTGGGATTCCTGAGAAAGAGGCAAAACCTCTAAGGAGGTGGTCCATATTCTCGTTTAAAAACCTGAGTTGTAACAACACATGATTAAACGATTCCCTCAGGAGGTCGTAAAAGTGCAAAAGATCGTTCTTCGCATGGGGTTCTGCTCCACCCATTCCTATGTCTAAAAGGTAGCTCACACAACACTCGTATCTAAACACTCCCACCAGCTTACATTCACATACAACTTCCGGCACAGTCAGCCACTCCCAGGCACTCCAAGAGCCCACAAACTTCTCTCTTTCCCACAATTCACTCAACTATCCAACACTACATCTGCACTCTCACTCACTAGACTAAACACACCCAACAATCATCCACACTTCCTGTACGACTCTTTTTATCACAACCGCTAGTCTAAACACACTCAGCTACCAACCACACCTTCCTATATGGATGCTTCTTGTCACAAGCAGTCTCATGCGCTCTCCTGGGCCTCATCACCTGATCCACCCCCGCAATCCTATCCTCATCAATCAAATCCTATGTATCTCCTATCACACTCTCAGCAGTCGGAACATACAACATGTAACATAAAACATACAGCCAAACTAAACTATAACAAATACTAGAGTTAGCTAGCAAAAGAGAAAGTGAGAAAATAAAATAAAATAAAATAAAATAAAATAAACCAAACAGAAAAGGGTCAGATGGCGACAACAGCAGTTCCCTCCGATGCAAAATGCTCAAACAGCATTGCTTCTCTCCCTTTCCCAAGGCAGCAGGATGGGGCGCCCGGCAGCGGCGGGGGCCCTGGAGGCCCGATGGAGGGGGCCTTCCTTCTCTCCCCTCCCCAAAGGCAGCGGGGAGGGGGCGCTCGGCAGCGGCGGGGGCCCTGGAGGCCCGATGGAGGGGGCCTTCCTTCTCTCCCCTCCCCAAAGGCAGCGGGGAGGGGGCGCCCGGCAGCGGCGGGGGCCCTGGAGGCCCGATGGAGGGGGCCTTCCTTCTCTCTCCCCTCCCCAAAGGCAGCGGGGAGGGGGGCGCTCGGCAGCGGCGGGGGCCCTGGAGGCCCGATGGAGGGGGCCTTCCTTCTCTCCCCTCCCCAAAGGCAGCGGGGAGGGGGCGCCCGGCAGCGGCGGGGGCCCTGGAGGCCCGATGGAGGGGGCCTTCCTTCTCTCTCCCCTCCCCAAAGGTAGCGGGGAGGGGGCGCTCGGCAGCGGCGGGGGCCCTGGAGGCCCGATGGAGGGGGCCTTCCTTCTCTCCCCTCCCCAAAGGCAGCGGGGAGGGGGCGCCCGGCAGCGGCGGGGGCCCTGGAGGCCCGATGGAGGGGGCCTTCCTTCTCTCTCCCCTCCCCAAAGGCAGCGGGGAGGGGGGCGCTCGGCAGCGGCGGGGGCCCTGGAGGCCCGATGGAGGGGGCCTTCCTTCTCTCCCCTCCCCAAAGGCAGCGGGGAGGGGGGCGCTCGGCAGCGGCGGGGGCCCTGGAGGCCCGATGGAGGGGGCCTTACCTGTCTCCCCTCCCCAAGAGCAACGGGAGAGGGGCGCTCAAAGGCGACGGGCCCCAGCAGTCCCAATGGATGGGCTTCGCTTCTCTCCCCTCCTCCAAGATGCCGGCTGGAGGTAAGGACTCACGCCCGCGCCGCGGTGGAGGCAGCGAAATTCGAGCCGTCGCTGCTGGCCCCCTTATTAAGAGCTTCCCTGCGTCTCCCCAAGTCCCTGAAGGGGGCTCGGTGTGGCGGGGAGGGGTCCTACGGGGGGATGGAGGGGAAGATTTTAAATCCCCTTTGGGAGCGGACAAAGGAGGTGCTGCTCCCGCGCCATCTTGGAAAAAAAAAAAAAAAAAAAAAAAAAAAAAAAAAAAAAAAAAAAAAAAAATACGAATTAATAATGAATTACGAAATTAACGAATGAAACCGCCCAGCCCTAATATATATATATATATACTACAAAAATACATTCACACACACACAAAGGTGACTTCCATTCTATCTTCTTGGATAAAATATTCTTATTATTCAAAAAATATATATTAAAACATTTCTTAAAGATATTAAACTTGTCTCTCTTGTTTTTTATTTTTGCAAATTGTCCAGATAGTCATGAAGATTGTCCCAATTTGTTCTTTTTATTATAATGCCAGCAGTAAACATTAACAATAGCACAACAATGCTTAAAAACCTATGGCTGGGCCAAATGTAATAATTAATTTTTTAAAAATAATGCTGAGCATGACCAGGTGAAATATATCACTAGGATAGAATTTCGGAGAAGAAAGGACGTGCAGACAATCCTAGATCATCGATAAAGTGCATTTAGGGACATATTGCTAGGAGTTTCCTTCTTTTGGGAAGGCACACTTGAACAACTATGTTTTCAGGCTCCTCCTAAAGACTGCCAGAGTTGGGGCATGTCTGATGTCCTTGGGGAGTGAGTTCCAGAGTTGAGAGGCCACCACCCAAAAGGCCCTATATCTCGTCCCCACCAATCGTACCTGCGATACAGGTGGGAGCGTGAGCAGGGCCTCTCCACTGGTAGAGTTTGGGGAAAATAGACTTTGACATTTGGGAGTTGTAGTTGCTGGGATTTATAGTTCAAAGAGCATTCTGAACACCATCAACGATAGAATTGGGCCAAACTTCTCAGCTGTAATTTTGCTACTGCTATGAATCATCATATAAATATCTGATATGCAGGATATATTTGATACAAATATGCAATATGCCCAAATTTGGATACGGGGGGGGGGGGGGGGATAATTGATTTTTTCATTTGGGAGTTGTAATTCTTGGGATTTGTAGTTAACCTACAATCAAAGAGCATTGTGACCTCCACCAATGAGGGAACTGAACCAGACTTGGCACACAGAACACCCATGACCAGCAGAAAATACTGGAAAGGTTTGGTGGGCATTGACCGTGAGTTTGGGAGTTGTAGTTCACCTACATCCAGAGAGCACTGTGGACTCAAGCATTGATGGATCTGGACCAAACTTGGCATGAATACTCAATGTGCCCAAACTGGTGGAGTTTGGGGTTAAATAGACCTTGTCATTTGGGAGTTGTAGTTGCTGGGATTTATAGTTCACCTACAAGCAAAGAGCATTCTGAATCCCACCAACAATAGAATTAGGCCAAACTTCCCACATAGAACCCTCATGACCAACAGAAAATTGTCTTCTGATGGTCTTTGGTGAGCCCTCTGACATCTCCTCATGACCCCCCCCCCCGAGATCCCAACCCCCAGGTTGAGAAACGTTGCCCTGGAACAACTCATATCTCCATCTCTGACTCCTTGACTGGGAATTAGGGGTGCCATCTCTGTGGCTGTCAAGCTGCAGATTCTACAACCGGGTTGAAGCCACCTTCCATGGTTAATGCAATTGTCATCTTGGCCTCAAACCTGTTCCAGAAATGGCAGTTCAGTAATTCACACAGTGACACCAGTTTCTGCCAATTTGGTTTCAAGCCAACCTAAGTTTTCAGTGTAGATGAGCCCTAAGTCTTGAGCCATTAGAACTGATTCAGTTTGTTTCGGAGCCAGTTTGAGGCTGCTAAGTATCCTTTAAAAAAAGAAAAGAAATAAGACCCAATTGGCTTGTGGCCAGGAGATGCCTGAAGAATCCTCTCTCATACAATCCAGCCCGTGATTTGCAATTCTGCACCAGGGATCCAGTTTCATGTGCCACCATCACATCGAGAAAGATGGTGAGACTTATAAAGTTGGAATTTTTATGAGTTAATCCCTTGACACTGGAACTCCCTCCTAGAAGCCTGACTAGATATGTAAAACTCTTGAAATTTTGAAGCAATTGGGTCGGAAACACATTTTGGAGATTTTGTAAGGGAAAACAATTTGGCCATATAGCCCAAAAAAAGCCCCTACAACAACCCAATTTGGGTTTTTGTTTTCATGTCAGGAGCGACTTGATAAGCTGCAAGTCGCTTCGGGTGTGAGAGAATTGGCCGTCTGCAAGGATGCTGCCCAAGGGGCGCCAAGATGTTTACCCATCCTGTGGGAGGCTTCTTTCATGTCCCCGCATGAGAAGCTGGAGCTGACAGATGGGAGCTCACCCCGCTCCTCAGATTTGAACCACCGACCTTTTGGTCAGTAGTTCTGCTGGCACAAGGGTTTAACCCACCAGTATTTATTTGGGTATAAATACTGCTTTATAGACCATGTGTTCTCACTTTAGGAATTCCAATTGTATTTTGTATCATAGTAGCTGTCCCCTGCCACGTGTTGCTGTGGCCCACATGGGGGTTCTGTGTAGGACGCTTGGCCCAATTCTATCGTTGGTGGGGTTCAGAATGCTCTGTGATTGTAGGTGAACTATAAATCCCAGCAACTACAACTCCCAAATGTCATGATTCTGTTTTCCCCAAACGCTACCAGTGCTCACATTTGGGCATATTGAGTATTCGTGTGGAGTTTGGTCCAAATCCATCATTATTTGAGTCCACAGGGGTCTCTGGATGTAGGTGAACTACAACTCCAAAACCAAAGGTCAATGCCCACCAAACCCTTCCAGTATTTTCTGTTGGTCATGGGAGTCCTGTGTGCCAAGTTTGGTTCAATTCCATTGTTGATGGAGTTCAGAATGCTCTTTGATTGTGGGCGAACTATAAATCCCAGCAACTACAACTCCCAAATGACAAAATCACAATATTTTGAGTGATGGTCACTCCTTGTATTATGAGACGTTTTGTTGCCAAATTTGGTGTCATTTTGTTCATTGGTTCTTTTATTTTTAGGTACTTATTATGCACAGAGCATTTGTGTGTGTGTGTGTGTGTGTGTGTGTGTTTGGCATTCGATTTTCATGTTTGGTACAATAAAATACTGTTTGTTCAGACATTTATTGCAGATTGAATTCACTTTTTTATATTTGTGCTTTTTGTTATAATTGGAGGCACCCCTTTGAAACTGTAAGGAACCTCTTGCATTTTGCCTGTTTATTGAGCAAGTTATAATTGAAACAGAAGTTGACTTAATTTTACTAAAATGAAAGAAAACTATTTCATCTTCTCTGATTTCCCATCATGTCAAGCAAACAAAACACAATATGAACATACTCTAAATTGTATACTGGAGTACAAGCCCTATGAGGAGCAGCTTAAGGAGCTGGGCATGTTTAGCTTGAAGAAGAGAAGGCTGAGAGGAGATATGATAGCCATGTATAAATATGTGAGAGGAAGCCACAGGAAGGAGAAGGGAGCAACTTGTTTTCTGCTTCCCTGGAGACTAGGACGCGGAACAATGGCTGCAAACTACAAGAAAGGAGATTCCACCTGAACATGAGGAAGAACTTCCTGACTGGGAGAGCCATTCAGCAGTGGAACTCTCTGCCCCAGAGTGTGGTGGAGGCTCCTTCTTTGGAAGCTTTTAAACAGAGGCTGGATGGCCATCTGTCAGGGGTGATTTGAATGCAATATTCCTGCTTCTTGGCAGGGAGTTGGACTGGATGGCCCATGAGGTCTCTTCCAACTCTTTGATTCTATGATTCTAAGACTGCCTCTTACATAGGCTGGATCTACACTATAATATCTGAATGCTGATTTTTTTTTCTCATGTCAGGAGTGACTTGAGAAACTGCAAGTCGCTTCTTGTTGTTGTTCATTCGTTCAGTCGTCTCCGACTCTTCGTGACCTCCTGGACCAGCCCTTGCCAGAGCTCCCTGTCGGCCGTCACCACCCCCAGCTCCTTCAAGGTCAGTCCAGTCACTTCAAGGATGCCATCCATCCATCTTGCCCTTGGTCGGCCCCTCTTCCTTTTGCCTTCCACTTTCCCCAGCATCATTGTCTTCTCTAGGCTTTGCTGTCTCCTCATGATGTGGCCAAAGTACTTCAACTTTGTCTCTAGTATCCTTCCCTCCAGTGAGCAGCTGGGCTTTATTTCCTGGAGGATGGACTGGTTAGATCTTCTCTCATTCCAAGGCACTCTCAGCACTTTCCTCCAACACCACAGTTCAAAAGCATCGATCTTCCTTCGCTCAGCCTTCCCTAAGGTCCAGCTCTCACATCCGTAGGTTACTACAGGGAATACCATGGCTTTGACTAGGCGGATCTTTGTTGCCAGTCTGATGTCTCTACTCTTTACTATTTTATCGAGATTGGACATTGCTCTCCTCACAAGAAGTAAGCGTCTTCTGATTTCCTGGCCACAGTCTGAATCTGCAGTAATCTTTGCACCTAGAAATACAAAGTCTGTCACGGCCTCCACATTTTCTCCCTCTATTTTCCAGTTGTCAGTCATTCTTGTTGCCATAATCTTGGTTTTTTTGAAGTTTAGCTGCAACCCGGCTTTTGCGCTTTCTTCTTTCACCTTGATTAGAAGGCTCCTCAGCTCCTCCTCGCTTTCAGCCATCAGAGTGGTGTCATCTGCATATCTGAGGTTGTTAATGTTTCTTCCAGCAATTTTCACCCCAGCTTTGCATTCCTCAAGCCCCGCACATCGCATGATGTGTTCTGCATACAAGTTAAAAAGGTTGGGTGAGAGGATGCAGCCTTGCCGTACGCTTTTCCCAATCTTGAACCAGTCTGTTGTTCCGTGGTCAGTTCTTACTGTTGCTTCTTGGTCCTTGTACAGATTCCTCAGGAGAGAGACAAGGTGATTTGGTATGCCCATACCACAAAGAACTTGCCACAGTTTATTATGATCCACACAGTCAAAGGCTTTAAAGTCACTTCTAGTGTGAGAGAATTGCCCGTCTGCAAGGACATTGCTCAGGGGATGCCTGGATGTTTTGATGTTTTACTATCCTTGTGAGAGGCTTTGCTCATGCCCCCACATGGGGAGCTGGAGCTGACAGAGGGAGCTCATTCTGCTCTCCCCAGATTCGAACCTCTGACCTGTCAGTCTTCAGTCCTGCCGGCACAAAAGTTTAACCCATTGCACCACCGGGGTCTCCTAAAATACTGATTAACTGCATTGAACTGGATTATATGAGTCTACACTGCTATACAGTATAATCTAGTTCAATGCAGTTAATCTGCATTCTGAAATGCCATTATATAGCAGTGTATCTCCAGCCATAACTTTTAGAAATAATTTTAATAGAGTAAGTATATGAATACATTCCCCTCTATATTTTATCCGTCATTCTAAAAGAAAATAATCTATAATCAAATGTTCAAAAATACTGGAAAAAAGTCCCGCCAATTTTTCCTAATTTTGACCCAGGCCTCTATGACTGGTTTTGTTCCATTCCGAACACATTTCAAACAGGTAGTAAAAAATGTGCATTTGTTGTAGACAGATTTTAACATTTTTCTTAGTAGTTGCTTTTAATGTGTGATGTTTCTACTGTTGCCCTGTTGTGTAATCCTGCTCAGTTTAATTAGATCACTGTATTGCTGTTTTAAATTTATTGTAAATTTAAATTGTACATCATTCTGAGTTTCCTGGTAAGTAGAAAAGTGTGAATTATAAATACTTATAATAAATCCATAATCAGTATTTATGTGAAAGACATAGATATATATTTCTCAAAACGTTTGAGTTGAAATAGACTTTTCTCTTGTTCTTTTCCTAAAGCCAGTCACCTACTTAAATCTTTAAATTGCCACAACAGGAGTCCCAAAGTCAGAGGAATTACTTCTGAAATGTCCAATGAGGAAACAACCCTAACTATTCACACCTTTAAAAGTCTTATTTCCGATAGCAAGCTATAATTTGAAGCATTAAGTACTGTCAACTGGACCTTGAATTTTAAAAGTGCTAATGAAAACTGAGAAATGTTTTGGAGCATTTTGTAAATTCCCAAAACACAATTTGTGAACCATCCAATGCAAGGAAACTCTCAGATTCTTTCTTCTGTCCCAACTTTGTTTTTCCTTCTAAAACAGTGTTTCTCAACCTGGGAGTCGGGGCCCTGGAGGGGTCATGAGGAAGTGTCAGAGGGGTCACCAAACACCATCAGAAAACACATATTTCTGATGGTCTTAGGAACCGCTTTGGTAGATTGTTGGTGAACTATAACACCCAGAAATCAAAAACAACCCCTCCAAACCCCACCAGTATTCAATGATGGCCATATAGGTAGTGTGCCAAATTTGGTGCAGATCCATTGTGGGTTAGGTTCAGAATGCTCTTTGATTGTAGGTTAACTATAAATCCCAGCAACTACAACTCACAAATAACAAAATCAATCCCCCCCCCCCCCCAACCACACCAGTACTCAAATTTTGGTGTATCGGGTATTTGTGCCAAATTTGGTCCAAATCCATTGTTGTTTGGGTTCACAGTGCTCTCCAGAAGCAGGTGAACTACATCTCACCTAAATCACTGTCAATTCCTCCCAAATCCCTCCAGTATTTTCTGATAGTCATAGGGATTCTGTGTACGAAGTTTGGCCCAATTCTATCGTTGGTGGGGTTCAGAATGCTCTTTAATTGTTGGTGAACTATAAATCACAGCAACTACAACTTCCCAATGTCAAGGTCTATTTTCCCCAAACTCCACCAGTGTTTACATTTGCGCATATTGACTATTCGTGCCAAGCTTGCTTGAGATCCATCATTGTTTGAGTCCACAGTGCTCTCTGGATGTAGGTGAACTACAACTCCAAAATTCACGGCCAATGCCCACCAAACCCTTCCAGTATTTTCTGTTGGCCATGGGAGTTCTGTGTGCCAAGTTTGGTTCAATTCCATCGTTGGTGGAGTTCAGAATTTTCTTTGATTGTAAGTTAACTATGAATCCCAGCAACTACAACACCCAAATGACAAAATCAGTCCTCCCTCCCAACCTCACCAGTATTCGAACTTGGGCATATTGGATATTTGTGCCAAATTTGGTCCAGTGAATTAAAATACAACCTGTATATCAGATATTTACATTATCATTCATAACAGTAGCAAAATCACCATTTGAGTTGTAGGTGAACTACAACTCCAAAGCGCAAGGTCAATGCCCACTAAACATTTCTTGTATTTCCTGTTGGTCATGGAAGTTTTGTGTGCCAAGATGGGTTCAATTCCATCATTGGTGGAATTCAGAATGCTACTTTATTGTAGGTGAACTATAAATCCCAGTAACTACAACTCCCAAATGACAAAATCAAACACCAGTATTCAAATTTGGGTGTATCAGGTATTTGAACCAAAGTTGGTGCAGTGACTGAAAATACATCCTGCATATCAGATATTTACATTACGATTCATAACAGTAGCAAAATTAGAGTTATGAAATAGCAATGAAAATAATAACAATAATAATAATACCGTAAAAACACAACCCAGAGCAGAAGGGAAAACTGGCAAAAGAAGGCTCTCCATGGACAGTTCCTGGGAAAAATTGAGAGCCAAATTGACAAAGAAAAAACATGGCTGTGGTCAGGCATGTAGCCAGGGGGGGAGCTCGGGGGGCTTCAGCCCCCCCCCCCCCCCCGAAATTTTCATGGTGGTTCGCGAAAACGCCTTATTGGTGCATTATTTAAACTGTTATGTTTATTCATATCATGATCTGATCACCATGCTCAATATATCCCATATGCATGGGGGTATTGGGGTAATGATACAAAAGGTTTGCTAGGCTAGACCCTCTTTCACTCAGACTCAGCCCCCCCCCCTGAAACTCAGCCCCCCCGAAACCCCCCCTGAAAAAAAATTCAGCCCCCCCCCGAAACGAAATCCTGGCTACGGGCCTGGCTGTGGTTCACAAATGGAACTCTGAAAAAGGAGACAAAGGAGGGCCTGATTCCGGCAGCCCAAGAACAAGCCATTAGAACCAGTGCCATCAAAACCAGAATTGAAAAGTCAACAACAGATCCCAAATGTAGACTCTTCAAGGAAGCAGATGAAACAATAGATCACATCCTCAGCTGCTGCAAGAAGATCGCGCAGACAGACTACAAGCAGAGGCATAACACCGATGCTCAGGTGATTCATTGGAACTTGTGCCACAAATACCATCTGCCTGCAACAAAGAACTGGTGGGATCACAAGCCGGAAAAAGTTACAGAGAATGAATACGCCAAACTCCTCTGGGACTTCTGCATTCAGACAGACAGAGTTCTGGAGCATAACACTCCTGACCTCACAATTGTGTTAAAAAACAAAGAATGGATTGTCGATGTCACAATCCCAGGTGACAAGAGGATTGCAGAGAAACATCAGGAAAAGCTGACACAATATGAGGATTTAAAGATCGAACTGCAAAGACTGTGGCACAAGGCAGTCAAGGTGGTCCCAGTGGTGATCAGCACACTGGGTGCAATGCCTAAAGACCTTGGCCTGCACTTAAACACAATCGGCGCTGACAAAATTACCATCTGCCAGTTGCAGAAGGCCACCTTACTGGGATCTGCACGCATTATTCACCGATACATCACATAGGCCTAGACACTTGGGAAGTGTCCGATGTGTGATCCAATTCAACAGCCAGTAGAGTGTCTGCTGTAGACTCATCTTGTTGTGTTTCAAATAATAATGACAATAATTTGCCATCTGAAAAAGGCTACCTTACTGGGATCACATGCATTATTTGCTGATACATCACACAGTCCTAGACACTTGGGAAGTGTCCGACGTGTGATCCAATACAACAGCCAGCAGAGTGTCTGCTGTGGACTCATCTTGTGGTGTTTCAAATAATAATAATCTTTATTTATACCCCCGCCACCATCTCCCCAATGGGGACTCAGTGCGGCTAACATGAGGCCAAGCCCTAAAAATACAACACAATAAAATTTGTTGTTGTTCATTCGTTCAGTCGTCTCTGACTCTTCGTGACCTCATGGACCAGCCCATGCCAGAGCTCCCTGTCGGCCGTCACCACCCCCAGCTCCTTCAAGGTCAATCCAGTCACTTCAAGGATGCCATCCATCCATCTTGCCCTTGGTCGGCCCCTCTTCCTTTTGCCTCAATAAAATACAGAATGCAAAAAAACAAAACTTTTATGGTTGGGGGTCACCACAACATGAGGAACTGTATTAAGCGGTCACAGCATTAGGATGGTTCCAAAAGAATTCAAGAACTACTGAAGCATGGTGTAGTGAACTTTATGATCTATGTTTTATTTTTGGTGTGTAGCTCTAGGTTACAATATGGTTGATAGGGAAGAATTGGCTCAAATAGGGTAGCAACAGTGAAGGCAGGATTACTTTGCATATGTGAAGCCGATTGGTCATATGCAGATGAGAGTATGCCAGGATTTGAAAAGTCCGCTGAGCCAGAAAGGCAGTTACAGAACTGAACATTCTAAAGGGGCGGAGTCAAGTTTGAAAGAGGCAGTTAGAGATTGTCGGTTAAAACAAAGAAAAAGGAGAGGAGGAGTTAAGAACCTCGGTTAGAGAGAAGCAGTTGGGAAATGGAGCTCAAGATTTAAGGAAAAATAAAAGGCGCCAGTGTGGCCTAAGTCAGGATATAGTTCAGCCAAGAGTATATGAAGAAATATATGTAACCATAAAGCATTGTAACCAGAAGCTATAAATAAACTTTGTTACTTCGTTGCTTACCAGAGTGTCTCAAGCCTGTGATATAAAGCACACAGGTTTAACAGCCCACAAGAAAGCCCCAGCCAATTTAAAAGGGGAACTGCAGCAGTACAAGGCGGTAAAGTGATTTCGAAAGGAAATTCTTTTTCCCCTCACTGAGTCAAAAGGAAAGGCGCCTGTAAAAGGACAGAAACAGAGTACGTCCCAAGTATTAAAGTGGTGACAGAAAACTACATATGTGGTGTGGCATCACGTATTCAGTTATGTGCAATGTTACGCCCCACACATGGTATATTAAAAGTGAATTTTGGGTGGTAGGAAAGAAATGGTGATAAATCCAAAAGCGAAATAATCTACTTCATTGATAGAGACAGCTTATGAAAATAATTCTAACATTTAAGCCTTCCTTTTGAGCTTTTCCACTGTGCTGATACAAAGGCAGTTTTTACAGCCAGCCGCTATGAACTCGGTTTCTGCATGCTTTCCTGTCAATCCTTTTCCTTAGACAATTGCTGTGCCTGAACTGCAGAGCAGAGCCTTGCAAAAGTGAGCACCGTTTCTCCCTCATTCCTTAAACCTGAAAATCCCTTGACCTGCTTAGTGGCGCCGTCTGTGCTTCAGCATTTTCTGGAGTCCCCCAGTTCTCTGAAATCACACAATTGCTGCAGATATGATCCTTGACAGGTTTGGCATTGCTGTATAGATTGGGAAGGGAAGCCTCTCCCTTGGGGGGTCTCCCCCGGAATTGCTAAATTCCACAAGGGTAGCCATGCTAGCCTTTTACAGAGTCCCAGGGCACTTTAGAGAATATCAAATTCACTGTGGTAGAAGCTTTTGAGGGGATCAAATGCCTGCAGTGTTAACTGCTGCTGGCATATCTATTTCTTCCAGAGAGAGAGAGAGCGCGAAACACAAACAAGCCACTATATATTCTATACTCGTCTTCTATCTGTAGTCATACATGTGGGCACTCCTGCCAGTTGAAACTAACAGTGCCTGCATCCGACAAAGATTTGGATTCAAACATTGATCTGCTTAGAGACCTATAGAAATCAGTCCTGAAATGGGAACTAATTTTAGTGGGTCTACGGTGGGAATGTTGCCAACTGTATATTTATTTATTTGCGACATTTATATGCTGCCTTTCTCACCCCGAAGGGGACTCAGAGCAGCTTACAATATATATATACATACATACAATATATTATATTATTAGCATAGTAAAATATCTGTATTATATATTGCTATATTGTACTATACCATTATATTTTAATATTATTAGTAATATCACATGTAATATAATTACATGTAATTATATATTGTAATATATATATATATATTACAATATATAATTACATGTAATATTACATGTAATATAATTATTAGTAATATTAATTACTAATTTATTTATGTATTTATTTTTGTCGTGTCAGAAGTCGCTTCTGGTGTGAGAGAATTGGCCGTCTGCAAGGACATTGCCCAGGGGATGCCTGGATGATTTTGATGCTTTTATCATCCTTGTGGGAGGCTTCTCTCATGTCCCCGCATGAGGAGCTGGAGCTGATAGAGGGAGCTCATCCGCCTCTCCCCGGATTCGAACCTGCAACCTTCAGTCCTGCTGACACAGGGGTTTAACCCACTGCGCCACCAGGGGCTCTAATTACTACTAATAATTATATTACATGTAATATAATTAATTACTATTATTACTTACAATTAATTACTATTATTAGTGATATTAGTAGCATGTAATATATTATTAGTAATATTACATGTAATATAATTACATGTAATTATATATTGTAATATATATATATATATATATATATATATATATATATATATATATATTGTAAGGCCCGTTGGGTCCCATATTGGGGAAAAGGTGGAATATAAATCAAAGAAACGGATAAATAAAATCACACAAAAATGAATATGCACTTTAATCTACATTTTATATACATGCATTTTTTTTCTAAAATGAGCATTTTGGAAACAATTTTCTCAAACATATTCTTTTTTATTCCCAGTAATATGTATGTCTTTTCTGTGTGTGTTTTATTTTGGGTGTGCAACTTTGTGTGCTGCTTCTTTTTTACTGGAGACCTCTACTACGAAGAGGTCAATTTGGAGACGTGTGAATGTGAAAAGATAACTGTACTTTGGTTCATATATTGGTTTGAAAAGTTCAAAATTATGTCCAAACAAACCTCCTACCCATTTATTGCCAAGGCAAGAAGTCGATAGAGTTACAAGCTGGGTAGATGCAGGGAATGCTGTGGATGTGGCATATCTGGACTTCAGTAAGGCCTTCGACAAGGTCCCCCATGACCCTCTGGCAAACAAACTAGTCAAATGTGGGCTAAGCAAAACTACGGTGAGGTGGATCTGTAATTGGTTAAGCGGATGAACCCAGAGGTCGATTCTCCCCAATGCTTCCTCTTCATCCTGGAAAGAAGTGACGAGCGGAGTGCCATCAGCAGGGTTTTGTCCTGAGCCTGGTTCTGTTCAACATTTTTATTAATGACTTAAATGAAGGGATAGAAGGCAGGATCATCAAGTTTGCAGACGACACCAAATTGAGAGGGAGAGCCAATACTCCAGAGGACAGGAGCAGAATTCAAAACGATCTTAACAGATTAGAGAGATTGGCCAAAACTAACAAAATGAAGTTCAACAGCGACAAATGCAAGATGCTCCACTTAGGCAGAAAAAAATGAAATGCAAAGATACAGAATGGGGGACGCATGGTTCGAGAGCAGTACGTGTGAAAAAGATCTTGGCGTGCTTGTGGACAAGTTAAACATGAGCCAACAATGTGATGCAGTGGCAAAAAACAAAAAAACAAAAACCAATGGGATTTTGGCCTGCATCAATAGGAGTATAGTGTCTAGATCCAGGGAAGTCATGCTACCGCTCTATTTTGCCTTAGTTTAGACCACACCTATAATACTGTGCCCAATTCTGGGCACCACAATTGAAGAGAGATATTGACAAGCTGGAATGTGTCCAGAGGAGGGCAACTAAAATGATCAAGGGTCTGGAGAACAAGCCCTATGAGGAGCGGCTTAAAGAGTTGGGCATGTTTAGCTTGAAGAAGAGAAGGCTGAGAGGAGACATGATAGCCATGCATAAATAAATATGTGAGGAGAAGTCATAGGGAGGAGGGAGCAAGCTTGTTTTCTGCTGCCCTGGAGACTAGGACGCGGAACAATGGCTTCAAACTACAAGAAAGGAGGTTCTGTCTGAACATGAGGAAGAACTTCCTGATTGTGAGAGCTGTTCAGCAGTGGAACTCTCTACCCCGGAGTTGGTGGAGGCTCCTTCTTTGGAAACGTTTAAACAGAGGCTGTATGGCCATATTTCGGAGGTGCTTTGAATGCAATATTCCTGCTTCTTGGCAGGGATGGCCCATGAGGTCTCTTCCAACTCTATGAATCCATGATTCTATGATTCTATGATTCTATGAATGATAATCACGTGTAGTTCACCCTTTACCAGTCCACACACTGTCTTGCCAGAGAAAGAAAATATGGCACACACATGATCAGTAAAGAACCAAGGGGTTTACGCTTCATAATGCAGAACAACATATATACAGTCATGTGAACAGTTGCATTGACTCACACAACGTCCTTTGAGAGCGATTCAAATGGTCTTTTGGCTGTCCATGTAGAAAGTCTTCTTCCACCAGCTAATGAAACAAGAACTCAAACTGTCTTTCTGCTAGCTCCTGTACAACCAAAGCCTAAATATGTAACTGTTGCCAAAACTCCCAGGCTCAGCTAGTCTTTGGGCACAGCCCAACCAATCAGCCCTGGAAAGGAGCAGAAATAAAATAAAGTAAAATAATTTTTTTACATGCCCTAACAAAGTCCTAAATTTATATCATCCAAAGGACAGCATTTGGCTGAAGGGTTTGACTAACTTCCTTCCCTGAGATATGGAATAGTGGTGTCAAATACCCCTCTGGCTCCTTCAAAGGATTGTTTGTTTATTCTGAGTCAAAAGACAATTAAGTTGCATTTCTGTGCATTGTTTACTCTTGCTCTTTCTAAACCAACCGCCATTCCACAGAAGCTAATCTTGCAGCTTGCATGCCTGTTTGTAATAAATTCTTCATTATGCTTCAGTTACAATTTTAATTTTAGTATTATTAAATCTTCACAGACATTGTGTATTTCTCTGCCTTTGAGTTTGGATTCCTGCAGAAAGAACTGTTAGTTAGCTATATGCTTGCTTGTGCCAAAGAATGGGTTGCTCTTCTCTAGAAGAGAGAAGATTTTCGAACTGCATATTGATGTCCTTTGCTATAACTCGGCATGTGGAACTAGCATTCTTTGGTTCTTAGATCTCTGTTTGGATTGTTGTTGCAAACACCAAAAGAAATACAGATTAATTGAGAAGTTTTTTAGGTTTTGGATTTGTCTGGATTTTGGAATATTCATATTTGCATATGTATAAAATACAGTACAGGATATCTCTGGAAAGACTGAAGTTTCCTCCTGTCCACATCTATCCATAAAAAAGGTTTCGTTTGGCATTAGTTTTAGCCTGTTTCAGAATTCAAACATAATGCATGTTTGAATTCTGAAACACCTCACTACCTCTGAAACGCCTCACTACCTCTGAGGATGCTTGCCATAGATGCAGGTGAAACGTCAGGAGAGAATGCCTCTAGACCATGGCCATATAGCCCAAAAAACCCACAACAACACAATAATGCATGGTATTGGGAATAGGAGCACACATTGTATGTTGCCACAATTTAATGGCATCTGAAAAAAATCAGGGTTGGAATTCACAAATCAGGGTTGACATTTACAACTCTGGATTTTATATGGCAGTGTACATGGGGACAAAAATGTACATAATAGAAATTGTTGTCTTCTGTGTAAACACACTGTTATGAAGGTCTTTGGCTCCATCTACACTGCCATATAAAATCTAGGTCTGGATAGCCATCTTTTGGGGTGCTTTGAATGTGATTTTCCTGCTTCTTGGCAGAGGGTTGGACTGGATGGCCCATGAGGTCTCTTCCACCTCTATGATTCTATGATCCAGAGTATCTACTTTGAACTGGATTATATGGCAGTGTAGACACATATAGTATAATATAAAGCTTATATGCTGGTACAGTTGTACCAGGAGCTCCAACTTCATTTTCTTTCTATTAAATGTCTGCATGCATTCCAAGGTTTCAGGCATTCTGCAAAGGTGACTTCCCTTGGTTTGCAATTATAGGGCCAATGACTCATCAATCATGGTTAGGTTTTGGTTCCGCCCCTTTTCCCCAGGGCCCTGGGAGGAGAGGGAGCCATTTTTAGTTCAGTCTTACAGAAGGAAATTAAGCTACAGGACGTGGACCAGTTCCACCTGCAGAAAAGCTTCATTTTCTACAGCTTCCGGGGAGAAATAGTCCCAAAGCTCTGGCTGGGAACTTACAGCCTCTCAGCCTTACAGCATTCGGGGGAAACAGTTTTACAGACCCAAAGAACTCCAGCTGGAGAATCTACAAAGCCTTGACTGGTAGGTCTACTCGGGACCCAAGAAGTAGTTTGGAACCGGTAGTAGGACCCACATCAGCAAAGCCTAGATAGTAGATTGTCTGGGAGAGGCTAAAAAGGGTTTTCCTTTCAAAAGAAAAGAAATAGTTCTCAAAGCCAGTTGCCTGTCCCTTGTGGACAAGATTAAGAAAGCCACCAGTCATTTGTATGATTGTCGTTGAAGAATGAAGAAGTATTTGTTTAATTTGTTCAACAATAAAGGACTTTGTTAAACCTTTCAAGCCTCTAAAGACTCTTCCAGAGGAAAATCCATAGGGCCTCTCTATCAAGGCACCCTGGCTTCCCGCTGGACACAAAGTGCACGTCCTGTTCAAAAGACAATTATTACAGGCCCAGCGCGTGACAGCACAGCTTATACCTTTGTACCAGTCTTTTCTGCCACTGAGGCCCCTTCTACACTGCCATATAATCTAGATTATCAAATCAGATAAGCCACATTATCTGCTTTGAACTGGATTATATGAATCCACACTGCCATAGAATCCAGTTCAAAGTAGATAATATGGATTTTATATGGCAGTGTAGATGGGGCCTCAGTGTGCTTCCTAGCTCTGTTGGGAATGTTGGCTCAATACCTAAAAATATGAAGCAAAGAGCTCCATTGAGGATTGAGCTGAATATTTGTACATGATTTCATGAAGCCAAATCAGAGCATTTGGGAGAGATATTGTCCCTCTTTTAAACAAGCATTTTATCACAGTACCAACAAAAACAAATCTTGGTGTCTTGGTTTTTAGGCCAGCCTCTGGGTTTATTTGGGGCGCTGATTCAGAAAATTGCATTGGATAACCAGCCATGGGCAAACTTTGGCCCTCCAGATGTTTTGGTCTACAACTCCTACAATTCCTAACAGCCTACCAAAGTTTGTCCATGCCTGGGATAGACTGTATCCGCTCTAGCTTCTTACTATGGTTAATGTGTTTTTCTATGGGTGAGTAAATAGTGACAGATAGCATTTGTTTCATATCTCAAAGAACTAGAGCTGATGGGGGAAAACTGTTACCATTATTGGAATCAGAAACAGGGCTGACATGTGAGGCACCAACATGTGTGTAGGCCAGTGGTTCTCAACCTGTGGCCCGTGGCCTAGCAGTGGGCCGCGAGAACGAAAATCTGGTCTGTGAACCTCCTTCCTCTTTATTTTATTTTATTTCTGCTCCTTTCCACAGAGATGACCAGACCCCTACCCCTTTTGGTACTAATATTGGAGACTGAACCTTGGTCAAAGTGGTCCCTGGTCAAGTGGGCCATGGTAAAGTGATCTGTGGTCAAAGTGGGCCTTGGTCAAAGTGGGTCCTGGTCAAAGTGAGCCCTGGTCAAGTGGGCCCTGGTAAAAATGGGTCCTGGTCAAGTGGGTCCTGGTCAAAGTGGTCCCTGGTCAAGTGGGTCCTGGTCAAAATGAGCCCTGGTCAAGTGGACCCTGGTCAAAGTGGTCTCTGGTCAAAATGGTTTGTCGTCAAGTGGGCCCTGGTCAAAGTGGGCCCTGGTCAAGTGGGTCCTGGTCAAAGTGGTCCCTGGTCAAGTGGGTCCTGGTCAAAATGAGCCCTGGTCAAGTGGGCCCTGGTCAAAATGGGTCTTGGTCAAAGTGGTCCCTGGTGAAGTGGTCCCTGGTCAAAATGGTCTCTGGTCAAAATGGTCTGTCGTCAAGTGGGCCCTGGTCAAAGTGGGCCCTGGTAAAAATGGGCCCTGGTCAAGTGGGTCCTAGTCAAAGTGGGCCATAGTCAAGTGGGCCCTGGTCAAAGTGGTCTCTCGTCAAAATGGTCTGTGGTCAAAGTGGGTCCTGGTCTTATGGGCCCTGGTCAAAGTGGGTCCTGGTCAAAGTGGACCCTGGTCAAAAAAAGTTGGGAACCACTGGTGTAGGTCAATGTATTAGATTTGACTAAATGGATATATCAGAAAATAAGAGTAATATTACCTGACTTTCACTGAAATGGAGAAGATCCTTTGCCTAGTGTTAGTGATCCAAACAAAGATCAGATGCCATGTTAGGTATGTGTCTGGGAAGAAGGGGTAGGTCACAACCTTCATCCCGACTGTTTTATTTATTTATTTAAAACATTTATATTCCGCCCTTCTCACCCCGAAGGGGACTCAGGGCAGAGCACAGCATATATACGGCAGACATTCAATGCCAGGACACAAATTCTTATATACATACATAAACATTAAAAACATTTATCAAAATATTAAAATATGCCATTTAAAACCGTCCTAGTCATCCATGTCAAATCTAATTGGCCTGGTCATCTTTCCAATTGCTGTTTTATTGCCCTGTCCTGAAAGCTTGGTCCCACAGCCAAGCTTTTACCATTCTTCTAAAGGTCAGGAGAGAGGGGGCCGGCCTGATCTTACCAGGAAGGGAGTTCCATAGCCAGGAGCAATCACCGAGAAGGTCTTGTCTCTCGTGCCTGTGACAATGGCGGGATGGAAGGCAAGGCCTCCCCGGAGGATCTTAATCTCCATGATGGTTCATAGGGGGAGATGTGTTGAGACAGGTAGTTTGTGATGTGGCCGTTTAGGGCTTTATAGGTCAAAGCCAGAACTTTGAATTGTGCCCGGTAGCAAACTGGCAGCCAGTGGAGCTGGCATAAAATGGGAGTTGTATTTACCCTGTATACCGCCCCAGTTATTAACCTGGCTTCCTCTCGTTGGACTATTTGAAGCTTCCGAGAAATCTTCAAAGGCAACCCCATGTAGAGTGTGTTGCAGTAGTCTATCCTAGATGTAACGAGAGCGTGGACCACTGTGGTCAATTCTGATTTCCCAAGGTACGAGCGCAGCTGGCACACAAGTTTTAATTGTGCGAACGCTCCCCTGGCCACCGCTGCAACCTGGGATTCCAGGCTCAGTTATGAGTCCAGGAGGACCCCCAAGCTACGAATCTGTGCCTTCAAGGAGAGTGTGACCCCATCCAGCATAGGTTGTGACCCTATACCCTTGTGACTGACCAGGAGGATCTCTCTCTTGTCTGGATTAAACTTCAATTTGCTAGCCCTCATCCAGACCATCACAGCGGCCAGGTACCAGTTCAGGACTTGGACAGTCTCCTTAGCATCTGGTGGAAATGAGTGATAGAGTTGGGCATCATCTGCGTACAGATGGCATCAAACTCCCAAACTCTGGATGATCTCACCCACCGGCTTCATGTAGATGTTAAACAACATGGGGGACAATACTGAGCCCTGCGGGACCCCACAGGACAATGGTTGTGGGGCCGAGCTCTAGTCAATTTGACAGATGATACCTACATTTTTCTACATTTGTAGGCTTTTGGGGCTTTTAGAAGAATGCACACATAGGCTCTACACAAAGGCAGAGCTTTTTGTGTGCATTTACACACAGTCTGCAACCTCCATTCCCTCTCCCCCCCCCCTTCCCATTATCTCTAACCCATATACTTCAGGAAGTTTAATTTGTTCTTGGTAGTAATCACCATTAAATAGAAATTGTTGTCTTCTGTGTAAACACGTCATTAGTGAAGCCGGCTTCTGCAGCGTCCAGATCTCATTTTTATTAAAATGAAACACTTTTTAGGCTCCACACTGTGTCCAGGACGAACAGTATAATTTAACCCATTGGGCCGGCCACAGATAATTGGGCTGCCATTTGATTGGACGATTAGAGAAATATCTCCTCTTCCTCCCCCCCCCCCTTCCCTCCATACAGTCTAATTTGCATTTTCTACGACTTCTCTGGATCTCTGTCATGGTTTTCTACACAGGCAGCTTTAATGAGCATTATAAATCCTAATGAATATATTTTCCTGTTCATTTTATTGGGTTGTTTTTATTGCTGAAGATTGAAAAAACAAGTCCAGTTAAAACTCTGTGGGTGATATGATTGTACAGTTTAGGCTAATAAAAGCCACCATATTTTTTTACTTCTCCCTTTTCTTTAATGAGGATCATTGCAAAGAGAGAAATCCTTCTGATTTATGCAATAAGGGAATGGCATTTGTCAGCTCTGCACAAAACAAGGAAGCTGTTTGATTTCGCTCAGGCCCAGGGAGAAGAACAGAGAGCGTTCTCCTTTTAATGAGGACATCAAGACTTTCAGAGAGAAGAAAATAATTCCTGGAAAAGCAGCCTTTTCTGTGTTGTTCACTTCAGAGGTCAATGACCCACATTCTTGGTGTTCCATAGGGTTGCCATTGGAACAGAGCGCATTTCACGGCCATGATGATGATCCACGCCAGGAGTCTCAATCTGTTTCTATTTATTGAAAGCATTTTCTGATCAAAGTGGTAACAGGCTTGACTCCAGTTTTTGGGGAATGGGACAGTACATTCCCCATTCCTCCTTCCCTGGAGGAGCCTCCCATCCCAGAATCTGGTGCTGTTTATTTTATTTATTTATTTATTTGTTTGCTTCATTTTTATACCGCATTTTTCAGCCCTTAACAGGCGACTCAATGCGGTTTACAGTGCAATTAAAACAAAACAATACAACAACAGGATCAACACGTCGATCCACAACAGTTAACAATCAGACAAGACAAATCAACAAACAACATATATAACGCCTCAGTTGAAATCAGATCCGTTCTCATAGTCCTTGTGCCGTTCCTATGTTCCATTTACCGTCTTCCTTGATTGGTTGTATTGCTTAGCCGAACGCTTGTTCATAAAGCCAGGTCTTAACCATTCTCCGAAACGTCAGCAACGAAGGTGCCTGTCTGATGTCTGCCGGCAAGGCATTCCATAGCCGAGGGGCCACCACTGAGAAGGCCCTGTCTCTCGTCCCCGCCAGACGCGCCTGTGACGCAGGCGGGACCGAGAGCAGGGCCTCCCCAGACGATCTTAATGTTCTGGTTGGTTCATAGGTGGAGATGCGTTCGGAGAGGTAAGCAGGGCCAGAACCGTTTAGGGCTTTATAGGCTAAAGCCAGCACCTTGAATTGTGCCCGGTAGCGGATTGGCAGCCAGTAGAGCTGGCTCAACAGAGGAGTGGTATGCTCCCTGAGTGCCGCTCCCGTTAGCAACCTGGCTGCCGAGCGCTGGACCATCTGAAGCTTCCGGGCAGTCTTCAAGGGCAACCCCACGTAGAGCGCGTTGCAGTAATCAATCCGGGATGTAACCAGAGCGTGGACTACCGTGGCCAAATCAGACTTCCCAAGGTACGGGCGCAGCTGGCGCACAAGTTTGAGTTGTGCAAATGCTCCCCTGGACACCGCCGAAACCTGGGGTTCCAAGCTTAGCGAAGAGTCCAGGATCACACCCAAGCTGCGAACCTGCGTCTTCAGGGGGAGTGTAATTGGTTGAAATCAAATCAAATCATTTATTTCGGTCATTGACCAGCACAGAAAATAGTCACATTTTCATACAAACTTGGTATGTTTGGTACATTAAAAATATAAATATAACGACTGAAGCACAATATGGGTGAGGGAGCGGAAAGAAAGGGGAAACAGGGTAAAAACATACAATGCCCAGATCCATCACCAAATTGTAGATTCAGAGGAGAAGATTACTGGACACACAGTTAACTTTTGGGACTTCCATCCCAGAATCTGGTGCTGTTTGGTTCATCCACAGCAGTAATGACGCCACTACAACCACCATCCTCTCCCTTGTGCTTTTGAGCTTAGCCTACAGGAGGCTTACTATTGCAATGCAGTGGCTCTTAGTCTTTGCTGTCCCAGATATGGTGGACCACAACCTCCAGAAGCCACAGCATATATCAGGCGTCCTCAAACTTTTTAAACAGAGGGCCAGGTCACAGTCCCTCAAACTGTTGGAGGGCCGGATTTTAATTTGAAAACAACATGAATTAATTCCTATGCACATTGCACAAAACACTTAAAACAATACAATAATTAAAAATGAAGAACAAATTTAACAAATATAAATTTATTAGTATTTCAATGGGAAGTGTGGGCCTGCTTTTGGCTGATGATATAGGGTTGTTGTTGTTATTGTTGTGTGCTTTCAAGTAATTT
The DNA here is from genome assembly GCF_037176765.1 of Anolis sagrei. NCBI lineage: Eukaryota > Metazoa > Chordata > Lepidosauria > Squamata > Anolidae > Anolis > Anolis sagrei. The sequence continues at coordinate 16,868,231 of NC_090027.1, read as the reverse complement.
CAGACTTAGGTTGAAACTAAGCGAGGGCCGGGTAAATGACCTTGGAGGGCCGTATCCGGCCCCCGGGCCTTAGTTTGAGGACCCCTGCCATATATGGCCAAAAGGCCAGGGGGTTTAGAAGCTGAAGTCCAAGCTTGTTTTCTGCTTCCCTGGAGACTAGGACATGGAACAATGGTGTTGGGAATCAGCCTGTGTTTGTTTTTCAGCATCCTGATGTGGGAAATGGTGAGGGAAATGATGGTGCCAAGGCTGAGGTACAAGATAATGGTTTGGTTAATGATTTTCAGGCAGACAATTATAGAGAGGCCCCAGTGCAAAGGGCAGTTTCTCATGAGAATATTCCTGCTAGGCCTAGAAATTATAGTTAACTCCCTCTCTCTTTGAGCTCTCAAGATTTGGGTTTGGAAAACAATCGAACACCTGGGAATTTTAATGAGCAGCCAGATAGGGAGCTGAATAGGCGGATGGAGATTAGCCAGGATCAACAGCAAACTCAAATGATTTGGGATATAAGGTTTGCCTCAAGGGGAAAGCTGTTAGATCAGGCATCGTTTGGAAACCAAGTTCATGTGCTATGGAAATCCTGTTCAAGGGGTCTTGTTCCTGTGGAGTTTTTTTTTATCCTTTTGGATTGTCTTTGCATCCTGTTTGATTCCTGTCTGGATTAATGCTGTCTTGGATTGCTTTTATTACTTGTGTGGACATTGCTTTGTGTTACTGCTTTTTATGGACTGACTACTTTTTGGAACCTTCTTATTTTCTTACAAGCATTTATTTCTTCTGGCTATTTACTAAGCTTCAGTAAAAGAAGATTTGTTTCTTCACTCTTCGTGTGGTGTGTTTTAAAGTCAGAGGGCTTCTTCCTGACCTGGGGTGCAGCAAATGGTTTCAAACTATAGGAAAGAAGATTCCACCAGAACATTAGGAAGAACTTCCTAATGGTGAGAGCTGTTCAGCAGTGGAACTCTCTGCCCCGGAGTGTGGTGGAGGCTCCTTCTTTGGAGGTTTTTAAACAGAGGCTGGACGGTCATCTGTCGGGGGTGCTTTGAATGCGATTTTCCAGCTTCTTGGCAGGGGTTGGACTGGATGGCCCACGAGGTCTCTTCCAACTCAATGATTCTATATTTGGAAGCTGAAGTCCAAACCACTGCCAACATGAAGGAGATTGTCATTGGTCAGCAATTGTTGGCTCCTGCCCACTATCTCCTTGACAAATCAATGTATCAGTTAATCTGGGGAGGAAGAGAGGCTGGGAGTTGCAGGAACACCATCATCATGCAAGCCTTTCTCAATGGGAGAAAATATGGAATCAAAAAATTAAATATACTTATTCTTACGATGTGAAGGGAAAAAGTACTTAAAATGGTACATAGATGGTACATAACTCCCCAGAAAATTTCAAAATGTTATAAAAATGCATCAAATAAATGTTGGAAGTGTAATCACCAAGTAGGCACTTTTTTCATACCTGGTGGACCTGCTCATAAAGAGTTGTGGAACACCATTAAAAAAAGACATCCAAAAAATCCTAAAAGTACGAATTAAAAAAGAACCAGAGTTCTTTCTGTTAGGCATGCTCGACTTTGGAGGAGAGAAAAACAAAGAAAAATTATTCAGTCTGTTCAACACCTTCCAAGTCGCCCAGTCCTCTGTGTGCCCAGGGGGGAGTTTCTCATTTGGTATCAGCCATTGGTTGAAGTTCTGGGTTTGAGCCTGCCACTTTCGGACTCTCGCTTGCTGAGGTGTTCCAGAGAGTGTCTCTGTAGATCTTAGAAAACAATTTCTAGATTTAATTCGTAGACGTGCTGGCTGATACCCAAACAGGGGATGAGCTGGAGATGTCTCTGCCTTGGTCCTTTCACTATTGGCTGCTACTTCCCGGCGGATGTCAGGTGGTGCAGTGTAATTTCTCCAGTGGTGTAGGGTGCAGACACCCCGTGATAATGCAGCATGTCTAATTAAGAGCCACATCTACTGTTTTAGTGTTGTGAGATGTGTTCCACACTGGGCATGCGTACTCAGCAGCAGAGTAGCATAGTGCAAGAGCAGATGTCTTCATTGTGTCTGGTTGTGATCCCCAGGTTGTGCCAGTCAGCTTTCGTATGATATTGTTTCTAGCACCCACTTTTTGCTTGATGTTCAGGCAGTGCTTCTTAATGATAAGCTAGCAATTAATGAATAGTGGTAGTTAAAGAGCACATTCTAACGATTATATCTGCATTTGATTTATTATAATATTCCCATCCAAACCCAAGTAATGAAGGTGTAGGCGTTACTTTTCATTCAACCCTCATATGTAACAACAGTTCTATCCATTCCCCTAAAAGGTCTTAAGATTTAAATCTTATTTAAGGGGCGTTTTACTGAATATATTTCAAAAGCCAGAACCAAGTATAGAAGAGAATGGTCTTGGAACGCAGGAGAATACCACCCCCACATTTGGCCGTGGTCCACTCATTCAGCTGCTTGGCTGGTTTATCTATCATGTTTTGATTTCTCTAATTGGATAATACAAGAAAATTGTATTGTTCACACACCTAGGTGACAAGACACCTGAATAAAACAAAGTGGTTAATTGTCTGAGATGGTTATAAAAGCCTTGACAATTTGGCCTAACATTGAAATTCACAGAAGACCGATTGGCCAGGGGCATTCCTTGATTTTGTCTTTGGTGCTTTGCTTGCTTCTTAATAAAATCTTGTCATTATATTAGTGGCAAGTGTGCTTATTGTTTCTGAATCCAAAAATCCAGTTGGGAATGGAAAGGGGATGCTTGGGGGAACAGGAGCAAGGTGAGGGGCAGAATTCCCCGAAGTTGGAGCTTTGGAGCCAGGAAGGGAGAAAATGGTGTCATATATATTTGGTAGGCCTGGGTAACAACGGAAAAATTTGTTTCCAAAATCGATTCGTTTTTTGGGGTTTTTTGCGTTTCGATATTTAAAAGAATTCCGAAATTTTCCTTTAAAAAAGTTCGATATTTACGAAATTTCGTAAATGGTAAAAAAATTACGAAACAATAACGAAACAATAACGAAATCGATTCGTTAATGGCGGCCGCGATCGCGCAATACGCTAAAAAAACTTCTGAAGCTTCCCTCTCCCTCTGTTGTTGACTGTTGGTGTGATATTATATATTTTTTTCACTAATTAAACAAAAAACAACTATAAAACTTGCCCCAGACATGCGGAAATAATAACGAAACGACCTCAAACCAATAACGAAACGCATACATAACGAAATACGAAGCATTTACGAAATGAATTGAGAAATGCGTTTCGTTTTTAAGTTGCTCCAGAATGGTTCGTTATCGCTTCGTTAACAAAAAAAATAACAAATTTTTAACGAATTACGAATTAACGAAACGAAACCGCCCAGCCCTAATATTTGGTGCCAAGCAATGGGATCAAATAGGATCTGCTCGAAACTCTGAGAATGTTGTGAAGAAACCTATTTGGTTAAGAAGGCGCCAAGACAAAAGCTTAAGTGGAGAGCTCACAGGGCTTATTTCTCAGACGTCAGAACCACAGACAAAGAGTTTAAAATAAGATAAGAGCAAGACATTTTAAACTTATCAGCCCAATACATATCCAAGTCCACATTTCAAATTTCTCAGCACGCTAAATTCTTTGGTAACATGAACTGAAGATGCTCTTTTTGTGTTATGTGGGAGCTAAGTAACATCTGGCTTCATTTTTACATGCTCAACTCTTGAATCTAGCTCCGAGCACTCTTGGAAATCTTGTTCATGCGAAATAAAAGAGAAAGCTGACGGATGTCATTTCAAAACATGCAGATTTCATGGGAAAAGTAGACTTCTACCTCTAAACCCTATTATAAGTAAATGGGATGGAGCTGTCGCTAGGCATGTGACAGCTCCACCTTGCCAACGTTGCTCTTAAGGGAGTCTTAATCATAAGACAGAACATTATATAGAATTGTTTCATTATAATTCTAGTAGCCCATTCAAAACAAACAAGGTACCTGAGAAAGGCCTGAATGATTTTTTTGGAAATATTTTTATTCACGGGTTTTATAAAGTTGAAAAGAAGATATGATTTTTACATTGAAAGTGGAGAACATTGTTGTTATAGATAAGAGAATAGTAGGAAAAGAGAAGATAACATGGGAAAAGGGGAAATAGCCCCGAAAAAAAGAGAAATAAAAAAAGAAAAAGAAAAAAAATGTTGTTGATTTCCCTCTAATCTTTGTTGGTCTTTAGTATCTTATTTCTATAGTTATAAAAAAGTGATTTACTCCCCCACTATTTCTTCTTTAGTTGTAGTTTACTTTTCAAATAATGATCTCTATTTTACATTGTTTAAAATAGTCTTTTACCAGGTCCCAATTTGTATATTTCTTCGATGATCCTTATGTCAGTTCATCCATGTTCATTATCTCCATAATTTTGTTGTGCCATTCTTCCTTTTCTTTTATTCGCTACTTCCTAGCAAATACCCCTGTTTGGGTATCAGCCAGCACATCAACGACTTAAATCAAGAAACAGTTTTCTAAGATCGACAGAGACACTCGCTGGAACACCTCAGCAAGTGAGAGTCCAAAAGTGGCAGGCTCAACCCAGAAGTTCAATCAATGGCTGATACCAAATGAGAGACTCCCTCCTGGGATTAAAATGGAGCCGATCCGCCATTTTACGATTTTCGCGGATACGGGGATCTAAAAGGGAGATTCCCGTAGCCACGGTTTCAATTGACGCAGATCCGGCATCCCTGGGATACCGAGAAGGCATCCCAGGCAGGCTCACGGTTCCCCGGAGCCTAGAAAAAGGTTTATTTCATGCAATTGATAGTTCAGGCAAGGAAAAGACACAAAGTATCAAGCGGAAAAGTTAAAAGTTACGATTTTCAAGTACTTTTATGTTAGGGCCAGGGGAAAAGTGATGGAAAGACACGGAGGCTGAGTGCAGTCCTAGTTTTCAACTGTCTGTTGGGGCACATTTCATCAGTTTGTCCCAATCATGGCTTCCAGGAACTGCGGAACTCTCCGCTGCGGGTCAAATCAATTTGAAGGCGGGGGCCTCCGCTGCCCTCGACGACAGGAGGCATTACTTTTCATTCAACCCTAGTATCAAACTTATCTCCAAAGTCTTCTACAGTGTTTCTCTCATAGTCCAAAAAAGTTCCTGTTAGTTGTAAATGTGCCAGTCTTTTTGTTGTTTTGATGCAATAGAAGGCAACGTGTTGAATCTTGTATTGGGGAGGCAAAAGATATTGTGCATGCAAATGAAACGGAGGGAGCAGTCTTGCGACTGGGTACGATCTCTTATGAGGAGGAGTAGGAGACGGTCTTGTGTAGCAGCAGTCAGCACTCCAAAGGCTGAAACATTTTATGTGTAGGAGTAAAACTGAATAATTGAATGGAAAGGAGGGCAGACCTGGTAGAATGGATGGCACTCTGCAATCTGTACATATCTGAAATGGCAGTGTTGTGCAAAAACATGCATTTCACGTATTTATTCAGAATCCCAGTACAGATTAGCCTGATCAGAGCTCAGCTGCTTTCTATTCCCGCAGAGTGTCCCTTTGACGGTGTGTTTCGAAGAACACTTGGGGGGAGCGAAGAATTATGGGATGGCAGAAAATGACTAGGTGAAAGCAATTCTCATCCTTCCCCCCTCCCTCAATGGCTCCACGGTGGTGTCCGATATGGAACAATTTTCTACTTAAGCAGATTGTTTTTATATACAGGCTTTTGAAATCAGAAACATTACATTTAATCAAGCATCTGCCTGGAATAAACCCTAAAGGTGGAATTCGTTTTCATTGATCCCCCTCCCCTGCTATGCTTATGATGTCTTGTTGAGCCGATGCTGCACCGAACAGGGATACAAGTGTGTTAGTCTGTGTATAGGATTTCTAAATACAGTAGAGTCTTGTTTATCCAACATAAACTGGCCGGCAGAACGTTGGATAAGCAAAAAATGTTGGATAATAAGGAGGGATTAAGGGAAAGCCTATTAAATGTCAAATTACATTATGATTTTACAAAGTAAGCACCAAAACATCATATTTTACAACAAATCAACAGAAAAAGCAGTTCAATACAAAGTAACATTATGTAGTAATTACTGTATTTATTAGGCTTGGGCGGTTTCGTTCGTTAATTTCGTAATTCGTTATTAATTCGTATTTAAATTAGCTTACGATCCAATATTGAGCCATGCAGGAATAGTGTGAGGAGTAAATTAGATTCGAAACAATTTTTTCAATTTATTTCGTAATTATTTAGTAATTATTTCGTTATTATTTCGTAATTATTTCGAAATTATTTTGTAATTATTTCCACATGTCTGGTGCAAGTTTTATAGTTGTTGTTTGTTTTATCGCACCAACAGTCAACAACAGAGGGAGAGGGAAGCTTCAGAAGTTCCCCCTGTCCCATTTGGAGGTTTTTTTAGCATATTGTGCAATCGCGTCCGCCATTAACGAATCGATTCGTAATTTTATGAAATTTCGTAAATTTCGAAATTTTTAAAAGCAAAATTTCGGAATTCTTAAAAAAAAAGAAACGCGATGGACTCCTAAAAACGAACCGAGTTTAGAAACACATTTTTCCGTTATTACCCAGGCCTAGTATTTATGAATTTAGCACCAAAACATTGCAATGTATCTGGGCAGAATCTGAGCAGAAAGCAGACTGTATTGGATAATACAGAATGTTGGATGAGTGAAGGTATACATATAATATTGATAATGATATTATAATGTAATACAATATAATAATAATAATAATAATGCAATATAAGACTAATATTTTTATGGTATAAGCAATATTAGTAATGATATGCGGCAGGTACTGGCTTGTTCAGTAGACCCTCCTCTACAGTTCCATTTCAGTGGGAAGCCTTAGCATTGAATGGTTGTGTTGTTAAAGTGTGAAGTATGGAACCCTGCGCACATGGTCGGTCAATGTGACTTAAGCAACGTGCAGTCATTGAATTCTTGACAGCAGAAGGTGTCACCCCAAAGGGGATTCATCAGAGAATGCAAGCTGTTTATAGTGATTGTGTTGATGTGAATACTGTGTGTTGTTGGGTGAGTAAGTTTAAACATGTTGAGGTGGGAACATCTGACTTGCGTGGCAAACAAAGACTTGGACGTCCTGTGATAGCAACCACTGAGTTTCACAAGCAAAAGGTGGACAGATTGATTCAGGACAATTGTCGTATCACTCAGAGAGAAATTTCAAGCATAATTGGCATTTTACAAGAATGTCTGGGTCGCATTATTGCTTTGCTTGGCTGTTATAAAATCTGTGCACGATGGGTACCCAGGATGCTGACACCTGAAATGAAAGCACACAGAACTTCAGAGACAGGATCTTACCACCATATGGCATCCTCTATACAGTCCAGATTTAGCACCGTCTGACTTCCATCTCTTCCCGATAATGAAAGAAGATCTGTTGGAACATCATTATGCTTCTGATGAAGACATTGAGAGAACTGTGAGATGCTGGTTGTAGAAATAGAGTGTTGACTTCTTCCGTGACGGCTTCAGAAAACTTGTTCATTGTTGGCAGAAATGTATCCAATTGTCCGGTGATTATGTGGAAAAGTGAATAGTGGTAGCTAAAGAGCACATTCTAAGGATTATTTCTGCGTTTGATTTATTAAAACATTCCCCTCCAAACCCAAGTAACGAAGGTGGAGGCATTACTTTTCATTCAATCCTCGTAATATTCTTTTTTTTTTCATATCAGAAGCGACTTGAGAAACTGCATCATAGCATTATAATGCAATACAATAAAATACTAATAATAATACACTATAATGCAATATAGTATGGGAATGTATATTACTAATATTGCGCTATGCTAATAATATAATATATTGAATTTACACATAACTTGTAAGCCACTCTGAGTCCCCTTCGGGGTGAGAAGGGCAGCATATAAATGTCGTAAATAATAAATAAATATATTGTCGAAGGCTTTCATGGCCGGAATCACTGGGTTGTTGTAGGTTTTTTCGGGCTATATGGAGAGAATGCCTCTAGACCATGGCCATGGCAGTTTGGGTGTGATCCTGGACTCATCGCTGAGCCTGGAACCCCAGGTTTCGGCGGTGACCAGGGGAGCATTCGCACAGTTAAAACCCGTGCGCCAACTGCGCCCGTACCTTGGGAAGTCTGACTTGGCCACGGTAGTCCACGCTCTGGTTACATCCCGTTTAGACTACTGCAACGCTCTCTACGTGGGGTTGCCTTTGAAGACGGCCCGGAAGCTCCAATTAGTCCAACGTTCGGCAGCCATGATACTAACAGGAGCGGAGCGCAGGGAGCATACAACTCCTCTGCTGCACCAGCTCCACTGGCTGCCGATTTGCTACCGGGCTCAATTCAAAGTGCTGGCGTTGGCCTTTAAAGCCCTAAACGGTTCTGGCCCAACCTACCTATCCGAACGTATCTTGGCCTATCAGCCCACCAGGACCCTAAGATCTTCTGGGGAGGCCCTGCTCTCTATCCCGCCTGCTTCACAGGTGCGGCTGGTGGGGACGAGAGACAGGGCCTTTTCTGTGGTGGCCCCTCGGCTATGGAACGCCCTTCCCATGGAGGTAAGATCAGCCCCCTCGCTGATGGTGTTCCGTAGAAGATTAAAAACCTGGGTGTTCGAACAGGCATTTGGTTAATTCGGTGCAATGAATGTAATGATTAAAGGATTGGTAATATGGACGACGAAACTGGATCACGATTTTAGTCAGGAGATGCATTGGATTGTTATTGATGTGCGAATATTGTGTATTATGCTTTTATGGTTTTAAATTGTATACTGTTGACTGTTGTATTTTGTTGTAAACCGCGTTGAGTCGCCGGCTAGGCTGAGAAATAGCGGTATACAAGTATAGCAAATAAATAAATAAATATAGCCTGAAAAAAACCTACAACAACCCAATAAATAAATAAATAAAGTTGAATAAGTGAAACTCTAGTGTATATTTTGTGAATATTTCCGGTTCATGCTCTCTGAGGGTCGCGCACAGTTTGCATTTCAGATTTTGCACTGTTGTCGAGATTGGAAAGAGAGGGAGTCTTCCATTGCCGGATCTCTAGGGCCATGCATTCCTACTGCAGAAAGCATGCCGAAAGGATCTTCCAGATACGCTGTGGAATAGCAAGCAGAGTAGAATCTCTGCAGTATAGTGAATATATTGAAAGAGATATACATCTCTGCTCAGGCACATGGGAAATCTCTTCTGGAGAAGATGTGTGCCCCTAATGCAAACCGCACACACACACAAACCAGATCTCAATGTTCCCCACCTATCAAGAAATGGATGCCCATGTTTGTCTTCAGTTCCTTGCGCTATCTTCAGCTCTGGCTCTAAGCCAGTAATCTGTGTAGTGACCACAAAGCTGCTTTGAACAATGCTCTCTGCCTCCTGCATGGTGTTCCTTTTTTGCCCTTTTGACAGCCGCACAGGCCATAGACAAAGCTCCATTCATCCCCATCCAAGGAGGGCCCTCTTTTGCCGGTCCTGGCCCGGCAGCAGCGGGATGCGAGTGGAGTTTTCTTCCTGATGCACATTGGCGGATCTCCCCCCATAACAGCTGCAGTCCAGCTGCTGGCAACCCTGCTGCGGAGAGTGCTAAACCTCTCAAGGGTCAGAACTGTGGTATGTCGGTCTCCATAGCAACCAGCCGATGGGCTACTTTCTCAGAACAATCCCCCTCCTCAGGCCGAGTCGGGGAGAGTTAGCTCAGCCGTTGGGTATGCGTCTTGGGGAGCGCTGGGTTAGCCAGGTCTAAGGGGCGTAGCTTTCCAATTTCTCCTTAACCCTTAAGGTAAAAGTGGGGGGGGGGGGATATATACAGCGATGAAAGGGTGTTTGTTGCACACTCTTTCTTTTTTTGGCACATATTTGCTACATTGGATAAAGAGATTTCGATGGAAGGAGACATACACATGCTGCCTCTGTTTGCATGCTGATGCTCAAAAGGCTAAATGCAATTGCAACTGTGTTTGACCTTTGATAGACACCTGGATAGCAGAGCCAGTGGTCAGCAGTCAAATGGCATGAAAAGCCTAAAAGGGAGAGTATGGACTGAAATGCATTTTGGCATCCCTCTCAATTTAGTTTAAATTTGCAACACTCAATGTTTCGTTTGAATATACAACACCACAATTACATACCTTCTGGCTTTTTGGCATGGCCTTGAACAGCATGCTGCTGATAAAAGGTTGGGGAAGCCAAAGAAACCAAAATGCTTTTCCAGACCTTGCCAAAAAATATGCACCTTTCCCGCCGATAAAGGATCGCAGCAGGAGCGGTCCCCAGGCCAGCTGCCAAGGCGCATTAGATATTGGGTTCAAATCCCAGGCAGGCCCATAAAGTTTATGTAGTCTCCTTGAGGCAATTACATCTTAGCCTGCCTCACTGTATTTTTGTGTCAATCAGACCACGTGGTGAGGGTGGAACCGTGTAGAACACTTTTGGCTTTAGTAGATGAATACAATTAAATTGCACATATATATATCTATATATATATAAATGCGCTGTGCATAATGAGTTCCTTAAAAACAAAAGAACCAATGAACGAAATCACACCAAATTTAGCAACAAAAGGTCTCATAACACAAGGAGTGACCATTACTCAAAAAATTATGATTTTGTCATTTGGGAGTTGTAGCTGCTGGGATTTATAGTTCACTTACAATCAAAGAGCATTCTGAACTCCACCAATGAATTAAACCAAAGGTGACACACAGGATTCCCATGACCAACGGAAAACACTAGAAGGGTTTGGTGGGCATTGACCTTGAGTTTGGGAGTTGTAGTTCACCTATATCCAGAGACCACTGTGGACTCAAACAATGATGGATCTGGACCAAACTTCGCACAAATATTCCATATGCCCAAATATGAACACAGATTGAGTTTGGGGGAAATAGACCTTGTAGTTCCTGGGATTTATAGTTCACCTACAATCAAAGAGCATTTTGATCCCCACAAATGACAGATTTGGGGCAAACTTCCCACACAGAAGCCCCATGACCAACAGAAAATACTTAAGATCATCCAGTCCAACTCCCTTCACCAGGGCAAGAAAACATAATCAAAGCCCTCCTAACAAAGAGCCATTCAGCCATAGATATAGATAGATATATATGATTCACACACAGAGAGATATAATATCCTAGATTTGAAAGAGACCCCTAAAGAAGGACAATATATGTTGCATGTTTCTGAGTAGGCAAACCAAACAATCTCCACATCAACACTGACAAAGAAACAGCAAGAAATACTGCTTTACCTACAAGCATAAAGGAATTACATATATTAAAAACCAGCACTTTCTCATTACTTTATTTTCCAGATCACCAGACTCGGCCACAGCAACGCGTGGCAGGGGACAGCTAGTATATATATATATATAGAGAGAGAGAGAGAGAGAGAGAGAGAGAGAGAGAGAATGATATATTCTAGTGATCTTCCAAGATTTCTCATTTTAACGCTAATCCGGTACCCATTAACCTGGGAGTAAGTTCTGGGAAACTAATTTCGATTTAGTTATTTATGACATTTACAGCCCACCTTTCTCAACCATACGGCGACTCAAGGCGGGTTACAGTCAAAAGGCCGAACAGGGCATAGGGTTACAGCCTGTGTTGGATGGGGTTACACTCCCCCTGAATACACAGGTTCGTAGCTTGGGAGTGATCCTGGACTCATCGCTGAGCCTGGAACTCCAGGTCTCAGCGGTGGCCGGGAAAGCTTGTGCGCCAGCTGTGCCCGTACCTTGGGAAGTCTGATCTGGTCACAGTGGTCCACACTCTGGTTACATCCTGAATAGATTACTGCAATGCACTCTATATATATTGTCGTGTCAGGAGCAGCTTGAGAAACTGCAAGTCGCTTCTGGTGTGAGAGAATTGGCTGTCTGCAAGGACGTTGCCCAGGGGACGCCCAGATGATTTGATGTTTTTATCATCCTTGTGGGAGGCTTCTCTCATGTCTCCGCATGAGGAGCTGGAGCTGATAGAGGGAGCTCATCCGCCTCCCCCCGGATTTGAACCCGCGACCTGTCGGTTTTCAGTCCTGCCGGCACAGGGGTTTAACCCACTGCGCCACCGGGGGCTCCACAATGCACTCTATGTGGGGTTGCCTTTGAAGACTGTTCGGAAACTTCAGTTAGTCCAACGGGCGGCAGCCAGATTGCTCACTGGAGCATCGTACAGGGAGCACACCACCCCCTTGTTATGTCAACTCCACTGGCTGCCGGTCCATTGCTGAGGACAATTCAAAGTGCTGGTCTTGGCCTATAAAGCCCTATATGGCTCCAGCCCAGCTTACTTGTACAAACATATCTCCCTCTACGTTCCGCCTCGTAGTCTAAGATCCACCGGGAAGGCCCTACTCTTGGTCTCACCAGTTTCGCAAACACAGCTGGTGGGGATGAGGGACAGGGCTTCTCGGTGGTGACCCCCTGCCTGTGGAATTCGCTCCCCAGTGAAATTAGATCGCCGTCCTTCCTGCTTTCTTTCAGGAGAAAACTGAAGACGTGGTTGTGGAACCAAGCTTTTGGCTAATGGCACCTGAACACTGAATTGGACCATACGATTGTTATAATGGAAATGGCTTTACGATTGTATAACTAATGTTTGTTTTAATCCATTGTATTGTGTGTTTTTATCCTGTTATTATAATTGTAATTATTGCGGCATCGAATTGTTGCCATTGTTAGCCACTCTGAGTCCCCCTGCGGGGGTGAGAAGAGCGGGGTAGAAATGTTGTAAATAAAATAAATAAATAAAATACAGATTGACGCAATTCGATGCCATGCATTCATAAAAGTGCAATTAAAAACAGTAAATAATATATACATATATAAAAACTATTAAAATATGTAGTCATCGATGTCATCGTTTTCCAGTAACATCGTCCAGCCATTCCAAGTTCATCATTCATAGTTTCATGTTATCTATTCCGCTGCATTCTCAAAAGCTTGCTCAATGTATAAATCCTTGTGGCACAGTGTATAAACCCTTATGCTGGCTGAACTGAAGACTGGAAGGTCAGCGGTTTGAATCTGAGAAACAAAGGTGAGCTCCCATCTGTAAGCCTGAGCTTACCCATCCAGGGACATGAGAAAAGCCTCCCACAGGTTGGTAACATGTCCAGCCATCCCCTGGGCAACATGCTTGCAGATGGCTGATTCTCTCACACCAGAAGCGACTTGCAGTGTATTCTCTGACACAATAAAAAACAAATTCCGCAGAGTCAGCAGTCAATAAATGTCATAAAATGCTAGATCAATACAACAGGTAAGAGAAAGGCACACCTCAATTCCTTTTTCGTCGTGCAGCACAGCCATGGAGAAGGATATTCATATGTAAGTTCAGGCACCTTCTTATACTAGTAAGCCGAACAGAAAAAGTCTGACTACAGTCTGGGAGAAAACAGGGCCATGTTAATCTAAAAACCTTCTGTTGGAGTAAGAGTTTTGCACCTGGAACCCTTTTTATTCTGTTCTGTTATGAAAAAGTGACATGATAGAACCATTATATCCCAATTTCCTTACAGATATTCCTCGGGACGTTCAGGACACAAATTCTGAGGCCCCGTCTGAATTGGGACAGTTAGTGGATAGTGGATAGATCAGTGGTGTCCATGACATTGTATGGCATGCTGTTGTGCTATCTCAATGGGTCTGCTGCTCCTGTCATTTCAGTGGAGTATAATGCTGAAGAATTCAAAAACAATGGGAAGATCTGAGTGCCTAAATGATGGTGTGTGGGTTTGTTCTTGCCTTTGCAGTTCATACTGTCAAGCTTGTTCACAACCTCACAGTACCAATTTTGCAGAATAATTGCAAGATGTCCACTGGCTATAGTCTGTCATCTTTTCTGTTCATGAAAATGATATCCAAATTATGTTGATTACATGCAGCTAACATATGCAAATGAGCCACATTTTCTACTGCACATAATGGTAGTTTTCTGATGAGGTTTAACAATTTGGCATCTACAAAAAACTACTATAGAGGTGGACCTCAGTTCTCTAGGGTGAGAGTTGGTAATTTTCCAGAAATTATTCAGGGTTGAAAAAGCAGAGCTTGAATAATAAATAATAATAATTCCCAGAATCCCCCAGCCATCATGATTACAGACTAGGGGATTCTAGGAATTGTAAACCAAAACATAATTTCTCTATACAGTAGGGTCTCACTTATCCAACTTTTGCTCATCCAACGTTCTGTATTATCCAACGCAGTCTGCCTCCCGCCCAGATCCACAGCTGATTTATTTATTTATTTATTTACCGTATTTATATTCCGCCTTTCTCACCCCGCAGGGGACTCAGGGCGGATTACAATGTACATGTACATGGCAAACATTCAATGTCATAGACACAATGCCATATATAGACAGACACTCAGAGGTTATTTAACATTCCAGCTTCTGGCCACCAGGGGAGCTGTCGCTTCACCGTCCATTTGTGACACTGATGAAGTACTTCCTCATTCTCATACTTCCTGGAGATTTTTATGGCCTCGCAAATCAGTTAAATTAGCCTCCCCGCATAAGTGGTACCTAAATTTCCTACTTAACAGATGCAACTGTCTTTCGGGCTGCAAAGGTCAACAACAAGCTACACGATTTTGGTCGGAAGCTCACTCCAACCAGGCTGGCTTCGAACTCATGACCTTTCAGTCAGTAGTGATCTTACTGCAGCTGACTCCCAGCCAGCTGCCCCACAGTCCCAGTGCAGTCCCAGTCCCATTGCAATGTTTTGGTGCTAAATTCATAAATACAATAATTATTACATAACATTACCGTGTATTGAACTGCTTTTTCTGTTGATTTGTTGTAAAACATGATTTATATTTTATCACACGAGGAGCGAACCCAGGATACAGTTGTGATGTGTTTCAGAAAACACAAAGTTTAAAAACTTGGCATTATACTAAATGTCCTTTTGACCAGTAGCAGGTCATTTGGAGTGCCTCTGGTGTTGCTATAAGAAGGTCCTCCATTGTGCATGTGGCAAGGCTCAGGCTGCATTGTAATAGGTGGTCTGTGGTTTGTTCTTCTCCACACTCGCATGTTGTGAACTCCACTTTGTGGCCCCATTTCTTAAGGTTGGCTCTGCATCTCGTGATGCCAGAACACAATCTGTTCAGCAACTTCCAAGTTGCCCAGTCTTTTGTGTGCCTAGGAGCAAGTCTCTCATTTGGTATCATCTGTGGATTGAGGTTCTGAGTTTTAGCCTGCCACTTTTGGACTCTCACTTGCTGAGGTGTTCCTGCAAATATCCTGCAGATCTTAGAAAGCTATTTCTTGATTTAAGGTATTGGCATGCTTATCCGAACGGGGGATGGGCCAGGAATGTCACTGCCTTGGTCCTTTCACTATTGGTTGTTACTTCCTGGCAGATGTCAAGTGGTGCAATACCGGCTAAACAGTGTAATTTCTCCAGTGGTTTAGGGTGCAGACAGCCTGTGATAATGCAACATGTCTCATTAAGAGCCACATCCACTGTTTTAGCGTGGTGAGATGTGTTCCACACTGGGCATGCATACTCAGTAGCAAAGTGCAAAGGCAGATGTGCTTAATCTGTAAAATCCTAATGTAATTTGACGTTTATTCCTCCTTATTATCCAACATTTTTGCTTATCCAACATTCTGCCGGCCCATTTATGTTGGATAAGCAAGACTCTATTGTACTAAAAATTGTAATGATGATAATTCTGAACCGCACTTGAGAAAAGAGCCAGTTTCATACCAGGGTATCTTTGGAAAATATTAACTAAACAGAGTCCAGTGGAATGCTATGAATGTTGGTATAGCAGATTCTTAAGGATGAGCATTTGGAAGGGAATGAAAATATAGATCATATATTTAGTCATGGCGATTATCTTCCACAAAAGATCTTAGCTGAAGCTCCTCTTGCAATGCTGTGACAAATGCTGCCAGTTGCAGTCAGACACCATGTAAAGAGGTTAATATCAAGGAGCAGAAGGAAAGTTGTATACATCTGGATTATTGCTCCCACATTGCTGTGTAAGGAAGTTATGATATTAATGTTTTCTTCTTGAATAAGTAGGTTAAACAACGATTAATGTTGAAAACAGTCAGTCAACATGTCTGGCGCGATATTAAAAATGTACTGGGCACAATGGCTCTTGTCCAGAGCTTGGAAATGTTACTCCTATAATCTCACGGTCAACATGGCCAGTGCATAGCCGGCAACATTTCAAAAATGAAACTGGGATTTGCGTAGCACAAAACAAAACACCAAACTGCCATTGAGAAGGCAAAAGCAATTTGCTTTTGCTTCAGACTTATGCTAGACTCAATCCCCTCCCCTTCTTTCCCCCCTACCTTTTCAGTTTGAACTCAGACCCCTTCTATACAGCCATATAAAATCCAGATTATCTACTTTGAACTGGATTATATGTCAGTGTAGACCAGGGGTCCTCAAACTTTTTAAACAGAGGGCCAGGTCACAGTCCCTCAAATCGTTGGAGGGCCGGATTATAATTTGAAAAAAAAAATGAATGAATTCCTAAGAACACTGCGCAGATCTTATTTGTAGTGCAAAAAAAAAACACTTAAAAACAATACAATAAGGAAAATGAAGAACAATTTTAACAAATATACTCTTAGTATTTCAATAGGAAGTGTGGGCCTGCTTTTGGCTGATGAGATAGGATTGTTGTTGTTGTTGTTGTTGTTGTGCGCTTTCAAGTCTTTCAGACTTAGGTTAACCCTGAGCGAGGGCCAGGTAAATGACCTTGGAGGGCCAGATTCGGCCCTCAGGCCTTAGTTTGAGGACCCCTGGTGTAGACATAGGGCCCTTCCAGTCAGGCCCTATATCTCAGGATCTGATCCCAGAATATCTGCTTTTAATTGGATTATATGAGTCTCCACTGCCAGATAATCTGAAATAAGAAAATAATCTGGGATCAGTTCCTGGGATATAGGGGCAGTGTGGAAGTAAATCGCATAATGTAAATCACATAATGTGGATTATCTGCTTTGATAATCTGGATTATATGGCAGTTGAGGGGGCCTCGGTTTTCAGCCACTGAAATAAATTGAAGACAATGGGAGGAGAGAGAAACTGGGACATTTAACAAAACAGCTGAAGAAGTGGGAAGACAGAGGGCTAATTGTCCCTGCCAAACTTGGGCATTTTGAATATATTTCAGTGAAAAATGTGGAATTCAGATTTATGCTGTCTCCAGTCCCTACAGAGTCTTTGCTCTTGACCCTGATGCAGGTCAGACATCAGTTTACTTACTTACTTACTTACTTACTTACTTAGGCAATCCCTTGTTGTCCAAGTAGGATAGTCTTCCAAGATCGGTATACTGGCGGTGGGTACGTAGGTGACTGTGGAGCCCTATTCATGTTCTTCCACATTGAGGGCATTGGTGGAAGGAGGAAGGCGGTCCTGGTCAGGGTTGGCTTGGTGCGTCCTCCTTTTGGCACATTTCTCTCTTTCGGCCTCCATTTGTGCCTCTTCAAATTCTGCAGCACGACATCAGCAGCAAGTATTCATAGACAATCAGTGAGACTCACAGTTTGGCAGAGAACCCATCATCCCCACCCAGGAATCTCTTATCTTCCATTCTCCATCCCCTTGCTGTTTTTCTTCACTCTTAAATCATTAAGGGAACAGAGCTTGGAAACAGACTACATCCCACAGAATCCCTCAACCTGCATGTCCATTTGGTGAGGTTCTTTGGATTGTAGACTGAAAAATAATGTTTCCAAGTTCAAGTCTTCCAGTAGAAAAAAGAACATGATGGAAAGTAAGGGAATTTTCTTTTATACCCTGAACACACACAGGTAAACCAATCCTTCTATTGATTCCTTCAGTAGCTGAGTGACTGGCAGTAGGGGAATGCTTGGTTTACCTTTGTGGCTGCAGGCAAAGCTTCCAACCTATTAGTCACAACGTGCAACATTGTTGTGGCTGAGATGTGGTTTCTATTTTTCCCAGCTAGTGTAGTTGGTTCCTTTGACAAAATAGTTACTTCTCATATTTCTTTCACATGGGAGAAGGAAAGCATTCAAAGTGGTATCTTTCATCATCCCAGCCATAATCAAGTGGTACAGTTTGTTTTCCCCACCTCAGTCTGCCCCATGGGTAGATCCAACTTTTTCTCCGTTGCAGGAAAATGGGAGGATAAGAGAGCTGACATCTTTGCAAACAAAGTGGCTCAATGCAATGAAAGAACTGAACATACTACATGGTGTTCAGGGATGACAGCTTGCTCCTGACAAGGCTATTAAGAGTCAGTTTTAGCAGTTAAGAGTGTTAGTCTGAGACTTGGCAGATCCAACTTTTTGTCTTCCAATGAGCCATGAAACTCACCGAGCCAGGCCTCCTCTGTTCTTCCATCTGTCCTTTTCTGCCTGACCCACCTCATAGGGTATTCTGTCACTCCTTCTCACCTGTCACCAAGGAGGCTGTCCAGACCTTGAATCGGTGTTTGGCTGCTGTATCGGACTGGATGAGGGCTAACAAATTGAAATTGAATCCAGACAAGACAGAGGTCCTATTGGTCAGTCGTAAGGCCGAACAGGGAATAGGGTTACAGCCTGTGTTAGACGGGGTTACACTCCCCCTGAAGACGCAGGTTCGCAGCTTGGGAGTGATCCTGGACTCATCGCTGAGCCTGGAACCCCAGGTCTCAGCGGTGGCCGGGAGAGCTTTTGCACAATTAAAACTTGTGCACCAGTTGCGCCCGTTCCTTGGGAAGTCTGATCTGGCCACAGTGGTCCACGCTCTTGTTACATCCCGAATAGACTACTGCAACGCGCTCTACGTGGGGTTGCCCTTGAAGACGGTTCGGAAACTTCAACTGGTCCAGCGAGCGGCAGCTAGGCTGCTCACTGGGGCGACATACAGAGAGCACACCACCCCTCTGCTGTGTCAGCTCCACTGGCTGCCGGTTCAGTTCCGAGCCCAATTCAAGGTGCTGGTCTTGACCTATAAAACCCTGTACGGTTCCGGTCCAGCGTATCTGTCCGAACGTATCTCCCTCTACGTCCCACCACGGAATTTAAGATCATCTGAGGGGGCCCTGCTCTCGACTCCACCGCTTTCTCAAGCAAGGCTGGTGGGGACGAGGAGCAGGGCCTTCTCAGTGGTGGCCCCCCACCTGTGGAACTCACTCCCAGTGGATATCAGGGCATCGACATCACTCCTGTCCTTTAGGAGAAAGACAAAGACGTGGTTGTGGGACCAGGCCTTCGGGCAGTCTGCTAACTAGATAGGACAACCAGGCAATTAGGACCGGCAGGACTGATATATGTGGACTGATAAATGTGGAAGAAAACTCTGAACCATGAGATAGCGAACACTGACTGGCAAGAAGGAAGAAGTGGTTGTATCGGTTTGTATGAAATTTTACTGGTTTTATTGGTTTTAACGGTTTTAGATGCAATGTATTGTTGTTGTTGTTGTTTGCTAATTTGTTATTTTGTTTTATTGCTTATTATTGTGTATTATGTATGCTATGGGCATCGAATTGTGCCTTGGATGTGTAAGCCGCCCTGAGTCCCCTTCGGGGTGAGAAGGGCGGGGTAAAAGTAAACCAAATAAATAAATAAATAGGGTAGGTCTGAGGATAATATGAGAGGGACCTTACATGTATTGGAGAAAAGGTGGAGATTGATAGAAGGAAGGAAGGAAACCTCCTTGTACATCTATCTCCCATAAAGTTCCTTTTACTTTACAGCTGGAGAAAAAAAACAGTAGTTATGATATCCACAAGGTTAAGGCACAGGTAGCCCAGATTGTGAAATATATGAGGGTTGAATTTATTTTATTTATTTAAATATCCCGATCTTCTCAACCTCCGTAGAGGGACTCAGAATGAAAAGAAATGCCTCCAACTTCATAACTCCTCAACATTTGGCAGTACTGGTATGCGGCAGGTACTGGCTTGTTCAGAAGACTCTCCTCTACAGTTCCATTTTGGCGGGAAGCCTTAGCATTGAAAGGTTGTGTTGTTAAAGTGCAAAGTATGGAACCCTGCACAGACGGTCGGTCAATGCGACTTAAGCAATGTGCAGTCATTGAATTCTTGACAGCAGAAGGTGTCTCCCCAAAGGAGATTCATCAGAGAATGCAAGCTGTTTATAGTGATTGTGTTGATGTGAGTACTGTGCATTGGGCGAGTAAGTTTAAAGGTGTTGAGGTGGGAACATCTGACTTGTGTGACAAACAAAGAGTTGGACGTCCTGTGACAGCAACCACTGAGTTTCACAAGCAAAAGGTTGACAGATTGAATCAGGACAATCGTCGTATCACTCAGAGAGAAATTTCAAGCATAATCAGCATTTCACAAGAATGTCTGGGTCACATTATTGCTTTGCTTGGCTATTGGAAGATCTGTGCACGATGGGTTGCAGAAACAGAGTGTCGACTTCTTCCATGACAGCTTCAGAAAACTTGTTCATTGTTGGAAGAAATTTATCCAATTGTCTGGTGATTATGTGGAAAAGTGAATAGTGGTAGTTAAAGAGCACATTCTAAGGATTATTTCTGCGTTTGATTTATTAAATTATTCCCATCCAAACCCCAAGTAACAAAGGTGGAGACATTACTTTTCATTCAGCCCTCATATTTCCTACTTGCCTGTGTGAAAATTGCTGTTTCCACAGACAAGGCAAGTAATACTTGCCATTGAATTACTTATCTGTCTACAACAATGGTTCCCAACCTTTTTTTAGCCAGATACCACTTGACCGGGAACCACTTTGACCAGGGACCACTCTCCAACTTTAGTATCAAAGCATTATGAATCGGTTTTTGGTCAACTTTAGATTCTGTTTGGTTATTTGGGGTGCTGATTCAGAAAGTTGCATTGGATAAACCACATCAGCTCTGCTTTCTGATACGGAACAGTAGTCGGCAACTGCGCACCCACAAAAAACCATATTTAATAATCTAGAGCTGATGTGGTAGTAGTAATCTTTCGTGGGTAGTCAGCCTTTCCACTCCCAACATCCCCATTGCCTCAGCACTATAAGAGGGTTTCACGAGAGCAGTTGCTGTCATTGCCATGATGTAGCAATGGTGAGACCATGGACCATATTTTTGTTCTTGCAGACCACTGGTGGTCCATGGACCACAGGTTGGGAACCACTGGTCTGCAAGATCAATTTTCCATCTTGAGATCTTATGCTAACTGCGGAAAATATTAGAAACATTCAAGCTGTGCATTAAGCGTTCATAGACACAAGCATTGTGATTACGTGGAAGATATGGTGAAGCTAGAAATCAGTTTTATGCATTTTCGGGATATGTCTGAACACTCACCAGAGACTCAAACCAGTACTGTATCTCCTTAACTAGTGTCATCATGAGATCATCACTTTTGGCTTAGACCAAAGTTCAAAGAGGGCAAGGCTTTTTCTTTTTCAGCTGTTTGCCTTCAGCGTTTTCCAACTTTTGACTATTTTTGGACATGAATTAGTATGGTTTGTTTTGCATGACATAGCACAATGCTGATGACTGCTGATCTGAGAGCTAGAAAATGGGAGAGGCAACTGTGATGTGGAAGACATCATGGTGTAAAGGAAGTGGAGTATGGAAGAGAGGTGAGAAGAAAAAGGGAAAGCGAAGGGGTATTGAAAAGGAGAAAAACAAGGGGTAAGATGATGAAGAACAAATACAAGAAAACCAAAACAATGAGTGGAGGCAGGAAGAAATACAGTTGGCTTTCATGGCACTGGAACAATAAATCAACATATTTTTGTTTGAACTTTTAAAGGTTTTCCAAGTTACTGGACATACTTAGAAGGTAAGATTCTGCCTCTTTGGTAATTCATTTAAAGTTCAGACTAAAATCTCAAGTTGATTCATTGTTCCATGAGCATAGAAGTCCCTAGATGCTTGGGCAGAGATATTAACATTTGTAGGCTTGTTTAGAAGAATGAGGCATAACTCATTTGAAATGTTAAATTGCTTGCAATTGATTTCTTTTAACAATAATTCAGTCATGACTGAATTTCATTAGGATTGTAACTTATTGAGAGTTAGGACTTATCACACTAACCCACCATTCCGCTTCAGTCACATTATCATAGATAATGGATGGATACTAGGTTGGCACCCTAGATATCACATTTCTCTTCAATTGCGCAGTTGCGCTGATTCGCCATTCCATGGTTCTGCAATCATACTTCCACATAGAATCATAGAATCATAGAGTTGGAAGAGACCTCAAGGGCCATCCAGTCCAACCCCCTACCAAGAAGCAGGAAAATTGTATTCAAAGCACCCCCAACAGATGGCCATCCAGCTTCTGTTTAAAAGCTTCCAGAAACGAAGCCTCCACCACACTCCGGGGCAGAGAGTTCCACTGCTGAACGGCTCTCACAGTCAGGAAGTTCTTCCTCATGTTCAGATAGAATCTTCTTTCTTGTAGTCATAACCACGCCTTCCTGCACTACTGCCATTCCTTTATTTTGATCATTTCATATTTTAGTGCAATTCTGTAGTTTCAGCATTAAAAACAAAAAAATGGCAAAGATATGTACAAAATAGTCAGGCCCATACTATCTGTAGGAACGCATCTGTTTACAAACTGGCTCAAGCACTGCGATCTGCGGAGGAGGCCCTGCCCTCGGTCCACCCCTGTCTGAAGTATGGATGGTGGGAACGAGAGAGGGGGCCTTCTCTGTGATAGCTCCCCACCTAACTCCTTCCCAAAAGAACTAAAATCTGCCCCCTCTCTCCTTGCCTTGAAAACATTGCTAAAAACACATTTATGCACTTTGGTGTACGGAGAGGAGGAAGACTAATACGTCTTGACGTATATCATTGTCTAGATATATTAAATCTTATCTAGATACTGCAATTGATCTTAACTAGTAAGTTATTGGAAACCATCTTTCCTCTTAATCAGTTTGAGTTGTTTTAAGTGTCTTATTCTGTTTAAATTTATATTATGTGAGTATGTCTGCTAGGGTTATCAAGTTTTATTTTTTGGTTAATTTTTATTTGGTCTTAAGTGTACAGTTAGGCTGATTTATATTATTTGATGTGTCTTGTTTTGATGTAATCTGTTAATATGCTTCTTTGTTGGCACTGAATGTTTGCCATATGTGTTGGAAACTGCCCTGAGTCCCTTCGGGGAGAGAGGGCAGTCTACAAATAAAGTTGTTATTATTGTTGTTGTTATTATTATTATTATTATTATTATTATTATTTATAAGGAAAACAGCCAGCTTGGAAATAGCAAGAGGCAGAGGAGCAGAATCCTCCCCTTGATGTGTCATGTTGCTATCAGGATCCTGGCAGAGAACTAAAAGAAACCCATTGTATTAAGGGAGGTGTTGAGAATGTAGTGGGATTGGGAGATGTTGATGCATTTTCCTCCCAATAACAGATAGGGATGGGAGAATCTTGGACCAGAAGGTAAACCAGTAGCAGAATCTACATAGTGTCATGTGATAGGGACTATCAAATGGAGAAAAGGAAGCTGAGTATGCAAGAGAGGTAAAAATAAACCAAAAAGGAGGGGAATATAATACCTTGCCTGCTTCATATAATCAAGTCCATAATATCATTCCTTTTTCAGTATGGCACATCTTATTTAGTTTATTGTATAATTACAGGGTGAAAATTGTCACTTTATTGTACATACGTTTTGACCCATAGACAAATGGCAGTCTAATTGTCTTTCCTAATGCCGCAACCCCTTAACACAGTTCCTCATGTTGTGATGATCCCCAACCATAACATTATTTCCGTTGCTACTTCATAACTGTAATTTTGCTACTATTATGAATCATAATGTAAATATCTGATATGCAGGATGTATTTTCATTCACTGGACCAAATTTGGCACAGATACCAAATACGCTCAAATTTGATTACTGGTGGAATTGGGGAGGAGGATTGATTTTTGTCATTTGGGAGTTGTAGTTGGTGGGATTTACAATCAAAGGTCATTCTGAACCCCATCAACACTGGAATTGAACCAAACTTGGCACACACAACTCCCATGACCAACAGAAAATACTGGAAGAGTTTGGTGGGCATTGAACTTGAGTTTTGGAGTTGTAGTTACGTACATTCAGAGATCACTGTGGACTCACATAATGATGGATCCGGACCAAATTTGGCACAAATACTCAATATGTCCAAATGTGAACACTGATGGAATTTGGGGAAAATAGACCTTGACATTTGGGAGTTGTAGTTCCTGGGATTTATAGTTCACCTGCAACCAAAAAGCATTCTGAACCCCATCAACGATAGAATTGGACCAAACTTTCCACACAGAACCCTCCACGATCAACAGAAAATACTGTGTTTTCTGATGGTCTTTGGTGACCCCTCT
Organism: Anolis sagrei; assembly: GCF_037176765.1. Lineage (NCBI taxonomy): Eukaryota > Metazoa > Chordata > Lepidosauria > Squamata > Anolidae > Anolis > Anolis sagrei. The sequence goes on along the minus strand of NC_090027.1, from coordinate 16,843,901 downwards.
GACACCCCCTTTTTGACCTCCCCCCCTCCAGGGGTCCTGACTCCCAGGTTGAGAAAGCTGCTCCAATTGCTTAACAACGAGAAGTATGAGATTGAAATGAGACCTTTGTACTGTAACTCCTTACTTCATAAAAACAACTTTCCAAAATCTTGATCCGTAGGTAGTTGAAGGAATCATTGTTGATAATGAGGGTATTGAAGAACTGGAGGTCTCCAATCCTCCCATCTTTTGCTTTGTTTCCCAAACTGTTAGCAAAGGAATCCCAAACAACCTTGTTCCTACTAAAGAGAAATCCGTTCCACACATAAAGAATTCCTGGAATACGGTCTTTGAAAAAGATGCTGGATTTTGGTATCCTTTAGCCATATGAGCTATAAAACTTGTATATTTATTGCATTCTCTGAAATTGTGCCCAGAGATAAGTAGTACTCTATTCTAATGTGCCATTCTAATAATATAATATAATATAATTATAATATATTGTATATACATATAATATTTATAATATTATAATGTAACTAGCTGTCCCCTGCCACGCGTTGCTGTGGCCCAGTCTGTTGGTCTGGAAAATAAAGTAATGAGAAAGTGTTGGTTACTAATATATGTAATTTCTTTATGCTTGTGGGTAAACAGTATTTCTTGCTGTTTCTTTCTCAGTGTTGATGTGGAGAGTGTCTAGTTTGCCCACTCTGGAACATGCAACATATCATTGTCCTTCTTCAGGGGTCCCTTTCAAAGCTATGATACTATATCTCTCTGTGTGTGAATCATATCTATCTATATCTATGGCCGGATGGCTCTTCATCAGGAGGGCTTTGATTATGTTTTCTTGCCCTGGTGAAGGGAGTTGGACTGGATGCCCTTGAGTATTTTCCATTGGTCATGGGGGTTCTGTGTGGGAAGTTTGGCCCCATTCTGTCGTTGGTGGGGTTCAGAACACTCTTTGATTATAGGTGAATAATAAATCCCAATAACTACAACTCCCAAATGTCAAGGTCTATTTCTTCCAAACTCCATCTATGTTCATATTTGGGCATATGGAATATTTGTGCCATGTTTGGTCCAGATCCATCATTGTTTGAGTCTACAGTATTCTCTGGATGTAGGTGAACTACAACTCCCAAACTCAAGGTCAATGCCCACCAAACCCTTCCAGTATTTTCTGTTGGCCATGGGAGTTCTGTGTGCCAAGTTTGGTTCAATTCCATCATTGATGGAGTTCAGAATGCTCTTTGATTGTAGGTGAACTATACATCCCAGCAACTACAACTCCCAAATGACAAAATCATAATTTTTGAGTGATGGTCACTCCTTGTGTTGTGAGACATTTTGTTGCCAAATTTGGTGTGATTTCGTTTATTGGTTGTTTTGTTTTTAAGCCACTCATTACGACATGCGCATTTATATATATATAGATGTAATGCAATATAATAATAATAATAATAATAATAATAATAATATGATATTATAATTATATATTTATATTACATGTAATATTGCTAATAATATAACGACATAGTGGTACGGTGCAATATAGCAATGTTTAATGCTGATATTGTACTATGCTAATAATATAGTATATTGTATGTAATATATACCTTGTAAGCCGCTCTGAGTCCCCTTCGGGGTGAGAAGGGCAGCATATAAATGTCGTAAATAAATAAATAAATAAATAGTAGCCGAACCAAATGTTATCCTGATCCCAATGGTTGCAGCATGATTTTTTTATGATCTCTCTAATGAAACGGGTCAGTCCATAATGTAGTAATAGTGATCCCCTCTGTTAATCAAATGTATTTGTGCACATACATGCTCACGCCATAAATTGGGAAGGCGATGCACAGTTTGGTCATTGGCTTGGCCATATCAAACAGACACTAAGGAGGATAGGCTTTGCCCTCATTGATATGTTGTCGGTATTCAATGTGTCACCAAATGCCACAAAATTAAGAATTTCCCTTCCCTTGTGCAGTATTTTGTTCCTGACTGAATTGAACAATGCTGTTGCTATAGAAACAGCCTTTCCGGAAAAGGTCACTTGCAAGAAACTGTGTTTTAGGTGCAACTCAAGGAGATTATGAGGGATTAGCTAATTTATATATATATTTCTTTAAAGGAAATATTACGAGCGAATAATATCCAACTGAGCTGGAAGGTTCGCTCCGTAAATTAAAAACTCTGCGATAAAAGCTTTATTTTTGTCCTTTTCGCAGGGAAAAAAAATATATCTGGGAATGCAGCAGAGTGATATCTGAAATAATGATTGTGTGCGTGTGCGTGCGTGTTTTAACTTGGTTTTAATTAAACCTCAGTCAGGGCTGAGAAATGTGGTGCGAGGAGATAATTGCCATATTCCCAATGCAGTTTTTAAACTCTGGCTTTTGTAGGGATCTCCTGACAGGCTTGAACCTTTTTCCTGCAATGGCTCTGGCGTGAACTTGTGCCGTGTTTTTTCCTGCGTCCTTTGGGAGAGAAGGCCAAGGGAAGGATGGGAGAATGGGGCAGAGAGGGTCTGGGCAGGCGCAGTCGAGTGCGGAGGGCTGTGAAGCTTCATCGTTCCAAGGTTTTCACTCAGACATTTTAAACAGTGAAGACTAGGATAGACTACTGCAACGCACTCTACGTGGGGTTGCCTTTGAAGACTGCTTGGAAGCTTGAAATAGTCCAACAAGAGGCAGCCAGGTTAATAACTGGGGCGGCATACAGGGAGCATACAACGCCCATGTTACGCCAGCTCCACTGGCTGCCAGTTTGCTACTCGGCACAATTCAAAGTGCTGGCTCTGGCCTATAAAGCCTTAAACGGCCCCAGCCCAAATTACCTGTCCAAACACATCTCTCCCTATGAACCATCACGGAGATTCAGATCCCCTGGGGAGGCCCTGTTTGCCATCCCGCCAGTCACAGGCACGATTGGTGGGGACAAGAGAAGGGGCCTTCTCGGTGATGGCCCCCCAGCTATGGAACTCCCTTCGTGGTGAGGTCAGGTCGGGCCCCTCTCTCCTGTCCTTTAGAAGGATGGTAAACGAGGGCTGGGCGGTTTCGTTTGTTAATTTCGTAATTCGTTATTATTTCGTTTTTTTTTTTTTATATAACGATGCGATATTGAACCATTCAGGAGCAACTAAAAATCGAAACGATTTTTTCAATTCATTTCGTAATTGTTTCGTAATTGTTTCGTAATCGTTTTGTTATTACTTCTGTATGTCTGGTGCAAGTTTTATAGTTGTTGTTTGTTTTCTTAGTGATAAAAAAATAAATTATCACACCAACAGTCAACAACAGAGGGAGAGGGAAGCTTCAGAAGTTCCCCCTGTCCCATTTGGAGGTTTTTTAGCATATTGCGCAGTCGCGTCTGCCATTAACGAATCGATTCATAATTGTTTCGAAATCATTTTCGTAATTGTTTCGTAATTTCCAAAATTTCGTAAATTTCGAACTTTTTTAAAGAAAAATTTCGGAATTCTTTTAAAAAGCGAAACGCAAAAACTCCCTAAAAACTAATTGAGTTTAGAAACAAATTTTTCTGTGGTTACCCAGCCCTAGTAAAAACGTGGCTGTGGGACCAAGCTTTCGGGACAGGGTAATAAAGCAGCAATAGGAAAGATTACCAGGCCAATTAGATTTGACGCGTATGACTAGGACAGTTTTAAATGGTGTATTTTAATATTTTGATAAATGTTTTTAATGTTTCTGTATGTATATAAGAATTTGTGTCCCGGCATTGAATGTCTGCCGTATACATGCTTTGCTCTGCCCTGAGTCCCCTTTGGGGTGAGAAGGGTGGAATATAAATGTTTTAAATAAATAAATAATAAATAAGACCTTGCCATATATACTCATGTGTGACTTCACTTTATGTATAAGTCAACACGATTTGAGGTCAAAATTAGGATTTTGCTTTGACCCGTGGATAGGTTGAGGGTGAGACTATAAAACGGTATGGAGGTGGTATCTAACTCCCATTAGATTAAATCAGATTGATAAAAAAAATACTCAAATCAGTGTTGGAGAGGAAATAGGGACGTACCTTCATATGTGGTGGTTATGTAAAATTATACAAAAAAATTTGGGAAAGCGTATCCAAAGAAATAAGAGCAATTTTTTTTTTGGTCATGTCAGGAGCGATCTGGTGTGAGAGAATTGGCCGTCTGCAAGGACGTTGCCCAGGGAACGCCCGGATGATTTGATGTTTTTGTCATCCTTGTGGGAGGCTTCTCTCATGTCCCCGCATGATGAGCTGGAGCTGATAGAGGGAGCTCATCCGCCTCTCCCCGGATTTGAACCTGCGAAACGGACAGCTCTCCGCACCGGGGCCGGCTCCCCCCCCCCGGGGGGGGGGGCTTGCAATATTAAAATTAAAAGGTGGAATATGGAAACAGATTTCTGGAAAATATGGGGGAAATTATTGAGTATATTTTTAATGAGGGAATGGCCAGCAACAGAAACGACGACATTTTGCAATTGTGAAGCAACATGAGTTGGTTGGTCCTGGTGAAGGGGGCAAAAACTAAGGGGAAGGGGAAGAGGGGGAAATGGTATAATACCAATTATAAAGAAATAAAACATGTATAAATAGATAAAAGGTGTGTGGTAGAGATATACGTAGTATAAGTTGTAATGGAACTTATAAAAAAAGATAAGATATATGCTTAAAGATGTTTTTAATTTTTTTACTGTTCGATTGTATATAATATGACATATTCTTCTGTCTAAGATGTTGTAAAAAGAGGGAAGAATGTATTTTATTTATAAATTTATCAAACAAAATCTATAAGTATACATTATAGATTTTGTTTGATAAATTTATAAATAAAACTTTTAAAAAGAGGGTGAGACTTAGGAGCATATAACAAACAAATATGGTCTTGAGTTGTTGTGAGTTTGGCCATGTTGCAGAAGCATTCCCTCCTGATGTTTTGCCTGCATCTATGGCAGGCATTCTCAAAGGTTGTGAGGTCAGTTGGAAACTAGGAAAATCGGGTTTATATATCCACAAGCATGTGGACAATTTCAACAGAAAGGAAGAAACCATAAAATGAACAAAATCTGGCTACCGGTATTAATTATTAATAATAATAATAATATAATAATAACTTTATTTTTAAACCCCGTCTCCATCTCCCTTAAGGGACTAAAGGCGGTTTACAAAGGGACAAACCTAAGAATTACAAGTTAAAACAAGCACCATAAAATACAATCAACAATAACAAATCAATAAAAAAAAAACCACAATCAGGCAACATCATAAAAACAATATCATGGCTGAACAAAAATTGAGCAAAAATCATAACAGTAAATAAATAACACTTAAAAAAACATGGGAATTCCAGACAAGAAAACATCAGGACCAGCTAATCACCTCCCAACAAAGAATTCCCCAGGCAGTAAAAAGCCAGACCTTGAAACTGCTAGGCCATTAAATACTAATCAAGGTGGCCAATGGAAACATTAATACCTACCTCAAACAGACAAGAGTTCTTTCTCCCACTCTGGACATTCCACAGATATATGAACCCCATTTTCCTAGTTTCCAACAGACCTCACAACCTCTGAGGATGCCTCCCAAGGATGAAGGCGAAACATCAGGAGAAAATGCTTCTGGAACATGGCCATACAGCTCGGAAAACTCACAACAACCCAGTGATTCCGGTCATGAAGGCCTTCGATAATATATTAACTATGTCCCTGTCTTTTTAAAACTGCCATATTTAATCACAGAACACTGGCCAACACACATTTTGGTGCCTGTTTCTGGGTATATTTGAGCCTCCAGTGGCTCAATGGCTTAAACCCTTTTAGTGGCAGGACTGCTGACCCACTGGTTGGTGGTTTGAATCCATGGAGCGGGGTGCGCTCCCATCCCAGCTCTAGCTTCTCATGCGAGGACATGGGAGAAGCCTCCTACAGGATGGCAAAACATCAAACATCCAGGCATCCCCTGGGCAACGTCCTTGCAGACAGCCAATTCTCTCACACCAGAAGCAACTTGCAGTTTCTCAAGTCACTCCTGACACAAAAAATCCCTGCTGATTCCAACAATGCCACCAGTTTTCCCCACAGAACATATGTCATATACCAGTCTTCATCTGCTTGTCCATAGAAAACCATGATAACCATACCTAAGAAACTAGAGCTGATGGGATCTTATCAATGCAATTTTCTGAATCAGTGCCCCAAATAATATCCAAGAACAGGCTTAAAAACCAAGACTCCAAGAAATGTTGTTATTGCTAGGCAGCCTCCTGAACTCCTTGCTTTATATCACATAATTTTGACCTTAATGTTTTCCAGATCAGTTCTCCCATGGTAAAGAGTGACTCGAACTCCAATCCTGTCCACCACGTTGTTTCCAGTCCAAATCGAGCCATCCAATTTTTCGGACTTGACAAGCTGCACATCAGCTTTGCATCCTATCCACTGGGCTACACACTGAGTTCAAGGGATTGCCATTACTACCTCTTGCCAGCTGAAGAACAATCCGTTTAAAAGTACGCTTCAGGTAAGAATCTTCGGCTGAATCGTTATTAATGTGCACAAGAGTGAAAAGTAATAGTACCATCAACCAATTTTATAGAACTAATAATTTAGAAAGATCCTGCTCCTCCTATTTGCACCTGAGCTAGCAACTTAACCATTTTATGACCCCAATTAATAATACTCCCAATTAAGCACCAGGAGATCCATACATAAAAAGACTGATGTGAATCCCGCTTTCTTTTTTTCAGACTGGGTTAATGCCTGTTCAGTTTTATGGCTATGCAGCCTCGGTTTAAGTGTGGGTCTGTGCTTGTTGTTTGCTCTTATATGAGCTTTCCTATAGGCAAAAACCTGTTAATAAACCGTACATGGATTATAGCATAGGTATTACATTATTTTTCCGCATAATCACCATTCAGTCCAATACATTTTGTCATCCGTGTGATGTGTTTTTTGATGCCTGTGTCATAGAAGTCTCCCGCCACTTTTTTCAGCCAGTTCGTCACTTTTATTTTCACCTTGTCGTCGTTGAAAAAGTGTTTTCCACCCAGGTGTTTTTTCAATTTAGTGAACAGATTATAGTCACTGGGTGCGAGATCGTGGCTGTGAGAAGGGTGAACACATGAAGTCAACAACTCTAGTGTTGCATGAGCGGACACGCATTGTCATGAAGGAGACAAACTCCCGCTGCCAGCATCCCAGAACGTTTGTTTTGGATGGCTCTGAAGTTTCCTCGTGGTCTCATGATATCTTGCTGTGCCGTCACACCCAAATGCCTTATGATGTGCTACTCTCTTTGCCTGGGCGGACCGCTGGGGTCTTTCCTTTGAGGCTCAAACCTTCTGAGTAACTGAGTCCACTTCAGGTTTAAAACAGCAAACAGGGTATTTATTAACAAAGTGACAAACTGGCTGAAATTTATTAACAAAGTCCTTGTAGACTTGGCTCAGCTTATTAATGTTACAGTCAATGAGTACAGATATTGAGGCAGCTTTCCTCCAAAAGGTATAATGAATTGTGGAATTCTTCTACCTTAATCTTGAGCCCCTATGGTAAGAAAAAGCAGGTTTTTCTCCTATCTATGACTCAAAATCAGGAGCGGAGCGCAGGGAGCATACAACCCCCCTGTTGCGCCAACTCCACTGGCTACCGATCTGCTGAATTCAAAGTGCTGGCGTTGGCCTTTAAAGCCCTAAACGGTTCCGGCCCAAGCTACCTATCTGACCGCATCTCTGCCTATGAACCCACCAGGACTTTGAGATCTTCCGGGGAGACCCTGCTCTCGATCCCGCCTGCTTCTCAAGCTCGGCTGGCAGAGACGAGAGATAGGGCCTTCTCGGTGGTGGCTCCTCGGCTGTGGAATGCCCTTCCTACGGACATTAGACTAGCACCATCTCTAATGGTATTCCGCAAAAAAGTGAAGACCTGGCTGTTTGAGCAGGCGTTCGAATAATTAGTGCAATGATTGGTTAATGAACACTGGAATGGAACAATGGATGACGAATCTGGAACATGTTTTTGATGACGAGACGACAGTGAATGGGTATTGTAGTAACTGTTTATTAATTGTGGAATGTGTTAGGTTGTTAAATGTTTCTATACTGTAGCTCTGAATTTTTGCTGTTCGTATTTGTTGTGAGTCGCCTTCGGGCTGAGAACAGCGGTATATAAGTAAGGTAAATAAATAAATAAATTTGGAGGCAAATGCCCAATACTATCTATCTAAATACTCAATAGCTCTTCTATTAACCTATCTATAATTTCTCTATAGCATAATAAACTCTATCTGTATTCAATTGTTCCCTATAGCTCAATAACTCAATGAATCCATCCATCGATCTATCTATCTATCTATCTATCTATCTATCTATCTATCTATCTATCTATCTATCGGTCTCAATTACTCAATATATTTGTTTTATTTTAATTTATTTTAGTACTTGCAATGATTTCTCGGAGCTTCCTAAACAGGCCTCTAGCACATCCAATTGCTTCTTTAGAACAGAATGGGGCAGGGAAGGCTCCAAAATGGACCTGGTAAAAGGGGCGGGCTCAAAAGTTACTCTCTGGGCCAATCATTGCAGAGAGCCTGCAAACTGGCCTTCCTGTCTCTAGCTGCTAACCTTTTAGGCCTTGCAAAGGCTGCAGCAGCCTGGGAGAAACACAAGGAGAAGAGACTGTTTCCAGCAACTGAAAGGTAATGCAAAACCCATATTCCTGGGAGATGGAACACTTGCAAAATAATAATAATAATAATAATTAATAATAATAATAATGGGAGTGGGTTTCCAACCAATTGTGTGTAGCCTGTTGTTGACCTTTGCAACCCGAAAGACAGTTGCATCTGTCAAGTTGGAAAATAAGGTACCACCTTAAAGTGTGGGATGGCTAAATTAACTGATTTATGAGGCCATAAAGAAGACTCCAGCAAAGCATGCCAGCGGGGAAGCATGTGGGGAATGCGGAAGTGCTTCATCAGCGTCACAGATGGATGATGAAAGCGACAGCTCCCCTGGCAGCCAGAAAAAGTTAAATAGCCTCTGTGTATGTCTGTATATGTTTGTATGTCAAAAATTGGCATTGAATGTTTGCCATCTATGTGTACACTGTAATCCGCCCTGAGTCCCCTGCGGGGTGAGAAGGGCAGAATATAAAAGCTGTAAATAAATAAATAAATAAAAAACTCCTCTGGGACTTCCAGATTCAGACAGACAGAGTTTTAGAGCATAATACTCCTGACCTCACGATTGTGTCAGAGTGTGGATCATTGTTGTGGCAATCCCAGGCGACAGCAGAATTGAAGAGAAACAACTGGAAAAGCTGACACAGTATGAGGATTTAAAGATCGAACTGCAAAGTCTCCGGCACAAGGCAGTCAAGGTGGTCCCAGTGGTGATTGGCACATTGTGTGCAGTGCCTAAAAACCTTGGCCTGCACTTAAACACAATCGGCGCTGACAAGATTACCAGCTGCCAGCTGCAGAAGGCCACCTTATTGGGATCTGCACACATTATTCACCGATACATCACACAGTCCTAGACACTTGGAAGTGTCCGACGTGTGATCCAATACAACTGCCAGCAGTGTCTGCTGTGGACTCACCTTGTTGTGTTTCAAATAATAATAATAATAATAAACTTTATTTATATACCGCCCTATCTCCCCTAGGGGACTCCGAGCGGTTTCCACATATGCAAAATAATACAAAAACATACAATATAAAACAAAAACATAGGCATAAACTGTTGACACAACATATACATTAAAATCAATTTAAAACCAGTTCCGCTCTCTTCTTCATGCAAGGTAAGCTGCCAGGGGCAAAGATTTCAATAAGGGGCCTGGACTATTTGGAATGGGCTGGGCCAAGGCTAGTGGAAGGAGAAGGGAAAATAGGGCTGGCTGAATGCTACAGTAGTAATAATAATAATAATAATAATACTTTATTTATACCCCGCTATCATCTCCCAAGGGACTCAGTGCGGCTTACATGAGGCCCACAATACATCAATAATAAAAGCAATAACAACAAATAATACAAAACAATAAAATAAAACTCATAACAAAAATAAGCAATAAACATTAACAGTAACACAGCGACATTTAAAACCTATGGCTGGGCCAAATGTAATAATTAAAATTAAAGATAATGCTGGTACAAGGATCGGTCTCACAATGGCCCTACTAGGGGTCCAGGGACAATTAAAGGACTATAAAAAAGGTCTGGAACAGAAGAAAAGGTGCCCTCATAGAATCATAGAATCAAAGAGTTGGAAGAGACCTCATGGGCCATCCAGTCCAACCCCCTGCCAAGAAGCAGGAATATTGCATTCAAATCACCCCTGACAGATGGCCATACAGCCTCTGTTCAAAAGCTTCTAAAGAAGAAGCCTCCACCACACTCCAGGGCAGTGAGTTCCACTGCTGAACGGCTCTCACAGTCAGGAAGTTCTTCCTCGTGTTCAGATGGAATCTCCTCTCTTGTAGTTTGAAGCCATTGTTCCGCGTCCTAGTCTCCAAGGAAGCAGAAAACAAGCTTGCTCCCTCCTCCCTGTGGCTTCCTCTCACATATTTATACATGGTTATCATATCTCCTCTCAGCCTTCTCTTCTTCAGACTAAACATGCCCAGCTCCTTAAGCCGCTCCTCATAGGGCTTGTTCTCCAGACCCTTGATCATTTTAGTCGCCCTCCTCTGGACACCTTCCAGCTTGTCAATATCTCTCTTGAATTGTGGTGCCCAGAATTGGACACAATATTCCAGGTGTGGTCTAACCAAAGCAGAATAGAGGGGTAGCATTACTTCCCTAGATCTAGACACTATGCTCCTGTTGATGCAGGCCAAAATCTCATTGGCTTTTTTTGCCACCACATCACATTGTTGGCTCATGTTTAACTTATTGTCCACGAGGACTCCAAGATCTTTTTCACACGTACTGCTCTCAAGCCAGGCCTCCCTCATTCTGTATCTTTGCATTTTGTTTTTCCTGCCAAAGTGGAGTATCTTGCATTTGTCACTGTTGAACTTCATTTTGTTAGTTTTGGCCCATCTCTCTGATCTTTCAAGATCATTTTGAATCCTGCTCCTGTCCTCTGGAGTATTGGCTATCCCTCAGATGATAGGGAACTGGGGAATGGTTGTGAAACATTGATTGTGTCACCTCTTTCCAAAAAATCCTCTTTTCTGTCCTAAACAATGACCGCCACGATTTTTCTCGCAATGGATCACAGCAGTGTTCATGCCCTTAGCATTTAGGTAGTGTATTACAGCAGGAAATGGAATGAGGATCCTCATCTCTAATCTTCACCACAATGTCAGTCGATGAGCTACTGACGACTGACACTGCTCGTTTGCTTCCGCTGGCGTCCCGCTACATAGCAATGATACCAACTTCCCTTTCAAAATTTCCCTGCAAGAGCTACATGCTTTGCAACCTTCCTTTCTGGATAATCCTCATATATAGATGCATTCCTTTTCTTTGTAACATTGCTAATTGCTCTGAACAACTTGTGACCCTCCAAATAATTGTTGAACTTCAACTACACCATCTCTGAGCATTAACTTTACTTGTCAGCAGAGAATTGATGGGAGTAGTGGTCCAAGAAAACTGTAGAATTCAACAGTTGTAAGTTGTGTTCACTCCTGTTGGGATCTGCAAAACACGCATAATGATGGGACAGTCGTAAGGCCGAACAGGGCATAGGGTTACAGCCTGTGCTGGATGGGGTTACACTCCCCCTGAAGATGCAGGTTCGCAGCTTGGGAGTGATCCTGGAATCCTGGAATCCCAGGTCTCGGCGGTGGCCGGGAGAGCTTTTGCACAATTAAAACTTGTGCATCAGTTGCGCCCGTACCTTGGGAAGTCGGATCTGGCCATGGTGGTCCATGCTCTTGTTACATCCCGATTAGATTACTGCAACGCACTCTACATGGGGTTGCCTTTGAAGACTGTTCGGAAACTCCAACTAGTCCAGAGGGAGGCAGCCAGACTGCTCACCGGAGCGTCATACCCTCTGTCGTGTCAGCTCCACTGGCTGCCGATCCAGTTCCGAGCACAATTCAAAGTGCTGGTTTTGACCTACAAAACCCTATACGGTTCCGGCCCAGTGTATCTGTCCGAACGGATCTCCCTCTACGTCCCACCCCGGAGTTTGAGATCCTCTGGGGAGGCCCTGCTCTCGACCCCGCCTCTATCACAAGTGAGGTTGTCGGGGACGAGGAGCAGGGCCTTCTCGGTGGTGGCCCCCACCAATGGAATTCACTCCCTGGGGAAATTAGATCAGCGACATCACTCCTTTCCTTTAGGAAAAAAACTGAAAACATGGATTTGGGACCAGGTATTCGGCCAGGAAATGACTAATGGAATGGAACTATGGAACTCTGAAAGACGAAACGCTGAGCATGAGAATACTTTTATATAATGTGTTATATACTGATTGTTTTGATTGTTTTAACTGTGATAATTGTTTTAACTATGTTTTGTACATTATGTGTAATTTGTATAGGCATTGAATTGTGCCTTTTTGTAAGCCGCCCTGAGTCCCTCCTCGGGGGTTGAGAAGGGCGGGGTAAAAGTACCCGAAATAAATAAAAATAATAAATGTTCAGGGTAGATTGTGGAAGAACCAGATAGTGAATACATTGACTGCACAGTGCTTTACATTTTGAATTGAGTTTGCACAAATTGAAGTAAGATGAAGACAAAGAAGGACAGTGGGAGGATGAAAGAGAAACTAGGACATTTTAAAAGCAGCTGAAAAAGGAAGACAGCAGAAAATTAATTGGGATTGCCTCTGCCGACATGCCGCATGTGGAATGATACATGCAGGATCTAAAACTGTTGAGTGAATCTGTCCTGAGGTTGCACCAGTTCATTTCCCAACTATTCTCCCACCTAAATCTGAGACCAGGGGGCTTCAAAACTATGTGTGAACTGTGAGAACAGCTGGAACCCTGAGTAGCTGCTGAGAGAGAACTCTTAACTCCCTCCAAAGTGTGCAGCCTGGTGTTCCTTTTGTTTATACTGCTTTGACTCTCAAAGCCATTCTGGCAAGGGGTCATGCTTTTGTTTCCTCTTGTAAGCATCACTGTCAAGTAAACAGGACATGGGGGGAATGCTTCTAGCTGACAAAGGAGCAGGAACAAAACTTGTGAAGTTGTGTATGTGCCGCCTAAGCCTTTAACCCCATCATAACTGAATTGCAGTGGCTTGAGAACATGAAGAAAAAGGAAAAGGGACAGGGAAGCGAGGAGGGCCTGGAAGTATCTCTATCCAGTTCCAAAGAAATGCCTATTAGTGCTTGTATTTGTTGAAAGCATGTTTAATATTTTCTTTGCCCAAGAGAGCAGGGGTGCACATTTTCCTAGGAGGGAGTCCCCTTCTACGCTGCCATATAAAATCCAGATTATCTGTTTTGAACTGGATTATATGGCAGTTTTTTTTTCCGTGTCAGGAGTGACTTGAGAAACTGCAAGTCGCTTCTGGTGTGAGAGAATTGGCCATCTGCAAGGACGTTGCCCAGGGGACGCCCAGATGATTTGATGTTTTGTCATCCTTGTGGGAGGCTTCTCTCATGTCCCTGCATGAGGAGCTGGAGCTGATAGAGGGAGCTCATCCGCCTCTCCCCGGATTCGAATCTGCGACCTGTGGGTCTTCAGTCCTGCCGGCACAGGGGTTTAACCCACTGTGCCACCGGGGTCTCCTGTATATGGCAGTGTAGACTCATACAATCCAGTTCAAAGCAGATAATGTGGATTATCCACTTTGATAATCTGGTTTATAGGGTAGTATCGGAACGTATCTCCTCCTATGAACCATCTAAGAGCTTAAGATTGTCGGGGGAGGCCCTGCTCTCGATCCAGCCTGCCTCGCAAGTGCGATTGGCAGAGATGAAAGACAGGGCCTTCTCAGTGGTGGCCCCCTGGCTATGGATATTAGATTGGGCCGCCAGGGATATTAGATCGCCCTCTCCCTTCTGACTGAACATGTAAGAACGAAGATTGAAAATGTTTTAAATAAAAATGAATTGTTCTCAAATATTTTTGGTTTTACAAATAGAAAACAATTCCTTGCAGATGGTAGTTCAGTTAAAAATAATGTAGGCCTGTGCAGAACAAGATTTCAGTTACTAAGCTATGCACAAAAAATACAGAATTCTTAGAAATATTTTTATCATTAGCTATTTTTTTGTTTTGAGAAAGAAGACTGAAATTATTTTGAAATATCAAATTGACAATCATAAGCTATATAAGACTAAAAACATGGATAAACAACTTTTCTCTGCATTCTCTTTTTAATGTCAGTGCTTTTTATAGCATTCTGATGTTATTTTCTCCTGGCAACCAATGTTTTTAGACCCAGTCTTGCCACTGACCGTCCTCCAGATGTTGTTGCACTGCAACAACCAGTATTCCTCACCTTTGGGCTGCTAGGGGATGATAGTAGTTGCAATCCAACCAAGATCTGGAGGGGCATACCTTTACCATCGTGAGTTAGGGTCCCAAATTGTGGGGTGACGGTACCAAATGGATACAAATCCACAATGATTATAACACATTTCAAGATTTATATACCTCTTAGAAAAATACACCTTTTGAGTAATGTTACGGAATCATCTCCAGCTTAATTCAGTTTGAGTCTTAAATATATCTTATCCTGGCTCTATACACACTTTCTTCCAATCAGAATTTCCCCTGATGCATATCTATGGAGAAACATAGGAGAACGTCTCTCTCCAAAGGCATAGCCATTGTTGCTTGTAGCTCATTCTCAAACTTGCCGGAGACTGAAGAAAGCTCAAGAAGGAGTTGTAAGAATTGCCAGCAGGACATTTGGGGTTATTTCTGTGGAAGACTTGATTCACAACCTACATTTCTCAGTGCAAATACACCTATCGAACTAGTCAAATAACAGCACATCCAGTTCACCACTGAACATCATATCCTTTGCTTGGTGGTGAAGTATCAGGTTGGCTTACAGACATCCAGAGTTCATTTCCCAGAATCTTTACATTGGATTGCATGGCCACAAACCTTCAAAACTGCCACCTTTCAGTATGCAGTTACATTATTGATATAATTTCATGATTTAAACAATCATTCTATAAAATCCTGCCATTTTGTACTCTATGATTTTGATCTTATATTGCCACTCTGTGCTTGCTTAAAGTTGTTGTTTTTTTTTTAGGAGATTGGGAAAAGTCATTTTCCTTAAACTTTGCCAATTTTAATTCCAGGAAAGCCTTATTTAGTTACTTACTGTATATATACTCGAGTATAAGCCTAGTTTTTCAGTCCTTTTTTAGGCTGAAAAAGTCTCCCCCGGCTTATACTCGAGTCAAGATTATTTATTATTTTACTTTGTTGTTGTTATTATTACATTTATTATTTTATTTTAGTTATTATTACATTTATTATTTTACTCTATTGTTATTATTAAATTTATTATTTTACTCCATTGTTATTTATTTATTTATTTATTTATTTAAAACACTTATATTCCGCCTTTCTCACTCCGAAGGGGACTCAGAGCGGAGCACAACATATACATGGCAAACATTCAATGCCTGGGTACAATACATAAACATTAAAAAACATTTATCTAAATATTAAAATACACCATTTAAAATAACACAATTTAAAACCGTCCTAGCCATCTACATCAAATCCAATTGGCCCTGTCATCTTTCCCATTGTCGCTTCATTGCCCTGTCCCGAAAGCTTGGTCCCACAGCCAAGCTTTTACCATCCTTCTAAAGGACAGGAGGGAGGGGGCCGACCTGATCTCACCAGGAAGGGAGTTCCATAGCCAGGCAGCAATCACCGAGAAGGCCCTGTCCCTCGTCCCCACCAATCGCGCCTGTGACAATGGCGGGACGGAAAGCAGGGCCTCCCCGGAGGATCTTAATCTCCGCGATGGTACATAGAGGGAGATGCGTTTGGACAGGTAATTTGGGCTGGGGCCATTTAGGGCTTTATAGGCCAAAGCCAGTACTTTGAATTGTGCCCAGTAGCAAACTGGCAGCCAGTGGAGCTGGCGTAACATGGGCGTTATATGCTCCCTGTATGCCGCCCCAGTTATTAACTTGGCTTCCTCTCGTTGGACTATTTGAAGCTCCCAAGCAGTCTTCAAAGGTAACCCCACGTAGAGTGTGTTGCAGTAGTCTATTCTAAATGTAGTCTATTTTACTCCATTTATTATTATTGGAAGGATATGTAAGCATATTTACATTGAAGAAGGTTAGAATAATGGTTTAATCAGAGTTGGACAGTCTTATCTTGAATTACAGTTCTATGTAAATATTCAAAAACATTTAACCCACTGATGCCTAAATTAATATAATTTTATTGGTATCTATTTTTATTATGAAATTTGCCAGTAGCTGCTGCATTTCCCAAGCTTGGCTTATACTTGAGTCAATACATTTCCCCAGGTTTTTTTGGTGGTAAAATTAGGTCCCTTGGCTTATATTCGGGTCGACTTATACTCGAGTATATATGGTACATATTAATGTTGGTGCTATAATCACAATTATTTATTTGATTTATACCCTATTTTGGGCCCTCTGGTGGCACTGCAGTTTAAACTGCTGAGCTGCTTAATTTACTGACTGAAAGGTTGGTGGTTTGAATCCGTGGAGCAGGGTGAGCTCCCGCTGTTAGCCTCAGCTTCTGCCAACCTAGCAGTTCAAAAACATGCAAATGTGATTAGATCTATAAGTACCGCTCCAGCAGGAAGGTAACGGTGCACCATGTAGTCATGCTGGCCACATGACCTTGGAGGTGTCTATGGACAACACTGGCTCTTCAGCTTAGACATGGAGATGAGCACCAACCCCTAGACTTAGAATCATAGAATCAAAGAGTTGTAAGAGACCCCATGGGCCATCCAGTCCAACCCCCTGCCAAGAAGCAGGAATATTGCATTCAAATCACCCCTGACAGATGGCCATCCAGCCTCTGTTTAAAAGCTTCCAAAGAAGGAGCCTCCACCACACTCCGGGGCAGAGAGTTCCACTGCTGAACGGCTCTCACAATCAGGAAGTTCTTCCTCATGTTCAGATGGATTCTCCTCTCTTGTAGTTTGAAGCCATTGTTTCGCATCCTAGTCTCCAGGGAAGCAGAAAACAAGCTTGCTCCCTCCTCCCTGTGGCTTCCTTTCACATATTTATACATGGCTATCATATCTCCTCTCAGCCTTCTCTTCTTCAGGCTAAACATGCCCAGCTCCTTGAGCCGCTCCTCATAGGGCTTGCTCTCCAGACCCTTTATCATTTTAGTCGCCCTCCTCTGGACACATTCCAGCTTGTCAATATCTCAATGTCAAGGGGAAACCTTTACCATTACCTTTTATACCCTGCCCTACCTAATAAGAGCTTAGAGTCTCTAAGAGGTTGTGTAAAAACACATAGTCAAAACCACTGCTGATCAGTATTCAAAATCCCTATAATATTAGGGATGTCATGTTGACATTAACTCTGAAAACAGAGAGGCACGCTCAAAATATTTAATGTATTTGGAACAAATAGTTTATGATAAAGTAGAGAGAAATCAGAGGAGGAAAATTGCTCATCATTCCCAGGACAACGGGAGATCTGATGCAAAGAGCACTTTTGCTCACAGGAGTTCTGCTATAAAGTGAAGAAACAGCTTAGGCGAGCGTATATGGAATTGCTCAAAGTTCAGAAAATTACTATTCAAAGAGCAAGGAACACAAAGAGACAGAAAACATATAAAGAAAAGGAATAAGTGGATAGGAATGAATGGGAGACTATCTGCTAAAGATGGTTAACATTTCTTTTGGGGGCATATATTATAAATAAACAGATACGATACGCATTTACTGGACATTTGAGAGATTTCGAGATTCTCTCAAAAGGATACTCCCAAGACACACAGGAGCTGAAGAATGTACGAGGAGCCACAGTGGCTCAATGGGTTAAACCCTTGTGCTGGCTGAACTGCTGACCTGTAGGTTGGCAGTTCGAATCCGTGCGATAGGGTGAGCTCCCATCTGTCAGCCCCAGCTTCCCATCTGGGAACATGAGAAAAGCCTCCCACAGGATGGTAACACATCTGTCAGCCCCAGCTTCCCATCTGGGAACACGAGAAAAGCCTCCCACAGGATGGTAACACATCTGGGCGTCTCCTGGGCAATGTTCTTGCAGACAGCCAATGCTCTCAAACCAGAAGTGATTTGCAGTTTCTCAAGTTGCTTCTGACACACAAAAAAAGTCAGGAATGTTATTATTACAAAGGCCAAGGCCGCCAACAAAACAACAACATAACAATACAGCAATAAAATTCATAAAGCAAACAATTAACATCAAGCAAAAAAATAAAACACTAAAAACAATGACACCATGACGCATTTAAAACCTAAGGCCGGGCCAATGTAATGAACAAGATTTCAAAGTGCTGGACATGACAGGTGAAATGTAGAGGTTTTGGAGGTAGGTGCAATGTGCAGACAGTCCTAAATCTCTTAACAAAGTGCATTTGGAACATGGTGCTAGGAGTTTCCTATTCTGGAAAGGCACACTGGAACAGCCAAGTCTTCAGGCTCTTCCTAAAGACTGCCAACGTTGGGGCTTGTCTAATGTCCTTGGGGAGAGAGTTCCAAAGTTGGGGGGCCACCACAGAGAAGGCTCTGTCCCTCGTCCCTACCAAATGTGCTTGCGACGCAGGTGGGATCATGAGCAGGGCCTCTCCAGATGATCGAAGGGATCATGTGGGTTCATATGTTCATATGTGCTGGAATACCTCAGCAAGCGAGAGTTCAAAAGTGGCAGGCTCAAACCCAGCACCTCAATCCGTGGGTGATACCAGATGAGAGACTCCCCCCTGGGCACACAGAAGACTGGGCGACTTGGAAGGCGCTGAACAGACTCTGCTCTGGCACCATGAGATGCAGAGCCAATCTTAAGAAATGGGGCTACAAAGTGGAATCCACGACATGCGAGTGTGGAGAAGAGCAAACCACTGACCACCTGCTGCAATGCAACCTGAGCCCTGCCACATGCACAATGGAGGACCTTCTTGCGGCAACACCAGAGGCACTCCAAGTGGCCAGATACTGGTCAAAGGACATTTAATCAGCTACCAAGTTTGCAAAATTTGTGTTTTGTTTTGTTTTTTATCTGTTTGTTTGTTTTGTCTGTTAGAAATGTAATACAATGTTCTGGTTGCGGATGACACGATAAATAAATATGTGGAGATGCGGTCATGCAGGTAGGCATGTCCCAAATCGTTTAGGGCTTTGTAGGTGAGCACCTGCACCTTGAATTGGGACCGGAAGATGAACGGCAGCCAATGGAGCTCCTTAAACAGGAGGGTTGGCCTCTCTCTGTAAGGAGCACCAGTTAACAACCTGGCCGCCGACCGTTGGACAAGTTGGAATTTCCGAGCCGTTTTCAAGGGCAGCCCCACGTAGAGCGCATTACAGTAGTCCAATCTGGAGGTGACCAAGGCATAGACCACCCCGGCCAGATCAGCCTTCACGAGGTATAAGGTCACTAATGCCTTTCAGTTCAATCTCTCTGTGTCGTAGATGAATATAAAAGTGCTTCTAAAGGCAAATGTACATATAAAAGGCCAATGCATTTGAAATAAAGTTGCTAGTTTTGAATTAAAATCCTGGGAATTAATGAATACAAGGCATTGAATAGAATTACTCTTTGGCCTTGGGGCGATGGAGCCATTGTATATATCTGGTTTGAATACACACCCAACTTTTTCTTGTTGGCATAATTACTTCTACAGCCTTTCGTACATCACCAACTACTTTACAATCCATCTCATGCTAAACTTCATAACAACCACTTAAGAGCTGATTTAGTCGGTTTTGAGACAGTAAGAATGATTTGCACGCAGATGATTCCTTCGTCTTTTGAATGTCAAAATCCATTATAATTTTCCAAGGCTGTTGTAATCCACCACTGAAAAAGGTGAATGACATTTATGTTTCTAAACTACCCATACTAAAGTCATCAGGATTTGAAAGCAAAAGCTCTCCAGAACCAGTTGTAATTTCCCAATCGCTGTTATTTGTCATCATGCTATCCTGTATGTGCAAGTATGTTGTAACTTAGTGCTACAAGTTGAAGAATATTCTGTTTCAGTTTTATTCATTTTGGTCAAAAGATTTCACAATAAGATATATACATTGGGGCAAGTGAAACACATTTTGTTGCATGAGGAGAAGGACAAGAAGCCATCCTTCCTCATTCTACAAAACAGAAACCAACTCTGCTTTTTTCATGTCAAGAATAATAAGAATTTTTTTATTATTATTAGAAACACAACGAGATGAGTCCACAGCAGACGCTCTGCTGGCTGTTGTATTGGATCACACGTTGGACACTTCCCAAGTGTCTAGGACTGTGTGATGTATTGGCGAATAATGCATGCGGATCCCAGTAAGATGGCCTTTTGCAGCAGGCAGATGGTAATCTTGTGTTTAAGTGCAGGCCAAGGTCTTTAGGCACTGTACCAGAAGCGACTTGCAGTTTCTCAGGTCGTTCCTGACACGACCAAAAAAAAAAAACAAAAACCCAGTCTGCCAATCACCACTGGGACCCCCTTGACTGGCTTGTGCCAAAGTCTTTGCAGTTCGATCTTTAAATCCTCATATCGTGTCAGCTTTTCCAGTTGTTTCTCTTCAATCCTGCTGTCACCTGGGATTGCAACATCGACAATCCATACTTTGTTTTTTAACACGATCGTGAGGTCAGGAGTGTTGTGCTCCAAAACTCTGTGTCTGAATCCGGAAGTCCCAGAGTAGCCTGACGTGTTCATTCTCTGTAACTTTTTCCAGCTTGTGATCCCACCAGTTCTTTGTTGCAGGCATATGGTATTTGCGGCACAAGTTCCAATGGATCATCTGAGCAACGGTGTTATGCTTCTGCTTGTCGTCTGTCTGCGCGATCTTCTTGCAGCAGCTGAGGATGTGATCTGTTGTTTCCTCTGCTTCTTTGCAGAGTCTACACTTGGGATCTGTTGTCGACTTTTCAATTCTGGCTTTGATGGCATGGGTTCTAATGGCTTGTTCTTGGGCTGCCAGAATCAGGCCCTCCTTTGTCTCCCTTTTCAAAGTTCCATTTGTGAGCCACATCCATGTTTTTTTTCTTTCTTATTATTATTACTATTATTGTTGTTATTATGGTGTTTAACCATCCTTGTGGGAGGCTTCTCTCATGTCCCTGCATGGTGAGCTGGAGTTGACACCACAATTCAAGAGAGATATTGACAAGCTGGAATGTGTCCCAAGGAGGGTGACTAAAATGATAAAGGGTCTGGAGAACAAGCCCTATGAGGAGCGGCTTAAGGAGCGGGGCATGTTTAGCCTGAAGGAGAGAAGGCTGAGAGGAGATACGATAGCCATGTATGAATATGTGAGAGGAAGCCACAGGGAGGAGGGAGCAAGCTTGTTTTCTGCTTTCTTGCAGACTAGGACGCGGAACAATGGCTTCAAACTACAAGAGAGGAGATTCCATCTGAACATAAGGAAGAACTTCCTGACTGTGAGAGCCGTTCAGCAGTGGAACTCTCTGCCCCAGAGTGTGGTGGAGGCTCCTTCTTTGGAAGCTTTTAAGCAGAGGCTGGATGGCCATCTGTCAGGGGTGATTTGAGTGCAATATTCCTCCTTCTTGGCAGGAGGTTAGACTGGATGGCCCATGAGATCTCTTCCAACTCTTTGATTCTATGATTCTATGACAGAGGAAACTCATCCGCACTCTGCTCAGATTCGAACCTCTGACCTGTTGGTCTTCAATCCTGCTGGCACAAGGGTTTAATCCACTGTGCTACTGGGGGCTCCTACAAATTCTGCTAGTAACTACATTCAGTATAGTTCTTCACCTTACCTGAGGCATTTTAGGCTCAATGGCTTACACTGATGGGGCAAAGGGTAGAAGCTCAAGAGATAGTCCCACAACTTTTGCCATTTAAAGGCATTATTTCACTTTGCCTAATAGCAAATTTGGTTCTAATGGCACAGCCAGGCAGAGGGGAGTCCCTGATGTGGCTCAGGCAGTTCCTATTGGGCTGCCAGTTAGACTCTAGCATTTGAGTTGCCTGATCAAGCTTGCTTCGCTTGTCAATGTAGGACTGCCCATAGTCATCGCATGCTGCTTTGAATTTGTCTGATCCAAAAGCTGTTGGACTATGGATTCATCTGCACTCATTCATGGGCAAACTTTGGCCCTCCAGGTGTTTTGGACTTCAACTCCCACAATTCCTAACAGCCTCAGGGGAAAAGGAAAGGGCCTGAGGCTGTTAGGAATTATTTATTTATCGAGTCATCAGCAACCAGTCAATTATATTATGTTTCTAACAGAACAAAGCAAACAAACAGACAAAATACAAAAATACAAAATACAGAATACAAAATTTGTGAGTTTGGTAGTTGATTAAATGTCCTTTGACCAGTATCTGGCCACTTGGAGTGCTTCTGGTGTTGCTGCAAGAAGGTCCTCCATTGTGCATGTGGCAGAGCTCAGGTTGCATTGCAGCAGGTGGTCAATGGTTTGCTCTTCTCCACACTCACATGTTGTGGATTCCACTTTGTAGCCCCATTTCTTAAGATTGGCTCTGCATCTTGTGGTGCCAGAGCGCAGTCTGTTCAGCACCTTCCAAGGTGCCCAGCGGGGAGTCTCTCATTTGGTATCAGCCATTGGTTGAGGTTCTGGGTTTGAGCCTGCCACTTTTGAACTCTCGCTTGCTGAGGTGTGTGGGAGTTGAAGTCCAAAACACCTAGAGAGCCCAGGTTTGCCCAAGCATGTTCGAGGGAAACCATACATTCCTTGTCCCTGATTGAAAGCCTTTTGTAATAGCAATTAGTCAATGGTAGTAAGTTTTATATACATACTTCAAATCACCTAAAATTTGCCAAACATCCCCATGGGGAGAGTGCCTCTCTCATGTCACCTCTGGGTTGATTTCTTGGCCTGATTTGGTTTTGTTCTGATCTTACTTTCTGCTTCTGTTGATTAAAAAGCAAAACCTGACCAGGTTGAGAGAGTTAATCACAATTGTTTTTGTACACAACTTGCTTTGCCCTTTCTTTTTCCTCCCTCTTCATTTTTCCCCTCATATCAAACCTTTGTGTATGTGCGTGTTTCTCTGAACTTAGAAATATTTTTTTTCTGCCTCCCCTTCCTCATTTTGCCCGAACGTGCGTCTTTGTCTCTTTGCGATGCAGGGTATTAACATGAGAGCAGCGGCATTAATATTGATGTGGACCTCCCTTAGTAGAAGCTTCGTTTCAGAGAGTGCCAGTTAGCGTATAAATAGTATTACTGGGTAATTAGTGAGCATCAAGCTGTGATCTGATTTATCAGGATTTTATGTTTCAGTCCTTTCCCCTCCTCTTGGTTGCCATAACAGATTGTGCCTAAAGAAACATTGGGCAATTCTCCTGTGCGGCTGAATTAGAATGAATGGGGCCAATTCAAGAGCATGCATTCAGCATCACAGGGCTCCCATTTAACTCAACATATCTTGTCAGGGACTAAAAAAAAGCGGGGGGGGGGGGGGACTATAAGAAATAACTACAGTTACAGTTCCAAAGTAAAAAAAAAGTAATTAGTTGTCACTATGCCTGAACTTTTTTAAAAGTTAAGAGTTTACTTTTGCATTTCTCAAAATATGAAAAATAGAATATTCTAAGTACAAGGGTTCTCTCATACTGTGTTTTATTTTCCATTATGTTATTTTGTAGTGTTTATTTTACTCGATTGGTTTATTTATTTTATTGTGATGTTATTTTGTTGTTTTTATTTTATGTTGTTGTAATTGGCCTCATGTAAGCCGCTCCGAGTCCCCTTTGGGAAGATGGTGGCGGGAATATATATAAAGATTATTAACATCATCATCATCATCATCATCTGGAAAGTAAGGTTACAAGGCACATAGCTCTGTTGTTATTCATTCGTTCAGTTGTTTCTGACTCTTCGTGACCTCATGGACCAGCCCACGTCAGAGCTTCCTATCGGCCGTCACCATCCCCCAGCTCCTTCAAGGTCAAGCCAGTCACTTCAAGGATACCATTCATCCATCTTGCCCTTGGTCGGCCCCTCTTCGTTTTTCCTTCCATTTTCCCCAGCATCATTGTCTTCTCTAAGCTTTCCTTTCTTATTATGATGTGGCCAAAGTACTTAATCTTTGCCTCTAACGTCCTTCCCTTCAATGAGTAGTCGGGCTTTATTTCCTGAAGTATGGACTGGTTGGATCTTCTCGCACTCTCAGAACTTTCCTCCAGCACCACAGTTCAAAAGCATCTATCGTCCTTCGCTCAGCCTTCCCTATGATCCAGCTCTCACATGCGTAGGTGACTACGGGGAATACCATTGCTTTAACTATGCGAATCTTCGTTGCCAATGTGATGTCTCTACTCTTTACTATTTTATTGAGATTGGACATTGCTCTCCTCCCAAGAAGTAAGCGTCTCCTGATTTCCTGGCTGCAGTCTGCGTCTGCAGTAATCTTTGCACCTAGAAATACCAAGTCTGTCACTGCCTCCACGTTTTCTCCCTCTGTTTCCCAGTTGTCAATCATTCACATAGCTCTAGCGGGGAATTTTCTCGGGGGAAGTTAGTATCACTGCCATTTAGCGGGAAGCCAGTGGAAGCGAACGAGCAGTGCCAGTCGTCAGTAGCTCATCGACTGGTGTTGTGGTGAAGGCTAGAAATGAGCTTTCTCATTTCGTTTCCTTTGATGTTCGCACTGTAATACGCTACCTAAATGCTAAGGGCATGGACACCACTGCGATTCATCGCAAAATCATTTGAGTTTATGGAGACAACGTAATATTAAGACAGCATGTAACAAAATTGGTATGGAATATATTGTGAGACCATGAAGAAACTTCTTAGAGCCATCCAAAACAAACGTCTTGGGATGCTGATGGCAGGAGTCTTTCTCCTTCGTGACAATGCACATCCGCATACCGCTCATGCAACACAAGAGTTATTGACTTCATTTGGTTGGGATGTTTAAGTCACCAATCTCGCACCAAGTGATTATCACCTGTACACTAAATTGAAGGAACACCTTGGTGGAAAACACTTTTCTGATGGCAACAAGGTGAAAATCGAAGTGACGAACTGGGGAACTTCTATGAGACAGGCATCAAAAACTCACCCCTTGGATGATGAAACATATTGAACTGAATTATGATTATGTGGAAAAATAATGTGATCCCTATGCTACAATCCATGTAAGTTTTATTAAAATATATTCATTTTTTGTATATTTAAAAAAATTGTAACCTTACTTTCTGGATAAACCTCGTATTTTCAAAAGCATTAAATACGAACAGAAACGGAACCCTAATACAAAGTGTACCTCATTGTTGTCTTCTCCATTATACCCGCATGAAGATAAAAGTAATCACATATTTATTTGTCATATTAACATTAAATTTACACTACAAAAGGAGTGAAGTCATCCTTTCAATTACGATAGTAATATTAGTTGGCTGTGTTTTTAGGCCCGTTCTGCACTGCCATATAATCCAGATTATCAAGGCAAATATTCCATGTTATCGGGATTATATGAGTCTACACTGCCATATAATCCAGTTCTAATTAGATAAACTGGATTTTATGTGGCAGTGTAGAAAGGGCCTATGTTACAGTGAAAGAGAATGTATTACAAGTAACTGTTTTAATTAGATACCTCAAACTTCGAATACTTGTATACCAGGCATGGGCAAACTTTGGCCCTCCAGGTGTTTTGGACTTCAACTCCCACAATTCCTAACAGCCTCAAGCCCTTTCCTTTCCTCCTCAGCTGCTGTTTGGAATTGTGGGAGTTGAAGTCTAAAACACCTGGAGGGCCCAAGCTTGCCCAACCTTGAAAACTATTTGCTCAACTATCTAAGGCAAACAATTGGCATAATAAAGCATACTGGGTACAAGTTAACTAGCAAAAAAAGTAGCATGATGTTCACATTGGGAATCAAGGCTCTTCTGGACTCTTGGACCAGTTCTCAAACACGCTTCTGGAATGAGCTTTGTGTATTCCAAGTAGACTGGAACGTACTTAGTCCTAATCTTTTTTTATACTGGTTTTAAACCACTTCATTGGATGTGTTGCAATAGCCGATGCCCAGATTAGTTTAGTGTTTGCACCTTACTAGCCGCCCCCTGCCACACATTGCTGTGGCCCAGTCAGGTGATCTGGAAAATAAAGTAATGAGAAAGTGTTAGTTTCTAATATATGTAATGTCTTTCTGCTTGTGGGTAAACAGTATTTCTTGCTGTTTCTTTGCCAGTGTTGACTTGAAGATTGTCTGGTTTGCCTACTGTGGAACATGCAACATATATTGTTCTTCTTTTGGGGTCCCTTTCAAATCTACGATATTATATCTCTGTGTGTGTGTGAATCATATCTATCTATCTATATTTATGGCTGGATGGCTCTTTGTCAGGAGGGCTTTGATTACGTTTTCTTGCCCTGGTGAAGGGAGTTGGACTGGGTGGCCTTAAGTATTTTCTGTTGGTTTGTGGGGTTCAGAATGCGCTTTGATTGTAGGTGAACTATTATTATTATTATTATTATTATTATTAAACTTTATTTGTACCCCGCTAGCATCTCCCGAAGGACTCCATGCGGCTTACAAAGGCCAAGGCCTCAAACACACAATATAACAATACAAAACCTAAGCAAATTAAAACAATTAAAGCATAATAAACAACAGGCAATAGACAATACACTAAAACACAACTATAAATCCAATTAACTACAACTCCCAAATGTCAAGGTCTATTTCCTCCAAACTCCATCTGTGTTCATATTTGGGCATATTGAATATTTGTGCCAAATTTGGTCCAGATCCATTATTGTTTGAGTCTACAGTTCTCTCTGGATGTAGGTGAACTACATCTCCCAAACTCAAGGTCAATGCCCACCAATCCCTTTCAGTGTGCTCTGTTGGTCATGGGAGAACTGTGTGCCAGGTTTGGTTCAATTCCATCATTGGTGGGGTTCAGAATGCTCTTTGATTGTAGGTGAACTATAAATCCCAGCAACTACAACTCCCAAATGACAAAATCAGTTTTTTTGAGTGAAGGACATACATTGGGTTGTTAGGTGTCTTGTGTCCAAATTTGGTTTCAATTCACCCAGTGGTTTTTGATTTATGTCAATCCCACAAATGTATTGTCGAAGGCTTTCATGGCTGGAATCACAAGGTTCTTGTAGGTTTTTTCGGGCTATAGGGCCATGTTCTAGAGGCATTTCTCCTGACGTTTCGCCTGCATCTATGGCAAGCATCCTCAGAGGCAGTGAGGTCTGTTGGAAATAGGAAAATGGGTTTATATATCTGTGGAATGACTGGGGTGGGGCAAAGAGCT
This sequence comes from Anolis sagrei, assembly GCF_037176765.1. Classification (NCBI taxonomy): domain Eukaryota; kingdom Metazoa; phylum Chordata; class Lepidosauria; order Squamata; family Anolidae; genus Anolis; species Anolis sagrei. The sequence continues at coordinate 16,816,567 of NC_090027.1, read as the reverse complement.
CTCTGCTGAAGCTAGGTGTGAATGTTTCAGCTGACCACCTTTATTAGCATTTGAAGGCCTGGCTGACCCTGGGAAAATGTTCTGTTGAGAGGTGTTAAGATGTGCCTGGTTGTTTCCTCTCTGTTGTTGTGCTGTTCTAATTTTAGAGTTTTTTAATACTGGTAGCCACTCCAACAACCAGCATGTCAGACTACACAGAGAAGCCATCCAGGTGCCACCATGTCAGACTACACAGAGAAATCCACAAGCATGTGGACAATTTCAACAGAAAGGAGGAGACCATGAAAATGAACAAAATCTGGCTACCAGTATTAAAAAACTCTAAAATTAGAACAGCACAACAACAGAGAGGAAACAACCAGGCACATCTTAACACCTCTCAACAGAACATTTTCCCAGGGTCAGCCAGGCCTTCAAATGCTAATGAAGGTGGTCAGCTGAAACATTCACACCTAGCTTCAGCAGAGAGCTCTTTGCCCCACCCCAGCCATTCCACAGATATATAAACCCATTTTCCTATTTCCAACAGACCTCACTGCCTCTGAGGATGCTTGCCATAGATGCAGGCGAAACGTCAGGAGAAATGCCTCTAGAACATGGCCCTATAGCCCGAAAAAACCTACAAGAACCTTGTAATCCCACAAATGAACGTTACATTTTTATGTATATAGATTTTATTTTTCTGGTTAGTTAATATTTAATGGTTATTTTACTTAAGTGATACTTGTCTTTACTGTTCGAATGTAGCACAAATATTGCGTATTTTGACATTAATATTGAAATCTGAAATATATACAGAAAGTCGTTACTTTCTGTATTCCACCCGTCTCTTCATACAAGTTTATTGCTCTCATCCTTTCCTTGGGACTGTGGCTGGCAATTGCAAGCTTCGTGTAAGGATGTTTCTGACATGGAGTAGAAACAGATTGTAGCACTTCATCTTGTTTTACAGGAGAAAGCCTGATCAATGGAGAGCCACTGGAAGTATGTGTCATGCTCCTGGCTAGTGCCCCCAGCTCACTTGATATACAGTTTGCTCAGGCTTGGTCTCAGTAGGAGATCTTAAAGTTTTATCCAGGTGCTCCTGGGGTATTCCAGGAAATTGGGTTAGTACTGTTAATCTGTCAGAGATGGTGCTAGAAAGTCCAAGGGATGTGTGGCTATACTGCTATCTAGTGGCAAGGTTGATGAGCTACTCAATGAAATGTGGGTAGAATCATAGAATCAAAGAGTTGGAAGAGACCTCATGGGCCATCTAGTCCAACCCCCTGCCAAGAAGCAGGAATGTTGCATTCAAATCACCCCTGACAGATGGCCATCCAGCCTCTGTTTAAAAGCTTCCAAAGAAGGAGCCTCCACCACACTCCGGGGCAGAGAGTTCCACTGCTGAACGGCTCTCACAGTCAGGAAGTTCTTCCTCATGTTCAGGTGGAATCTCCTCTCTTGTAGTTTGAAGCCATTGTTCCATTGCGTCCTAGTCTCCAGGGAAGCAGAAAACAAGCTTGCTCCCTCCTCCCTGTGGCTTCCTCTCACATATTATACATGGCTATCATATGGAGCCCCCGGTGGCGCAGTTGGTTAAAGCACTGAGCTGCTGAGCTTGTTGATCAAAAGGTCACAGGTTCGATTCCAGGGAGCGGCGTGAGCTTCCGCTGTCAGCCCTAGCTTCTGCCAACCTAGCAGTTCGAAAACATGCAAATGTGAGTACATCAATAGGTACCGCTCCGGCGGGAAGGTAACGGCACTCCATGCAGTCATGCCGGCCACATGACCTTAGAGGTGTCTACGGACAAAGCTGGCTCTTCGGCTTAGAAATGGAGATGAGCACCACACCCCAGAGTCAGACATGACTGGACTTAATGTCAGTGGAAAACCTTTACCTTTACCTATCATATCCCCTCTCAGCCTTCTCTTCTTCAGGCTAAACATGCCCAACTCCTTAAGCCGCTCCTCATAGGGCTTGTTCTCCAGACCCTTTATCATTTTAGTTGCTCTCCTCTGGACACATTCCAGCTTGTCAATATCTCTCTTGAATTGTGGTGCCCAGAATATTCCAGGTGTGGTCTAACCAAAGCAGAATAGAGGGGTGGCATGACTTTCCTAGATCTAGACACTATGCTCCTATTGATGCAAGCCAAAATCCCATTGGCTTTTTTTGCCGCCACATCACATTGTTGGCTCATGTTTAACTTGTTGTCCACGAGGATGGGTAGGTGAAGTACCCATGATGTTGGGGTCTGTGTAGTACTCACTGTGTGCCCCTTCCTTGTGTCCTCTTTATGTAAACAAATGGGAAATGATTTTCTTTCCAATGAAATAAAAAAAAGGCAGAACAGAGGTGATAGTTGTTTAATACACTTTCTCATAAGTTTGCAGTGGCAGCAGATTCATATTTAAATGCCATGTTTATAAAGCTATTGTCCTCCCAACCCTGCTATATGCCTGTGAGATGTGGACTATCTACAGATGTCACATGCAACTCCTAGAACGATTCCATCAGCGTTGCCTCCGAAAAATCCTGCAAATCTCTTGGGAAGACAAGCGGGCAAATGTCAGCATGCTGGAATAAGCAAAGACTACCAGCATTGAAGTGATGGTCCTCTGCCATTGACTTCGCTGGACAGGCCACGTTGTCCAGATGCCCGACCACCATTTCCCAAAACAGTTGCTTTATTCCGAACTCAAGAACAGAAAACAAAATGTTGGTGGGCAGGAAAAGAGATTTAAAGATGGGCTCAAAGCCAACCTTAAAAACTCTGGCATAGACACTGAGAACTGGGAAGCCTTGGCCCTTGAGCATTCCAGCTGGAGGTCAGCTGTGACCAGCAGTGCTGTAGAATTTGAAGAGGCATGAATGGAGGGCAAACCAAAAAAACATGCTAAGAGGAAGGCAAGCCAACCTTGACTGGGACCGCCTTCCACCTGGAAACCGATGCCATCACTGCGAGAGAACATGCAGAGCAAGAATGGGCCTCCACAGTCACCTATGTACTCACCGCCAGTACACTGATCTTGGAAGACAATCCTACTCAGACAATGAGGGATTGCCTAAGTAAGTAAGTAAAAATAATTTAGAAATATTTTACATGTTTTATACACCAGAAACCCCGCGTAACAAAATTTCCTCATAAGACCAGTGTTGTAGTTCAGCGTGTTGGTCAAGTTGCTACTCCTGGTAGCAGGGAGAACGCGTCTACTCTGGAGTCGGAGGGAGAACAGCAGCGTCAGTGCATTAGGGAAATCATTATGGCTCCAAGTGATACTGACACGTTTTCAGGCTTCTCTGATTGTGACATAGGGGATGGGGAAGTGAGCAGAGGTGTAAAAAGGGCTGCTCGCGAGCCAGAGTCCGAGGGGGAATTACAAAGGAAACATATTCGGGAAATACTTTGTACACCAACAGAGGATGAAAATTTCCTTGGGTTTGAAGGGAGTTCTGGGTCCGGGAGTGATATGGAACAGCAGGAGGAATTAGATTGGACCCGTGTGCAGCAAATAAGGGACATCTGTAACCAACCTACCTCCAGTGAGGAATTTGAGGGGTTCACTGGGGATTGGCAGCCAGGGGACTCTTGGCAGGATCTGAACCCTGACAATCATTGGCAGAGGTGGAGGGGTGGGCACTCAGCTGTAGGTTTGGGGGCAGCTGAGAGTGATGACGAGAGGGTGGGGAGCTCATCAAGCTCTGAAGAAGAACTTTGGGATAAAAGTGGGTTCTGTTTGGATTGTACTTCGCAGAAGGCAAAGTGTCTTTATAGGACATAATTCCTTGTGCTGCCAATTTTCAACCTTGGGTCCTGGGCTACAGCTTCATGTGTTCCTGAACTCCTGCTTCCTCGGTGATTCCAGCGTTCCAGCCTTTGTTTACCAACGGATTGACCACGGACCGGTTTGACTACGCTTTTGGCTTTCTGGACTTTGAACTCCTATATCTTTGTGACAGAAACATTTCTTAGTTTTGAAACCACGTTTTTCCAGCTTTTGTGACTGCGTTCTTGTGCTATTTCGATTTTCAAGCAGTTTGCTTAACCTTTTGTTTATACCGGATTATAAGGCAGCGCTATAATCCGGATTATATTTTTGTTACTAGTACCAACTTCTTTTTGATGCCAAATTGCTCCTGAGACCCTTAGTACTGAAGTTAAGTGCTTTGTAGGTCCATTTTTATGCAATAAAGCTGTGTTTGTACCCTTATTCTGTGTCTGGCGTTGTTTAAGGCTTCTGAGTCCTGACAACTAGACAGTAAAATAGAGAACGAAAATATACATGGGCTTCAAAGGACAGAACTTTGTGGACACCCTTTGATTCTACCGCCTGAAAGTGTATGGATAATAACTCTTGGAAAGGAATGGTAGAGAATCAAGAATGAGGAACCAAGCAAACTTACAAATGAAAAAAACACAACAAAGTAAGCTGGAGTGTCACCGCTGTAATTTGTAGCATTTGCCAGCATTCCAATGTTTTCACATTAATTCTTCCATCTACAGGAGATGGTTGATGCTGTCATGGAGAACTCAACACCATGGGTACCACACTGCTGATGACTGGTGACTGCATACATTAGGATTCTATCAGGGGTAAATTAGTGTGTCGGCTGGAGGGGGGCTCATTCCCAGTGGGTCTCCCTATGATGTTTTTCCCATGTGCTCTGAGCTGTAAAGACAATGACTGGGGAGTAAAGATTTAAAGTCTTAACTCTGTTAGTAAATATCTTTAACACACTGTGAATGAAGAAACGTAGAACTTTATAGGCCAGATGGTTGCAAAGGACAACTGAAGTTCCTACGTACACCTAAGACCATTGCAAGTAGTTCTACATCTAGCAATAGATAAAAACCTGCTCTAGTAAATGTAGGTAGATCATTTTCCTGCAATGTTGTATCCAGGCACATACCTTCAAATGTTCATACAAGCACATACCTTCAAATGTTCTAGAGTGCATGGTATGTGCCACAAGGTTGAATACAAATAGTTTAAACCAAAAAAATAATGAAATTTATAGAATTCCTGAGAAGTAGAAGTATCTAAGGCAGACTTTTCCAAACATTTCATGTTGATGGCACACTTTCTAGACATGCATCATTTTGCAACACAGTAATTCCTTTTTATTAGCAAACTGGAAGTTAAGTAAAGGTAAAGGTTTCCCCTGACATTAAGTCTAGTGGTGATTGACTCTGGGCGTGGTGGTGTTCATCTTCATTTCTAAGCTGAAGAGCCGGCGTTGTCTGTAGTTTGGCTTCAAACTACTAGAAAGGAGATTCCATCTGAACATGAGGAAGAACTTCCTGACTGTGAGAGCTGTTCAGCAGTGGAACTCTCTGCCCCCGAGTGTGGTAGAAGCTCCTTCTTTGGAAGCTTTTAAACAGAAGCTGGATGGCCATCTGTCAGGGGTGCTTTGCATGCAATTTTCCTGCTTCTTGGCAGGGGGTTGGACTGGATGGCCCATGAGGTCTCTTCCAACTCTTTGATTCTATGATTCTATGTGAACACCTCCAAGGTCATGTGGCTATTATTATTATTTATTTATTTCGGGTACTTCTACTTCGCCCTTCTCAACCCCCGAGGGGGGACTCAGGGCGGCTTACAAACGGCACAATGACTGCATGACTAGCATGACTAGTATGACTGCATGGAGCACCGTTATCTTCCCACAGAAGCGGCGCCTCACACAAGATTTCACATTTGCATGTTTTCGAACTGCTAGGTTGGCAGAAGCTGGAGCTAACAGTGGGAGGTCACCTCCCCTTTATTTGAATCGCTAACCTTTCAGTCAGAAAGTTCAGCAGCTGAGTGGTTTAACCCATTGTACCATCTTGGGGTCCCTGGTTAAAAGTTAAACCAACCCCATTGAAATATTTTTATGTCAAAAGCATTGCATAAAACAATATAAAACTAATGATAATAGAGGGGACACAAGTGGTTAAACAATTTTTGACCAAAAACAGGCAACAGCTACCGCATTGTCTGTAGCTTTAAACAATTCTTCCTCTCTGCATGTGGCAAAGCATTGTGGACAAACATATAGAAGCGGAGTTGTCTGTTCTGCTCCACAGTCGCACAAGGTGGAGGATTCTTCTAGGCAGGGCCATTTTGCCAGGTTGTCTTTGGATCTGCCAACTCCACTTCTGAGTCTGTTCAGGGACTTCCAAGTTGTTCATTCTTGGTTTGCCTTTGGGGCTCCCTTCCAACTGGTTGGCCATCTGTCGGGTAGGCTTTGATTGTGTCTTCCTTTACCGCCCAATGAGGTTGGACTGGATGGCCTTTGGGGCTCCTTTCCAACTGGATGGCCATCTGTCAAGAGGGCTTTGATGGTGTCTTCCTTTGCTGCAAAAAGTGGTTGGGCTGGATGGCCTATGGGGCCCCTTTAACTAGCATGGCTCAATGCTGTGGAATAATTCCACGGTGTAGACCAGGTAGGGGCAGACTTTGGCCCTCCAGGGGTTTTGGACTCTAACTCCCACAATTCCTAACAGTCTTCCTAACAGCCTTTTGGGGTTGAAGTTGTTTCTGTCGCTGTGTTTTTCAGTGTTTTTATGAATGATGGTCACTCGTTGGCCTGATAAGTGCATTGTGTCCAAATTTGGTTTCAATTCGCCCAGTGGTTTTTGAGTTATGTTAATCCCACAAACGAACATTACATTTTTATTTATATAGACTAGCCGTCCCCTGCCACGCATTGCTGTGACCCAGTCTGATGATTTGGAAAATAAAGTAATGAGAAAATGTTGGTTTCTAATATATGTAATTTCTTTCTGCTTGTAGGTAAACAGTATTTCTTCTTGTTTCTTTGTCAGTGTTGATGTGGAGATTGTTTGGTTTGCCTACTCTGGAACATGCAACATAGAATTGTCCTTCTTTGGGGGTCCCTTTCAAATCTATGATACTATATGTGTGTGTGTGTGTGTGTGAATCATATATATCTATATCTACGGCTGGATGGCTCTTTGTCAGGAGGGCTTAGATTACGTTGTCTTGCCCTCGTGAAGGGAGTTGGATGGCCTTAAGTATTTTCTGTTGGTCATGGGGGTTCTGTGTGGAAAGTTTGCCCCAATTCTGTCATTGGTGGGGTTCAGCATGCTCTTTGATTGTAGGTGAACTATAAATCCCAGTAACTACAACTCCCAAATGTCAAGGTCTATTTCCCCCAAACTCCATCTGTGTTCATATGTGGGCATATGGAATATTCGTGCCAAGTTTGGTCCAGATCCATCATTGTTTGAGTCCACAGTGCTCTCTGGATGTAGGGGAACTACAACTCCCAAACTCTAGGTCAATGCCCACCAAACCCTTCTAGTGTTTTCAGTTGGTCATGGGAGTCCTATCTGTCAAGATTGGTACAATTCCATCATTGGTGGAGTTCAAAATGCTCTTTGATTGTAGGTGAAGGACATACATTGGGTTGTTGTAGGTTTTTCCGGGCTATATGGCCATGTTCTGGAGGCAATTTTTCTCCTGACGTTTCGCCTGCATCTATGGCAAGCATCCCCAGAGGTAATGAGGATGCTTGCCATAGATGCAGGCGAAACGTCAGGAGAAAAATTGCCTCCAGAACATGGCCATATAGCCCGGAAAAACCTACAACAACCCATGGATTCCGGCCATGAAAGCCTTCGACAAGACATACATTGGGTTGTTAGGTGTCTTATGTCCAAATTTGGTGTCATTCGCCCAGTGGTTTTTGAGTTCTGTTAATCCCACAAACGAACATTACATTTTTATTTATATAGATAAGGAGGCCAGGAACAATTTTCTCACTACCCCATCCACCAGAATTTGATCCAGTCCAGGAATGGTCTTCTTGCATACTTATAGATATACTTCACATCCCTGACTGATTTATAATTCATAATACAAATGAATCTCCAGAAGTTTTTGTTCTTAGCAGCTGCTCAGCCCTTTAATTTATCCAAGTCATTTACAATTTGTGATGGAGCAGCTCATGGTGTGATATAGGCAGTGGAGAGAATCTGAAGCACTTAAATACTTTTTTTGTTGTTGTTTCGTTTTAATTTGTTTGTTCGTTTATTTTTAAATTTTCCTTCCCCAGGGGCAAAAAGCTGTGCTTGGCATTTGTCATTGCGGTGTCCCTAGCCCCTTTATCATGTTGATGGCAGTATAGGTTGAACGAACCGAACTGCCGCCCACCCAGGGGGAATTGCAGGATTGCTACCAGCTTTCAGTTCAAAGTACCTGCCTGTGATATGAAACATACCATAAAATTAACGCTTTCCAGATGTCCCCAAGAATTCTCCAACATCAATTTCACCTTCTTGAAATGCGATTGAGAAGGAAATCACCCCGCTCCCCACCCTTCACCTCATTGTCCTTCTTTGCTAACACCCAGCACACTGATGGATTTACTCACTACTAAAATGCATAAGCTCATTGGGGTAGTATATTCTCGCCAGCGGCAGTACACGATTTTCTATTTGTTTGCTTTTACAAAGCAGCTTTGAATATTGATTTTGGAATTGCGCACACACCTTTTGTAGCCCTTTGTGCTACTTCTGGGTTACTGGGTTGGGTTTCTGTTCTTATAATAAGGTGATCATTTGCCAATCACAGAGAGGGACTGTAGTTGGTTAGTATAATACCAATATCACATGTACGAGGGTTGAATGAAAAGTAATGCCTCCACCTTCGTAACGAAATGCAAAGATACAGAATGGGGGATGCCTGGCTCGAGAGCAGTATGTGTGAAAAAGATCTTGGAGTCCTCGTGGACAACAAGTTAAACATGAGCCAACAATGTGATGTGGTGGCAAAAAACGCCAATGGGATTTTGGCCTGCATTAATAGGAGCCTAGTGTCTAGATCTAGGGAAGTAATGCTACCCCTCTATTCTGCTCTGGTTAGACCACACCTGGAATATTGTGTCCAATTCTGGGCACCACAATTCAAGAGAGATATTGACAAGCTGGAATGTGTCCAGAGGAGGGTGACTAAAATGATCAAGGGTCTGGAGAACAAGCCCTATGAGGAGCGGCTTAAGGAGCTTGGCATGTTTAGCCTGAAGAAGAGAAGACTGAGAGGAGATATGATAGCCATGTATAAATATGTGAGAGGAAGCCACAGGGAGGAGGGAGCAAGCTTGTTTTCTGCTTCCTTGGAGACTAGGGCGCGGAACAATGGCTTCAAACTACAAGAGAGGAGATTCCATCTGAACATGAGGAAGAACTTCCTGACTGTGAGAGCCGTTCAGCAGTGGAACTCTCTGCCCTGGAGTGTGGTGGAGGCTCCTTCTTTGGAAGCTTTTAAACAGAGGCTGGATGGCCATCTGTCAGGGGTGATTTGAATGCAATATTCCTGCTTCTTGGCAGGGGGTTGGACTGGATGACCCATGAGGTCTCTTCCAACTCTTTGAGTCTATGATTCTATGATTCCTCAACGGATGGCAATACTGGTATGTGGCAGGTACTGGCTTGATAAGTAGACTCTCCTCTACAGTTCCATTTTGGCAGGAAGCCTTAGCATTGAACGGTTGTGTTGTTAAAGTGCAAAGTATGGAACCCTGCGCAGATGGTTCGTCAATGCGACTTAAGCAATGTGCAGTCATTGAATTCTTGACAGCAGAAGGTGTCACCTCAACATCTTTAAACTTACTCGCCCAATGACACAAAGTACTCACATCAACACAATCACCATAAACAGCTTGCATTCTCTGATGAATCTCCTTTGGGGTGACGCCTTCTGCTGTCAAGAATTCAATGACTGCATGTTGCTTAAGTCGCATTGACCGACCATCTGCGCAATATTCCAGGTGTGGTCTAACCAAAGCGGAATAGAGGGGTAGCATTACTTCCCTAGATCTAGACACTAGGCTCCTATTGATGTAGGCCAAAATCCCATTGGCTTTTTTGCCACCTCATCACATTGTTGGCTCATGTTTAACTTGTTGTCCACGCGAACTCCAAGATCTTTTTCACACAGACTGCTCTCGAGCCAGGTGTCCCCCATTCTGTATCTTTGCATTTCGTTTTTCCTGCCAAAGTGGAGTATCTTGCATTTGTCACTGTTGAACTTCATTTTGTTAGTTTTGGCCAATCATCTCTCTAATCTGTCAAGATCGTTTTGAATTCTGCTCCTGTCCCCTGGAGTATTGGCTATCCCTCCCAATTTGGTGTTGTCTGTAAGAAATTACGTATATTAGAAACCAACACTTTCTCATTACTTTATTTTCCAGATCACCAGACTGGGCCACAGCAACGCATGGCAGGGGGCGGCTAGTATATTATATTCATATTCTTTTATGGGGTGAAATTGACTAAACTAGAAACAGCTTGGACCTTGGTATAGCTGAGAGCCAGTGCAGTGGTTTCAGTGTTGTACCAGGTTGCTGGAGGCGACAGGGCTTCTTTCTTCTCCTTCTCTCCCTATTAATTTGTTTGCTGTTGTTTTGTTATCCAGTTACTTGATCAGGACTAATATCACAGTGGTGGTAAAGGGGAAATTGTACCAGTTAGATTGCAGAAATGATGGACTGTATTCCGTCTTAAAGGCTTTTAAGTTGTAATCAGATCTGGATTCTGTTAGCTGCTGTGCAGGTGAACCATTGTGCATCTTCTTCTCAGAGGGATATTTCACGTCTCAAGCGACTAGCAAGGTGATTCAGAAGAACACAAGCAGGTGATTGGGTAGAGGGGATCTTAGAGAAATTACTATTCATTGTAAATATGTTGTTCCATACTGCTAATTAATTTTTAAAGGGGCTCACTAGGGACCTCATTGCTAAAACATGACGATTTATCCTCTGGCACAATAATTGTTAATCCAAAACAAAACAGAAAGGAACACTCGGCAGGCACAATCTGCTCGGTTTCTACATTAAAAAGTATTAATGGAACTTCAAAAGATTTTAAGGTTTTAGGCAATGAAGCTTCCAAATTTGGAAATGAACCAGAAAAAAAAAGATTAGGGGAGAAAAATGGAAAGGATGTATCTTCCCAGAGTACAGAAAAGCAAAAGCCAAGCTGGTTTTAGGCTGGTATCTTAGCAAGTGACCTTTGGTTCTATGGGGAAGAATTAAATCGAAATGCCGTGATCCTCAAAAACCTTTTGTTCACTTTGGAATGGAGGTTTGAGCCTGGTGAACTCCTCCTCCAAGTCTCCCGTGGCCTGGAGACAATTTCTGTGGATCCAGTGTCACCAGATCATCAATTTATCATGTCTAGCACTGGACTATTTAAGTAAAACATCTATTTTTCTTTTATTTACTATTCTAAAGCCTTTAACTGTGTGGATCATACTAAATTGTGGCAAACCTTTGGTGGTATGGGGATACCAAGCCACCTTGTCTGTCTCCTGAGGAATCTGTATAATGACCAAGTAGCAACGGTATTTATTTTATTTATTTATTCATCGTGTCAGGAGCAACCAGACATTTGTATTACATTTTTAACAAAACAAACAAACAAACAGACAAAACACAAAGTTTGCAAGCTTGGTAGTTGATTTAATGTCCTTTGACCAGTAGCTGACCACTTGGAGTGTCTCTGGTGTTGCTGCAAGGAGGTCCTCCATTGTGCATGTGGCAGGTCGCATTGCAGCAGGTAGTAAATGGTTTGCTCTTCTCCACTCGCATGTCGTGGATTCCATTTTGTAGCCCCATTTCTTAAAGTTGGCTCTGCATCTCGTGGTGCCAGAGCGCAGTCTGTTCAGCGCCTTCCAACTCGCCCAGTTTTCTGTGTGTCTCTCATTTGGTATCAGCCACTGATTGAGGTTCTGGGTTTGAGCCTGCCACTTTTGGACTCTCACTTGCTGAGGTGTTCCAGAGAGTGTCTCCGTAGATCTTAGAAAACTATTTCTTGATTTAAGTCGTTGACATGCAAGCTGATACCCAAACAAGGGATGGGCTGGAGATGTCACTGCCTTGGTCTTTTCACTATCAGTTGCTACATCCCGGCGGATGTCATGTGGTGCAATACTGGCTAAACAGTGTAGTTTTTCCAGTGGTGTAGGGTGCAGACACCCCGTGATAATGCGGAATGTCTCATTAAGAGCCACATCTACTGTTTTAGTGTGGTGAGATGTGTTCCACACTGGGCATGCATACTCAGCAGCAGAGTAGCATAGCGCAAGGGCAGATGTCTTCACTGTATCTGGTTGTGATACCCAGGTTGTGCCAGTCAGCTTTCCTATGATATTGTTTCTAGCATCCACCTTTTGCTTGATATTCAGTAGCAATGGTAAGAACAGACCACAGAACAACAGACTGGTTCAAGATTGAGAAAGGAGTATGACAAGACTGTATACTCTCACCCGACGTATTCAACTTGTATGCAGAACACATCATGTGACATGCAGGGCTTGACAAATCCAAAGCTGGAGTTAAAATTGCTGGAAAAAACATAAACAACCTTAGATATGCAGATGAGACCACTTTGATGGCTGAAATTGAGGAGGACCTGAGGAGCCTTTAACAAAGGTGAAAGAAGAAAGTGCAAAAGCTGGGATGCAGTTAAACAAAAAAGCAAGATTATGGCAACCAGAGTGATTGATAACTGGCAAATAGAAGGAGAAAATGTGGAGGCCGTAACATACTTTGTATTTCTAGGTGCAAAGATTACTGCAGACGCAGACTGCAGCCAGGAAATCAGAAGACGTTTCCTTATTGGGAGGAGAGCAATGGCCAGTCTCGACAAAATAGTGAAAAGTAGAGACATCACAATGGCAATGAAGATCCACATAGTTAAAGCAATGTTATTCCCCATAGTAACCAATGGATGCAAGAGCTGGACCATAAGGAAGGCTTAGTGAAGGAAGATAGATGCTTTTGAACTGCGGTATTGGAGGAAAATTCTAAGAGTGCCTTGGACCGTAAGAAGATCAAGCCAATCCATACTCCAGGAAATAAAGTCCAATTGCTCACTGGAGGGAAGGATATTAGAAGCAAAGATGAATTACTTTGGCTACATAATTTTTATTCGTGTCAGGAGCGACTTAAACTTCAAATCGCTTCTGGTGTGAGAGAATTGGCCATCTGCACGGACATTGCCCAGGAGATGCCTGGATGTTTTACCATCCTTGTGGGAGGCTTCTCTCATGTCCCCGCATGGGGAGCTGGAGCTGACAGAGGGAGCTCATCCACACCCTCTGCAGATACAAACCTCCAACCTGTTGGCCTCCAGTCCTGCCAGCACAAGGTTTTAACCCATAGCGCCACCAGGGTCGCCGTCCACATATGGAGAAGACAGGATAGCTCGGAGAAGATAATGATGCTGGGGGAAAATGAAGGAAAAAGGAAAAGGGGCCAGCCAAGGGCAAAGTGGATGAATGTCAACTGAATGAATAAACAACGTCACTTGGAGAGCTTACCAGGTATCCAGAGTCATAGTCCTACTTTCAAACCACTATACCACACTGGCTTTCATTTGTGATCTTACAGATTGCTGGAAGAAACAGTTTCCCTTCCTTGAGTATCGAAATGCCATTTATACACCCTTTTCTCTTCCATTTGTCCATTGCAACAACAGAGAAGAACTGAGCAATAAATGTTGTACCAAGGAAGTATGTTCTAGGACGTAGGCTATGTCCCATTCATTTCTTCTGCTTCACCCCTTTGGGCTTCTCCTGGGGCTCTTGTCACCATCTTTTCACCTCGGCTTGCTGTGTGTGCCATGCTTGTTTTATGTTTTCTCTCTGTGCTCCCACGGAAAATCTATTATTAGTCTCCAGGGTGAATGTCACTGAGTAGGATTATTTATACATGTAAATCAGAGGACCGGGGGATTGAAGTTATAATGACAGGCTCCTCCAGCCTGATGCAGGTGATTACAGCTTGGCAGATTTGGTTCGGTCTGCCAGAATCCATGTACCAATAGAGGCGATTTACTGTTGGTGCAGATGGGAGCGCTGGGTTGTAAATCTGAATGCTGGATGTGTCCACTTGCTTGTTTCTTGGGTTCATTTTTTCCCCTAGTAGTAAATCAAACACCATGCTCCTTGAAAAAGAAAAAGAATGAGCTTAATGTGCTTACAGAAAGACTTTGGTATTCACAGAGGAAAGAAATAAGGCAGACTTATTGCTTTCCCCTCTTCTTGGCATCCTTGAAAACACATCACTGGAATGATCCACTCTCTTACCATTTCCACAGATCAGCTTTTGTGTAAAGGTCAGAGTCTCACAATCCAACCCAAATGTAGCACTTTTAAGTCCTAGTTACACGCATAATATCTTATTATAGAATACAATTATGCTGATCAAAATGTGGGAGAAAGGACCCTAAATATGACAGGACTTTGAGATCTTCCGGGGAGACCCTGCTCTCGATCCCGCCTGCTTCTCAAGCTCGGCTGGCGGGGACGAGAGATAGGGCCTTCTCGGTGGTGGCTCCTCGGCTGTGGAACGCCCTTCCTACGGACATTAGACTAGCACCATCTCTAATGGTATTCCACAAAAAGGTGAAGACCTGGATGTTTGTGCAGGCGTTTGAGTAATTTAGTGCAATCTGGTAATGGAACATAGGAATGGAACAATGGACGACGAACCTGGACTACGCTTGGATGATGAGAAGATTGGGTACGGTTGTTTTTTGTAATAATTGTGCATTGTAATTGCTTATTGGTAATTTATGGATGTGTTAAGTCAATTGTTATATGTTGTATGGAACCATTGCTGTTTCTACTGTTTTTACTGTTTGTGAACCGCTGTGAGTCGCCTTTGGGCTTGAGATACAGCGGTATATAAGCAAAGTAAATAAAATAAATAAATAAATAAATATCCTAAAGATACCTTATCCTGGAATTTAAGCAGGGTCAGCCTTGGATGGGAGACTTTCAACAAAGGGCAGGTATTGTAGGCTGTATTTCAGATGAAGGAATGGGCAAACCCACCTCTGAGTATCCCGTGCCTAAGAGAACCCTATGAAATGCATGGTCATCATAAGATAGTATGCGACTTGAAGGCACGTATACAATTTATTCTACAAGTCACTTTGGGAGGAAAGCTGCATGTAAACCAATTAAATAAATTACAATAAAGGAAGCTATGGCCCAAAGTTTGCAAAACCTGTGCAATTGGCAGGAAGTGGAGTGATTTCAATATAAGTGCAATATGCCCAACTCCAAGATGTTCTTCTGGCTGCCATGTTTTGAATTAACTGCAGTTTCTAAGCTTGGTAGAGAAGTAGCCCAATGTATAGCACATTGTAGTAGTCCAACCTTGAGGTTACTTTACTTCACTCAGCAGCCCGTCCACAACAGCAGTGATCCAGTGTAATCTCAATCACAAAGTTACTGGACACCCCAATATTGACTTCTGTTACAATTATAACATCAAAGTTGGCTCTTATGTGGGAGATTTATGTTGAGGAACCTGAGTTGTTAGACTCAAAATAACCCTCATTTGGGGTGATTCCACCATAAATATAGCAGAGTAGCAGAAGTAAACTTCGTAATCAGTAGAAACTTATGTGTAGTGAACTGGGATAGCTTTCTATATCTTAGGATGTATCAGGATTTCAGAGTCAGAACTTTAGGTTCAAAAATATTTACTGAAGTAAAAGAAGTGCATTCTTGATAGAAAAGGTCTTGGAGCTATCTAGTTTACTAAATCTCATCTTCAAAAGGAGGTAAAAGGTAAAAAGATCCATGCAGATACATTTTGCCCTGAGAGAGGCAAAATGCATTCTTACTGGAAGGAAGAAAACACAGAAGAGACTGGAAAAATGGTGAATGCCCACATAGCCAGCCCAGGGCAATAAAACTTAAAGAGAACGTTCCCTCATAGAATTCGATTGCTACATCATCAAAGGAGGAGGAGACAGTTTCTAGCAAGAAGAGTAAAAAGACAAAGCCTTTTAAGGAAACATGCATAGGAATGTGGGGGGAGGAATTTATTATTTTATTTATTTCATTTACTTATACCCCGCCCTTCTCACCCCGGGGGGGACTCAGGGCGGCTTACAGAGGAGGCACAATTAAATGCCTAAATCAATTAACAGTAATACAAAATACAAAAAAGCAATTCAACAGAATTAAAACATCAGTGCATAATAAAATATTAAGACAATCTCATGCTCGGGTTCAGAGTCCATATATCCATTCCATTCCATTTGTCCTTGTCTGTCGTCAGATCCTTAATTTAGCTGCCAGTGTGTCCAAAGGCTTGGTCCCAAACCCAGGTCTTCAGTTTTTTCCTGAATGCCAGAAGAGAGGTCGCCGATCTAATCTCCCCGGGGAGTGAGTTCCACAGGTGGGGGGCCATCACTGAGAAGGCCCTGCTCCTCGTCCCCGCCAACCTCACTTGTGAGAGTGGCGGGGTCGAGAGCAGGGCCTCCCCAGAAGATCTTAAGCTTCAAGGTGGGATGTAGAGGGAGATCCGTTCGGACAAATACACTGGGCCGGAACTGTATAGGGTTTTGTAGGTCAAAACCAGCACTTTGAATTGTGCTCGGAATTGGATCGGCAGCCAGTGGAGCTGGCGCAACAGGGGGGTGGTATGCTCCCTGTACGCCGCTCCGGTGAGCAATCTGGCTGCTTCTCGCTGGACTAGTTGAAGTTTCCGAGCAGTCTTCAAAGGCAACCCCACGTAGAGTGCGTTGCAGTAATCCAACCGGGATGTGACAAGAGCGTGGACCACCGTGGCCAGATCAGACTTCCCAATCCCTCAGCCTAGTTTGATCTAGTCTAGCTATTCATTGAGGTCTGGAAACTTGATGACATAAGAGACTTGTGCAATTCAGGGATGAAACCCAACAATTTTATCTGCAAAAAGGTCCTTAAAGGCATCCCAGTGATCTACTGAAAGCTCTAGCTGTAGGTTCAGAGAGGAAGTGTAACAGAAAAGCTAATTATGATGGAGTGTTTTTTGTCTATGTTTATCATAAGTGTTGACTCATTGTTCATCAACTTATTCCATGGGTCTGCTGTTGTTGGGACTACTAATAGGATTCAGAAGCAAAGGAAGGTCATCAGAAGAAACATTTCCAAATATTTGAATCATAGGATGGTCTCGCCTGTTCCATGATGTGAACAAGTAAATGTTTAAGGTGTTGACGAAAGCTTTAATGGCCAGAATCACTGGGTTGCTGTGAGTTTTCTGGGCTGTATGGCCATGTTCCAGAAGCATTCTCTCCTGATGTTTCACCCACATCTATGGCAGGCATTGTCAGAAACCTCACAACTTCTGAGGATGCTTGCCATAGATGCAGGCAAAACGTCAGGAGAGAATGCCTCTAGGACATGGCCATATAGCCCGAAAAAACCTACAACAACCCAACCAAGTAAATATTTGGTTCTGAGGATGCCTACCATAGATGTGGGCAAAACGTCAGAATAGAATGCTTCTGGAACATGGCCATACAGCCCGGAAAACTCACAGAAACCAAGTAAATGTATTGTCGAAGTCTTTCATGGCCGGAATCACTGGGTTGTTGTAGGTTTTTTCGGGCTATATGGCCATGTTCTAGAGGCATTCTCTCCTGATGTTTCACCCACATCTATGGCAGGCATCCTCAGAAACCTCACTACCTCTGAGGATGCTTGCCATAGATGCAGGGGAAACGTCAGGAGAGAATGCCTCTAGAACATGGCCATATAGCCTGAAAAAACCTACAACAACCCAACCAAGTAAATGTTTGGTTGAATTGATGCCCACAAAGCTTTCCATTAATGTAGTCTATGGCACAAAGAGGGGAGAAGAAATGGGAAACCCTGTGAATTGATGGCCGGGGGGATGGCAGTAATGGTTTTTTTTAGTGTTTTGCTAGGAAAGCAATGGTTCCTTTCAACGCATGACTGTTGCAGCCCAATCAGCTATTATTGAGGCTGACATGCACAACATTAAGACTTACTTATATATTTGCTTTATGGGGTTCAGTGATTTTTTGCATTTGCAAAAGGAATATGGCATCTGGTTCCACTTCCAATAGCTGGCAGATTGAAGACTATATTTTTGTGTTGTGCAGAGCAAAAAAGGAAATAACGTGTTGAATTATTTGGCATTATCAAGGATTTCTGCACCCCAGGAATCCCGCATAAAGAGATGGAAATTCTAGTCGCCAAAGCCAAGAAAGAAGCAAAAATATATGCGTTTATTACATTTTATCTCATTCTCCTGCAAGCAGCACTGAAAATATCAAAAGATCATCTATTGTTCCATCATTTATAAAGTTTTCTTGTTTTGTTTTTCAGTTGGAGCATTATTGTTGATGTATTGCTTCTTAGTAAAATGGGAGAGAAATTAGAATGGAAGATAGAGACAGGCACTGATGCTGGGTGAACATGTCATTTTTCTGGCTACAGAACCGCATGCATTTAAATTTCTCCTATTCCAATTCTTAATTTAACAAATGTAATTAAGGCCGAGGTAGGTACTCCGATTATTCATTTACTCCAGATGGAAAAAATTAAATTGAATGCAAATTTTTATAATCAGACACCAAGTTCAGAATGTCGGGTGTGATGGGAAAATGGCTGCAACTTAATAGGGACCTACTTTTCCTAAACAGAGCCCAAGTTTAGAGGCTGGAATTATGTGAATAATGGAGGTGGCATTGGATAAAATATCGGATTGCTGGTATCTTCTTTTAAATGAAGTCCTTGTAATTCTTCACCAAGAGGGTTAAATCTGGCCACAGGGCATGCCGAAGGGAGAGAGTTCAGAGGGTATCTAGTCAGACCCGAAAGAAATGGCTCAAACACTTCAGGAAGCAGGATAGTCCTCCAGTCCAGTTCATAAGGATTCTTCTTGCGGTGTTATGATCCTTAAGAGAAAAAGATTTAACAACACAGATGAGATTCTGAGCTTCTTTTGTTTACACATACACACACAGGTCAAAAAGTAATGTCTCCATTGCTCTCCTTTCACGGCTACTGGACTATCTATGCATGACAGAGGGAACCTTACTCTACTGAGATATTTTCTTTTTCTGATTGACTGATTAGAACCATGAATCTGAAGCTAAACGAAAACGTTGCCATTGAATTGTCGAAGGCTTTCATTAGAACCGCACAACAACAGAGAGGAAACAAACAAGGACATCTAATCACCTCTCAACAAAAGATTGCTCCAGGCATTGCCAGGCAGTCAAATGCTAATGAAGGTGGTCAGTTGAAACATTCACACCTAGCTCCAACGGACAATATTTATTTATTATTATTATTTATTTACTTTGCTTATATACCGCTGTATCTCAAGCCCGAAGGCGACTCACAGCGGTTCACAAACAGTAAAAACAGTAGAAACAGCAGTGGTTCCATGCAACATATAACAATTGACTTAACACATTATCCATAAATTACCAATAAGCAATTACAATGCACAATTATTACAAAAAACAACAACCGTACCCAATCTTCTCATCATCCAAGCGTAGTCCAGGTTCGTCGTCCATTGTTCCATTCCTATGTTCCATTACCAGATTGCACTAAATTACTCAAACGCCTGCACAAACATCCAGGTCTTCACCTTTTTGCGGAATACCATTAGAGATGGTGCTAGTCTAATGTCCGTAGGAAGGGCGTTCCACAGCCGAGGAGCCACCACCGAGAAGGCCCTATCTCTCGTCCCCGCCAGCCGAGCTTGAGAAGCAGGCGGGATCGAAATAGTCCCACCCTGATCATTCCACAGATATATAAACCCTTTTTTCCTAGTTCCAACAGACCTCACTACCTCTGAGGATGCTTGCCATAGATGCAGGCGAAACGTCAGGAGAAAATGCCTCTAGAATATGACCACATCGCCCAAAAAAACCTACAACAACCCAGTTGTCATTGAATTTCTGTCAAATAAAGGTTGTGCACCTAAAGAAATCCATAATTGTATTGTCGAAGACTTTCATGGCTGGGATCACTGGGTTGTTGTATGTTTTTTTTCGGGCAGATGTCCATGTTCTGGTGGCATTCTCTCCTGACGTTTCACCTTCATCTATGGCAGGCATCCTCAGAGGTTGCGAGGTCTGTTGGAATTAGGAAAATGGGGTTTATATATCTGTGAAATGTCCAGGTTGGGAGAAAGAACTCTTGTAAAAAAAAACAAAAACCAAGATTATGGCAACAAGAATGATTGACAACTGGGAAATAGAAGGAGAAAATGCGGAGGCAGGGACAGACTTTGTATTTCTAGGTGCAAAGATTACTGCAGACGCAGACTGCAGCCAGGAAATCAGGAGACACTTACTTTTTGGGAGGGGTACAATGTCCAATCTCGATAAAATAGTGAAGAGTAGAGACATCACACTGGCAACAAAGATCCACATAGTTAAAGCAATGGTATTCCCCATAGTCACCTACGGATGTGAGAGCTGGACCTTAGGGAAGGCTGAGCGAAGGAAGATAGAGGCTTTTGAATTATGGTGTGGAAGGAAAGTTCTGAGAGTGCCTGGGACTGCAAGAAGACCCAACCAGTCCATACTTCAGGAAATAAAGCCCGACTGCTCATTGGAGGGAAGGATAGTAGAGGCCAAGATGAAGTACTTTGGCCACATCATGAGAAGAAAGGAAAGCTTAGAGAAGACAATTTTGCTGGGGAAAATGGAAGGAAAAAGAAAGAGGGGCCGACCAAGGGCAAGATGGATGGATGGCATCCTTGAAGTGACTGGATTGACCTTGAAGGAGCTGGGGGTGGTCATGGCTGACAGGGAACTCTGGTGTGGGCTGGTCTATGAGGTCACGAAGAGTTGGAAGTGACTGAACAAATGAACACCAACAAACTGTTGGAGGTAGGTGTGAATGTTTCAACTGGCCACCTTGATTAGAATTTGATGGTCTTGCAGTTTTTAGGTGTGGTTTGTTAGTGCCTGGGGGAATATTTTATTGAGAGGTGATTAGCTGTTCCTGATTGTTTCCTCTCTGGAGTTTCCCTGTGTTTGGGTGTTGTTTTGCTGTTATCATTTTAGAGCTTTTTAATACTGGTCACCAGATTTTTTTTTCATTTTCACTGTTTCCTCCTTTCTGTTGAAATTGTCCACATGCTTGTGGATTTCAATGGCTTCTCTGTGTAGTCTGACATGGTGGTTGTTGGTGTGGTCCAGCATTTCTGTGTTCTCAAATAATATGCTGTCTAGGTTGGTTCATCAGGTGCTCTGCTATGGCTGACTTCTCTGGTTGAAGTAGTCTGCAGTGCCTTTCATGTTCCTTGATTCGTGTTTGGGCATTGCTGCGTTTGGTGGTCCCTATGTAGACTTGTCCACAGCTGCATGGTATCCGGTAGACTCCTGCAGAGGTGAGAGGATCCCTCTTGTCCTTTGCTGAACGTAGCATTTGTTGGATTTTCTTGGTGGGTCTGTAGATAGTTTGTATGTTGTGTCTCCTCATCAGCTTCCCTATGCGGTCAGTGGTTCCCTTGATGTATGGCAAGAACACTTTTCCTCTGGGTGGATCTTTGTCTTTACTCTCGTGGCTTGTTCTCGGTCTTGCAGGCAGTAATAAGCCACACCAAAAAACTGCCAAGCCATCAAATGCTAATCAAGGTGGCCAGTTGAAACATTCACACTTGCCTCCATCAGACAATAGTTCTTTCTCCCTCCCTGGACATTCCACAGATATATAAACCCAATTTTCCTAGTTCCAACAGACCTCAAGACCTCTGAGGATGCTTTCCATAGATGCAGGCGAAACGTCAGGAGAAAATGCCTCTAGAACATGGCCATATAGTCCAAAAAACCTACAATAGCCCAGCAAATCCATAATTGCTTGAAGAATGTGTATGATTTGGGCCCTCCTGATTTTTACCTGTTTGGATCTCTGAAATACAAACTTCATGGTTTCAGATTCAATGACTCAAATGACATTAAAACGGTTTTAAAATTGGAGCCCCCGGTGGCGCAGTGGGTTAAATAGAAGTATTTTGGACTATATGTTCATTTCACAAATTGGCAATTATCTCCCCAAAACCACAGCACAAGTATAGATATTATTGACAGACAACACCTCATTTTAGGATAGTATCCCCAGTGGTGCAGTGCTGGCAGGACTGAAGACCGACAGGTCGCAGGTTCGAATCCGCGGAGAGCTTGGATGAGCTCCCTCAGTCAGCTCCAGCTCCTCATGCAGGGACATGAGAGAAGCCTCCCACAAGGATGGTAACACATCAAAACATCCTGGCGTCCCCTGGGCAACATCCTTGCAGATGGCCAATTCTCTCACACCAGAAACAACTTGCAGTTTCTCAAGTTGCTCCTGACACGACAAAAAAAAAAGTTTTAAAATCATGGGTCATGAAGCAAAATGGTTTTGATGCCTGGGCTAAACGACGATGCAAATATATTCAAATTGATGGTTACTATGTTGAATGGTTGTTTTGTGTAGAGGATAGTTCAAGGTATGATCTGCAGCCACTTCTGCTGTTATATGTTCATTCATAACGTTTTTATGACACAGGAGGCAAAACTTTTTGACCCACCCCCGTGTGTATGTGTGTGTGTTACTTTGTGCATTGCATAAATGCTTTTTTAAAAATCCAAGCAGTATTTGAGTTCCAACCAACCAAGAAAAGAACTTTTCCCCAGAAACGTAAATCACTTTGGATAAGTTGGGTGTTATCTTAAGGTTTGCAAATTGCTTGTTTGCTTTTTCCAGCTGGAGCTGTTAATTCAGAACAATTAACATGCAGTTTAAAACTGAAATGAAGCATATGGAAGTGGTCCCAAAGAAAAGAGTCTCTCCTTTTTTAGTATCAGGGAGGGAGTCTGGAAAACAGGCTGCTTGCAGCAGGAGGGAGGAGAACAGGTCCGGGGCTGCTAAGGAGCAGGTGCAACAAGGTTCACTCTCTCTTCGGGGAAATAGCAAATGTATGGCACAAATGCTCCAGTGCTACATCTTCATTTTAAGTACTTGACTGATCTCATCTCAGCATAATGGAACATGCAAGTAAATTTCTTCCCATAAACTCAACACAACATGTTCAGGCTCCCTGTGCCCAGGAAAACCTCACTCACTGGAGATCCTGCCAATTCCATACCAAAAATGCTCGATTTGGCACCAATGATCAATTTATTCCCATCCTCCTGTTGAAACAAACCATTGATTGATAGGCGTGTCAAGCTTCTATGCTTCTCGTTGTGCCCCCCCCCCCCCCCCCGGAGTGGTTTGCAAGTTGGCTCAAAAATATCAAAATTACATTGAAACTGTGTCTGTATATTATTTTACTGCTGCCAAGCATCCTGAGTTCTATTTTATGGCAGAAACAGAAATAAAAAACAGGAATAGAAATATTGTGGACTATATTTTAATTTCACAAATTGGCAATTATCTCCCCCAAACCACAGCACAAGTATAGATATTATTGACAGACAACACCTCATCTTAGGATCGTGTCTGTTGGAAGCGTGCTGGGCCCATAACTCCCCTGGTGGCGCAGTGGGTTAAAGCCCTGTGCCGGCAGGACTGAAGACCGACAGGTCGCAGGTTCGAATCCGCGGAGAGCACGGATGAGCTCCCTCTGTCAGCTCCAGCTCCTCATGCGGGGACATGAGAGAAGCCTCCCACAAGGATGGTAAAGCATCAAAGCATCCAGGCGTCCCCTGGGCAATGTCCTTGCAGACGGCCAATTCTCTCACACCAGAAGCGACTTGCAGTTTCTGACATGACAATAAAACCCCTTTGTTGGGGAATCTGAACTGTTAGGCTTATTTATTTCTTATATGCCACCCTTCTCACCGCCCGGGGAGTGGGGGTGGGCTGGGACTCAGGACGGCCTCACATCATAAAACCATCAATAAACACATTCAACAGATAAATTAAAAACATTATAACAATTAATTAAAAACAATTGATTAACACGCCAGTTAAAAACCAAATCTGAGTCTGGGCCAATTCATTGTCATGGGTTTCATAGGTCTTCTTTCCATTTGCTGCTAATCACTAATCGAATGCCTGGTCCCACAGCCAAGTCTTAAGTTTCTTTCTGAAAGACAGGAGGGAGGTGGCCAGTCTGATGTCTCTGGGGAGAGAGTTCTACATACGGGGGGCCACTGCTGAGAAGGCCCTGTCCTGCATTTGCGATGGCAGTGGGACCGATAGCAGGGCCTCTCCAGATGATCTTAAACTTTGTGATGGTTCATAACAGGAGATATGTTCAGCCAGGTAGTCTGGGCCAGAAACATCTAGAGCAGTGTTTCTCAACCTTCGTAATGCCACAACCCCTTGATACAGTTCCTTGTGTCATGGTGACCCCCCAAACATAACATTATTTTTGTTGCTACTTCACAACTGTTATTTTGCTACTGTTATGAATTCTAAGTAAATACCTGATATGCAGGATGTATTTCCGTTCACTGCACCAAATTTGGCACAAATACCCGATACGCCCAAATTTGAATACTGGTGGGGGTTGGGGGAAAATCGACCTTGACATTTGGGAGTTGTAGTTGCTAGGATTTTTAGTTCACCTACATTCAGAGAACACTGTGGACTCAAACAATGATGGATCTGGACCAAACTTCACACAAATACTCAATATGCCCAGATGTGAACACTGGTGGAGTTTGGAGAAAATAGACCTCGACATTTGGGAGTTGTGGTTGCTGAGATTTATAGTTCACCTACAATCAAAGAGCATTCTGAACCCAACAATAGAATGGGGCCACACAGAACCCCCATGAACAACAGCTGTGCTTTCTGATGGTCTTTGGAGACCCATCTGACACCCCCTCGTGATCACCACAGGAGTCCCAACCCCCAGGTTGAGAAATGCTGGTCTAAGGCTTTAAAGCTTAAAACCATCACGTTGAATTGTGCTCGGAAGCTGATCGATAGCCCGTGGAGCTGGCGTAACAGGGGGATGTATGCTCCCTGTACGCCGCTCTGGTGAGCAACCTGACTGACGACCGTTGGACTAATTGAAGCTTCCGGGCAGACCAGAGGCAGTCCCACGTGGAATATTACTTACTTACTTACTTACTTACTTAAGCGATCCCTTGTTGTCCGAGTATGATAATCCTCCACGGTGGGTCCGTAGGTTACTATGGAGCCCTATTCTTGACCTGCATGTTCTCCCGCAGTGAGGGCATTGGTTTCCAGGTGGAAGGTGGTCTCAGTCAGGGTTGGCTTGACGCACCTTCCTCTTGGCACGTTTCTCTCTTTCGCCCTCCATTCATGCCTCTTCAAATTCTACAGCACTGCTGGTCACAGCTGACCTCCAGCTGGAGTACTCAAGGGCCAGGGCTTCCCAGTTTTCAGTGTCTATGCCAGAGTTTTTAAGGTTGGCTTTGAGCCCATCTTTAAATTTCTTTTCCTGCCTGGCAACATTCCATTTTCCATTCTTGAGTTCTTTAATTCGGAGTAGAGCAACTGCTTTGGGAGACGGTGGTCAGGCATCCGGACAACGTGGCCAGTCCAGCGGAGTTGATGGTGGAGGACCATTGCTCCAATGCTGGTGGTCTTTGCTCCTTCCAACACACTGACGTTTGTCCGCATGTCTTCTCAAGAGATTTGCAGGATTTTCCAGATGCAGCGCTGATAGAATCGTTCCAGGAGTTGCATGTGACATTTATAGACAGTCCATGTCTTGCAGGCTTATAGCAGGGTTGGGAGAACAATAGGTTTATAAACAAGCACCTTGGTGTCCCTACAGATGTCCTGGTCCTCAACCACTCTGTGCTTCATTCAGAAAAATGCTGCACTCGCAGAACTTAGGCAGTGTTGTATTTCGGTGTCAATGTTGACTTTGGTGGAGAGGTAGCGGAAATGGTCAACATTTTCTAATGTTACCCCATTAAGCTGTATCTCTGGCATTGGAGAGGGATTGGCTGGTGACTGCTGGAAGAGTACTTCGGTTTTCTCGATGTTCAATGACAGGCCGAGCTTCTTGTATGCTTCTGCGAAGGTGTTTAGAGTGCCTTGTAGATCGTCTTCCGAATGCGTAGAGTGTGTTGCAGTAGTCTATTCAGGATGTAACAAGAGCGTGGATCGCCTTGGCCAGCTTAAGCAGCTGATGGGGAAAAGGAAACAGCCTGAGGCTATTAGGAATTGTGGAAGTTGAAGTCCAAAACATCTGGAGGGCCCAAGTTTGCCCATGCTCGTGCTAGGCAATGTGGCCTCTGCCTGTTATGTTTTTGGGAGTTGCATTCCAAATACATACTTTTCCAAGTCCTGGTTGTACCACCCAGCTCAGAGACAAAAAAAAACCTGCCTGAATAAAAGGGGTTTTGCCTTCCTGGAGAAGGAGAGCAGGGGCAGAGGAGTTATAGAGCATGGAAGCAAGTTGACGTAATTATTTGTAGCCAGATTGTCTATTGTCACTGAATATTCTAAAAGTAATTTTGCCCATGTAGAGGGAGCGGCTGGGTCATTTTTGCTGCCTTTCCCCTCCACCTCTGGGTGTGTTGTGCTGACACTTGTCAGCCCTAACTACTGTAAACTGATGTTCAGCATCTCGATTTTACTAGCAGTGTCAAGGGTTAAGCAGCACTCTGTCTAGAAGAATAATGAAATGATGTAACCCCCACACGCACGTGCAAGCATGGAGACCCGGCCTGCCTATAATGGAATAGTTATGACACTTAATGGAAGCTAGGGGCAGATAAAGAACAAAGCCATAAATTCAGACTTTCCTTCTTTCTTCTTTTTCTTCTTTTTCAAAAAAGAAAAAGAATGATTCCAGAGGTGAGAGACATAAACCTATTTAAAACGCTTCTGCATGTGGGGAGCAAAGATCCAAGATCATTATTTTTGTGTGAGGATATAAAATACTAAACACCATCTTTATTAAACCTTTTATGAAAGTCTGTATAAAATATGTCTACTTTTAAAGGTTTTTTTCCCCTCCTTCCCAGAGTGGAATGAGAAGCACTTTAAATGATTGCACAGACTTCTCTGGAGAGAGACCCCAGAGCTCCACAAAAGATGCTGCCTGCTTCAGCGATGGTTTTAAGACACTTAGTTGCTTCCTTTTTCCTTGCAGAGTCAGGTTCCTAAAGCAATACAGTATATGACGTATAAGCGCAGATAATGCATACTTAGTAAATGGTCTTCTTTTCGCATTCGACAGTACAGCAACAAAAAACGGCGAGGGCTGGAAGTGTCTAGAGGCAATTAATGCAAGACCTGGGGTCTGCTCTGTCTATGCCTCTTTACGACCTGGCCGGGAGGATAGCACATTGACGGTTGTCCCTACTACTACTTACTTAGGCGATCCCTCATTGTCTGAGTAGGATTGCCTTCCAAGATCGGTGTACTGGCGGTGGGTCCGTAGGTGACTGTGGAGCCCCATTCTTGACCTGCATGTTCTCCCGCAGTAAGGACATTGGTTTCCAGGTGGAAGGCGGTCCTGGTCAGGATTGACTTGACACGCCTTCCACTTGGCACGTTTCTCTCTTTCGCCCTCCATTTGTTCCTCTTCAAATTCTTCAGCACTGCTGGTCACATCTGACCTCCAGCTGGGAGCTCTCAAGGGCCAGGGCTTCCCAGTTCTCAGTGTCTATGCCAGAGTTTTAAAAGTTGGCTTTGAACCCATCTTTAAATCTCCTTTCCTGCCCACCAACATGGGAGACGGTGGTCAGGCATCTGGACAACGTGGCCGGCCCAGCAGAGTTTATTGATTAATTGATTTAAAGCTTTTATATCCCAATCTTCTCTACCTCCACAGAGGGACTCAGACCAGAGTTGATGGTGGAGGACCATCATTTCAATGCTGGTGGTATTTACTTCTTCCAGCATGCTGACATTTGTCTGATTGTCTTCCCAAGAGACTTGCAGGATTTTTCAGAGGCAACATTGATGGACTTGTTCTGGGAGTTGCATGTGATGTCTGTAAGTAGTCGATGTCTTGCAGGCATGTAGCAGAGTTGGGAGGACACTAGCTTTATAAACAAGCAACTTGGTATCCCTACGAATGTCAAGGTCCTCAAACACGCTGTGCTTCATTCGGAAAAATGCTGCACTCACAGAGCTCAGGCGGTGTTGTATTTCAGTCTCAATGTTGACTTTTGTGGAGAGGTGGCTGCCAAGGTAGCGGAAATGGACAACATTTTTTAATGTTACACCATTAAGCTGTATTTCTGGCATTGGAAGAGCACTTTGGTTTTCTCAATATTCTATGACAGGCTGAGCTTCTCGAAGAAGGAAAATAAGGTTGGGGCAATAACACATGTCCCCTACTAAGGCCATTCCTACTGGAATCAGATCATCAGAATATAGGGTAAGGTTGGGGAACATGTAGCCTTCCAAATGGTTGACTCCATCAACCCTAGCTTACACAGTAACTGTCCAGTTTTATGCCAGAAATAGCCTTAGACACAAGTGAAAGTAAATCAAAAGGCTTTACTTCAGCCAAAATAAAGATAACACAATAAGTAAAACAGAAAGAACAGTCCGATCGTCATGCATGGTCTTCAAGCAAACGCAAAACAAAAGTCTTCACATCAGACAGAAACTAGAGCAGTGGTTCTCAACCTGTGGGTCCCCAGGTATTTTGGCCTACAACTCCCAGATATCCCAGCCAGTTTACCAGCTGTTAGGATTTCTGGGAGTTGAAGGCCAAAACAACCGAGGACCCACAAGTTGAGAACCACTGAACTAGAGTCTTTGATAACAAGCTTACAGGTTGCATAAACAAATATTAATAGTCGACAGCCTTTGGCAAGGATTGACACTAGAACGGAAACACAGTGCTTGGAACAGAAACTCCCCAGAAGTAGATCAGTTGCCATAAGCACTGGGTCCCTGACTTTGTGGCTGATTTATAGCCCAGAACTCCCAGCATAGCTATCTCTAGAATGTGGTCTGATTGCTCAACATTTTCCCTGCTAACCTAGCTGATCTCCTTCTGACTTCTTTCTCCCTTTGTCTTTCTTGAAATGTGGGGATTTGTGATATATCTGCCACCACTTCTTCTTGTTCTTCCTCACCACTTAGCCCCACATCCCCAAGTGCTGCACCTGTCATCCTTCTCCCTCAGAATCAGAAGAGGAGTTCACAACAGTAACTAAGAAGTTCATCTCAAAAGCTGAGAGACCCATCTTACCACTCCTTCAGAGGTGGACACCCATCCCTTGCCCTTACCACATCAATGCTTGTATTTCTCCTTCTGTCTTCCACTTTTCTCTGTCCTGAAGATGAATTTAGGGCTCCATTTGCATGCGCTGTAGAAATGGATCTCCATGGAGTCTCAACGGAAGTGTCCTTATGCTATGTCATGGCCTCCATGAGACTCCTATGGGGTTCCACTTCCAAAGAGCATGGAAATGGAGTCCTTCTCCATAGTAAATGGTGATGTTACCTGAGAAAAAGTCCTTAAAAATGTTTGACAATAAAAATGACGACAACGCTATGGAAAACGGACTATGGACAGGCTTCGGATTAAGTTGTTGATTGCAGAACTTGGACTTGACATGCCAACTAATTCAATTTGCACTATTTTAAATGGTTTTTAATCTAATTTTAATGTTTTACTTATAATGTAAGTGTTGTTTTATCGGTTGTATAGGGGGGGGGGCATCGAATTGTTGCCGGCTATAAGCCACCCTGAGTCCCCCTTCGGGGGTAGAGAAGGGCAGGATACAAATATTTGAATTAAATAAATAATAAATAATTGGTGGGGCTCTTTGATTGTAGGTGAACTATAAATCCCAGCAACTACAACTCCCAAATTGCAAGATCTATTTCACCCAACTGTTGTTTTATCTGTTGTATATGTAGGGCATCAAATTGTTGCCGGCTGTAAGCTGCCCTGAGTCTCCCCTGGGCGGGGTACAAATATTTGAAATAAATAAATAAACCCATGGGATTAAGTCTGGAGAGGAGAAGATAGGGCACTCCAATAGTGTCTTGTGTACCTACCTGATATATATCATGAGATATGGATGGAATTTCTCAATTTCTTTCTACCTTTTTGTATTTCTTATTTGTTTTTATTTCTGTAGTATAAAACATTAGTTGATTTGGTTGTGACTGAAATAGTACAATGTCTTGAAATGGTGTGTTTGTATGTGCCTTCACATCAACTTTTGGTATACCTATAAGTTCCGTAGGGTTTCCTATGCAAGGAATACTCGGTAGTAGTTTTGCCAGTTCCTTATATCAGGAGATGCTTTGAGAATGGTTTCCCATGGGAAGGAGGCATATAAGTCAATGGGTGATGGCAACACTTTGATGATGTCTTCAGCAAGGTGCCCCAAGGCTCTTATGAAGTTTATGCCCAAGCTAATGA
Organism: Anolis sagrei; assembly: GCF_037176765.1. Classification (NCBI taxonomy): domain Eukaryota; kingdom Metazoa; phylum Chordata; class Lepidosauria; order Squamata; family Anolidae; genus Anolis; species Anolis sagrei. The sequence continues at coordinate 16,786,479 of NC_090027.1, read as the reverse complement.
ACCCATGGTAGGTGCTCTTCTCCATAGTAAATGGTGATGTTACCTGAGAAAAAGTTCATAAAAATGTTATGTCCACCATAAAAACTGTAATATGGCATTCTGCATGATCCAGGCATTAACATTTCCCAGACAGTTATTGTGAGATAATGGTCCTAGCTATAACTCAGCTCTAATGTTCCTTCAAGCAAATGTTATGGAGGAATAAATGACTTCCCGATTACATTGAAGGGGAAAGCATCAGAAAGTTCTTTGGCTGTAAAATTCATATGGCAGTGCAAAGAGGCTGGAAGAGAGAAAGAGGGGAACATTCATAATGCTCATGTATCCCAGATGGTCCGTATTCCCATTTTTTCTGATGCCTGCGCCTTGTAAATTATTGGACTGGATCCAGATTTAGGCATGCTTAGGATAGCATAAATCAACAAAATCAATGGGGTGAATTAATCCTAATGACTGACTCAAGTCGCATTGATTTCAGTTGGTTCACTCTAAGCATAGTAAACCTATTTTTGCAACTAATAGTCTAAGTTTTGTTCCTTTTTGTTCTCTTTGGGACATGTTGTATGAAAGATCTTATCAGTCTTAATCGTTTGAGTAGTAGTCCTTCGGTATTCAGCTACCCATAATTTTCTATAGACATTACATTGCATTTATAGCAAGCATGGGCAAACTTTGGCCCTCCAGGTGTTTTGGACTCCAACTCCCAAATTGTGGGAGTTAAAGTCCAAAACACCTGGAGGGCCAAAGTTTGCCCAGTCCTGATTTATAGTAATGTTGTGCATTACCTGTGCATGCACATGGGCATTAAAGCCGCCCCGAGTGTCCTCAGGGAGATGGAGGTGGGGTATAAAAATAAAGTTGTTATTATTATTATTATTATTATTATTATTATTATTAAAACAACAAGATGAGTCCACAGCCTTTGTGCCCTGCCTTTGTGCCTTTGTGCCCTGCCATGCATTTCAGACTGTTGCCTTGTTTCAGAAGTGGTATAGTTCCATCTGATCCCCTGATTTCTGTACATTTGGCAAAAGCCTAAAGTACACGTGCAGTCTGTTCCCAATCTATTGAAGGAGTGTTGGGGAGTATTCATGTCTTGCCTATGTAGACCTTTATCAACATGTAGAGCAGGGGTCCAAACTGCGGCCCTCCTAGGTCATTCACCCAGCCCTCGCTCAGGGTCAACCTAAGTCTGAAATGACTTGAATGCACACAACAACAATAACAATCCTATCTCATCAGCCAAAAGCAGGCCCACACTTCCCAATGAAATACTAATGAGTTTATATTTATTAAAATTGTTCTTCATTTTAATGATTGCATTGTTCTAAAGTGTTTTTTGCACTACAAATAAGATACATGCACTATGCATAGGAATTCATTCATTTTTTTCCAATTATAATCCGGCCCTCCAACAGTTTGAAGGACTATGACCTGGCCCTCTGTTTAAAAAGTTTGTGGACCCCTGATGTAGAGGATAGAACAGCATTTATCAAGAGCAAGACCTTGGTAAAGTTGGATCAGCATTTCTAGACTGCCCAGCCTAAATGGGATATGCAGTAAAATAGCCATTGTTCACACCCTCCAACTGTCCCAGTTCCCGATTAATCCTGTGTGTTCCACTGTGCCTATGAACTATGAATAGTTCATCAGATAACTGGCCTCTAACTGTAACTTACTGACAGCTCCTACAACCAGGTTGCTCACCAGAGCAACATGCAGGGAACATACAACTCCTTTGTTACGCCAACTCCACTGGTTGCGGATTAGCTTCCGAGCACAATTCAAAGTGCTGGTTTTAACCTTTAAAGCCCTAAACAGTTCTGGTCCAGACTACCTGTCCGAACGTATCTCCTGCCACAAACCATCATGAAGTTTAAGATCTTCAGGAGAGGCCCTGCTCTCGATCCCACCATTATCGCAAACGTGGTTGGTGGGGTCGAGAGACAGGGCCTTCTCGACAGTGGCTCCCCATCTGTGGAACTCTCTCCCCAGGGACAGCAGGTTAGCCACCTCTCTCCTGTCCTTTAGAAGACAAGTGAAGACTTGGCTCTGGGACCAGGCGTATAAAGCCCTAAACAACTCCGGCCCAGTTTACCTGTCCGAACGTATTCTCCCCTATGAACCATCTAGGTTGTTAGGATTGTGGAGGGGCCCTGCTCTCGGTCCCACCGGCCTCACAAGCGCGTCTGGTGGGGACGAGGGACAGGGCCTTCTCGGTGGTGGCCCCTCGACTCTGGAACTCTCTCCCACTGGAGATCAGAACTGCCCCCTCCATTCTGTTGTTCCGAAAACGGGTGAAAACCTGGCTATGGAGTTTGGCTTTCGACAAGTGAATCAATATTCTGTGATCGGATGGATGATGACGAATGACGAATAATGAATTTACTATGACGACTGACCATTGTTATGTGATTGCATTTTGCTGTTTTACCATTTTAATTGAGTATGTCATATGATGTTTTTAATGATTGTTTTGTGATATTATTGTTGGAAACCGGCCCGAGTCCCCCGATAGAGGGGAGAAGACCGGTATACAAAATTGCTAAATAAAATAAATAAATAATATGCAATTGGAAAGAAGACTTAGGATATTTGCAAAATTGAATCTACCTAGACTTGGATTTGATTTTACTGGCATGTTCAATCTACTGCCTAATGAATTAAGTAATGCGTTTAATGGTTTTTAATGCTTTAATTGTACTTCAAATTGTTTACTTGTTGACAGCATCATATGGTGCTTGTGTGAGGCCGCCTTGAGTCCCCCTTCGGGGGGAGAAGGGTGGGTTAAAAGTGCATGAAATAAATAAATAAATAAATTTTGTACTGCCCTCTGTCCTATAGCCCTGGCATTTTTATGCCCAATGACATTACCCTTCCAGCCCTAACTTCTATCGGAGTTTGCCCTTAGCCCTATCCAGAAACTATTGCACAAACTCTTAGCTCTTTGAGATTAGCATTTTTCCCGTTCAGCCCATGGATTGCTTTTATGATGTTGTGTTGCGTTATTGTGATGGCTTTATTTCATTTTTTTTATTTTGATTTTTGATTTTACTTTATTGCACTGTGTTTAAATCTGTGTTTTTTGGGCTTGTCCCTTTGTAACCCGCTCTCCTCGGGGAGATGGAGGCGGGGTATAAAATTAAGTTATTATTGTTACTATTATTATTATTATTATTATTATTATTATTAGCACAGCAAGATGAGTCCACAGCAAACAAGGCTGCTTTGTTGGCTGTTGTATTGAATCACACGTCGGACACTTCCCACGTTGGAGGGCCGATTATAATTTGAAAAAACATGAATGAATTCCTATGCATACTGCACATATTTTAATTGTAGTGCAAAAAAACACTTAAAACAATACAATAATTAAAATTAAGAACAATTTTAACAAATATAAACTTATTAGTATTTCAATGGGAAGTGTGGGCCTGCTTTTGGCTGATGAGATAGGATTTTTGTTGTTGTTGTTGTTGTGTGCTTTCAAATTGTTTCAGACTTAGGTTGACCCTGAGCAAGGGCCAGGCAAATTACCTTGAAGGGCCATATCTGGCCCATGGGCCGTAGTTTGAGGATCCCTGGTATAGGGACTGCTTCTTATGTGGGTGAATCACATATTGAAATAATAAAAGTAAAAAAAGAAAGAAAGAAAGGGCTGTAAGCCTGAAGAAAGCTTGTTTGTGTTGGTGGGATAGACACAGAAGGAAAGCCTTCTGAGCCATTTTTGTAGAACCTTGTTTTTTGCATCCCATAATTCCAATTTTTAATTTTCTACACTCTTTCAATGGTATTCCCTGTAGTCACCTATGGATGTGAGAGCTGGACCTTAGGGAAGGCTGAGCGAAGGAAGATAGATGCTTTTGAACTGTGGTGTTGGAGGAAAGTTCTGAGAGTGCCTTGGACTGCGAGAAGATCCAACCAGTCCATCCTCCAGGAAATAAAGGCCGACTGCTCACTGGAGGGAAGGATAGTAGAGGTACTTTGACCACATCATGAGGAGACAGCAAAGCTTAGAGAAGACAATTATGCTAGGGAAAGTGAAAGGTAAAAGGAAAAGGGGCCAACCAAGGGCAAGATGGATGGATGGCATCTTTGAAGTGACTGGACTGACCTTTAAGGAGCTGGGGGTGGTGACGGCTGACAGGGAGCTCTGGCGTGGGCTGGTCCATGAGGTCACGAAGAGTCGGAGACGACTGAATGAATGAACAACAACAAACACTCTTTCAATTATATTTCACAGTAATGCTAAATGCCCATTGCTTCCAGGCTTTCCCTCACTCATGGTGACCATTGAATCCCATTGAATCCAATAATTTTTCATTTATTTTCCCAAATCATCTCAATTCTGATCTGGGAAGGTGGATTCATTTGATAGCACAGATTTACATCTGTCCAAGTGCTGGGGTAATTTCCAATAAGGAGATTTAGCATACTTTGAGGTTTTATGGGCTGCTCTGTCGCAGAAGCCAGGATTTCGAATGATGTGAATTCACATACTTCATTATTATTTTTTTAATTGTTAGCGCTTATCCTTTGGGGGCAAAGGGGGTGGGGAGAGACAATGGGGATTCATTGCTTGGAGATGCTCTACCTGTTCTCCATAAGGTTTAAATCGTATCGCATTGAACCTGAAAGGTATTTCTGTGCCATGTAGGCGCTGGCTTGAAAAACAAGGAGTGGGATGGGAAGGAATATATTTACTGTATTTTTCAAGAACTTCTTTTTACATCCTCCTTCCTTCCCCCTCTAGTAGGATGGATTGAGGCAATGTGAGGAAATCTGAATAACTAATCAGAGTCCTCATTAACCCCCTGCTGAGATGCTCAAACATTCACTTTGCTGTTTATGAACCAGGGAACAAAATCTGCATTAAAATTGATGTGTTATTAATCCCACTGTTCTAGACCTTGTGGGCACTGAATTCCCTTCATTTTGCCTGAGGCCAAACAGTATGGGGGCCAGCTTCTGCGGGGCATGGTGACTTTCTATTATTTATCGGACCAGTGCAATGAGCCATATTTCACATTGAGCAATTGCCTCAAACCTAATCATGGGTCCTTTCATACTGGCGGTATACAAGGAGGCTCTGTTTTCTCTCCCCGCTCACTCTCTCTCTCACACACACACACATATACAAAGACACAGGTATTCCAGTTTATTTACACATAATGTCATTAAACTGCCCAAAAATGACTCACAGACTCTCAGACACCCACCTTACAAACACACATAGGCATCAGCCAACATCCTTAGTGCCCATGCTGTCAATTCCAGAAACCCTCAAAGCAATAATAATAATAATAATAATAATAATAATATATTCTATAATTATATATTATATAAAAAGTGAAACAAATGGTAGAAGAAGAGAAATATGCACTGGCAGATTATGTGAAAGGCAATCAAGAACCAAAATTGAGGGAAGTCAATAGTAGCAAACTGCTTAAAGTGCAAAAGACAAAGAGGAAATACCGTAAAAACACAATCCAGAGCAGAAGAGAAAACTGGCAAAAGAAGGCTCTCCATGGACAGTTTCTGGCAAAAAATTGAGAGACAAATTGACAAAGAAAAAACATGGCTGTGGCTCACAAATGGAACTCTGGAAAAGGAGACAAAGGAGGGCCTGATTCTGGCAGCCCAAGAACAAGCCATTAGAACCAGTGCCATCAAAACCAGAATTGAAAAGTCAACAACAGATCCCAAATATAGACTCTGCAAGGAAGCAGATGAAACAATAGATCACATCCTGAGCTGCTGCAAGAAGATTGCGCAGACAGACTACAAGCAGAGGCACAACACCATTGCTCAGATAATTCATTGGAACTTGTGCCACAAATACAATCTGCCTGTGACAAAGAACTGGTGGGATCACAAGCTGGAAAAAGTTACAGAGAATGAACGTGCCAAACTCCTCTGGGACTTCCGGATTCAGACAGACAGAGTTCTGGAGCACAACACTCCTGACCTCACAATCGTGTTAAAAAACATCATCGATGGATCATCGATGTCGCAATCCCAGGTGACAGCAAGATTGCAGAGAAATAACAGGAAAAGCTGACACGATGTGAGGATTTAAAGATCGAACTGCAAAGACTCTGGCACAAGCCAGTAAAGGTGATCCCAGTGGTGACTGGCAGTGCCTAAAGACCTTAGCCTGCACTTAAACACAATCAGTGCTGACAAAATTACCATCTGCCATCTGCAGAAGGCCACCTTACTGGGATCGGCATGCATTATTCACCGATACATCACTCAATCCTAGACACTTGGGAAGTGTCAGATGTATGATCTACTACAACAACCAGCAGAGTGTCTGCTGTGGACTCACCTTGTTGTGTTTCTAATAATAATAATAATAATAATAATAATAATAATAAGCTTTATTTATACCCCACCACCATTTCCCCAAAGGGGACTTGGAGTGGCTTACATGAGGCCAAGAAAACACAGTATTTTCTGTTGGTCGTGGGCGTTCTGTGTGAGAAGTTTGGCACAATTCTATTGTTGGTTCAGAATGCTCTTTGAATGTAGATGAACTACAGCAACTACAACTCCCAAATGTCTATTTTCCCCAAACTCCACCAGTGTTTCCATTTGGGCATATTGAGTATCCATGCCAAGTTTGGTCCAGATTCATCATTGTTTGAGTCCACCTCTAGATGGAGGTGAACTACAACTCCAGAACACAAGGTCAATGCCCACCAAACCCTTTCAGTATTTTTTTTTCATCTTGAGAATTCTGTGTGCCAAGTTTGGTTCAGCTCCATCATTGATGGAGTTCACAATGCTCTTTGATTGTAGGTTAACTATAAATCCCAGCAACTACAACTCCCAGATGACAACCCCACCCCCCACCCCCAACCCCACTAATATTCAGATTTGGGTGTGTCAGGTATTTGTACCAAATTTCATCCAGTGTATGACAATACATCCTGCATATCAGATATTTACATTACGATTCATAATGGCAGCATAATTGCAGTTATGAAGTAGCAACATGAGGAACTGTATTAAGTGGTTGCGACATTTGGAAGGTTGAGAAACACTGCCTTATAGAGTTGCCAGAGTAAAAAATGGAGAGGGCTCCTTTTTGTTTGATAGCTGGATAGAATATCACATTTCAGCAAGTGTTGTTTCTGACTTGATTCCTATCTACAATATATACTGGGTTGCTGTGAGTTTTCCAGGCTGTATGGCCATGTTCCAGAAGCATTCTCTCCTGACGTTGCGCCCACATCTATGGCAGGCATCCTCAGAAGTTGTGAGGTCTGTTGGAAACTAGGCAAGTGGGATTTATATACCGTATTTGTGGAATGTCCAGGGTGGAAGAAAGAACTCCTGTCTGCTTGAGGCAAGTGTGAATGTTGCAGCAGGCCACCTTGATCAGCATTTAATGGCCTTGCAGCTTAATAGCATGGCTGGTTTCTGCCCAACAAAGGATCCCACAGGCAGCAACCAGCAAGGCTTTGTAGTTTCAAGGCCACTGAATGCTAATCAAGGTGGCCAACTGCAACATTCAAACTTGCCTCTAAAAGACAAGAGTTCTTTCTCCTACCCTGGACATCATTCCACAGATATATCTGTGGAACTCCCTGCCCAGAAAAGACTGAAAATCTGGCTCATTGAGCAAGTGTTTGGAACTTCAGCATGACCAAATAAATTGGAATATGAACACGGAACGGCTAAGATGATGTAAATGGATGAGGAACTGAATTGAACTGGAAGACATTGTTTTTATACATTCTTATTGTTATTATTGTTTTTATCGCTTCTGTGGTTTTTATATGTATTTATGATGTGATTTTATTTGCTTTTAACCAATATGTATGTATTTATATATGGCATCTAATTGTTGCCGGTCTGTACGCCGCCCTGAGTCGCCTTTGGGCTGAAATGGGTGGGATAAAAATGACGTAAATAAATAAATATAACCCTCACCTGCCTAGTTTCCAACAGACCTCACAACCTCTGAGGATGCCTGCCATAGATGCACATGAAACGTCAGGAGAGAATGCTTCTGGTACATGGCCATACAGCCTGGAAAATTCACAGCAACTCAGTGAGTCGCCTTCGGGCTGAAATGGGTGGGATAAAAATGACGTAAATAAAAAAATATAACCCTCACCTGCCTAGTTTCCAACAGACCTCACAACCTCTGAGGATGCCTGCCATAGATGCACATGAAACATCAGGAGAGAATGCTTCTGGTACATGGCCATACAGCCTGGAAAATTCACAGCAACTCAGTGATTCCAGCCATGAAAGCTTTCGACAAAACAATATATACAGTCATGAAAGGGGGAAGGAAACTTCTCTAATGCTGAATTTGGAAACCCTAGGAACACTGTTTTTGAACTTTTGGGGTTTTTTTGTGATATGAACTCCATAATAGTTTGGATTAAAGTTCGGTTAAATGGACGAACCCAGAGGGTGCTCACCAATGCTTCCTCTTCATCTTGGAAAGAAGTGACAAGTGGAGTGCCGCAGGGTTGCGTCCTGGGCCCGGTCCTGTTCAACATCTTTATTAATGACTTAGATGAAGGGTTAGAAGGCAGGATCATCAAGTTTGCAGACGACAACAAATTGGGAGGGAGAGCCAATACTCCAGAAGACAGGAGCAGGATTCAAAACGATCTTGACAGATTAGAGAGATGATTGGCCAAAACTAACAAAATGAAATTCAACAGTGACAAATGCAAGATACTCCACTTTGGCAGGAGAAACGAAATGCAAAGATACAGAATGGGGGACAATGCCTGGCTCGAGAGCAGTACGTGTGAAAAAGATCTTGGAGTCCTCATGGACAACAAGTTAAACATGAGCCAACAATGTGATGTGGCGGCAAAAAAAGCCAATGGGATTTTGGCCTGCATAAATAGGAGCATAGTGTCTAGGTCGAGGGAAGTCATACTAACCCTCTATTCTGCTTTGGTTAGACCACATCTGGAATATTGTGTCCAATTCTAGGCACCACAATTCAAGAGAGATATTGACAAGCTGGAATGTGTCCAGAGGAGGGCGACTAAAATGATCAAGGGTCTGGAGAACAAGCCCTATGAGGAGCGGCTTAGGGAACTGGGCATGTTTAGCCTGAAGAAGAGAAGGCTGAGAGGAGATATGATAGCCATGTATAAATATGTGAGAGGAAGCCACAGGGAGGAGGGAGCAAGCTTGTTTTCTGCTTCCTTGCAGACTAGGACGCGGAACAATGGCTTCAAACGACAAGAGAGGAGATTCCATCTGAACATAAGAAAGAACTTCCTGACTGTGAGAGCCGTTCAGCAGTGGAACTCTCTGCCCCGGAGTGTGGTGGAGGCTCCTTCTTTGGAAGCTTTTAAGCAGAGGCTGGATGGCCATCTGTCAGGGGTGATTTGAATGCAATATTCCTGCTTCTTGGCAGAATGGGGTTGGACTGGATGGCCCATGAGGTCTCTTCCAACTCTTTGATTCTATGACTCTATGATTCAAAGTTGCCTAGACTATATACGGTATGTTATCAACTGCATGGTAGTATCACCTTTTTCAAAAATCCAACAAATAACCGCTGATATATTTAGATCTGATCCTCAAGCCCTAAAGTCTCAGCCCTTGCTGCTTTCTGAATGAGGTGCCGGCACAGTCATTCTCTTTGCAAGGTATGCGCAAGCATGTGTTGTGGGCAGCTCTCCTGAGGGATGGATATGTAAAACGGAGGCAGTTTGATAGAGTTTGCACTGAGACCAATTTATTAGTGGATTCGGGCTCCTTCCCTCCGCCCCCGTTTGCCAGTCCGCTTACCTCCCATGGTGTCCTAGTGCAGCCAGGCCTGTCTGTTAATTAGGTGTTTGGGGAGACTCAGCATGAGATCTGCACCACTGACCATTCGCTTGCCTGCAGGCCAATTGACTGGAGGGGAAACAGGTTAATCATAAATCTCTTCAGACTCTTAAGAGACTTTTTACATTGGATTAAATTTGGAAACTATCTCCAGAATTACATTTTTTTCACAAGAAAGTTATTTCGGCAACAGCAACACCATAGAAGCAAAAATGACTGGAAGGTGGTGGATTGGCTCCTACCTCATAGTCCAGTCTTGCTAGGGTTCACATTACTTGCTTTGCTTGCATTCCCTTCCCATGTTGAAGGCTGCACAGCCAAAACCAAAGTGCTGTTCCAGCAGTCAGCAACCAAACCCTCTCCAATGCCAGAAATACAGCTTAATGGTGTAACATTAGAAAATGTTGGCCATTTCTGCTACCTTGGCAGCCACCTCTCCACAAAAGTGAACGTTTACACTGAATACAACACCACCTGAGCTCTGCAAGTGCAGCATTTTCCCAAATGAAGCACAGAGTGTTTGAGGAGTGGGACATCCTTAGGGAGACCAAGGTGCTTATTTATAAACCCCTCTATACGCCTGCAAAATGTGGACTGTTTACAGACGTCACACTCAACTCCTGGAACAATTCCATCAGTATTGCCTGCCAATCTCTTGGGAAGACAAGCAGAGAAATGTCAGCATGCTGGAAAAAGCAAAGACCACTAGCATTTAAGCAATGCTCCTCCGCCATCAACTCCACTGGACTGGCCATGTTGTCCAAATGCCCGATCAACATCTCCCAAATCAGTTACTATACTCTCAACTCAAGAACAGGAAATGGAATGTTAGTGGACAGGAAAAGAGATTTAAAGACGGGCTTAAAGCTAACCTTAAAAACTGTGGCATAGACACCAAGAACTGGGAAACCCTGGCCCTTGAGCGCTCTAGCTGGAGGTCAGCTGTGACCAGCAGTGCTGTGGAATTCGAAGATGCATGAATAGATGGCAAAAGGGAGAAATGTGCCAAGAAGAAGGTGTGTGAAGCCAACTCTTGACCAGGACCACCTTCTAGCTGGAAACCAATGCCCTCACTGTGGAAGAACATGCGGATCAAGAATAGGGCTCCACAGCCAACTACGTACCCGCAGCCAAGACACTACACTTGGAAGGCCATAATACTCGGACAGTGAGGGATCATCTAACCTAACCATTAAAATTTGCAAATGCTAGCTTCTTAAAATTTGTGCTAATTTCAGCTCTCTGGGGAATCAAGTAAGCTCAAAATCGGTGCTTACTTGATTTTGGCACCGTTCCCAGTTTCCGTCATTAGTAAGTCCCATCGTGTGTTTGCCATGGACTGTTAAATGTTCAACTCCTACAAATGTTTACATTGGGGAGGAAAAGAATATAGGTCTAGGGTAGACGTAACCATGGTTTTCTGTTATGAAAACAAATTAATGTTGAGTTTTGTTGCATTTGAAGGAAGAAAGTTTACATGTAGCGGTGTGGTTTGGAACAAACAACTATTTTGTGTATTATTAGTATAAGAAAGTGTGTTTTGCATGAACTAGAATTAGTCACAGTAACTGAGGGTCAAATCACACTATCAGACACCATCAAGGTCCCGCCATAATCCCCAATCCTCCTCCTCATTTGTATCCTGCTTTTTTCCTGGTAATGAGACCGACATGACAGACAAATGAATGTACATGTCACTGTTCTGACTCTTATTCTCATTTACCTGGAAGCAGGGGTGTGCAATAAGTTCTCATGGGCTATGTATCCCTTCCCAGCACACATCCCCACTTATCACTACAAACATCAGTCTGCCACATGGCACTCTAGAGCAGTGGTTCTCAACCTTCCTAATGCCGTGACCCCTTAATACAGTTTCTCATGTTGTGGTGACCCCCAACCATAACATTATTTGGTTGCGACTTCATAACTGCAATTTTGCTACTGTTATGAATCATAATGTAAATATCTGAAATGCAGGATGTATTTTCATTCACTGGACCAAATTTGGCACAAATACCCAATACACCCAAATTGCTGTTGGGGTTGGGGGGCATTGATTTTGTCATTTGGGAGTTGTAGTTGCTGTGATTTATAGTTCACCTACAATCAAAGAGCATTCTGAACCCCACCAATAATGGAATTGAACCAAACTTGGGACACAGAACTCTCATGACCAACAGAAAATACTGGAAGGGTTTGGTGTCCATTGACCTTGAGCTCTGGAGTTATAATTCACCTACATTCAGTGAGCCTTCCCTTTAGGTGATCCATCGTTGTCCGAGTACAATAGTCTTCCAAGATTGGTGTACTGGCAGTGTCTGTAGGTGACTGTGGAGCCCTATTCTTGATTTGCACCTTCTCACGCAGTGAGGGCATTGGTTTCCAAGTGGAAGGCGGTCCCAGTCGGGGTTGGCTTGACACGCCTTCCTCTTGGCACATTTCTCTCTTTCACCCTCCATTTGTGTCTCTTCAAATTCTACAGCACTGCTGATCACAGCTGACCTCCAGGGCCAGGGCTTCCCAGTTTTCAGTATCTATGCCAGAGTTTTTAAGGTTGGTTTTGAGCCCATCTTTAAATCTCTTTTCCTGTCCACCAACATTCTGTTTTCCTTTCTTGAGTTCTGAGTAGAGCAACTGCACTATGGACTCAAACAATGACAGATCTGGACTAAACATGGCAAGAATACTCAGTATTCCCAAATGTAAATGCTCATGGAATTTGAGGGAAATAGACCTTGGCATTTTGGAGTTGTAGTTGCTGGGATTTATAGTTCACCTACAATCAAAGAGCCCCCACCAATGATAGAATTGGGCCAAACCTCCCACACAGAACTACGATGACCAACAGAAAATACTGGAGGGATTGACAGTGGTTTAGGGGATGTAGTTCACCTACCTCGGAGAGCACTGTTTTCCTAAAACCATTAGAAATATGTGTTTTCTGGTGGTCTTTGGAGAAATGCTGCTCTGGAGTTTTCCTACTCCATAGAGTAATGCTACATTTGCTATCCAGATTCAACAACAAATGAGCAGCAGAAGAGATGTGTCAAGACCCAGAAGCCTCAAGAACGCCAAACACAATATAAAAGGTCCAAACAAAGGTTTATTAAACACAAAAAGGCTTAGAGACACTTAACCTAGTGCCTCTAGCACAAACAAAGAGTCTATAGCAGGGGTCAGGAACCTTCGGCTCTCCAGGTGTGGTGGACTTCAACTCCCACAATTCCTTGAGGCTCGGCATTCACCCCAAAGGCTTACCTTGGCCTCAAGGAATTGTGGGAGTTGAAGTCCACCACACCTGGAGAGCCGAAGGTTCCCCATGCCTGGTCTATAGCAATCGCTAAGCAAAAAAACCCAATTTAAATATAATCTGGATTATACCGGAGTATAATCTGGGATAACAAAAAGATACAGCAATCCACTTGAAATTCAAAAGGTCCAAAAAACACAAGAAAACAAGGCGGGAGCCTGCAAAAACAGAGTCCAAAAGCAGTCTGAAGTCCAGGCACATCCAAAATGAGACGAAGCAGTCCAAAAAGTGTAGTCATTGTCAAAACACAGTCTGGAATCAAAAGGAAGAGTTGAAGTCAGCACTTACGGAGTATCAGCCAGAAGTCACGGAAACACAGAGATCTATAGTCCAAGGACCCAAGCTTGAAAGTAATGGCAGTAACAAAGATTCACACCCAAAAAGACACTTTGCCTTCTGCAAAGACCCATTGAAACCAAACCAACTTATATCCTAAAGCTCCTCATCAGAGGATGAACTGCTCCCCACCCTTTCATCATCACTTTCAGCTGCCCCATTCCCTGCAGCTGAGCACTGTCTCTCATCTCTCCACCTTTGCCAAGACTTAAATCTTGCCAAGTACTCCCAGTTTGCCAGTCCCCTGTGAATCCCTCAAAGTCCTCGCTTGATGTGGGCTGTGTACAAATATCCCTAATCTCTTGTACACAGGTCCAATCTAAGCCATCCTCCTCCTCAACATCACTCCCAGTCCCATCACTCCTGTTAAAACCCACAAATTCATCATCAGATGTTGGAGCACTAAGTATATCACAGATACACTTCCTCTGAAGCTCTTCATCTGAATCTGGTTCACGAGTAGACTGCTTGACTCCCCTGCTTTCCTCACTCTTCTCCATTTCACACTCTGAGAAACCCTCGAAATCCTCAGAATCTGTTGGAGCCATGAAGATGTCCCTAATTGGCTTCCACTGCTGCTCCTCCTCCAACACCTGAGCAGCCCTCTTCTCCCTTCTCCCAGTAGTAGCAACACTACTATCACGCTGCACTACAACAAGATGTCAGTGTAAGCACCAGTATATTGTGGGGTACAATGGCGCTCCCAGTATACAGAGAGATGTTTGCTTAGGAATATGCCTCACAGAACATAGCACAATTTCTTTTGGAATGGCAATCCTTTCTGGAATACTGAAGCCTGTATATCAACAAATATCTCTCCCATTTTTTGTTTTTCACCACTATCTATGAAGAATGGAAATGGGAGAGGCATTTGTTGTATACCCGCCTCAGTATTCTTCTCTTTGCTTTGTGTAAAATAAGTGATGACCCTTCGTTCTCTCTCTGTCAAATGTTGGAGGATACGGCCTGCCATCTACTACACAGCAGCCCATGAAGCTGCCAGAACAGTGCTATAAATCCAGGCAGCTTGACACAGACCCCAGATTCCTCATTCTCTCCTTCCTTTTAGTTTTGCTTCTCTCTTCTTTCCCTGTCATATAAATAGTTGCACTTGCACTTCAAGGTATGGCTTATTGGCGGAGAAAATGAGATTAGGTGGGATATTTCAACCAGAAAGCTTTCTTTGGGCAGTCGCAAGGAAAATGAAAACAAGATGAGGCATTAATTATGAGGAGAAAGCCTGCTTATTTCCCTAGGCTCAAGAACATTGGGGTCTGTCGTGTCAACTGAGATGCTCCTTTCTGTTTTAGAAGGGGTTTTATTAATCCCTGGCTGCCCAGACTTCATACGGCTGCAGTGCAAATATATAGGATGCCCTTGTGACACAACATGGCGCAGCATATTTCTTTAATGGAAGGTTGCATATGGATTTGCAACAATAAGGGATTTTCACATCTTACCCAACCAAAAAAAGAAAGAAAAGCTGGCAAGCAGTTTGTTTCTTGAATGCTTCTGCAGGGTGTCGGAGTAGATTCTAGCAACCTGCTTCTCAGATAGAATGTGGACAGTGAAATGTGGTTTATTATTGTACACTTCATGCTATGCCTTTGCTAGTCTAAACTCATGTAATGGAAACCTGAGAATAATCTATATAAATAAGAATAATCTATATAAATGTAATGTTCATTTGTGGGATTAACATAACTCAAAAACCATTGGACAAATTGACATGAAATCTGGACACAATACACCTCTCAGGCCAACGAGTGACTATAACTCATAAAAACACACAGAAGAGACTTAAAATGCCAAAAAACAAAAATACAAGAGAGAAGAAAAGAGAAACAGCAGAAGAGAAAGAAAAAGGAGGAAGGAAGGAAAGAGATAGAGAAGGAAGGAAGAAGAGAAGGAAAGACAGGAAGGAATGAAGGAAAGAGGGAGTGAAGGAAGGAGGGAAAGAAGGAGAGAAAGAGGGAAAGTTGGCCACAGCAACGCGTGGTGGGTACAGCTAGTAAAATATAAATTCATAGTGTCTTCTTGTTAAAAACATTGTCTGGACTCATTGTCTTGTCGTTCCATTTTCCTATGTCAGTTATTCTGCATTTGAAAATGCTTGTTCAAAAAGCCATGTCTTGACTTTTTTCTGGAATGTTAAAAGGGAGGTGGCCAATCTAATATATATAGGGAGTGTGAGCCACATCCGAGGGGCCACCACCGAGAAGGCCCTGCCTCTTGTCTCTGCGAAACGTACTTGTGGCAAAGGTGGAAATGAGAGCAGGGCCTCCCCAGACGATCTTAAGGTCCTAGATTGTTCATAAGGGGAGATGTGTTCAGGCATGTAAGTTGGGCCAAAACCGTTTAGGGCTTTATAGGCTAAAGCCAGCACTTTGAATTGTGCCCAATAGCAAACTGGCGCAACAGAGGAGTTGTACGCTCCCTGAGCGCCACTCCTGTTAGCAATCTGGCTGCCGTTCATTACCAGTAGTTCTCAACCTGGGGTCCCCAGATGTTTTTGGCCTATAACTCCCAGAAATCCCAGCCAGTTTACCAGCTATTAGGATTTCTGGGAGTTGAAGGCCAAAAATATCTGGGGACCCCAGGTTGAGAACCACTGTGTTAGACCATTTGAAGCCTCCGGACAGTCTTCAAAGGCAACCCCACGTAGAGCACGTTGCAGTAGTCTATACGGGATGTAACCAGATATTTGTCTAGCTTGTAGTCTATACGGTAGTATTTGTAGTCTCTATGGGATGTATTTGTCTAGCTTGAGGTGTGTGTGTGTGTTTGTGTGTTTAATCTGAGAAAAAAACAAAATAGATAAACAACATGCACCCCACTCTTTTTTCTGGGATGACAATCAGGGAGCATTTTGAGCCTCCTGACAGTGGAATTTCTGAAGTGCTGAATGGAAATATCCAGAGTTTATGGCTTCTGTTGCTTTCACAGGCCGCTGTTTCTGGAGGAATTTCTGCTGCAAGGAAGCTTTCTCGTCCCTCGAACTGATGGTTTTATCAGTCTCCTTTCAGGTGGCTCTTCTCTGGCTGGGGAAAGTGGCTTTTGTGTTCCCAGCAGAGAAAGGGCAGAGGGGAGACTTTCAAAAGGCAGGCAGCTCCCAGAGCACACTTCATAGTAAGCAGCACATTGCCACCATCTCCCATACAAAACAGCAGAGCAGGTTGATTTCCATAAATCTCACAGACAAACAAAAACCAACTTTGCCCATGAAGAGATGTTGACATTTGATAGGACGGAAGATCAAATATATTATTGAGTGGACAATGCAATAAAGTGACCCTCTAAGAACCCTGCATTTGGAATATGTGTGGATTCGGGACTATGATTTTAGCCTTCTTTGCCTTCCATCTGTGTGTACACATTGTTTGGTCCGGGGAGGCGGGGTGGATGCTGATTTAGGAAAAAAACAAAATAAAAGAAATCTATTAGGAATGGAAAATGTTCAAATTCAAAGCAGTTTCCTTCTGTGCTGAAAGAAGTAATTTAAAGACACTTTAAGGGTATTATGGCTCCAGGAAGAAATCTCTTCCTGTGGCTTTTAACAATTTAACTGATTAGTTTTTAAAAAGCATGATACTTTTAAAAAATTGCAAAAGCATTCCTCCCCCCTCCTTTAAAAATCTCTTAACAGAACACACATTGTTTCCAAGAGAGATGTGGGATTCAGTTTCCTAATCTCTCTCTTGTCCGCAGGCAGTCCGCCTCCTCCCTCTTTGGGCCCAGAGTTGGCATCAGGCTCAACCATTCCTGGATAAGTGCTGATGTTAGTATGGCTTCAAATCAGGGGCTGGCATCGGGAGAGCCAATATTGGATGTTTGCCAAGGACCCCAACTCAGTAGAGATTATACTGTCGGCTGTCCGAGCTTGGCATGGACTGTGCCAAGTAATCCTCTGCCATATCGCTTCTTAATCTGCTTTGAACATGTCCTGGTTTCCTCCTCCTCTTCTCCCTTTCTCTTCAGTTTACCTCTGTTACTGCAATCTGAAAAGTTCAAAAGCAATTTGCACTCAGCTCAGGAAGAACAGAGTTTTTGCCCTTCCCAGTAGATTCAAGCAAATGCTTATGTATTTTGTCTCATTAATAACTTCTGCTATTTTGTCCAAACTCCAATGTTATTTGGTCACATGTGTGCCAGTTTTCATCTGAAAAATGTTGGGGAAGATTGTTGATGACACACTTTTTATAATAATAATAATAATAATAATAATAATAATAGTCCTTTATTTATACCCCGCTACCATCTCCCGCAGGACCCGGTGCGGCTTACAAGAGGCTGAGCCCAAATACATCATAAAACAAAACAACAACAATACAAACTATAAATAACTCATAACAAAGCAAAACAATACAATAATGACACAATGCATTTAAAAACCTGTGGCAGGGCCAAATGTAAGGATTAAAATTTATTTCCCTTGGATTTAAAATCCAAGGGAAATAGGAAAGATATTTTAGGGATAGGTGGACGTGCAGACAGTTCTAAATCTCTCGTAAAGTGCATTTGGGACATATTGCTTGGGATTCCTATTCTGGGAAGGCATACTGGAACATCCATGTTTTCAAGCTCCTTCTAAAGACTGCCAACATTGGGGCCTGTCTGATGTCCTTGGGGAGGGAGTTCCAGAGTCGTGGGGCCACCACCGAGAAGGCCCTGTCCCTCGTTCCCACCAATCGCGCTTGCGATGCAGGTGGGATCGTGAGCAGGGGCTCTCCAGATTAACGAAGAGATCGTGTGGGTTCGTATACAGAAATGTGGTCACGCAGGTAGATGGGTCCCAAACCATTTAGGGCTTTGTAGGTAAGCACCTCCACCTTGAATTGGGACCGGAAAATGAACGGCAGCCAATGGAGCTCCTTAATCAGGAGGATTGACCTCTCCTTGTAAGGAGCACCAGTTAACAGCCTGGCTGCCGCCCGTTGAACCAACTGAAATTTCCGGGCCGTTTTCAAGGGCAGCCCCACGTAGAGTGCATTACAGTAGTCCAATCTGGAAGTGACTAAGGCATGGTCCACCCTGGTCAGATGTGCCTTTACGAGGTACGGTCACAGTTGGCGTGAAATTATACATTTTAGACATGTATCATTTCACGTCACAGTAATTCAGTTTGACTAGCAAACCAAATATTAAACCAATCTATATAAATAAAAATGTAATGTTCGTTTGGGGGATTGACATAACTCAAAAACTACTGGATGAATTGACACCAAATTTGGATACAAGACACCTATCAGTCCAACGAGTGACCATCGGTCATCAAAACACTGGAAAACACAGTGGAAGGTACTTAAAAAGCCAAAAAAACCTACAAAATTTACATTACAACGCATGCGCAAAACCACATATATACACATATACACAAATATACACACAAAAAACATATATGCACAGACTGAGCCACAGCAACGCGTGGCAGGGGATGGCTAGTACTTTATAAGAGATAATGGCACATACATAAACTGTAATAATGAAATATATGGGGACAATGTCTTGGTCCTTTCATTGCTGGCTACTACTTCCTGGCAAATGTTAAGTGGTGCCATACCAGCTAAACAATATAATTTCTCTAGTGGTGTGGGGCGTAGACATCCTGTCATAATGCGCCATGTCTCATTAAGAGTCACATCCACTGTTGTAACATGGTGTGATGTATTCAACATTGGGCATGCGCATTCAGCAGCAGAGTAGCAAATTGCAAGGGCAGATGTCTTCACTGTCTGGTTGTGATCCCCAGGTTGTGTCAGTCAGCTTTTGTACCATATTATTTCTAGCACCCACTTTTTGCTTGATATTCAAACAGTGCTTCTTATAAGTCAGAGCATGGTCCAGAGTGACTCCCAGGTATTTTGGTGTGCTGAAATGCTTCAGAGAGCTTCTGTTCAACCATTTCAAAGCTCCCTGCTTGAGTGTTGATGGCATGATCGTCAGCATAGATGAATTTCTCTGTCCCTTCTGGCAGTGGCATATCATTTGTGTAAATGTTAAACATTGATGGAGCAAGCACACTCCCCTGAGGCAGGCCATCTGCTTCTCTGGCCCTGGAACTCAACAAAAAAGCTCCTGTTTTGTAGCAGATTTCCTATGAAGGGGTGACGTGGTAGTCCTTTGTGATATTATAAATGTTTCTCATGAGAAGGCGATGATTTGCAGTATCATATGCTGTTGACAGGTCTATGAAGACAGCTCCTGTAATCTGCTGCCTCTCAAAACCATCTTCTAGGTGCTGAGTCAGGTTCAACAATTGTGATGTTCAGCTTTTGCCTTTCCTGAAACCAGCTTGCTGTGGAATCATACATGGGCCTATTTTTTCCATAATTCTATGCAAAATAAGTCTTTCCAGAACTTTGTAAAGATGGCACAACAAGGAGATTGGTGTCAGCTCACAGCAGCCGGGTTCAATGATGACACAAGACCTCCTTCCGTTATCAACAAAGAACTTTACTGGTAGATGCATAGACATAGGAAAAGCTGAGATTGTCCAGCCACGGCTGGCAACCCCTTATATACACGCCCAATCATTTGAAGTGTAGATTCCCGCCGAACCCAAAACCCCGCGTAAAGCTTCCCGCCACCAGGCAACTGCCTCCCCCCAAGGTCACCAGCTGCACGGTCCTTATCAGGGCGAAACGTCAGGACTCTAGTTTTCGGCGCCAAAGCCCAGGCTCCGGAAACTGGATCCTGACAGATTGGTCTATAGCTTTTTGGATCATTGCGGCCTTGCAGCATGCAACCTACTCACTAGCTGCAACCAACACATTAGACAGTTTGGAAAGTTTTAACCTACTGGAGATTTCTGGCATCACTCCTGTTGCTTCCTTCTCTGAGCACAAGAGGACTTTGGATTGCTCTTTGAGCAATTTTGCAGGTAAGGTTGGCAAATGGGAAGCAGAGCCCAAATGCTAGCTAAGTGTTGCCTTTGGGAGCATAGTAGTGGTCCAGTGAAAGTAAGCTGAGAATCGTTGGCTGCTTGACAACAATCTCATTTATTCCAATTTCCACTTGGCATGGCTTTCATTAGTGTTCCAAATTATCCCGCAGTAAGTTGGATCGAAATTGATATCAGGCTGATAGTGTGTGCTTAAGTTAAGGTGCCCATTTAGAAAACTTAATATGCTGTTTCAAGTAGGAGTCTGCCCCAAGGATAGAGGGCAGGTTCCCAGCAGTTCCGTGCTTGTCTTGTGTTATTTTACTGTTTTGCATCTGTAACATAGATTTCGGTTAAGAGAAGGCAATATCCCTAGCTAAAGCTGTTTTTGAAAGCATGGAGAAATATATACATTATAACACAACATTCATTTGAATATTTTATTTATTTATTTATTTATAATTCAAACTTATATGCCGCCACTCCCCTGGGGCTCGGAGCAGCTTACAAGAACAGGCTAAAATCTAACACAATTTCAAAACAATTTAAAAACAACAATATCAGAGATCAAAGGCCTGTTGAAACAGATATGTCTTACATGCCCTGCGGAAAGCTGATAAGTCCCGAAAGGCATGGACTTCAGGTGGCAGAGTATTCCAGAGTGATGGTGCCACTGCTGTAAAAGCTCTGCGTCTGGTTGCTGTTAGACGCAAGGTCTTGACACTGGGATGTTCCAACAAATCTTGGTCTTCAGAATGGAGGGATCTCTGGGGTTGGTAGGGGGTGAGGCGGTCCCTCAGATACATCGGCCCCAGACCATGCAAGGCCTTAAAGGGGAGTACCATCACTTTGAAAGTGATCCGGTGCTCAATTGGTAACCAATGCAGCTGTAGTAAGATTGGGGTTATGTGGCATCTCATCGGAATTCCCGCAAGAAGCCGAGCAGCTGCGTTTTGTACCAACTTGAGCTTCCGGATCACCGACAGAGGAAGGCCAATGTAGAGGGCGTTACAGTAGTCCAGTCTTGAGTTGACTATGGCCTGGATCACCGTAGCTAGGTCGTCCCTGGACAGGGAGGGGTCCAGCCATCTAGCCTGCCGCAGATGAAAGAAGGCAGTTCTGCTAACGGCGGAGACCTGGGCCTCCATCGTCAGCAGAGGGTCCAAAAGGACTCCCAGACTCTTTACCAATTATGATGGGCGTAGCGCCTCGCCATCCAGAGTAGGCAGCTGGATATCCCCACTGCCCGGTCGACCCAGCCATAGGATCTCCGTCTTTGCTGGATTCACCCTCAACCTGCTGGCACGCAGCCATCCAATAACGGCCTCGAGGCACTGATGGAAACAATCGGGTACAGAGTCCAGCTTATATTGGGGTCGTCTTATACTCGAGTATATACGGTACTTTTAGGATTACAACTCTCGGATATTTCAGTTAGCAGAACTGGTGGCAATTGGTATAACAGTAAGTCATAGTAGGATCAAGTGTGTGTTAAAGAAAAACCTTATGATGTTAATTATTATGTAGAGCTGGCAATGTAGGTCAGCCAGCATGTTTGGGCTACACCTGGTGGGGTGTAACTGTATGGATTTTAGAATACAGTTTGGAGAAGCAATAAGCTACTCTAAGGAAGAAAAGCAATATGCTCTAATGCTGCTATGCTCTAATAGTGATGCTCTTTGCTATGATGGAATAGCTATTTACTCAAGGTTTATGTTTTGCTCTCTCATTTGAATGAAGATGAAGCCTTATTCTGTGTTTCATACAAGGACTATGTAAGTTTGTTGCACTGTTTGATTTTGTATGCAACACTGCAACTTTATGCCTCTGCTCAGGCCCATAGCCAGGATTTTGTTTCGGGAGGGGTTGAGTTTGAATCGGGGGGGCGGGGGCTGAGTCTGAGTGAAAGAGGGTCTAACCTAGCAAACCTTTTGTATCATTACCCCAATACCCCCATGCATATGGGATATATTGAGCATGGTGATTAGATCGTGATATGAATAAACATAACAGTTTAAATAATGTACCAGTAAGGCCTTCTCGTGGACCACCACGAGAATTTGGGGGTGGGGGGGCTGAAGCCCCTCAAGCCCCCCCCCTCCCGGCTACATGCCTGCCTGTGCTGATAAGAGTAAAGTTTTTCTGTTCTTTTTTCCTCTTGCTTGTGTGTCTTTTGCATGGGACTTGGCTAAAATGCGCTTCTGCGCAACAATTGGAATTTATCAATTTTTTTCTGAACATGATGACTGATAGTAACTTGTCCAAGCTGTGCTGTAGACAAGCTACTAAAAGAGAAAAGATATTCCTTAAGGTCACTGGTTCCCAATATTACCTGTGTGGGAAGTCCATTTTCCTTTTCACAGCAACAACAGTAAGGTTCCTGCTGGCATGCGTTTGATATGCAAGGCAACTGGGTGCCAAAAAAACATGAAAGTCGACCACAAGGATTGGTGAATGGATTAGAATGGGTTGTGGGTTCTCTTCCACCTTAAATTGTTTGAAAGAGTTGAGCCAGACGCTGTGATACAAGCGCTGCAGAAGGTAGTGAATTTTGCCATCAAAATGCAGGAAACCAGGCAGGAAAATAATGAAATATTCAACTGCTATTTACGGAATTGATTTGAAGATCAAGAAGTTACGAGCAGCTAGATGAAAAGGATTAAGTAGGAAGCGTGAATGGAGGGATACTATGGCGCAGAATTAAATTGGCATTTCGACTGTTCAATACTTTATGTGGATTTTATGAACAAGGAAGAGAAGGGCATGGCTGTGCTGATGTGGTAGAAACAAAGACCATGAGTTTCAAAGGATGGGTGACACATAGTTTTCCCCCCAGCAACTGCAGCCTCCTTTACAATATCTCTTTGGGCCTCACTTTTGTTTCTGCATCTTGACATTCTGCCAGGGATTGATGGTCTAAATTGCCCCCTGACCTTTCCCCACCAAAACAATATACAGAGAAGTGTGGACTTACTTTAATTGTGCTGTTGGATGAAGCTTTTAGGGGCCTGGTAGGGTTTTCTGTTCCATGACTCCTTAGTATTTCTGTCCTGGACCAAAGCCATCTCTGTGCTTATTTGAAAAATCTTACTCTTTTATTGTCATGGATTACAACCCATTTCCTTAGAAGCATGGAGTGTAATCTCCACCATGCATCATGTACTGCAGTGCACACATTTGAAGTGGATTGTAATTCACAAAAAGCTTGTGCTTTATATAATTATAAATCTGTTAGTCTTAAAGGTGCCGCATGACTCATTGTTGTTCTGCACTGGTAGACTCACCATGCTCTCCCTTTGAACATTTCTTTTACTTCTGACTCTTCTTTGATCAGTTCATTTCTATGTACTCGTTCACTCGACACAGAGAGGCTTGGAAACATAGAAAGATACCTTATGTCAAACTAGCTGTCCCCTGCAATGCGTTGCTGTGGCCCAGTCTGGTAATCTGGAAGATAAAGTAATGAGAGTTGGTTTCTAATATATGTAATTTCTTTATGCTTGTGGGTAAACAGTATTTCTTACTGTTTCTTTGTAGTGTTGATGTGGAGAGTATCTGATTTGCCTACTCTGGAACATGCAACATATAATTGTCCTGGGTTGTTGGCTATATGGCCATGGTCTAGAGGCATTCTCTCCTGATGTTTCGCCTGCATCTATGGCAAGCATCCTCAGAGGTAGTGAGGTCTGTTGGAACTAGGAAAAAGGGTTTATATATCTGTGGAATGACCAGGATGAGACAAAGGACTCTAGTCTGCTGGAGCTAGGTGTGAATGAGTCCACAGATATATAAACCCCTTTTCCTAGTTCCAACAGACCTCTAAGGATGCTTGCCATAGATACAGGCGAAATGTCAGGAGAGAATGCCTCTAGACCATGGCCATATAACCCGAAAAAACCTACAACAACCCAGTGATTCCAGCCATGAAAGCCTTCGACAATACATATAATTGTCCTTCTTCAGGGGTCCCTTTCAAATCTATGATACTATATCTCTGTGTGTGTGAATCATATCTATCTATCTATCTCACGAAGAGTCGGAGATGACTGAACGAATGAACAACAACATCTATCTATCTATCTATCTATCTATCTATCTATCTATCTCTATGGCTGGGTGGCTCTTTGTCAGGAGGATTTTGATTATTTTTTCTTGCCCTGATGAAGGGAGTTGGATTGGATGGCCTTAAGTATTTTCTGTTGATCATGGGGGTTCTGTGTGGGAAGTTTGACCCAATTCTGTTGTTCATGGGGTTCAGAATGCTCTTTGATTGTATGTGAACTTTGAATCCCAGTGACCACAACTCCTAAATGTCAAGGTCTATTTTCCCCCAAACTCCATCTGTGTTCATATTTGGGCGTATTGAATTTTTCTGACAAGTTTGGTCCAGATCCATCATTGTTTGAGTCCACAGTGCTCTCTGGGTGTAGGTGAACTACAACTCCAAAACCCAAGGCCAATGCCCTCCAAACCCTTCCAGTATTTGCTGTTGGTCAGGGGAGTTCTGTGTGCCAAGTTTGGTTCAATTCCATCATGGGTGGAGTTCAGAACGCTCTTTGATTGTAGGTGAACTATAAATCCCAGCAACTACAACTCCCAAATGACAAAATCATAATTTTTTGAGGGATGGTCACTCCTTGGGTTGTGAGACGTTTTGTTGCCAAATTTGGTGTGATTTCATTCATTGGTTCTTTTGTTTTTAAGGTACTCATTATGCACAGAGCATTGATAGATAGATAGATAGATAGATAGATAGATAGATAGATAGATAGATAGTTCGTTTAGCATGGTATCATCTACTTTATGTGGAATTGGCTCAAGCAGAAGGAGGGCTTTTCAATCACTGAATGACCAAGACGTTTTTGTCATTAGGTGATGGAAAGAATATTCAAAACTTCATGGTGCAAACTTTTGGATAACTTTGTTCAGTTGCTGATCAATTCCTTTTTGCTATGTGCCACAGGAAAGGGTAGGAAAGGGTTAAGGGAGAAGTAGTGGGTGGATTGGATATCTTCTTTGGAGAGAATAACTCAGTGGGAAATGAAGAACACTTGCTGACCTAAAACAAGATAACATCTCCACACGAGCCTATATAAAAAGCAGTCTTGTTAGGTGCTGTGGATTTTGCAGACACTAAGGCTAACACTAAGGAGCCCCCAGTGGCACAGTGGGTTAAAGCACTGAGCTGCTGAGCTTGTTGATTGAAAGGTCGCAGGTTCGATTCCGGGGAGCGGCGTGAGCTTCCACTGTCAGCCCTAGCTTCTGCCAACCTAGCAGTTCGAAAACATGCAAATGTGAGTAGGTCAATAGGTACCGTTCCGGCAGGAAGGTAACGGCGCTCCATGCAGTCATGCCGGCCACATGACCTTGGAGGTGTCTACGGACAACGCTGGCTCTTCTGCTTAGAAATGGAGATGAGCACCACACCCCAGAGTCAGACATGACTGGACTTAATGTCAGGGGACTACCTTTACCTTTTAAGGCTAACACTAAAGGCGTGCAAGCGCATGCATGCAGATGCACATGCTTGTGTACATGTGTATAAGTCTGGAGATTCAGAACAGGTAAAAGAAAGTCATTATTCATAGAATACATAGCTAACAGAGTCCCCGGTTGCGCAGAGGGTTAAAGCACTGAGCTGCTGAACTTGCTGACCGATATATAAACATTCCACACATATATAAACCTCACTTGCCTAGTTTCCAACAGACCTCACAACCTCTGAGGATGCCTTCCATAGATGTGGGTGAAACATCAGGAGAGAATGCTTCCAGAACATGGCTATACAACTCAGAAAACTCACAGCAACCCAGTGATTCCAGCCATGAAAGCCTTTGCCAACACATTGAATCCTAATAGTCATCCAAATTTCAGTAGACCCATTGAATCAATGATATATATGATTTATATATCTGATAAATATATTTACACATGTGTTGCTCAGCATTTGATAGTTCATCTCATGGGCCTACTCCAAGTAGGATCCCGTCCCCTTTGTTCTAATGTGTGAGTAGATGAAAAAGCGAGGGAAATTCTAAAATACATTATATCAATTCTTCAAGTGGCATGTTTTCCAAAGAAACACCATTCTTTGGAAACTGTGTGCAAAATGTGTGTTCACTCAGCTCTCTAAGCAGCACTTTCCTCTGAATGATTCCACATCTTATGTTCCAGCTGGGTTTTCTTTCTTTCTTTTGGCTGCATGAAGTCATGCCATTAATCAGCAGAAACTAAACACAAAATGGGTCTGAGGGTCCTTTCTCTCACTGCTGCCATTTCTGGAAATGAATTGAGTTCAGCGCTCGGAAGGCTCTCTGAGGTCACTTTTTGACTGAATCTCAACAACTCTCCGTTAAGAGCTGCGAACTTGGTCAGCCTGCTGTATTTAAAGATTTGTTACTTTTTTGGAAATAAACGTTTCTGCCTCAATAGTAAATATTGCTTCTGTTTTCCTCCTCCTAGCTCTTACAGCTTATGTACTGAAAAACTACATTGTGGCTTCCAAACCTTCTGGCTTTTCCCATGTGAAAAGAAGGGCAGGTTTGTAATATCCTAGTGATATTATGAAGGATCACTTCCAAATCCCACACTGCAGTGTTACATAAAGATTCTGTATGCACAGGCACCGACTTTCCCTAAATCAATTTCTTTGTCCATCTTATCCCATCATTGACACTTCTGAATAACTGCAGTTCTCCAGACCATTATCCGCTATCTGAGATGTATGTGTGTGTGTGTGTATCTATATAAATAAAAATGTAATATTAGTTTGTGGGATTAACATAAGTCAAAAACCACTGGACAAGTTGACACAAAATTTGGACACTACGCCCCTAACAGACCAATGAGTGACCATCACTCATAAAAACACTGAAAAACACAGCAAAGGAGACTTTAAAAGCCTATATATATATATATATATATATATATATATAATTACAATATACACTAACACACATATATCATCATCATTTAATTACTTATTAATCGCCCTCCATCCAAGATGCTCCAGGTGATTTACAAGCCAAATTGCAAAAGATAAAAACACATACATACAGATACTGATAAAATTAACATAGATAAAAAGCTCTAGTAAAAAGCCAGGTCTTAAGTGCTAGGGTAAAAGGCCCCAAATCATGCACATACACATATACACAAATATACACACTCATATACATATATATACACACACAAAACACATATACACAGACTGAGCCACAGCGGAATTTGGACAGAATACACGTATCAGGCCAACGAGTGACCATCACTCATAAAAACACTGAAAAACTCAGTGGAAGAGACTTAAAAATCCAAAAAAAGCAAAAAGACGCTACAGTGCATGTGCAAAACAACTCCCCCGTCAAAAATTAAACACACAATAGCAGATCCACACTCTCTTCCAGACTACATCTCCCAGCATCCCCTAGACTAGGCCCTTTAGGAGAGGAGGATGATCCAAATGCACGGCTTCCAAGCTGCAAGCTTTCTTCTCCTTGGATTTCTTTGAGAACATCACAAATCCCTGCATATATCCAATGTCCTATTCCTGGACTGCAACTCCCAACAATCCTCCAGATAGATAGATTAGATAGAGATAGATAGGTAGGTAGGTAGATGATCAGGAGGACTGCTGGGAGTTGCAGTCCAAGAATAGGTAGAGAAGGAAAAGAGGAAGAGAAAGAAAGGGGAGTGGAAGGGAAGAAGAAGAGAAGGAAGAAGAGAGAGAGAGAAAGAAAAGGAAGGAAGGCGAGACAGACAGACAGGAAGGAAGGAAGGAAGGAAGGAAGGAAGGAAGGAAGGAAGGAAGGAAGGAAGGAAGGAAGGAAGGAAGGTGAGACAGACAGACAGACAGACAGACAATGAAGGAAGGAAGGAAGGAAGGAAGGAAGGAAGGAAGGAAGGAAGGAAGGAAAAAAAGATGAGAAAGAGGGAGGGAAGGTTGGCCACAGCAATGTGTGGCGAGTACAGCTAGTATTTATATAAATAAAAATGTAATGTTTGTTTGTGGAATTGACATAACTCAGAAAACACAAGATGAATTGACACCAAATTTGGACACAATACGCCTCTCAGGCCAACGAGTGACCATCACTCATAAAAACACTGAAAAACACCACAGAAGAAACTTAAAATGCCAAAAAAACCCCAAATACATTATAACAGATGCTCAAAACCACATACATATACACAAACACATATACAAGGGTTGGAACTTTGATACTGGCAACACTGCTGTAAAGATGCCACACAGCGAAACCAAAGAATGTCACATATACCATACATTCATTACATGCCTACCTTAGCTCTGAGCAAAAAGACTCACCCTTCCTACGTCACGCGCACGCGAAGTGGTGCGTAGAACTGGCAGTCCAGCGGAGATGATGGTGTAGGAGCATCGCTTCAATGCTGGTGGTCTTTGCTTCTTCCAGCACACTGGTGTTTGTCTGCTTGTCTTCCCAAGACATTTGCAGGACTTTTTGGAGGCAATGCTGATGGAATAATTCCAGGTGTTGAGTGTGATCTCTGTAGACTGTAGATCTGTAGATGTGTAGATGTTTCGCAGGCATACAGCAGGGTTGGGAGAACAATCTATATAAATAAAAATGTAATGTTTATTTGTGGGATAAACATAACACAAAAACCACTGGACGAATTGACACAAAATTTGGACACAATACACCTATCAGGCCAACAAGTGACCATTGCTCAAAAAAAACCCCTGAAAAATACAGCGGAAGGGGATTAAAAAACCAAAAAGATGCTACAGCGCATATGCAAAATGACTCCCCCGGCAAACAAAACACACAATAGCATATCCACACTCTCTTCTGGACTACAGATCCCAGCATCCCCCTAGACCAGGCCTTTTAGGAGAGGAGGATGATCCACATGCACTGCTTCCAAGCTGCAAGCTTTCTTCTCCTTGGATTTCTTTGAGACCATCCCAATCCCTGCATATTTCCTATTTCCTATTCCTGGACTGCAACTCTCACCAATCCTCCAGATGGAGAAAATTGATAGATAGATTAGATAGAGATAGGTAAGTAGGTAGATTGATCCGGAGGACTGCTGGGAGTTGCAGTCCAAGAATAGGTAGAAAAGGAAGAAAAGGGAAAAAGAGGAAGGGAAAGAAAAGGGGGAGAGGAAGGAAGGGAAGAGGATGAGAAGGAAGGAAGGAAGGAAGGAAGGAAGGAAGGAAGGAAGGAAGGAAAGAGGGAGGGAAGGAAGGAAGGAAGGAAGGAAGGAAGGAAGGAGAGAAAGAAAGAAAGAAGGAAAGAAAGAAAGAAAGAAAGAAAGAAAGAAAGAAAGAAAGAAAGGAGTGAAAGAGGGAAGGTTGGCCACAGCAATGCGTGGCGGGTACAGCTAGTAGCTTTATAAACAAACACCTTGGTATCCCTATGGATGTCTCGATCCTCACACTCTTCGCTTCATTCAGAGAAATCCAAGTTCTAAATCAGTGGTTCTCAACCTTTCTAATACTGTGACCCCTTAATACAGTTCCTCATGTTGTGGTGACCCCCAACCATAACATTATTTTCATTGCTACGTAATAAATTTTGTAATTTTGCTATTGTTATGAATCACAATGTGAAAACACATCTGATATGCAGTATGTGTTTTCATTTACTGGAACAAAGTTGGCAAAAATATCCACATTTGAATACTGGTGGGTTTGGACGGGGGGATTGATTTTGTCATTTGGGAATTGTAGTTGCTGGGATTTATAGTTCACCTACAATCATAAAGCATTCTGAACTCCGCCAATGATGGAATTGAACCAAACTTGGGACACAGAACTCTCATAACCAACAGAAAATACTGGAAGAGTTTGGTGACCATTGACCTTGAGCTCTGGAGTTATAATTCACCTACATTCAGTGAGCCTTTCCTTTAGGTGATCCATCGTTGTCCGAGTAGGATAGTCTTCCAAGATTGGTGTACTGGCGGTGTCTGTAGGTGACTGTGGAGCCCTATTCTTGATTTGCATCTTCTCCCGCAGTGAGGGCATTGGTTTCCAACAGAAAATAGTGGAAGGGTTTGGTAGGCATTGACATTGAGTTTTGGAGTTATAGTTCACCTACATCCAGAGAGCACTGCGGTCACAAACAATGATGGATCTAGACCAAACTTGGAACGAATACTCAATATGCCCAAATGAGAACACTGATGAAGTTTTTGGGGAAATAGACTTTGACATTTGTGAGTTGTAGTTGCTGAGATTTATAGTTCCCCTACAATCAAATAACATTTGAATGTCACCAATGAGAGAATTGGGCCCAATTTTCTACACAGAACCCCCATGACCAACAGAAAATACAATGTTTTCTGACGTTCTTTGGTGACCCCTCATGACCCCTCCAGGGGTCCTGACCCCCAGGTTGAGAAACACTGTTCTCAAGCATCCCCCAGAAGCAAAAATAGAAAATAAGAACAATTCTTTGCTAAGAAAATGGGCTAAAGAGCAGTTTCTCCTGCTTATGGTGTTGTTATTAGTTGTATTTATATCCTGCTCTTCAGCCTCAAATGGCCTGAAAGCAACTTAAAAATAGTTAATTTGCTCCGAGGCTTGATAGAGAAGGAAAAGGGAATGTTAGTAAGGAAGGGGGTTGTGTAGCATAGATACTGATGCCAGAGCAGTGGCTGCTCTGATGAACAGAGAGTCTTTGATTTAGTAATTAATTAATTTATTAGGAACCATGGATCTTACGTGATCTACTAATATCATTTTAGTAGATAATGTCACTCCTTTTCTGCAACCAGTGAATGATCTGGGAGGAGATATCTAAAGCCTTGTTTGGAGAGTCAGCTTTTCCACATACAATTTATCAGAGGTAGCTGCAATCGTATCTAGTTGACTGTAGAGTAAATTCCAATGATAAAGATCAGAGATGAATCAATCGATGGACATTCAGAGCTGCTCAAGCTATAATTCTTCCAACATGTGCTTTTCAATTGCCCTTTCCAAGGTCACAACTCATCCAGTTATTGCATAACTCAGCCCTTACTTCCAAGAATATGAAATTAGGATTGGGATTTATTTTTATTTATTTTGTCATGTCAAGAGCGACTTGAGAAACTGCAAGTCGCGTCTGGTGTGAGAGGAATTGGCCATCTGCAAGGACGTTGCCCAGGGAACGCCCGGATGTTACCATCCTTGTGGGAGGCTTCTCTAATGTCCCCGCATGAGGAGCTGGAGCTGATAGAGGGAGCTCATCCGTGCTCATAGGCTTGGTTGTGCTCTTTTTGAACCATGGCCACTGAAAGCAGATATGGAAAATTGATGGCTGCATGGAAGGCTGATGCTTTTTGCAGAGTCAGGAAGACGCTAACTAAAGAACAAGTGTAAATGCTAGCAGAACTTAGTTTTAGTCCATAATTACTCCACGAATGCTGAATTGGAGAAAGTAATGTACTCCCTCATGTTGACACACAATGGACGTCATCCAACCTTATGTCAGTGTAATATAAATATGCAGAGAAGTGCTATGTGAACATCACACAAACCCTATGCTATATAGCATGCATGAGCAAACTTCAGCCCTCCAGGTGTTTTGGACTTCAACTCCCACAATTCCTAATAGCCTACTGGTTGTTAGGAATTGGGGGAGATGAAGTCCAAAACAACTGGAGGGCTAACGCTTGTCCATGCCTCCTGTATAGCAAATTTGTATAATCCATGTCAATGACAAAGAGATATTGTGTAGTGAGCCTTACATGATGCGCAACCACAGTGCAAGTATGGGATGGCAGAAATCCCATTTATTTCTTTTATTATTCACTAGCTGTCCCCTGCCATGCATTCCTGTGGCCCAGTCTGTGCATATGTGTTGTGTGTGTGTATATATGTGTGTTTGCGCATATATATATATATATATATATATATATATATATATATAGTGTATTTGTGTTTATATGTGTACATGCATATTGTGTAATGTGTGTGCTTGTCTATATGCATATTTGTGTGTATATATGTATGTGTGTATGAATGTGTGCATGTGCATATGTATATATATATATACGTGTATGTATATGTATATATGGTATATTTTTGTGGTTTTTAAGTCTGTTCCACTGGGGTTTTGTGTATGTCTGTGTGTGCGCGCGTGTGTTTATGGGTGATGGACACTTGTTGAACTGTTAGGTGTATTGTGTCCAAATTCTGTGTCAATTCGTCCAGTGGTTTTTGAGTTATGTTAATCCCACAAACGAATATTACATTTTATTGATATAGACTTAATCATTTTATAATTCATTTATTATTTGACCCACTGCTCTGTGGTGGTGCAGAAATTAAACCGCTGAGCTGCTGAACTTGCTGACCAAAAAGTTGGTAGTTCATATCTGGGGAGTGGGATAAGCTGTTGCAATTAGCCCCATCTTCTGCCAACCTTTTTAACTTGCATGCAGAACACATCATGCGAGGATGTGCGGGGCTTGATGACTGCAAAGCTGGGGTGAAAATTGCTGGAAGAAACATTAACAACCACAGATATGCAGATGACACCACTCTGATGGCCGAAAGCGAGGAGGAGCTGAGGAGCCTTCTCATCAAGGTGAAAGAAGAAAGCGCAAAAGCTGGGTTGCAGCTAAACATCAAAAAAACCAAGATTATGGCAACAAGAATGATTGACAACTGGAAAATAGAGGGAGAAAATGTGGAGGCCGTGACAGACTTTGTATTTCTAGGTGCAAAGATTACGGCAGATGCAGACTGTGGCCAGGAAATCAGAAGACGCTTACTTCTTGGGAGGAGAGCAATGTCCAATCTCAATAAAATAGTAAAGAGTAGAGACATCACACTGGCAACAAAGATCCGCCTAGTCAAAGCCATGGTATTCCCTGTAGTAACCTACGGATGTGAGAGCTGGACCTTAGGGAAGGCTGAGCGAAGGAAGATAGATGCTTTTGAACTGTGGTGTTGGAGGAAAGTTCTGAGAGTGCCTTGGACTGCGAGAAGATCCAACCAGTTCATCCTCCAGGAAATAAGGCCCGACTGCTCATTGGAGGGAAGGATACTAGAGACAAAGTTGAAGTACTTTGGCCACATCATGAGAAGACAGGAAAGCTTAGAGAAGACAATTATGCTGGGGAAAGTGGAAGGAAAAAGGAAGAGGGGCCGACCAAGGACAAGATGGATGGATGGCATCCTTGAAATGACTGGACTGACCTTGAAGGAGCTGGGGGTAGTGACAGCCGACAGGGAGCTCTGGCGGGGGCTGGTCCATGAGGTCACGAAGAGTCGGAGATGACTGAACGAATGAACAACAACAATTGACAATGCCAGGTCTTCAGCTTAGAAGTGGATATGAGCACCACTCGCAGAGTAGGACACAAATAGACTTCATGTCAGGGGAAACCTTTACCTTTAAAAATATTCATATCCATTGTCACAAGAGCTCAGATCCAGATTTTTAAAAGGCTAGAAATATATGAAACAATTGAAGTCGTTCAAAAGCTTAAAACACTCTCTAGACCAGGCTGATCCTGCAAACATACCCACTCGCTCACAAAGATGCATCGTTCATTTTCCCCCCGTAATGGATTTTGCAGGAATTCTTGTATATTTCCCCCCTCTGTATACATCCATGGAGCCACATGAAATCCGTGACAGCTTTACGCCATTATTTCAAGATTCATCACTGTAGGTTCCCAGTGAGAGAGCGAAGGGGAGAGAGCAGCCCAAATCTTTTCAACAAACAGAATGTTGTTCCTGGCATATTTATTGCCACAAAGTGAATTTGTGTCCCAAAGATAAATATAGTGTTATCAGCAACAGCTGTCTCTCATTTTTAGTTGTTTTTATATTTGACCATAAGTTCAGTTCTCTAAAAGCATCCAGAGTTGTAAATCCTATGAGAAGCAGAGCCGGTGATTTAATGGCTGCAATGCTCAGGGGCTGTGATTTAGGGGACACGTTTATGATACACAAGACAATTAAGCAGTGTGCCGTAGTGCCACCCTCCAAGATATGCAAAGCCCAAAATGAGGGAAAGGTAACATTTTGTCCACAAACTATTTAACAGAGACCATTGATTTTATTACTTGGTTAGCTACTTTCAGCATTTATTTTGTCCTCTCCTCAGATGTATCGAGTTCATAGAATCCTAGAGTTGGAAGAGACCTCATGGGCCATCCAATCCAACTCTTTTCTGCCAAGAAGCAGGAAAATTGCATTCAAAGCACCCCTGGAAGATGGCCGTTCAGCCTCTGCTTAAAAGCCTCCAAAGATGGAGCCTCCACTACACTCCGCGGCAGAGAGTTCCACAGTTTTCACGGTTAGGAAGTTCTCATGTTCAGGTGGAATCTTTTTTCCTGTAGCCATTGTTCCTCTTCCTAGTTTCCAGGGGCAGCAGAAAACAAGCTTGCTCCTTCCTCACTATGACTTTCCCTCACATTTTTATACATGGCACTCATCAAGTCTCCTCTCAGCCTTCTCTTCTGAGGGCTAAACATGCCCAGCTCTTTAAGCTGCTCCTCATAGGGCTTGCTCTCAGGACCCTTGATCATTTGGGTCACCCTCCTCTGGATACATTCCAGCTTGTCAACATCTCCCTTAAATTGTGATGCCCAGAATTGGAAACAGTGTGATTTCAGGTGTGGTCTGATCATTGACTACTCTAAAGCCTTTGACTGTGTGGATCATAATAAATTGTGGCAAGTTCTTGGTGGGATGGGCATCCCAAGCCACCTTGTCTATCTTCTGAGGAATCTGTACAAGGACCAAGTAGCAACAGTCAGAACTGACCACAGAACAACAGACTGGTTCAAGATTCGGAAAGGCGTACGGCAAGGCTGCATACTCTCACCCAGTCTTTTTAACTTGTATGCAGAACACATCATGCGATGTGCGGGGCTGGATGAATGCAAAGCTGGGGTGAAAATTGCTGGAAGAAACATCAACAACCTCAGATATGCAGATGACACCACTCTGATGGCCGAAAGCGAGGAGGAGCTGAGGAGCCTTTTAATCAAGGTGAAAGAAGAAAGCGCAAAAGCTGGGTTGCAGCTAAACATCAAAAAAACCAAGATTATGGCAACAAGAATGATTGACAACTGGAAAATAGAGGGAGAAAATGTGGAGGCCATGACAGATTTCGTATTTCTAGGTGTAAAGATTACGGCAGATGCAGACTGTGGCCAGGAAATCAGAAGACGCTTACTTCTTGAGAGGAGAGCAATGTCCAATCTCGATAAAATAGTAAAGAGTAGAGACATCACACTGGCAACCAAGATCCGCCTAGTCAAAGCCATGATATTCCCTGTAGTAACCTACGGATGTGAGAACTGGACCTTAGGGAAGGCTGAGCGAAGGAAGATAGATGCTTTTGAACTGTGGTGTTGGAGGAAAGTGCTGAGAGTGCCTTGGACTGCGAGAAGATCCAACCAGTCCATCCTCCAGGAAATAAAGCCCGACTGCTCATTGGAGGGAAGGAGACTAGAGACAAAGTTGAAGTACTTTGGCCACATCATGAGGAGAAAGCAAAGCCTAGAGAAGACAATTGTGTTGGGGAAAGTGGAAGGCAAAAGAAAGAGGGGCCGACCAAGGGCAAGATGGATGGATGGCATCCTTGAAGTGACTGGACTGACCTTGAAGGAGCTGGGGGTGGTGACGGCCGACAGGGAGCTCTGGCGTGGGCTGGTCCATGAGGTCACGAAGAGTCAGAGACGACTGAACGAATGAACAACAACAACTGATCAAGGCAGAAGAGAGGGGTATAATGACTTCCCTGGATCTAAACACTATACTCCTATTTATGCTGGTCAAAATCCCATTGTTTTTTGTTTTTGTTTTTAGGCTGCCTCATGACATTGTTGGCTCATGTTTAACTAGTTGTCCATGAGGACTCCAAGATCTTTTTCACACATACTGCTCTCGAGCCCCCATTCTGTATTTTTGCATTTAATTTTTTTCTCTGCCTAAGTGGAGTATCTTGCATTTATTCCTGTTGAGCTTCATTTTGCTGCTCCTGTCTTCTGGGGTATTGCCCATCTCTCCCAATTTGGTGTTGTCTGAAAACTTGATGATCATACCCTTCTAATGCTTCATCTAAGTCAGGGTTCCTCGAACTTTTTAAACAGAGGATCAGGTCACAGTCCCTCAAACTGTTGGAGGGCCGGATTATAATCGGGGAAAAAATGAATGAATTCCTATGCACGCTGTACATCTCTTATTTGTAATGCAAAAAACACTTTAAAACAATACAATAATTAAAATGAAGAACAATTCTAACAAATATAAACTTATTAGTATTTTAATAGGAAGTGTGGGCCTGCTTTTGAGATAGGATTGTTGTTGTTGTGTGCTTTCAAGTCATTTCAGAATATTTTAAAAGCAAAATTCAAACTGGTAATGCAAAACCATGAACTAAACTAAAGATTACAACTGCTAGCTGTAAGTTAGTAACGTCACGAAAAATAAAATACTGTTAAACCTGATTCCTAAATGCTCAGAGAGATTTCAGACCCCAAAATGGGCATTTCTAGGAAAGGCATCCTGAACGGTATTGGACAAGAAATATTTTTTTGAGCACCAAGCCAAGAAACATTTTACTTCCATCTGTTTATGTCACTATTCAGAATGCTGGCAACAACATTCACGATAGTAAAACAAATGGCATTACTCAACATTACCCTTGAAGAGATGTCTACACTGGAGCCCATTCATCGGAAAACTATATTTTTACGGCAGGACTCTTTTGGGAGAAAGAGTACTCCATGCAAAGAAATTGGTATTTCTCTATTTTTCACAGTGCTCCAATAAGAAAACCCAAAGGAAAAACAGTTCCTGAAAACGAGATACATATAGAATACTATCTGTTGTATTAACTTGAAGGAGATTTGTTCCAGTAGAAATATGCTTCAGCCCCCTTCTCTTCCATTTCATTTGTGTTCATTTTTCAGCCTCACTACATGACATATAGCCAGGCAGATAAGAAATAAGATTGTTCTGACTTTTAGCTTTTTCCTTTTAGTATGAAGTGGTGTTTGTTTCTCACACTTCTTTATCCCAGTTGCCTCCTTCTCCTCCACTAAGTGAAAGGCAATGCCAATTTTTCTATTTCTCACTTTGCAAAAGCCTTAACGTCTTCCCTGAGATTTGAAGACCAGGGTTTCTGAAAATTCCATTTTGTAATTTAAAGTATCACTTCATGGCCTCCATTCACCTGGTAAACAGAAGGCGTATGCATAGGCAAGGTTTATTAGATGCCGTTTGCTGCAACATTTCATTATCTGTGAATTCTAGTTCTCTTTCATTCACTTTCCAATCTTAATTTATGCTAGTCCATTTCAACATTAGACTAGAACAGTGTTTCCCAAAATAAATGAAGGTATCAGAAGAAACAAATTCCATGCACAACCCTATTGTGTACCCCCTTCTCCAGCCGTTTTGTGGTCTACTACTCCCAAAGTTTTGGGTTACACCTCTCAGTAAGTCTCAGTGAGCATGCAACATTGTCTCTGGGCTAAAATATAGGGCTTAGACAGGAGAAACCTGCACTTACCCCAGCTCAAATTTCCATGTAGACATAATGGAATCTGGGTCACACTAGGCCAGTCCTTGCCAAGCCCCCCCCCCCCTACTTCAAAGGATTGTTATGATAATGAAGTAGAGACAGAGGCGGCCCTAGGTAATTTTCAACAGTAAGCAAACAGTATTTTGGCGCCCCCCCCCCCCCCAACCAATCATTGATATATATTTTCTATTTGTCGTGGGAGTTCTGTGTGCCATATTTGGTTCAATTCCATCATTGGTGGAGTTCAGAATGCTCTTTGATTGTAGGTGAACTATACATCCCAGTAACTACACTTGCCGCATTTGCTCCCTTGCCTGGCCCACTTTGGGTCCAGAGGCATGCCTGAAGACCCCAGCGTATGCACCAAAAGTCACCTCTTCTCCTGACTTTCTCCTCAGCCATTGGGACCAAGAGAGAGAGAGAGAGACAGAGGTGGAGATGCCCACCTTTCCTGAAGGTAGGTGCAAACACAAAGGAGGGAGCAGAGGTGGGAGATACCTCCAGCCAGAGGGTCTCTCTCTCTCTCTCTTTCTCTCTCTCTCTCTCTCTTGGTCCCAATGGCTGAAGAGAAAGTCAGGAGAAGAGACGACTTTTGGTGCGCACGCTGGGGTCTTCAGACACGCCTCCATACCCGAAGCGGGCCAGGTGTGGCGGCTCCGCCCCTTGGCCCACCTGGGGATTGGGGAGAGGAGAGGAGGCAGGTGGAGCACCGGGGGATCGGGAAAGGGAGCTGGTCATGGGGAAGGGATCAAACGTGGAGAACGATTGAGTGCCGGCTCTGCTCGCGCACCCGGTGGCCGGGTGGAGCAGGAACGAGAAGGGCTAGGCGAGGCTCAAGGGCCCGGCCCCTTTGGGAAGAGGATCGCCCGGCAGCGAGGCAAGAAAGCCGAGGCTCCCCCCGGACTGCTAGGGCTGTTGTGAGCTGAGGGGGCGCTCCTCAAGTGGCAGTCGAGGGGCATTTACAGAGGCGCCTCTGCGCCCCTGGCAAAAAAAAAGTGTTCTGTGACCGCTTACTTCGCGTAATGGACGAGCCGCCCCTGAGTGGAGAACAAGAGGGAACAAAGCACCCTACCCCTATATCAATGGGGTAAGAATGAAGTCAAACTGTTATAATGTGTATAATTCCTTTACTGTGAAATGTCATTTGAATCAAGAGTGCTGTTTCACCTCCCCTTCTGTTTTCCTTCCCTTAGTTTCTGGGTTGTCAACTTTTAGCAGAACTTGGCTTTATTTAATTATATGCAGGTTCTGTGTCCATGGAAGAGGCTATTTAAAAATAATGAACCTTCAACCAATTTTAACAAAGGAGGACATAGAGTTGCTCTTGCTAAAAAAAATTAAACTTTAAATCAGCAGGAGCAGGTAATTTAAATTTGACTCTTAAGGGAATAATCCTGAAGAGCTTTGGTACCCTAGATATTAATTAAATCAGACCTTGGAAGCCAGGGAGATTTCTCCTTTGTCAATGAAAGACAATGAAGTCCCAATATTTTATTCTACCTTCATTCTGGCAAAAAAAAAATTATGAGAATAGATAACTTGTGGGTCTCATAAAATATTGGACTAAATGTTACACTGCTCATTAAATCACATCAGAACTTTCACTGCTAAAGCATTCCATGTTAGATGTGATGCCACACGAGGTAAATGTTCGTTTACTGGTCAGATTACGACATTCGGGTAAATGATGCTGCACTCATTTGCCAAGTTCCTACATGGCTTCAATGAAGTGTAAATATTTGCCAGCAAACTTACATTATACAATTCCCATACTGAATACACTATGTACCGTATATACTCGAGTATAAGACGACCCAAATATAAGCCGAGACACCTAATTTTACCCAAAAAAAATGTATTGACTCGAAAAATGTATTGACTGAAGTATAAGCCGATGGTGAGAAATGCAGCAGCTACAGGTAAAATTCAAAACAAAAATAGATACCAATATATTTATTGTTTTTACATTTCTAACAGAACGAAACAAACAGACAAAACACAAAATTTGAAAGTTTGGTAGTTTATTAAATGTCTTTTTACCAGTATCTGGCCACTTGGAGTGCTTCTGGTGTTGCCACAAGGAGGTCCTCCATTGTGCATGTGGCAGGGCTCAGGATGCATTGCAGCAGGTGGTCAGTGGTTTGCTCTTCTCCACACTCGCATGTCATGGATTCCACTTTGTGGCCCCATTTCTGAAGGTTGGCTCTGCATCTTGTGGTGCCAGAGCGCAGTCTGTTCAGCACCTTCCAAGTCGCCCAGTCCTCTGTGTGCCCAGGGGGGGAGTCTCTCATTTGGTATCAGCCATTGGTTGAGGTTCTGGGTTTGAGCCTGCCACTTTTGGACTCTCGCTTGCTGAGGTGTTCCAGCGAGTGTTTCTGTAGATCTTAGAAAACTATTTCTAGATTTAAGTCATTGACATGCTGGCTGATACCCAGACGTCTCTGCCTTGGTCCTTTCACTATTGGCTGCTACTTACGGATGTCAGGTGGTGCAATACCAGCTAAGCAGTGTAATTTCTCCATTGGTGTAGGGTGCAGACGCCCCGTGATAATGCAGCATGTCTCATTAAGAGCCACATCTACTGTTTTAGTGTGGTGAGATGTGTTCCACACTGGGCATGCGTACTCAGCAGCAGAGTAGCATAGCGCAAGGGCAGATGTCTTCACTGTGTCTGGTTGTGATCTCCAGGTTGTGCCAGTCAGCTTTCATATGATATTGTTTCTAGCACCCACTTTTTGCTTGATGTTCAGGCAATGCTTCTTGTAGGTAAGAGCACGGTCCAGAGTGACTCCCAGGTATTTGGGTGCACTGTAATGCTCCAGTGGGATTCCTTTCCAGGTGATCCTCAGAGCTCGGGATACTTTTCCGTTCTTGAGATGAAAACCACATGTCTGTGTTTTAGATGGGTTGGGGATCAGCTGGTATTATTGGTATCTATCAACCATTAATTGAGGCATCAGCAGGTTAAATGTTTTTGAATCTATATAAATAAAAATGTAATGTTTGTTTGTGGGATTAACATAATTCAAAAACCACTGGATGAATTGACATGAAATTTGGACACTACACTCCTAAGAGACCAACAAGTGACCATTACTCATAAACCCCTCCCAAAAAACAGCGGAAAGGACTTAAAAACACCAAAAAACTAAATGATCATATAGCGCATGCGCGAAAACAACAGCTCCCAGCATTCCCTAGACCAGGCCCTTTAGGGGAGGAGGATGGTCCAAATGCACTGCTTCCAAGCTGCAAGCTTGCTTCCCCTTGGATTTCTTTGAGAGCATCCCAATCCGTACATATTTCCTATTTTCTATTCCTGGATTGCAACTCCCAGCAGTCTAGGAATAGATTGATCTATATATCAACTATCTACCTCTATCTAATCTAGCTATCTTATCTGGAGTTGCAGATAGATAGATAGATTAGATAGAGGTATATAGTTGATATATAGGTCAATCAGGAGGGCTGCTGAGAGTTACAGTCCAAGAAAAGGTAAAGAAGGAAGAAAGGAGAGAAAGAAAAAGGGAGGGGAAGGAAGGAAGGAAGGAAGGAAGGAAGGAGGGAGGGAGGGAGGGAAGGAAGGAAGGAGGGAAGGAAGGAGGGAAGGAAGGAGGGAAGGAAAGAAAAAAGAGAAGGAAGGAAGGAGAGAAAGAAAGAAAGAAGGAGAGGGAAGTTTGGCCACAGCAACGTGTGGCAGGTACAGCTAGTATTTACATAAATCTGTAATGTAAAGTAAGACTGTCCAACTCTGATTAAACCATTATTTTAACCTTCTTCAATGTAAATGTGCTTACATATCCTTCCAATAATAACAAAGAGAGCAATATAATAAATGTGATTAAAATAATAGAGTAAAACAATGTAAAGGTAATAATAATAATAATAATAATAATAATAATAAAGTAAAATAATAAATGTAATAAAACAATAATATATAAAGTAAAATAATAAATATAATAAAATAATAATAGAGTAAAATAATGTAAATGCAATAATAGAGTAAGATAATAAATGTAATAAAAATAATACTAATAACAGAGTAAAATAATAAATAACCTTGACTCGATTATAAGCCGAAGGGAGCTTTTTCAGCCCAAAAAATGGACTGAAAAACTAGGCTTATACTCGAGTATATACAGTAAGTGGATCAATGGCCAGTACCTATGGTTAATTGTTCAACTGTAGCACAGAAAGGCAATGCATAGAGGCAGTGTACATCACATGACATTCTGTACATTCATGTACTGATGAATACATGAACAACTCCAGTTTGCACCAATGGGAGCTGGATATTTTATTTATTTATTTATTTATTTACGATATTTATATCCCTCCTTTCATTACAAGTTAGCACAATTCGATGCCATACATCCATAAAAGTGCAATTAAAAACCATCAACATAACAATATTAAAACATACAGAAAAACAATTAAAACATCTAATCATTGGTGTCATCTTGTTAAAAGCGTTTCCAGTGACATCATCTAGCCATTCCATGTTCATCAATTCGTAGTCCCATGTTATCTATTCTGCATTCTCAAAAGCTTGCTCAAAGAGCCAAGTTTTTACCTTTTTTTGGAAAGTCAGGAGGGAGGAGTACTATCTAATATCCCTG
This sequence comes from Anolis sagrei, assembly GCF_037176765.1. NCBI lineage: Eukaryota > Metazoa > Chordata > Lepidosauria > Squamata > Anolidae > Anolis > Anolis sagrei. Next base: position 16,743,996 of record NC_090027.1, on the reverse strand, counting down.
GGGAGTTCCATAGCTGGGGAGGCCATCACTGAGAAGGCCCTGTCCCTCGTCCCCACCAATCGTGCTTGCAAGGCAGGGGGGATTGAGAGCAGACAATCTTAAGCTCCTAGATGGTTCATAGTTCGGACAGGTAAGCTGGGCCGGAACCGTTTAGGGCTTTATAGGCTATGACTTGTGCCTTGTCTAATAACAATCACTCTGGATTTGGAAGTAATAGAAGTAGACATATGTTACTTAACAGACTGCTGGCCATGTTGTGGAAGATAGACATGCATGTATTAGCTATTATGTAAGTGATGAGAGGGTGTCGCTTCAGGAAAATACCTTAATCCAAGCTCAATTTTCGGTTGCCAACAGGTTCTAGATGTGAATCAACCCCATGATGCAACATGTCTCCCCAGCACCAGCTCTGACAATGATGGCCACACAGACTGTGCCCCCTCCGCCATACCAAGAAACCCAACAGGTGAGTCTGTTATTGAATTCTGCTCCATTCCTCAATATTTGGTGATGGACTTCCAGGTTTTGTTGTGGGTGTTGAAGTCCAAAGTTTGCCCAAGCCTGGTATATACCGTATGTTCTATTTCTATACTCATTTGCTGAAAAAGATCTCGGATTCTTCGTGGACAACAAGTTAAACATGAGCCAAAAATGTCATGCAGTGACAAAAAAAGCCAATGGGATTTTGGCCTGCATCAATAGTAGTTTAGTGTCTAGATTCAGAGAAGTCATGCTACCCCTCTATTCTCCCTTGGTCAGACCACATCTGGAATCACTGTGTCCAATTCTGGGCACCACAATTGAAGGGAGATGTTGACTCTAAGCTGGAGTGTGTCCAGAGGAGGGCAACTAAAATGATAAAGGGTCTGGAGAACAAGCCCTATGAAAAACGGCTTAAAGAGCTGGGCATGTTTAGCTTGAAGAAGAGAATGCTGAGAGGAGACATGATGGCCATGTATAAATATGAGAGAGGAAGTCATAGGGAGGAGGGAGCAAGCTTGTTTTCTGCTGCCCTGAAGACCAGGACGCGGAACAATGGCTTCAAACTACAAGAAAGGAGATTCCACCTGCACATTAGGAAGGACTTCCTGACTGTGAGAGCTGTTCAGCAGTGGAACTCTCTGCCCCGGAATGTAGTGGAGGCTCCTTCTTTGGAGGCTTTTGAACAGAGGCTGGATGGGCATCTGTCGGGGGTGTTTTGATTGCATTTTTCCTGCTTCTTGGAAGGGGTTGGACTGGATGACCCAGGAGGTCTCTTGCATTTGATGCTTCATCTGGCTACATTTCCCGTACTTGGGACTTTTATCCCCTCATTAAGCTATCCTAAGCAATCAGAAATTGGTTTCGCTTTAGTTGAGATTCCCTTATCTTTTTCTGTCGGTGCCTGGTAGAACGCCGAAGCCACTGTTCGGCTTGTCTGTTTTGTCTAATCTCATGCTGTCTATCTATTTGCTCATTAATTTTTGCAGCTGGGCCAGGTGCTGAGTTGTTTTCAAGCCCCAAATCCTGGGAACTCTCTGGTAGCAATTCAGGGAATACACCATCATCCCCACACCCTTCAGGGTCACTCTCATGGGAATCATAGAATCATAGAATCAAAGAGTTGGAAGAGACCTCATGGGCCATCCAGTCCAACCCCCTGCCAAGAAGCAAGAACATTGCATTCAAATCACCCCTGACAGATGGCCATCCAGCCTCTGTTTAAAAGCTTCCAAAGAAGGAGCCTCCACCACACTCCGAGGCAGAGAGTTCCACTGCTGAACGGCTCTCACAGTCAGGAAGTTCTTCCTCGTGTTCAGATGGAATCTCCTCTCTTGTAGTTTGAAACCATTGTTCCGCGTCCTAGTCTCCAAGGAAGCAGAAAACAAGCTTGCTCCCTCCTCCCTGTGGCTTCCTCTCACATATTTATACATGACTATCATATCTCCTCTCAGCCTTCTCTTCTTTAGGCTAAACATGCCCAGCTCCTTAAGCCGCTCCTCATAGGGCTTGTTCTCAAGACCCTTGATCATTTTAGTCACCCTCTTCTGGACGCATTCCAGCTTGTCAACCTATACTTTGAACAGGAGTCTCCTGATCATTCTCTGCATCAATACATAATTGACCAAACCATTTCCATTTTGAAACTCATTGACATCACTCTCCACATCCAAAGCACCCTGATCCTGAAACACAATTACACACTGAGCTCCAATAATTCCTTTCTCCTATTCCCCCCACTCCATCCTTATGTGTAACAGCCAGTCATCCGGTTTTGTTCCCATCTTAAAATACAGAACTGGAGCTTCATACGTTGCCTCTTTCCAGACATTGGCATGAATAGAAAAGGCATTTTTTGATTGGCGTTTACATTACTTGAGAGAAAACAGCTCAAGAGCAGGGAGGGGATGGATGGAGGCTGTCCAGCTGAAAGGAGATACTGCCGCATTCCCAAGTTAATGCTCTTCTTGGAGAACTGTAAAAGATATGAGCCTATAAAAGACAGCTGTAGTCTCTCAGAGACTGTGACACATACCTGCAACAAACCAAGCAGATCATGGCAAAGCCCTTGGGCCACTAACATTTGAGCCACTGACTTTCTAAGGTCTCTGTGGTGTTTATTCCAGAGGTTAAGAGCAGATTCTTGCAATAGTTTGGGATCTCTTTGAAGTTCAGAGTCTTATGACCATGGTGAAATCAATCTTGCAATGCAGGTGGAATGACTGTGTGACCATCACTGGGAAAATATCATTATGAATAAACAAAAAAGATTTGCAACCATTTTTGGTGAAAATTATTGACGTTGAATTGGACGGTTCTGCAAGAGCAATCTAGTGCAGCCCATTGCTATTATTTTATTTTTATTTATTTATTTACTTACTTACTGTATTTGTATTTTATTTATTTTTATTTATTTATTTATTTCTGGTACTTCTACCCCACCCTTCTCAACCCCCAGGCCGGGGGGGGGGGGGGGGAGACACAGGGCGGCTTACAAGAAGGCACGATTCGATGCCTATACAAGATATACATCCATACAAAACAGCTGTTAAAACAATTAGCAAGTTAAAAACAATCAGTACATAACACAATCAATAAAACTAATCTCATGTTCAGCGTTCAGAGTTCCATAATTCCATTCCGTTTAGTCAATTCCTGTCCATTGTCAAGTCCTTTCTTTATCTGCCAGAATGTCCAAATGCCTGGTCCTAAATCCAAGTTTTCAATTTTTTCCTAAAGGAAAGGAGGGATGTCGCTGATCTAATTTCCCCGGGGAGTGAATTCCACAGGTGAGGGGCCACCACTGAGAAGGCCCTGCTCCTCGTCCCCGCCAATCTCACTTATGATAGAGGCGGGGTCGAGAGCAGGGCCTCCCCAGAAGATCTTAGACTCCGAGGTGGGACGTAGGGGGAGATCCGTTCGGACAGATACACTGGGCTGGAACCGTATAGGGTTTTGTAGGTCAAAACCAGCACTTTGAATTGTGCTCGGAATTGAATCGGCAGCCAGTGGAGCTGATACAACAGGGGGGTGGTATGCTCCCTGTATGACGCTCCGGTGAGCAATCTGGCTGCCTCCCGCTGGACTAGTTGGAGTTTCCGAACAGTCTTCAAAGGCAACCCCATGTAGAGTGCATTGCAGTAATCTAATCGGGATGTAACAAGAGCATGTATATCACCTTTCTCAGCCCGTAGTCGACTCAAGGCGGTGAACAGGGCAAAATTCAATGCTTACAATGGCATAAATACTAGGGCTGTCCAAACACGGAAAAATTTGTTTCTAAACTCGATTCGTTTTTAGGGGTTTTTTGCGTTTCGTTATTTAAAAGAATTCCGAAATTTTCCTTAAATAAAGTTTGATATTTACGAAATTTCGGAAATCATAAAACAATTACGAAACAATTACGAATCGATTACGAATCGATTCGTTAATTTATTTATTTATTTATTTACCTTACTTATATACCGCTGTTCTCAGCCTGAAGGCGACTCACAGCGGTTCACAACAAATACAAATAATGGCGGCCGCGATCGTGCAATACGCTAAAAAAACTTCTGAAGCTACCCTCTCCCTCTATTGTTGACTGTTGGTGTGATAATTATATTTTTTTTCACTGAGAAAACAAAGAGCAACCCTAAAACTTGCACCAGACATGCGGAAATAATAACGAAACATTTACGAATCAATAACGAATCAATAACGAATCAATTCTGAAACAATTACGAAACGAATTGGAAAAATTCGTTTTGTTTTTTAGTTGCTCCTGAATGGTTCAATAATTTAAAAGCGTCAACACAGATACATCTGAAGGTTACAGCCCTAAAAAAAGGGAAAGGGGAAGAGGAAAGGTGGGAAAGAAGAGTCAGTGGGGGCTTTGTTTACGTCTAGTCTCAAAGCCAATCTAAAAACCCAACTTTAGGGTTTTTTTAACTCAACATTTTCTTTCGCATTCCTGGTTTGTTTTTTTCCCATGCTCATGCTTCTGATGCCAATAGGTACGGATTTATGAAACATTCAGCTTTACAGCTAGCCTTTGCCTGCAGCCAAAGCCCAGTTCAGGCTCAGCCCCAGAAGCTGTTTGGAATGGCACAGGTTCAGGAATGGAATATATGAAGCAATGTCAAGGAGGGAGTGCCCAGCTGTCTCTCACCCTGAAAATGTAACACTAGATCTCCACCAAACATTTAAATATAGGGCACAGTTTTCCAAGCCAGAAGATCCAACTCCTGAGTAGGCATGATACTTTTTTTTAGAAATTCTGAATGAGACCTAGAAATGACCTAGAATAAAGACTGCTTGACAGGTAATAATAATAATTGTAATAATAATAATCATCATCATCATCTATATAAATAAAAATGTAATGTTCATTTGTGGGATTAACATAATTCAAAAACCACAGGTTGAATTGACACCAAATTTGGACACAATACAGCTATCAGGCCAACAAGTGACCATCACTGATAAAAACACTGAAAAACCTAGTAGAAGAGACTTAAAAAGTAAAAAAAAAATACATTATAAGGCCTTCAACAAGATCCCCCACGACCTTCTGGCAAGGAAACTAGTCCAATGTGGGCTAGGCAAAACTACGGTGAGGTGGATCAGTAATTGGTTAAATGGACGAACCGAGGGTGCTCCCCAATGCTTCCTCTTCATCCTGGAAAGAAGTGACAAGTGGAGTGCCACAGGGTTGCGTCCTGGGTCCGGTCCTGTTCAACATCTTTATTAATGACTTGGATGAAGGGTTAGAAGGCATGATCATCAAGTTTGCAGACAACACCAAATTGGGAGGGAGAGCCAATACTCCAGAAGGCAGGAGCAGGATTCAAAACGATCTTGACAGATTAGAGAGATGGGCCAAAACTAACAAAATGAAGTTCAACAGTGACAAAAGCAAGATACTCCACTTTGGCAGAAAAAACGAAATGCAAAGATACAGAATGGAGGACAATGCCTGGCTCAAGAGCAGTACGTGTGAAAAAGATCTTGGAGTCCTCGTGGATAACAAGTTAAACATGAGCCAACAATGTGATGTGGCGGCAAAAAAAGCCAATAGGATTTTGGCCTGCATCAATAGGAGCATAGTGTCTAGATCTAGGGAAGTCATGCTCCCCATGCTCTATTCTGCCTTGGTTAGACCACACCTGGAATATTGTGTGCAATTCTGGGCACCACAATTCAAGAGAGATCTTGACAAGCTGGAATGTGTCCAGAGGAGGGCGACTAAAATGATCAAGGGTCTGGAGAACAAGCCCTATGAGGAGCGGCTTAAGGAGCTGGGCATGTTTAGCCTGAAGAAGAGAAGGCTGAGAGGAGATATGATAGCCATGTATAAATATGTGAGAGGAAGCCACAGGGAGGAGGGAGCAAGCTTGTTTTCTGCTTCCCTGGAGACTAGGACGCGGAACAATGGCTTCAAACTACAAGAACTACAAGAAAGGAGATTCCATTTGAACATGAGGAAGAACTTCCTGACTGTGAGAGCTGTTCAGCAGTGGAACTCTCTGCCCCGGAGTGTGGTGGAGGCTCCTTCTTTGGAAGCTGTTAAACAGAGGCTGGATGGCCATCTGTCAGGGGTGATTTGAATGCAATATTCCTACTTCTTGGAAGGGGGTTGGACTGGATGGCCCATGAGGTCTCTTCCAACCCTTTGATTCTATGATTCTATGATTCTAATGCATGCACAAAACCACATATATACACATATACACAAATACATAAACACACACAACACACATATACACGTATTGGGCCACAGCAACACGTGGCAGGGGATGGCTAGTAATAATAATAATAATGCTTTAATTACCATATATACTCGAGTGTAAGCCGAACCGAATATAAGCTGAAACACCTAATTTTACTACAAAAAAAAAAAAACCTTGGAAAACTTATTTACTCAAGTATAAGCTGAAGGTGGGCAATGCCACAGCTACTGGTAAATTTCAAAAAATGAAAATAGATACCAATAAAATTACCGTATATACCCGAGTATAAGCTGGCCTTTTAAGCAGAGGCTGGATGGCCATCTGTCAGGGATGCTTTGAATACAATATTCCTGCTTCTTGGCAGGAGGTTGGCCTGGGTGGCCCATGAGGTCTCTTCCAACTCTATGATTCGATGACTTTAAGCAGGAATATAATTTGCAGAGTTTGGGTGTGGGGATTGCTTCTGCCAACCTTCTCCCGTGGTTAGGCTCCAGCTTCTGCCAACCTAGCAGTTCAAAAACATGCAAATGTGAGTAGATCAGTAGGTGTAAAAGCTAGAAACTTCTGGAAAGACATTTATAAAACAATACAACAAATTTTGAAAATAAGGTTCAAGTTTAAGCCAGAATATTTTTATTATATATGTTTGACTTTGCACTAGACCAAAATCAAGATAAAATTTTGATTTATATAATGAAAACAGCAAGATTAACTTACACAAAATTTTGGAAACAGGAAATGATTCCAACTAGAATATCATAGTTATTAAAATTACTGGATATAATGGGGGGAAAAAGTAGGGGCAAGGAAGAAAAAAAACAAACACCAAAACCAATACCGGGGGGTACTGACTTAGCAAATTTCATGCCATTCTCCAAATCCTAAAAAGAAAATAGACTGGACATTACTAAAGTGTTTTGTGAAAAATCAAAATCTGGAAATAAAAGTTACAGAAACTAATATATGAAATACACGGAACAATTGAATTTATATACAAATAGGACTAGCAAAGTATAAATCAATTCTTTTTCTTTTGATAATTCTTTGAGGCGAAGACAGGAAGTATCAAGTTTTTTTTATTAATTCTTGGTTTCGGTTTTTGTGTTTGTTTGTTTTCTTCCTTGCCCCTACTTTTTTTTTTTTGGACTACAGTTTTATCCTTCAGCCTTCTTTCCTTTATACTTATAATGTTCCCCCTCTTTTATTGTACCACTATAACTTTCCCGAATAAAAATTATCAGTTAAAAAAAAAAGATACTGCTCTAGTGGGAAGGTAATGGTACTCCATGCAGTCATGCTGGCCACATGGCCTTGGAGGTGTCTATGGACAACACCGGCTCTTCAGCTTAGAAATAGAGATGAGCCCCCCTCCCCCCCCCCCCCCCCCCCAGAGTCGAACATGACTAGATTTAATATCAAGGGGAAACTTTTAGCTTTTTCTTACTTAGGCGATCCCTCATTGGACGAGTAGGATAGTCTTCCAGGGTCAGTATTCTTGTGGGTCTGTAGGTGACTGTGGAGTCCTATTCTTGATCTGCATGTTCTCCCGCAGTGAGGGCATCGGTTTCCAGGTGGAAGGCGGTCTCTGTCGGGGTTGGCTTGGCACGCCTTCCTCTTGGCATGTTTCTCTCTTTCACTCTCCATTTGCACCTCTTCAAATTTTGCAGCACTTTTGGTCACAGCTGACCTTCAGCTGGAGCGCTCAAGGGCCAGGGCTTCCCAGTTCTCAGTATCTATGCCAGAGTTTTTAAGGTTGGCTTTGAGTCCATCTTTAAATCTCTTTTCCTGCCCACCAACATTCCATTTTCCGTTCTTGAGTTTGGAGTAGAGCAACTGCTTTGGGAGACGATGGTTGGGCCTGTGGACAACGTGGCCGGTCCAGCGGAGTTGATGGCAGAGGACCATTGCTTCAATGCTGGTGGTTTTTGCTTCTTCCAGCACACTGACGTTTGTCCGCTTGTCTTCCCAAGAGATTTGCAGGATTTTCTGGAGGCAGTGCTGATGGAATCGTTCCAGGAGTTGCATGTGATGTCTGTAGACAGTCCACGTTTCGCAGGCATATAGCAGGGTTGGGAGAACAATAGCTTTGGCATCCCTACGGATACCTTTTTATCCTATGTAAGAAAGTACTTCTCACATCACAGAAGTGGCAAGAACCCCAAGAGCACTAGCCATTTCCAAATGTCTATGCTTTCCAGGAGGCCAGATGCTGACTGATCATGCTGACTGATCCAAACTACTGTATGTAATTGTTTTGCCCTTCCCAACACAAGGCATTATTGCTGATATTTCCAGTAGTACAGGCTAAAATGTGGATATTATTGTCACCATGGAGAGCACAAGGAAGCTGGAGGCTAAGCAATGGAACATGACTTTCTGGCTAAGCCTTATGCTTCAGCACATAACCTGAATGCCTCCTTTCCTGTTAATTAAGGCTAACAGCTTTCAATTGGCGAGTCTCGTTATTTTAGAAGAGCCTAACAGCTTTAGGATTAAGTTTACTGGCCCCAAATTGTTGGAATCCCTCCATAACTGCTACAAGCCAGCAGCTGGGAGAAGTTTAGGGTTGAAGGGGATTAGCTGCTAGCTGCATAGGAAACCTCAGGAGTTACAAAAGAATGCAGATTGAGGGTTAGTTAAGTGTGAAGAGCCTAATTTAATTCACATTATACTATGGATCAACAAATCACAGCTGCTGAAAGGAGCCCCATGGCTAGTCATTGGACCAAACACTTTCATGTCCCAAGAGAAAGTAATCACTGCCTCAAACATTCATTTCGGAATTGGCCAAGGATTTGCCAAATGCACTACCAGCATTCAGCAAAGGAGCTTGAGAGTCTCATAACAGATCTGTTGCAAATAGCTGTCTCACTGGAAAGCTATGAGGAAATGCTAGGAAGAAATGTGATTCCCTCCCCAGGAGGAATGGGATTCATTTTCCTTGAAAGCTCAACAGCTAATGCACACACTAGTAAGGATGGGTCAAGATAAATTGGAAGTGAATTTGGGAATATACCCTGAAATAGACATGATGGCTTTGCCAGATGGTGAAGTCTCCATTTTCCAAAAGAGGAATTTTAGCAAGCCTCCCTTACTTAGCAAACTTTTGAAAGTTGTCTCGGTTTGCAGTGGCGCTAATAAAAGTGGTGCTATTTGTGTCCGTATTGAGTAAAACTGGAATTTGTCAGGCTGAAGGAATCCACAAATCTTTCGTAGCAGTGCAGTTCAGTGGTGCAGTGGGTTAAACACTTGTGCCGGCAGGACTGAAGACCAACTGGTTGCAGGTTCGAATCCAGGGAGAGCATGGATGAGCTCCCTCTATGAGCTCCAGCTCCCCATGTGGGGACATGAGAGAAGCCTCCCATAAGGATGGTAAAACATCAAAACATCTGGACGTCCCCTGGACAGTGTCCTTGCAAACGGCCAATTTTCTCACATCAGAAGCAACTTGCAGTTTCTCAAGTCGCTCCTAAAATGAAAAAAAAAGTCATATAGTGTGAAGTCACAGGTCTATCCCAGCAAGTACCACCTTGTAGAGCAGTGTTTCTCAACCTGGGGGTCGGGACACTGGAGGGGGTCACGAGGGGGTGTCAGAGGGGTCACCAAAGGATATCAGAAAGCACAGTATTTTGTGTTGGTCATGCAGGTTCAGTGTGGAAAGTTTGGCCCAATTCTATCGTTGGTGGGGTTCAGAATGCTCTTTGATTGTAGGTGAACTATAAATCCCAGCAACTACAACTCCCAAATGTCAAGGTCTATTTTCCCCAAACTCCACTAGGGTTCACATTTGGGCATATTGAATATTTGTGCCAAGTTTAGTCCATATCCATCATTGTTTGAGTCCACAGTGCTCTCTGTATGTAGGGGAACTACAACTCCAAAACTCATGGTCAATGCCCATCAAATTCTTACAATATTTTCTATTGGTCATGAGAGTTCTGTGTGCCAAGTTTGATTCAATTTCATCACTGGTGGAATTGAGAAAGCTCTTTGATTGTAGGTGAACTATAAATCCCAACAACTACAACTCCCAAATGACAAAATCAACCCCTATCCCCCCACCCCAAACCCCACCAGTATTCAAATTTGGGCATATCGGATATTTCTTCCTAATTTGGTCCAGTGAATGAAAATACATCCTGCATATCAGATATTTACATGACAATTCATAACAGTACCAAATTACAATTATGAAGTAGCAATGAAAATAATTTAATGGTTGGGGTTCATCACAACATCAGGAACTGTATTAAGGGGTCACAGCATTAGGATAGTTGAGGACCACTGTTGTAGAGTGTCATTAGAAGCAGCCTTATACCAAGTGAAGCTTAATATTCATCACACCTTTAATGCAAATCATCAGTTATATTTGGTTTGGAGACTTCTTTGAATTCTGTGATGCAGACCCCTGATTGTTAAAAAAAAATCACCAAAATTTATACATTTGGGGAAGAGCATTCAGAAAAGTAACCAGTGGAAAAATGTCTCTTCAAAGATGTGCAAAAATGATATGTAAATTACATTTTAGAGCTCAGAAATTCTTAAATTTGTAATGCAGACTTTTAATGAAGTTACAAGTTTTATTTATTGTGTCAGAAGCAAATTGAGGTTTTAATGTATTTAAAAACACAAAGTTAATCTTGGCATTATACTAAATGTCCTTTGACCAGAAGCTGGCCACTTGGAGTACCTCTGGTGTCACTGTAAAAAGTCGTCCATTGTGCATGTGGCAGGGCTCAGATTGCATTGTAGTAAGTGGTCTGGGGTTTGCTCTCCTCCATACTCGCATGCCGTGGACTCCACCTTGTAGCCCCATTTCTTAAGGTTAGCCCTGCATCTTGTGGTGCCAGAGCGCAGCCTGTTCGGTGCCTTCCAAGTCACCCAGTCTTCTGTGTGCCTAGGAGGGAGTCTCTCATCTGGTACCAGCCACTGATTGAGGTTCTGGGTTTTAGCCTGCCACTTTTGGACACTTGCTTGCTGAGGTATTCTTGTGAGTATCTTTGTCAATCTTAGAAAATTATTTCTTAAGATGTTAGCATGCTGGCTGATATCCGAACAGAGGATGAACCAGATAATATAATAATAATAAAACTTTATTTATATATCACTCGATCTCCCTGGGGGGACTCAGGGTGGTTTCCAAGCAACAACATCAAAACATACAGAGTCACAACATGAACATAAAATAACAGAAACAGCATCATAAGAATGGAATTACCCAACAACCAGGCATGTAGCCGGGGGTTGGGGGGGGGGGCTTGAGGGGCTTCACCCCCCCCCCCCCCAAATTCTCATGGTGGTTTGCGAGAAGGCCTTACTGGTACATTATTTAAACTGTTATGTTTATTCATATCATGATCTGATCACCATGCTCAATATATCCCATATGCATGGGGGTATTGGGGTAATGATACAAAAGGTTTGCTAGGGTAGACCCTCTTTCATTCAGACTCAGCCCCCCCCCCCCCCCCGAATCAAACTCTGCTCCCCCCGAATCAAAATCCTGGCTACGGGCCTGCGAACAACACATAAATATTAAAAGAAAAAATCCTGCCTGCTCTTCATGTCTATTTGTTAGGGCATGGAAAATGAATGGGTCAGGATAATTTAAAAGGCTTGGTCAAGACTGATACAAATTGAAATAAGATGGGACCGGCATTTGTGTATGGTACTATAGTAGGTAAATTACAAAAGTGGGGATGGGCTATTTCCAGGGGCCTGTTAGGAGAATGACTAGGGTAATATATAGGGGGCTAGGACGTGTCTGGACAGTGTCTGGCCTGAGCTAGCACTGGTCACTCTCAAAGATTTGTTGAAACCACCAAGTCTTCAAACTTTTAAGAGGGGAGGGATGGGGTCTATCTTATTTCCCTTGGAAGTATGTTCCAGAGGCAGGGGGCCACCACCGAGAAGGCCCTCTCTCTTGTGACAGAGGTGGGAGCAAGAGGAGGGCCTCCCCGGAGGACCTTAGAGTTCATGCCGGTTCATAGATGGAGATGCGATCACAAAGATAGGTGGGCCCCGAACCATTTAGGGCTTTATAGGTCATTACCTGCACCTTGAATTTGGCTCAGCAACTTATCGGCAGCCAATGAAGCTGTTTTAATAGGGGCGTTGTATGATCCCTATAGTCTGCTCCAGTAAGGAGCCTGGCTGCTGCTCGTTGTACCAATTGTAATTTCCAGGCTGTCTTCAAAGGCAGCCCCATGTAGAGCACATTGCAATCGTCCAATCTGGATGTTACCAAGGCGTGGACCACCCTGGCCAAATCATACTTCACAAGGTATGATCACAGCTGGTGCACAAGTTTGAGTTGTGCAAAGGCCCTCCCGGCCACCGCCAACACCTGAGCATCAAGCGACAGCGTTGAATCCAGGAGGACCCCCAATCTACGGACCTGCGCCCTTAGTGGGAGTGTAACCCCATCAAGCACAGGTTGCCACCCAATACCCTGATTGGCTCCATGACTGACCAGGAAGATCTCTGTCTTGTGGACCAGAGATGTCAATGCCTTGGGCCCTTCATTACAGGTTGCTATTTCCCAGTGGATGTCAGGTGGTGCAATACCAGCTAAACAATGTAATTTGTCCAGTGGTTACAAGTTGATGGGCGAGCACAGTGAAACAAACTGGAAAATGCAACAAATGCAAATATTATGGAAAGTGAAATCGGCAGATTGGTCCATCCCTGCCTTCTGCCCCTAAGAAAGCTATACCTTTGTTTAGTGATCAGTATTGTCTCGAGTGTATTATTTTTTCACAAGAAGGACACAAATCAAGAACTTGCTTATTGTTCTGTGAAAACATTGGCGCAGGAATGCCTGGGAAGAAAGCAATAGGCATAAAAATCAGATATATTTACTGACTTTTTTGGCCTTTTGATCTGTGTGTATTTCTGCTGGGTGGGCAGCAATAAAAATTTATCGATTACCTCTTTTGTGTACATATATATATGGAAACCTCAGATTAACTGCCGTTGAGCATTTCATTTCTGTGCATTTACTTTAAAAAGATCCGCTCTCTGCATAAATTCTGCCCTTTGCATTTGAGCCATGTCCTCTGATGCTCTACGGATTCAGGCAGAACTATATATTAATAGCCTTGAGTCATTTGAAATCCTCACGGAAGCCTTTAACTGACAGGTCCATTCTAGCAAATGCTCAATTATAACTTAAGTGTTTCCTTAAAGGTTCCCAAAATCCATCTAAATACAAGCCCATTCTCATTTATTTCAGGAAAGTTCATGCCCCACTGACCATTTAATGCTTCTTTTTTATATTTAAATTTTATTGTTATTATCGGCACTGAAAAAAGACTGCGCTAAGCTACCAATCTGAATCCACCTACCTAAGCCATTCCCACTTCAGAACATAGATCTTAGTATTATATTATTTGGCCCTGAATATTTATTTCAGCCGAGTTCTTTGGTCTTTTCTACTGGTGTGCGTATCTAGTTAATCATAGCTATGAAATACTTGCCTTGTGGCAATAATGAGTTCAAACAGTTACTATTCGGTTATAGTTCACTACTTTTCAGTGGCTTGGGAATGAGTTGTTTGGTCATTGTTTTTCATTTGTGTGTCTGTCTTCTGACTCAGTCTAGCAATAAGAGGGAAAGGGCTATATGGTGGTTGCCTTTTGCTGCTTTTGGAAATGATATCAAACAGGAATATAGTGGCTCCCGCCCTGGAGAGTGAGAGCCCACAGACCCAACAAGGAGGGCCCGCTACTTTGGTGAGCGAAAAAGAAGACATGCAATATGGAATTTCCCTGATTTCCCAAATAAATCTCACCAAAGTTGCAGAAAACGCTACCGAGTTGCTTTATTGCGATCCAGCTGGAAAGGATGCAAAGCCGCGATATTTCGTCAGGCAAGCATACATTCAATACAAAGCTGTGCCATTTTATAGAAAATACATAGCTGTAGATTTCAATTTCCCCACTGCCCGGGGAATTAGCCAGCTTGGCGCTGATTGGCTGGCGTGCTTAAGAGCTGGGAGGAGGCTTGGTTGCCTCTAGCACGCTTCAGCCAATCAGCGAGGCGGTGTCGCCTCAGTCCTGGCCAATCAGGAGAAGGGGAGGCGGGATGAGTGAAGACAAGGAAGGGATGAATGGATTAATATCTCAATTGTTCTTGGATCTGGATTTTTCCTGAGACTAGTGTTGGAAACAATAAGCGTGATCTGTGTGGCAGTTTCAGTGTGGAAGTAAACAAAGGATGAAGCAAGTGGGGACTTGTTTGTCCCTTGTGTCCTGATGGGATTAACCAGATGGATGTATGCCCCAAGAAGTCCAGCTCTGAGGCTTGGGGCATATTTCCTTTATATTGTCCATGCAAGTAGTTTCTGTTAGGATCCCTTTCAACCAAAGGATTATCTTCTCAGAGGAATGTGAAGTTTTCCCTAAGGCTATTTCATATAAGGGGTATGGGGAAGGGGAATCATATGAGGGTACGTTCATATAAAGAGAAAGAGCCCATCTCCACCTCCCCCCACCCATCAAAGTCCATTGGGAATTTGTAAAGCCATTTTGAGAGCCCATGGGGCTGGGGAGAAGAACAAGTTTAAAAAAGTCCAAAGGTTCATTGGGGCTTGAAAAGGTAAAGTTTCCAAAAAGTTTCTAAGAATCCTTCAGAAGGGAAAAAAAAGTCCCATAAAAGTTCAAGAGAGTACATAAGGGTAGAGAGAGGTGTTGTGGTTGTGGTTGTGGGGGATGAGGCAGCTGATAGCAGTAATGAGGGAGATGGGCCAAAACTAACAAAATGAAGTTTAACAGTGACAAATGCAAGATACTCCACTTTGGCAGGAAAAACGAAATGCAAAGATATAGAATGGGGGACAATGCCTGGCTCGAGAGCAGTATGTGTGAAAAAGATCTTGGAGTCCTCGTGGACAACAAGTTAAACATGAGCCAACAATGTGATGTGGCGGCAAAAAAAGCCAATGACCTGCATTAATAGGAGCATAGTGTCTAGATCTAGGGAAGTATTGCTACCCCTCTATTCTGCTCTGGTTAGACCACACCTGGAATATTGTGTCACCACAATTCAAGAGAGATATTGACAAGCTGGAATATGGCCAGAGGAGGGAGACTAAAATGATCAAGGGTCTGGAGAACAAGCCCTATGAGGAGCGGCTTAGGGAGCTGGGCATGTTTAGCCTGGAGAAGAGAAGGCTGAGAGGAGATATGATAGCCATGTATAAATATGTGAGAGGAAGCCACAGGGAGGAGGGAGCAAGCTTGTTTTCTGCTTCCCTGGAGACTAGGGCGCGGAACAATGGCTTCAAACTACAAGAGAGGAGATTCTATCTGAACATGAGGAAGAACTTCCTGACTGTGAGAGCCGTTCAGCAGTGGAACTCTCTGCCCCGGAGTGTGGTGGAGGCTCCTTCTTTGGAAGCTTTTAAACAGAGGCTGGATGGCCATCTGTCAGGGGTGATTTGAGTGCAATGTTCCTGCTTCTTGGCAGGGGGTTGGACTGGATGGCCCATGAGGTCTCTTCCAACTCTAGGATTCTATTATTGTATTTGGTCTATTGAAGTAGTAGGGAATTTAAGAGAAAACATAGGGATCTGCAGTGCTTTGAACAATCCATTATATCTCGGCACATTTTACAGTAGTCATATTTATTTAACCATATCGGTATGCCAAAAAGGAATCTTATATTGAGCAAATGGTTAACTGCACAATTATTGAACTCTAATTGATTAATCAGTGAAAATCAGAAGACAACTCCATATCTTGGTAATAATTATCCGAGAAAATTTTTGATGCTCGCCATTTGACAACCACTTTACCTTTATAGAGAGGGCGTGAAAGACGGTTCTGTCCTTTTTGAATAGCTCCAAATGAAAGTTAATGGGGTCTGTGAACTAAAATCCTGAAATAGAAACTACAGGTCAAGCAGTTTTATGGTTTTTTAAAGAAGATAGATTTTCGCTTATCCGCCCATACGTCTGCTTTCGTATATATAATTACTCTGTAAACATGTTAACAATAACTATTGGGAAGTGATGATAGGAAGTTTTTGGACCGCAGCTAACTAAAAAACTAATTGAAATCAGTGACATTAAGTTCCATCAGATTGTGTGACAAGTAATTGGATTGTGTAGCTCTGATCAGGAGATGCTGAGCCCAAGTATGAGAAGGCAGGGTGCTTCTAATGAGAAATGAGCTAAATTCTCTGGAAGGCAGGAGACTGGTTGCACACAGTTCCTATGAAAAACCTATGAGCTCCATACTGCAACAGCTTTGGAAAGTTAAATGTATTGTCCAAGGCTTTCATGGCTGGAGTCACTGGATTGTTGTGAGATTTCTAGGCTGTACGGCCATGTTCCAGAAGGATTCTCTCCTGATGTTTCACCTGCATCGATGGCAGGCATCCTCAGAGGTTGTGAGGTCATAGATGCAGGCAAAATGTCAGGAGAGAATGCTTCTGGAACATGGCCATACAGCCCAACAACCCTGTGGGGAATTGTAAAGAGACATCATGATGTGGTGGATTAACTGGAAAGACATCTGTCGGCAGCCGATTGGCTGATCATGTCAGGAGCTGGAGTTCTCATTGGCTGCTATCTCTGGCTTGCTGCTGAGACAAAAGGTTTTAACTACCACTTTCACCCTGGAGAGTGAAGAGAGTGCTGACTGAAAAGTCATAGAATCATAGAGTTGGAAGAGATCTCATGGGCCAGATTACTCATCGGAGCATCATACAGGGAGCATACCACCCCCCTGTTGTGTCAGCTCCACTGGCTGCCGATCCAGTTCCGAGCACAATTCAAAGTGCTGGCTTTGACCTACAAACCCTATATGGTTCCGGGCCAGCATATCTGTCCGAACGTATCTCCCTCTATGTCCCACCTCGGAGTTTAAGGGGAGGCCCTGCTCTCAACCCCACCTCTATCACAAGTGAGATTGGCGGGGACGAGGAGCAGGGCCTTCTCGGTGGTGGCCCCTCACCTGTGGAATTCACTCCCCGGGGAAATTAGATCTTCGTCATCCCTCCTTTCCTTTAGAAGGAAGTTGAAGACATGGATTTGGGACCAGGCGTTTGGGCAATCTGGCAGATAAATGAAGGACAACAACGACCGATAGGAATGGAAAATGTGGAATGAAATTATGGACTTCTGAGTTGCGAGCGCTGAGCATAAGATTAGTTTTATTGATTAACTGTGATATATATTGATTGTTTTAACTGTTATAACTGTTTTAATTGCTGTTTATTTTTTATCTGTATTACTGTGTAGGCATCGAATTGTGCCTTTTTGTAAGCCGCCCTGAGTCCCCCCTCGGGGGTTGAGAAGGGCGGGGTAGAAGTACCAGAAATAAATAAACAAATAAATAAAATCTAGTCCAACCCCCTGCCAAGAAGCAGGAAAATTGCATTCAAAGCACCCCCGACAGATGGCCATCCAACCTCTGTTTAAAAGCTTCCAAAGAAGGAGCCTCCACCACACTCCGGGGCAGAGAGTTCCACTACGGAACAGCTCTCACAGTCTGTGAGTCATGAAGGAAATGGCTGCCAACTCTCTGAATCCTGATTATTTCTAAGGCATGAAGCACATTTAAAGATTGTTTAAAGGGACTGTTTATTCCCGCTGTGTGAATTCAGGGAGACTGCTGTATATTTTGTTTCCCTATTAGATCTTTTGAACTGAAGTAAAGATACTGTTACTTTTTACACAAGCCCAAGTGACACTTTATTATGCTGCAGGGTATATCTTGGTTCAGAAACTATGGAAAAGCTTCTGTTTATTTACATTTACAACCCCCAACAAACCCTTTGGAAAATTACTTTTGGGGGGTATAGCTCCGAGAATCCCCCGATGATTTCTGGTCATATTGACAAGCAGATTCGAAGAACTAGAGTCCAAATACTTACTTTTCCATGTCCTCGCAGTGTCCCATTCCTTCACTATATATTTCTTCTGTAAGTTTACCCTGCTCTACTTTTCTCTGCACGGTTGTGATGTTAAAAGAGTTAAAAGAGAACGGAGCAGAAATCGCGTCCATCTTTATGAAAACTCTGTACAACGAAGGAAAGGGGGATAGAGAAAGTGAGAATGAGTATGTACCTAATGGTCCTACTTCTGTCTTTTTGAGTTATATGGCAAGGTGCTGTTCACTAGAGTGCAAAGGCTACTTTGTCCTCTCCTAGGGAATATCTTGGAGAGAATGAAATCTTCATGTTATGAGCCACTTTCAAAGTCACACGGGCCTCTTTATCTTCATCTCTTAAATGTGTCCCACTGGTGAGAAAGGTCACTTTGCACAAATGATACCTTGGTGGGGTTTTTTTATGGCTCCTGGAACTTCTGTGTCATCGTTTGTTCGCTTCGCTGCTCCTCCTGGTTCCTTCCTTCACCGCTGCCCCTCCACCTCGCTGTAGCTCCAAGATGCCAAGTGGAATAGATGTGGAGTTTTATAAAAGGCAGCCCCGTTTCCTATTAGATGTTCCTTGAGTGTGACTTTTTTCCTGCTTAGGCAGCTGAAACTGGAGCCAGAAGGAGCCAGCAGGGAAATGGAGTTAACTGTTCATTCCTAAGGGAAAATTTAAGGGTTTTTTTTTAACACTAGAAGGGCTTCATCACTGTCATTCTCCTCCACCAAAATGTGTTCACATTTCTCTGCTAGTACAAAGGAGCATAGTGGAAGAAGCCTGGAAAAAAACTAAATAGCAACTAACGGCAGACAAGATGTGCACCTTACTCCCCAGCTCACATCAGTCAGATTTGCTCAGAAATCATAGAATCATAGAATCAAAGAGTTGGAAGAGCCATCCAGTCCAACCTCTGCCAAGAAGCAGGAATATTGCATTCAAATCACCCCTGACAGATGTCCATGCAGCCTCTGTTTAAAAGCTTCCAAAGAAGGAGCCTCCACCACAACGTTCAGCAGAGAGTTCCACTGCTGAACGGCTCTCACAGTCAGGACGTTATTCCTCATGTTCAGATGGAATCTCCTCTCCTTTAGTTTGAAGCCATTGTTCCGTGTCCTAGTCTCCAGGGAAGCAGAAAACAAGCTTGCTCCCTCCTCCCTGTGGCTTCCTCTCACATATTTATACATGGCTATCATATCCCCTCTCAGCCTTCTCTTCTTCAGGCTAAACATGCCCAGCTCCTTAAGCCGCTCCTCAAAGGGCTTGTTCTCCAGACCCTTGGTCATTTTAGTCACCCTCCTCTGGACACATTCCAGCTTGTCAATATCTCTCTTGTATTGTAGTGCCCAGAATTGGACACAATATTCCAGGTGTGGTCTAACCAAAGCAGAATAGAGGGGTAGCATTACTTCCCTAGATCTAGACACTATGCTACTATTGAGGAGGCCAAAATCCCATTGGCTTTTTTTGCTGCCACATCACATTGTTGGCTCATGTTTAACTTGTTGTCCACGAGGACTCCAAGACCTTTTTCACACATACTGCTCTCGAGCCAGGCGTCCCCCATTCTGTATCTTTGCATTTCGTTTTTCCTGCCAAAGTGGAGTATCTTGCATTTGTCACTGTTGAACTTCATTTTGTTAGTTTTGGCCCATCTCTCTAATCTGTCAAGATCGTTTTGAATCCTGCTCCTGTCCTCTGGGGTATTGGCTATCCCTCCCAATTTGGTGTCATCTGCAAACTTGATGATCCTGCCTTCTAGCCCTTCATCTAAGTCATTAATAAAGATGTTGAACAGGACCGGGCCCAGGACGGAACCCTGCGGCACTCCGCTTGTCACTTCTTTCCAGGATGAAGAGGAAGTATTGGTGAGCACCCTCTGCGTTTGTCCATTTAACCAATTACAGATCCACCTCACCGTAGTTTTGCCTAGCCCGCATTGGACTAGTTTCCTTGCCAGAAGATCATGGGGGACCTTGTCGAAGGCCTTACTGAAATCCAGGTACGCCAGCCCAGAGATTCAAGGTTCCAGGGTTCCAAGAGTACAGGAGGCAGGTCAAAATACAGACCTGGGAGAAATAAATAATATTTATTTATTTATTATATTTCTATCCCGCCTTTCTCAAACCCAAAAGTGACTCAAGGCAGTCATTCGATGCCTAACAATATACAATTAACAGAATCAAAATCAGAATTTATTAAATAAAACATAAAACCAGTGCCTTCATTGTTAAGTCTCCTTGTCCGTAATTTGTTGTCTGAGCCATTCCAATGTTCTCTGTCACAATGCCAGGACTCTGCCATTATTTAGGCAGAGGCGAATCAAACAAACTCCCAGTTTGGAACAAACAACTTAATTAAGACAGCACTTACTTTCTGGCTGTCCAAAACATAAAATATAAAGATAGCACTCAGCCACAGAATAAACAAAAACTAATAAAAGCTACACCGTAGTCAAAAGGTCCAGTCCAGTGGTCAAAGCTTTTAAATAGAGGCTGGAGGGCCTTCTGTCAGGGGTGATTTGAATGCAATATTCCTGCTTCTTGGCAGGGGGTTGGACTGGATGGCCCATGAGGTCTCTTCCAACTCTATGATTCTATCTTCTGGGCATCAGCTTGTCTTCTTCTTTTGAATTCTCTGTAATCTAGACAAATGTCTGTGAATGGCAAAGGCATCTCAGCATATGGGCTGAACTAAATGACCTTGAACTACCTGTCTCCCCTCATGAACTGTGATTTTGTTCTTCAGAGGCCTATCTATTTGGAGCAGACTGTCCTGAAAAGGTTCCTTTTGCACAGCCTCTCCGGGAGCTTAGCATAAATATGCTTCTTCGCCAACTGAAAGACTCTTTGACAAGGCTTTTCAAAGAGCAACAGAACTGACTGCCATAGAAGAAGAAGAGGGGGGGAAAGGAGGAGGAGGAGGGGAAGGGACTGGATTTATGAAAATAAAGGGGAAGCAATGGGAAAAGCATCCTTTGAGAGCAGAGTCACTGCTTTAATAATCTCCTAGTTCTGCTAGGGGCCAGTAATGTTGAGCATAATCTCTTCAAATGCACAGGAGGGTCGGTCTTTTGAAAATTGTGAATCTGCATAAAAATCCTGCACTTCGTGTGTTACTTTATTAGAAATTAAAGCCTTTCCAAGTGAAGTTCTTTCTCCGCTATTTTGTCCTTGAAGTTCTAGGAATGAAATTCTGGAAAGTGAATGCGAGCATTAAATATGCAACACCTTTTCAAACGTATCATCAACAAAGGCTAGTGATAGTCAGCCCACAAAACTTTTACACTCGTGTAAAACCCAGGACTTGGGAAGCTATTTTTAATAGTTCCATATAAGGTGCTATAACTGTCATTCTTAAAACTCACTTTTTGGAGTAACATTGTTTAAAAGTTCCTATTATATTTACTTTAGACATTATATTATTATTATTATTATTATTATTATTATTATTATTATTATTATTTGAAACACAACAAGATGAGTCCACAGCAAACAAGCTCACTCTGCTGGCTGTTGTATTGGATCACACGTTGGACACTTCCCAAGTGTCTAGGACTGTGTGATGTATTGGTGAATGATGCGTGCAGCTGGCAGATGGTAATTTTGTCAGTGCCAATTGTGTTTAAGTGCAGGCCAAGGTCTTTAGGCATTGCACCCAGTGTGCCGATCACCACTGAGATCACCTTTACAGGCTTGTGCCAGAATCTTTGCAGTTTGATCTTTAAATCCTCATATCGTGTCAGCTTTTACAGTTGTTTCTCTTCGATTCTGCTGTCACCTGGGATTGCAACATCAACAATCCATACTTGGTTTTTTAACACAATTGTGAAGTCAGGAGTGTTGTGCTCCAAAACTCTGTCTGAATTCAGAAGTCCCAGAGGAGTTTGACGTGTTCATTTTCTGTAACTTCTTCCCACCAATTCTTTGTCGCAGGCAGATGGTGTTTGTGACATAAGTTCCAATGAATCATTGAGCAACGGTGTTATGCCTCTGCTTGTAGTCTGTCTGCATGGTCTTCTTGCAGCAGCTGAGGATATGATCCTTTGTTTCCTCTGCTTCTTTGCAGAGTCTACACTTGGGATCTGTTGTCAACTTTTCAATTCTGGCTTGGATGGCATTTGTTCTAATGGCTTGTTCTTGGGCTGCCAGAATCAGGCCCTCCGCCTCCTTTTTCTAAGTTCCATTTGTGAGCCACAGCCATGTTTTTAATTTGTCAATTTGGCTCTCAATTTTTCCTAGGAACTCTCAATGGAGAGCCTTCTTTTGCCAGTTTTCTCTTCTGCTCTGCATTGTGTTTTTATGCTATTCACGCTTTGCCTTTTGCACTTTAAGCAGTTTACTATTTTGACTTCCATTATTATTATTATTATTATTATTATTATTATTATTATTATTATTATTATTATTTTGTCATGACCCTAAAACTTCAAAGGGCTCTTGGTGGCTCCTCAGCACTGTGGGTTAAAGCTGTTTGTGGAAATGGGAGCCAATCTGTGGAAATGGGCACCCCAGCCACATATACACATGCATATTTTCACTTTTATTATGGACTAGCTTGGGTACCTGGTGGTGCCCAGGTTGTTTGAAAAGGGCATTGCTTGTTTAGGGGTGTTAGGTAATATCATTTAGTTAATTAGTAATACTATTTATTAGGAAAAAGTCAGAATGTGATTTCGTTTTTTATGATTTTTTAGAAAATACATAATTATGTGGGTGAGCTACAATTCCCATAACCATGGGTCAGTCCTCCTCAAACCATGGCACAGTTGGGTGTGTGTGCCAAGATTGGTCCAGATCTGTCGTCGACTGGGTTCAGTGCTCTCTGGTTCTGGTCAGAGGACATTTAATCAACTACCCAGTTTGCAAACATTGTTATTTGTTTGTCTGTTTGTTTTTAATGCAATACAACTGTTTGGTTCGTTCCTGACACGATAAAGAAATAAATAGTGCTCTCTGTATATGGGTGAACGACAACTCCTACATGCCAAGGACAGTCACCCCAAATCCTGCCAGCATTTACAGTTGACCACAGTCCTCCAAACCTCTCCAGTCTGTTCAGTTGTTGATCAATTCCTCTCTGTTTGCTGTGTGCCATAGGAAAGGCTAGGAAAGGATTAAGGGAGAAGAAGTGGATGGGGTCATGCAAATTCCACACAAGGAACCCTGGGATGCTTGCCTGTGGTGGAGGAGACACCTAAAATCTAGATTGAAATTCTCCCCAAATGAAAGCATTCTTTGGGTGGTGGGTCCTAGTGTTTGGGAAGGACGTTGGGAGTGTTTGGGCTACATGTTCATTGCGGTCGCTGTAACCTGCAATGTCGGTTGAGAAAGTGCCTTTGGAGGCTTCTCAGCACTTGGAACTCTAGCCTGTTTGCAAAGGTAGAAATCATAGAATTAGAGTTGGAAGAGACCTCATGGGTGTTATCGCTAGCAGAAGTATCGCAGAAGCTCAGAATAATGGACTCTGGAGTCACCGGTAAAAAGCAGGTTTCAGCTTTACTTGAGCAGTTCATATATCCAACACACACCATCAGTGAACAGACGTGAAGACCACAAAGCAAAAGAGATAGGCACTAAAAACAAACTGCATCTGGAAATGAGTTATCTCTGACACTCCCTAATTCTTCACACAGCAAGAACTCAGGGTCACATTCTCACAGCTTGATTCATTTGCTGTTTTACTCTTCTGTGTAAACATACATCCTGGCCATAAAAATCTATTGCAATCACTATTCTCCTACATAAAATTACAATTAAACGTACATCATACATCATACATGAAATACACACTGACAATGGGCCTTCCAGTCCAACCCCATTCTGCCAAGAAGCAGGAAAATTGCATTCAAAGCACCCCCAACAGATGGCAATTCAGCCTCTGTTTAAAAGCCAAAGAAGGAGCCTCCACTACACCCTGGGGCAGAGTGTTCCACTGCTGAACAGCTCTCATAGTCAGGAAGGCTGTCTGTGTAAGTATACATCTCCGCCACACACACACACACATACATATTTTTCACTTTTATTATGTGTATAGACAAGATATAGAAGATATAGATAACTATGGGGATGAGCCCAGCTGCATGCATCCCATGTGCCAAAGTTTGTGATTATTTTCAGCTGCTGTGGCTTTTATCCTAAATTGGACTTTTTGTATTTATTATTTTTGAACGTCCACCCCTTTTTCAAGGGAGGCTTTCGAGCTGGAAAAGGCTTGGAGCGTACCCAGAGAGGAGTGTATTTGCAACCAGCAAGTCTGTGCTTGGTTCATTCATTAGCATCAGCCTTCTGGTTTAATTAAGTTCAAAGACTGCAAAGAAGGGAAACCCATCCTGGATGGCTCACGTATAGAGCTGTGTGGAGGGGAATGAATTTTGTAATGAATTACTGCTCACTTTACATTCCTCTCATCTTTCCTAAAAGCTTCCAAATCTCTTGCATTACACAGACCTCTGGCCACTTGGCTGTGAAATGCATTCAGTCCCTAGCCATGGTGAAATACAATGGCCTTCAATCCTATTTAGAATTTCCAAACACCCTTTGCAATCCTTTAGTGATTCATTAGCCTTGTCCACACCAGGCGCAAAAAAGGACAAGACGGCATTTTCACAGTGGAGTTTTACTGTGCTTTCTACTTCTTTTCCTCCTCAGAGAGCTTGTCTGCAGTCATTTAAAAAATTATACTCACCTTGTAACTGCCTTGATCTTGACACACGACATATGACCCTTTTAGCAGGGAAAGCACTTCCTATAGGCTTTAATGCAATAGACGAAACTTCACTTCTTGCTCTGCAGTTTCGAAGAAAATCTGGTCTTTTGCTTTCTGTACAATCTAGATCGAGGGTGGCTACTGGAGAAATGGGCAGGACAGGTTGCAGGGTGGCCAGGGGCAGCTCATCCATTACGCAAAGTAAGCAGTCGCAGTACACTTTTTTTTTGCCAGGGGCGCAGAGGTGCCTCTGTAAATGCCCTCGAGGAGTGCCCCCTCGGCTCACAACAGCCCTAGCAGTCCGAGGGAAGCCTCAGCAACCTATTACGCAAAGTAAGCATTTGCAGTATAGTTGATTGTGCCCATGGTCACTCTTGAGGCGCTCTTGGGGGAAAATAGGCCTTGACATATGCAAGTCGTAGTTACTGGGATGTATAGTTCACCTACAATCAAAGAGCATTCTGAACTCCACCAATGATGGAATTGAACCAAATATGGCACACAGTACTCCCATGACAAACAGAAAATATATATATCAATAATTGGTTTGGGAGGGGGGTGCCAAAATACTGTTTGCTTACCATTGAAAATTACCTAGGGCCGCCTCTGAGAGTGGCAAATGTCATCATCTATATAAATAAAAATGTAATGTTCGTTTGTGGGATTAACAGAACTCAAAAACCAGTGGACGAATTGACACCAAATTTGGGAGCAAAACACATTCTAATCCGATCTATGTCTTTCAAACAAAAAAAAAACATTAAAAAATTGAAAGGGAAATAACTTAAAACTCCTCCAAAAGAAAAATGCCTTACAGGGCATGTGCAATAGCCCCTCTCCCCATTGCACGAGAAGAATGAAGCACCAACCGTTCTGAGGGAAGAGGAGCCTCGCCATGGAGTCCCTTTCCATGCAGGAAGGCGCAGTCCTTTTTCTTTTGGGGAGGGGAGGGATTGAGGAAAGGAAAGAGGGAAGGAAGGAGAAGACCTGGCCCAACGGAGGGGTGGGGGCTTGGCGAGGTAAGCCAGCCCTGGCAGCAGCTGGAGCCACCACAGCAGCTCCATGAGGCCCACGTGGCTACCAGGCAACTCTTTCCCTAAGACCAGAGGATTGCAAGGCAAGCCTGACTGCAGGAGCGGCTTCACCCCCCCCCCCCCCCCCCCCCGTTGGGTGAAGGGAGGATGCGAACCATGAGAAGGCCAGCAACTCTCCCACTTGGGCTCCACATCCCCCTTTCACCCTCCCCCCCCAAAAAAAACTTCTTACAAACTGTCCCGGAGGAAGAAGGGGAAAGAAAGGGAAAAGAGAGAAGGAAGGAAGAAAAGGTTTGGTGAAGAGAAGAGAAGATGTATTGTCGAAGGCTTTCATGGCCAGAATCCATGGGTTGTTGTAGGTTTTTCCGGGCTATATGGCCATGTTCTGGAGGCAATTTTTCTCCTGACATTTCGCCTGCATCTATGGCAAGCATCCTCAGAGGTAGTGGGGTCTGTTGGAAGTAGGAAAAATGGGTTTATATATCTGTGGAATGACCAGGGTGAGACAAAGGACTTTTGTTTGCTGGGGCTAGATGTGAATGTTTCAGCTGATCACCTTGATTAGCATTCAATGGCTTAGAAGTGCCCGGGGGGAATCCCTTGTTGAGAGTGATTTTATGTGCCTGTTTGTTTCCCCTCTGTTGTTTTGCTGTTGTGATTTTTGAGTCCTTTAATACTGGTAGCCAGATTTTGTTCATTTTCATGGTTTCTTCCTTTCTGTTGAAATTGTCCACATGCTTCTTGTGGATTTCAATGGCTTCTCTGTGTAGTCTGACATGGTGGTTGTGAGAGTGGTCCAGCACTTCTGTATTCTCAAATAATATGCTGTGTCCAGGTTGGTTCATCAGGTGCTCTTCTCTGAAGAGAAGATTATGAAAGGAAGGAAAGGTAGAAGGAAAGAAAGAGGAAGGAAGGGAAAGAAGGCAGGGATGAGAGAGGGAAGGGAAGGGAAGGGAAGGGAAGGGAAGGGAAGGGAAGGGAAGGGAAGGGAAGGGAAGGGAAGGGAAGGGAAGGGAAGGGAAGGGAAGGGAAGGGAAGGGAAGGGAAGGGAAAAGAAAGACAGAAAGAGGAAACTGGTGAAGGGAAGAGAAGAATATAGAATCAGAGAGTCCTAGAGTTGGGAGACACCTGGTGGGCCATCCAGGCCAACCCCATTATCTGAAGAAGCAGGAAAATCACATTCAAAGCACCCCCAACAGATGGCCACCCAGCCTCTGTTCCGAAGAGGCTCTTTTTAGTGTTTTGGCCAGCATGAATATAACTGAAAAGCCTTGCAGCTTCAGGGGCTGCTTCTCATTACTTTAGCACCTTGCACCTTAACAGCCCGGCTTTACTAGACAGCAGGAAGCCTTTGGTGGGAGGAGTTCCCTAGCCAGATTGCTTCATGTCTGCAAATCCTCTGTTTTCTGAGGGCCACAGCAACGCGTGGCCAGGTGCAGCTAGTTTTTTTTGTTAAAGAATCCAATGCTACTTGCTGGAGCATTTATTTATTTATCGTGTCATCAGCAACCATACCATTGTATTACATTTCTAACAGAACAAAACACACACACAGATTTTAAAAAAACAGAGATTTTGCAAACTTGGTAGTTGGTTAAATGTCCTTTGACCAGTATCTGGCCACTTGGAGTGCCTCTGGTGTTGCCACAAGAAGGTCCTCCCTGGTGCATGTGGCAGGGCTCAGGATGCATTGCAGCAGGTGGTCAGTGGTTTGTTCTTCTCCGCACTCGCATGCCGTGGATTCCACCCTGTAGCCCCATTTCTTAAGGTTGGCTCTGCATCTCGTGGTGCCAGAGCGCAGTCTGTTCAGCGCCTTCCAAGTCGCCCAGTCTTCTGTGTGCCCAGGGGGGAGTCGCTCATCTGGTATCACCCATGGATTGAGGTGCTGGGTTTGGGCCTGCCACTTTTGGACTCTCGCTTGCTAAGGAGCATATGTTTTACAGATATATTTTGTAAGCTCCGTGGTGGTGCAGCAGGTTAAACCACTGAGCTGCTGAACTTGCTGGATTTTATGCAGGAATATAATTTGCAAAGTTTGTGTGTGGGGATTGTTTTGAAACTGAAAGTCCCAGAACTGGACATGTAAGCCTGCTGGAGACAGAAGCAGTTGTTCCACACATCATGTCATTTTGCAAAGTAGCTGGTTGGCAACGCTTCTCCAGTTATCATCTCTCCTTCATCACTTGGAAACAACATGCATTTCCCTTTCAACCTCTTGCTTTCTTGTTCTTCCTTTGCTTAACAGATGACAGCCGCCACGCAACAGCCAGCTAAAGCCCAGCCCGTCCACATCACCTCGCCTTCGGCAGCCGGCAACACTCCTCTCCCCAACACTCCCATCGATCCTCAGGCACAGCTGGAGGCCGACAAGCGGGCCGTCTACAGGTACAGAGGGGTTGAGCTGCCACGCTGCTCTTTAATGTTGTGTCCTCCATCTTTGCCGTAGCACGTTGAGAAATTACTGGAATTTGGCCTGGGGCTAACTTGTCAGTGAGGTTGCACAGAGGCTGTTCCTCAGCTGGTCTTCAGCAATAGACCAAAAAAGACAGGTTTGAGTGTGTTCAATTAGGTGAGCCTCAAGGCAGAGGCCTTAAAGAGATTCCCTTTCTTTATTAGAGTTGTGTTACAAGCAATACAGCTTGACAAGGTTTTGGTGAATGTTCTGGTTGGGAAACATCTTCCATCTTATGCATTTTCTTTGACATGGTGTTTGCAATTAGGTTTCATTTGCTCCATGCATTTACATGACTGGCAAACCAAGAATGGGCTACTTGGAATTCTCTGAACAGACTTAGAAGTTGAGTTGACATATCAAAAGACAACCTGGCACTACCTAGAAGAACCCTCCACCTTGTGTGATTGTGGAGCAGAACACACACTGAATGGCACTACCTAGATGAGTTCTCCATCTTATGCGATTGTGGAGCAGAACAAACAACTCCGCATGCTTGCCCACAATGCCCTGCCTCATGCACAGAGGAAGAAATGTTTAAAGTTACAGACAATGCAGTTGCTGTTGCCCGTTTTTTGGTCTAAAATTATTAAGCCGCTTGTGTT
Organism: Anolis sagrei; assembly: GCF_037176765.1. NCBI lineage: Eukaryota > Metazoa > Chordata > Lepidosauria > Squamata > Anolidae > Anolis > Anolis sagrei. Next base: position 16,715,129 of record NC_090027.1, on the reverse strand, counting down.
CCCTCTATTTTATCACTTTTATACTAATTTATTTATGCAGTGCTTTTAACACGAAATAATAAATTGCTGTATTGTCGAAGGCTTTCATGGCCAGAATCACTGGGTTGTTGTAAATATTTTGGGCTGTATGGCCATGTTCCAGAAGCATTCTCTCCTGACATTTCACCTGCATCTATGGTTGTGAGGTCTGTTGGAAACTAGGAAAAAGGGGTTTATATATCTGTGGAATGTCCAGGGTGGGAGAAAGAACTCTTGTCTGTTTGAGCTATTTATTTATTTATTATTTCAGATATTTGCACCCCGCCCTTCTCAACCCCCCCCCCCCCCCAACAAACCCAACAAACCCTTCTAGTGTTTTCTGTTAGTCATGGGGGTTCTGTGTGCCATGTTTAGTTCAATTCCATCATTGGCTGAGTTCAGAATGCTCTTTGATTTTAAGTAAACTATAAATCCCAGCAACTACAACTCCCAAATGACAAAATCAACTGTTTTGAGTGACGGTCACTCCTTGGGTTAGTAGGTGTCTTGTGGCCAAATTTGACGGCAATTCGTCCAGTGGTTTTTGAGTTATGTTAACCTGACAAATGAACATTACAATTTTATTTATATAGACTAGCTGTACCTGCCACGCGTTGCTGTGGCCAACCTTCCCTCCCTCTTTCTCTCCTTTCTTTCTTTCTTTCTTTTTCCCCTTCCTTCCCTCCCTCTTTCCTTCCTTCCCTCTTTTTCTTTCTCTTCTTCTTTCTTCGTTCTCTACCTGTTTCTTTTCTTGCTTCCTTTGCTCTTTGGTTCCTTCCTTCCTTCTCTCTTTTCTTCCTTCCCTCCCTCTTTCTCTCTTTTGTTCCTTCTCTCCTTCCTTCCCTCTTTCACTTTTGTATTTCATTCTCTCCCTCCTTCTCTCCTTCCTTCCTTCTCTATCCTTTTTTTCCTTCCTTCTCTCCTTCCCTCCTTCTTCTCTCCCTTTTTCTCTCCCTCCTTCCTTCTCTACATTTCTTTTTTCCTTCCTTCTCTCCTTCCCTCCTCCTTCTCTCCCTTTTTCTATCCCTCCTTCCTTCTCTACATTTCTTTCTTCCCTTCTTTCTCTCCTTCCTTCCTTCTTTCCCTCCTTCCTTCCTTCCTTCCTTCCTTCCTTCTCTACCCTTCTTTCTTTCCTTCCTTCCTTCTCTCCTTCCTTCCTTCCTTCCTTCCTGTTTATGTTTTGTGTTTGTATATGCATATATGTGTGTATATATTTGTGTTTGTATATATATATGTGGTTTGCGCATGCGTTGTAATGTTTTTTTGGGGTCTTTTTTCTCTCTCTTTAAGCCCCTTCCGCTGTGTTTTCCAGTGTTTTTATGAGTAACAGTCACTCGTTGGCCTGATATGTGTATTGTGTCCAAATTTGGTGTCAATTCGTCCAGTAGTTTTTGAGTTCCGTTAATCCCACAAACGAAAATTACATTTTTATTTATATAGATTATGCCCAGATAAATTAAAATTGGGAAGAGTAAAGCTGTGATTGGTTGTAAGAATTCACAACTCTCCTTGCCTCTTCTCCTCACTGTATCTCTCGTGCTACATTTCTCTCCCTATCCTAAGCAATCTTGGAGTTGCATATCCAAATGCACCTAAAGAATACATCTTTGAATATACACACAAGCACTTGGAATGGTTTTAAGTAATCCACAGCACTTTTCAACCCAGTCCACCAGTGATTAAACTGCCTTGCTTGGGCCCTCCCCTAGCCATTTCCATAGCAACTAATGTATTTCAGATTGAAAAGCAGAGGGGGTGGGAATAGAAGATGGAGGATGATCAAAGGTTCATTCTTGACAGAATGGAGATCGTTCTTACCTGGAAGACGGCTGTAGTGCCAACAACAATATCTCAACAGAGAAGCAACTGTGGATTGTATCAACTGGATTGATGGAGAGGGCACTCGTTGCTCTTGAGAAACAACAGCTGAGTTTAAGATATAATCAGAACTGATATAAGAAGAAATGCTGAGAATGGAACTGAAAGAGACGTAGTAGTGATTGCCTCAATTGCCAGTATCAGAGGGGAAGAAATGGAAGATTCAACCAAAAGCTGACATCACTTTGGCAGGAAAAACGAAATGCAAAGATACAGAATGGGGGACAATGCCTGGCTCGAGAGCAGTACGTGTGAAAAAGATCTTGGAGTCCTCGTGGACAACAAGTTAAACATGAGCCAACAATGTGATGTGGCGGCAAAAAAAGCCAATGGGATTTTGGCCTGCATCAATAGGAGCATAGTGTCTAGATCTAGGGAAGTAATGCTACCCCTCTATTCTGTTTTGGTTAGACCACAACTGGAATATTGTGTCCATTTCTGGGCACCACAATTCAAGAGAGATATTGACAAGCTGGAACGTGTCCAGAGGAAAGCGACTAAAATGATAAAAGGTCTGGAGAACAAGCCCTATGAGGAGCGGCTTAACGAGCTGGGCATGTTTAGCCTGAAGAAGAGGAAGGCTGAGAGGAGATAGGATAGCCATGTATAAATATGTGAAAGGAAGCCACAGGGAGGAGGGAGCAAGCTTGTTTTCTGCTTCCTTGGAGACTAGGGCGCGGAGCAATGGCTTCCAACTACAAGAGAGGAGATTCCATCTGAACATGAGGAAGAACTTCCTGACTGTGAGAGCCGTTCAGCAGTGGAACTCTCTGCCCCGGAGTGTGGTGGAGGCTCCTTCTTTGGAAGCTTTTAAACAGGCTGGATGGCCATCTGTCAGGGGTGATTTGAATGCAATATTCCTGCTTCTTGGCAGGGGGTTGGACTGGATGGCTCATGAGGTCTCTTCCAACTCTTTGATTCTATGATTCTATGATCTCGCTTTGCCTTTGCCTTTCTCCTCCTTCTGCCTATTGCCTGGAATATGATGCCTATTATCTGTTGCCTTCAAGTTTCAGTGGGATGAAAAAGTAGAAACAGCTGGATCCCCCAGCAACGGTGGTTACTTAGGCGATCTCTCATAGTCTGACGATGATGGTTCTCCAAGTGTAGTGTCCGTAGGTGACTGTGGAACCCTATTCTTGATCTGCATCTTCTCCTACAGTGAGGGCATTGGTTTCCAGGTGGAAGGCGGTCTCGATCAGGATTGGCTTGACGCGCCTTCCTCTTGGCATATTTCTCTCTTTCATCCTCCATTCGTGCCTTTTCAAATTCTGCAGCACTGCTGGTCACAGCTGACCTCCAGCTGGAGAGCTCAAGGGCCAGGCCTTCCCAGTTCTCAGTCTCTATGCCAGAGTTTTAAAGGTTGGCTCTGAGCCCATCTTTAAATCTCTTTTCCTGTCCTCCAACATTCCATTTTCCATTCTTGACTTCAGAGTAGAGCAACTGCTTTGGGAGACAGTGGTCGGGCATCCGGACAATGTGGCCGGTCCAGTGGAGTTGATGGCGGAGAACCATCGCTTCGATGCTGGTGGCCTTTGCTTCTTCCAGCACGCTAACATTTGTCCACCTGTCTTATAGAATCATAGAATCAAAGACTTGGAAGAGACCTCATGGGCCATCCAGTCCAACCCCCTGCCAAGAAGCAGGAATATTGCATTCAAATCACCCCTGACAGATGGCCATCCAGCCTCTGTTTAAAAGCTTCCAAAGAAGGAGCCTCCACCACACTCTGGGGCAGAGAGTTCCACTGCTGAATGGCTCTCACAGTCAGGAAGTTCTTCCTCATGTTCAGATGGAATCTCCTCTCTTGTAGTTTGAAGCCATTGTTCCGCGTCCTAGTCTCCAGGGAAGCAGAAAACAAGCTTGCTCCCTCCTCCCTGTGGCTTCCTCTCACATATTTATACATGGCTATCATATCTCCTCTCAGCCTTCTCTTCTTCAGGCTAAACATGCCCAGCTCCTTAAGCCGCTCCTCATAGGGCTTATTCTCCAGACTCTTGATCATTTTAGTCGCCCTCCTCTGGACACATTCCAGCTTATCAATATCTCTCTTGAATTGTGGTGCCCAGAAATGGACACAATATTCCAGGTGTGGTCTAACCAAAGCGGAATAGAGGGGTAGCATTACTTCCCTAGATCTAGACACTATGCTCCTATTGATGCAGGCCAAAATCCCATTGGCTTTTTTTGCCACCACATCACATTGTTGGCTCATGTTGGCTCACTTGTTGTCCACGAGGACTCCAAGATCTTTTTCACACGTACTGCTCTCGAGCCAGGCATTGTCCCCCATTCTGTATCTTTGCATTTCGTTTTTCCTGCCAAAGTGGAGTATCTTGCATTTGTCCCTATTGAACTTCATTTTGTTAGTTTTGACCCATCTCTCTAATCTGTCAAGATCGTTTTGAATTCTGCTCCTGTCCTCTGGAGTATTAGCTATCCCTCCCAATTTGGTGTTGTCTGCAAACTTGATGATCCTGAGATCATCCTGAGATCTTTCCAAGAGATTTGAAGGATTTTCTGGAGGCAGCACTGATGGAATCATTCCAGGAGTTGCATGTGACGTCTGTAGACAGTCCACATCTCACAGGCGTATAGCAGGGTTGGGAGGACAGTAGCATTATAAACAAGTATTCCTACAGATGTCCTGGTTCTCAAACACTCTCTGCTCCATTCAGAAAAAAGCTGCACTCACAGAGCTCAGGCAGTGTTGTATTTCGGTGTCAATGTTGACTTTTGTGGAGAGGTGGCTGCCAAGGTAGCGGAAATGATCAACATTTCCTAATGTTACACCATTAAGTTGTATTTCTGGCATTGGAGACGGATTGACTGGTGACTGCTGGAAGAGCACTTTGGTTTTCTCAATGTTTAATGACATCTTTGTGGTGGAGCAATTGGAAACTGAATACACTAGATTGCCCACTGCTGCTGGGATATCAGCACAGCATATTGGGCCATGATCAGATTCAATATACAGATATGTGCCTAACTGATCCCTAAGATGTTGGTTTCAACTTTTCCCAACACTTGGAGACAGTCATTGAGAGTGTGAAAAGTAAAGTGCCTCATTTGATGGACAGAGAGAAAGTTATTTATTTATCGTGTCATCAGCAACCATTGTATTACAATTCTCACAAAACAAAACAAACACAGAGATTAAAAAGAAGAAAAAAAAGAAAGAAAGAAAACCACACAGATTTTGTAAATTTGGTATTTGGTTAAATGTCCTTTGACCAGTATCTGGCCACTTGGAGTGCCTCTGGGGTTGCCGCAAGAAGGTCCTCCATCGTGCATGTGGCAGGGCTCAGGGTGCATTGCAGCAGGTGGTCAGTGGTTTGTTCTTCTCCGCACTCGCATGCCGAGGATTCCACCCTGTAGCCCCATTTCTTAAGATTGGCTCTGCATCTCGTGGTGCCAGAGCGCAGTCTGTTCAGTGCCTTCCAAGTCGCCCAGTCTTCTGAGTGCCCAGGGGGGAGTCTCTCATCTGGTATCACCCATGAATTGAGGTGCTGGGTTTGGGCCTGCCACTTTTGGACTCTCACTTGCTGGGGTGTTCCAGCGAGTGTCTCTGTAGATCTAAGAAAACTATGTCTTGATTTAAGTCGTTGACGTGCTGGCTGATACCCAAACAGGGGATGAGCTGGAGATGTCTCTGCCTTGGTCCTTTCACTATTGGCTGCTACTTCCCGGCGGATGTCAGGTGGTGCAATACCAGCTAAGCAGTGTAATTTCTCCAGTGGTGTGGGGCGCAGACACCCCGTGATAATGCGGCATGTCTCATTAAGAGCCACATCCACTGTTTTAGTGTGATGAGATGTGTTCCACACTGGGCATGCATACTCAGCAGCAGAGTAGCATAGCGCAAGGGCAGATGTCTTCACTGTGTCTGGTTGTGATCCCCAGGTTGTGCCAGTCAGCTTTCGTATGATGTTGTTTCTAGCGCCCACTTTTTGTTTGATGTTCAGGCAGTGCTTCTTGTAGGTCAGAGCACGGTCCAAAGTGACTCCCAGGTATTTGGGTGCACTGCAATGCTCCAGTGGGATTCCTTCCCAGGTAATCTTCAGAGCTCGGGATGCTTGTCTGTTCTTAAGGTGAAAGGCGCATGTCTGTGTTTTAGATGGATTAGGGATCAGCTGGTTTTCCCTGTAATAGGCAGTAAGAGCACCTAGAGCTTCGGAGAGCTTCTGTTCTACCATCTCAAAGCTCCCTGCTTGAGCAGTAATGGCACGATCATCAGCATAGATGAAATTCTCTGTCCCTTCTGGCAGTGGCTGGTCATTTGTGTAGATGTTGAACATGGATGGAGCAAGCACGCTCCCCTGAGGCAGGCCAAGGTGGTACCTATTGATCTACTCACATTTGCATGTTTTCGAACTGCTAGGTTGGCAGAAGCTGAGTCTAACAGCGGGAGCTGAGTCTAACAGAAGAACAGAAGAGAGAAAGTAAGGAGATGATAGTGAGAACATGAAGGGGATTCTTCTGAAGCAATTTAGCATTAGAACATTCCAATGGATTCTCTGTGCAGGCACAAAAAATCAATTTTGTGAAGGACAGAGACCATGAAGAAGAAGAACCCTATTTAGCCATGGAAATCCTTGAGAAAGTCACATTGTCTCAGCCTTAGACGAAGGCAATGGTGAATCCCTTCAGAACAAATCTTGCCAAGAAAACCTTGTGATAGGTTCACATTAAGGTCACCACAAGTCCGAAATAATTTGAAAGCACACAACTATCACAAAAATAACATCTAAATTGGCATCTTTTCATATGATTTAGCAAGTATTATGCATATCTCTGTCCTCTGCTATCTTCTTCTCTCTTTTTTTATGGGTAATGTTTGACTTCTTTTTATGGAGCCCCCGGTGGCGTGGCGGGTTAAACCGCTGAGCTGCTGAACTTATGGACTAAAAGGTTGCTGCTTCGAAGCTGGGGAGTGGGGTGAGCTCCCGCTGTTAGACTCAGCTTCTGCCAACCTAGCAGTTCGAAAACATGCAAATCTGAGTAGATCAATAGGTACCACCTTGGTAGGAAGGTAACAGCACTCCATGCAGTCATGCTGGCCACATGTTATTTATTTATTGTGTCAGGAGCATTAAAAAACATTTTAAAACAGCATTAAAAAACATTAAAAACAGACAGACAAACAAATAAAACACAAAATTTGCAGACTTGTTATTCTATTAAATGACTTGTCAACTTAGAAATGGAGATGAGCGCCAACCCCCAGAGTCGAACATGAGTAGACTTAATGTCAGGGGAAAGCTTTATCTTTCCTTATCACTCTTGGAGCACATGCAACATGCATTGGTGGACGTTTTGTGGACACGCCACCCTTAAGCCAGTTTTGAACTGCAATGTGTGTCAAGAGTTAAAGCTTGTGCTCCAGCTGCGCCCTACCTTGGGAAGTCTGACTTGGCCACGGTAGTCCACGCTCTTGTTACATCCCGTATAGACTACTGCAACGCTCTCTACGTGGGGTTGCGCTTGAAGACTGTCTGGAAGCTTCAACTGGTCCAACGGACAGCAGCCAGGTTGCTAACTGGAGCGGCTCTCAGGGAGTATACAACCACCTGTTACGCCAGCTCCACTGGTTGCCAGTCTGCTACCGGGCACAATTCAAAGTCCTGGCTTTGGCCTATAAAGCCCTAAACGGTTCTGGCCCAACTTACCTATCCGAACACATCTCCCCTTATGAACCTTCCAGGACTTTAAGATCGTCTGGGGAGATCCTACTCTCTGTCCCAACATCATCACAAGCACGGCTGGCGGGGGCAAGAGACAGGGCCTTCTCAGTGGTGGCCCCTCGGCTATGGAACGTCCTTCCTATGGAGATCAGATTGGCTTCTTCGCTTCTAGCATTTCGGAAAAAACTCAAGACATGGCTATTCGAGCAGGCATTTGCGAATGCTGAGTAACGGACATAAGAATGGAACAACTACATAAGATTGGACATTGTTTTAATGAGTATTTATTGAATTATGTTTTATTACAGTTGTTATGATTTTTTTGATGTTAAAGTTTTTATATTGTAATTGTGTTTTTGGTGGCATTGAATTTTGCCTCGTAAACCGCCTCGAGTCGCCGGAAGGCTGAGAGGGGCGGTATACAAATAAAGTAAATAAATACATAATAAATAAGAGTGATTCCACTTTCAGTTTGGATGCAGCAGAAGGCAGGTGTGTGCGTGTGAACAAATTAAATGCCACATGTGTACTTTTCTTTTTATCTGTGCTCTCTGAGAGAAGAGCATAAAAGCTACAGCTTAAGCATTAATTTGAATTGAATGGGTCCTTGTTAAATTTATTGACATGAAATGAAAAATCCCCAATGCAGTCTTGAACTGTCATGCTACCCAGAGGCAAGAAATTTTAATTAAAAAAATTCCTCTAGGCACTCAGTGTGATATACAAGGCTGCAATTCAAACACTCTTCATCTTCTTCTTGGCTGTTTTCTTCCCCATACCTCCTCCAGTTCCATCCAGAGTAAAAGCTTAGGCTTCTTTTTCTCTCGACTCCTTTCTTGGGTATACAAAACATAAACTTGCTAATGTGCTGCATGAAAAGTTTGGAATCAAAATAGTCAAAATAGTCTAGGCTCCGGAAGCTCATATACAGAGCAGTTTTGATCGTTGTTGTAGTACAGTGTACTGATCAAGCTGCTACTAGAAGGGGGAAAAGGGCTGCTTAAAGCTGGATCAAGAGCAGCAAAGGAAGCGAATTAGGGAGATATTCATGACACCTACAGATACTGAGTCGTTCAAAGGTTTTACAGACTCTCAGATGGAGGAGGAGGGAGATGGGAGTAGAGGCTTGAAACGGGTTACACGGGAGCAAGAGTCAGATGAAGAGAGGGAAAGGAAGCGGATCCGTGAAATACTTAATGCTCCAACTGAGGAAGAAGACTTTATGGGGTTCACGGGGAGTGATGGGACTGAGAGTGATAATGGAGAGGAGGATGGGCTGGACTGGACCCATGTACAAGAGATCAGGGACATATGTACTCAATCCACCTCAAGTGAGGAGTTTGAAGGGTTTTCGGGAGACTGGCAACCTGGAAATACTTGGGGTGATCTAAGTCTTGATAGACGCTGGAAAAGCTGGAGGGACGGGCGGTGGCGAGCAGCTGTGGAAGCAAAAGCACCTGAGAGCGATGATGACAGGGTGGAGTCCAGCTCCACCTCTGATGAGGAGTTATAGGATAAAAGAAAGGTATCAAACTATTGGAACTTTGCAGTAGGCAAAGTGTTGTATTGGGCTTGGGACTTTGTTGCTGTCTTTATTGTTGCCTTGAGTCCTGGGACTGCAGATAGTTGTGCTTCTGTGCTTCTACTGACTGGAATCCTGTAAGTGCTGACTTCTACTCCTTGCTGATTTCGGATTGTTTTTGGACGACGACATCGCGTTTTGGACTTAACTTCTGCTTTTGGATGTGCCTCGACCTTGGACTGTTTCCTGACTACGTTTTTGCTTGCTCCCACCTTGTTACCTTGTGTTTTGTGAACTCTGAATTTTTGAAGCAGTTTGCTTAAAGTTTTTGTTATACCGGATTATATCTCTGTATAATCTGGATTATTCTCCAAGTTGCGTTTTTTTGCTTAGCAGTTGCTACAGACTATTTTATTGCTAGACTCACTGAATTCAAGTGTTTCTAAGCTATTTTTGTTTGTTAATAAACCTTGTTTGCACTCTTTTACTTGTGTTTGGCTCCTTTAAGGCTTCTGGTTCACGACAATCATACTTAGGGACTGGCCTCATAAATTCCCATCAGGAATGCTGACATGCTTACTTGTTAGAGTAGTAACTGGATATGTAGAGATAACAAAATGTCCCCATGACTCAGCCTAGTGTTAATTAGAGACCTATGAAATTACGAGATGTTTCCTGGCCAACTTCTCCAAGGTTATTGATTGGTCAGTTTGAATTTCCTTTCCTGGGAATTGTTTCTTTACTTACTTACTTATAGCATTTATATCCTTCCCTTCTCACTCCGAAAGGGATTCCGAGCGGCCTTACAAAAGACAACAATTCAATGCAGTACCAACAACAAATATAAAATATTTCATTTACCGTGTCAGGAGCAACCAGACATTTGTATTACATTTTTAACAAAACAAACAACCAAACAAACAAACAAACAGGCAAAACACAAAGTTTGCAAGCTTGGTAGTTGATTAAATGTCCATTGATCAGTAGCTGGCCACTTGGAGTGCCTCTGGTGTTGCCGCAAGAAGGTCCTCCATGGTGCATGTAGCAGGGCTCAGGTTGCATTGCAGTAGGTGGTCTGTAGTTTGCTCTTCTCCACACTCGCATGTCGTGGATTCCACTTTGTAGCCCCATTTCTGAAGGTTGGCTCTGCATCTCGTGGTGCCAGAGCGCAGTCTGTTCAGCGCCTTCCAAGTCGCCCAGTTTTCTATGTGCCCAGGGGGGAGTCTCTCATTTGGTATCAGCCACTGGGTTTGAGCCTGCCACTTTTGGACTCTCACTTGCTGGGGTGTTCTAGCAAGTATGTCTGTAGATCTTAGAAAACTATTTCCTGATTTAAGTTGTTGACGTGCTGGCTGATACCCAAACAGGGGATGAGCTGGGGATGTCTCTGCCTTGGTCCTTTCACTATTGGCTGCTACTTCCCGGCGGATATTAGGTAGTGCAATACCAGCTAGATAGTGTAGTTTCTCCAGTGGTGTAGGGTGCAGACACCCCGTAATGCGGTCTCATTAAGAGCCACATCCACTGTTTTAGCATGGTGAGATGTGTTCCACACTGGGCATGCATGCTCAGCAGCAGAGTAGCATAGCGCAAGGGCAGATGTCTTCACTGTATCTGGTTGTGATCCCCAGGTTGTGCCAGTCAGCTTTCCTTATGATATTGTTTCTAGCGCCCACTTTTTGCTTGATACTCAGGCAGTGCTTCTTGTAGGTCAGGGCACGGTCCAGAGTGACTCCCAGATATTTGGGTGTGCTGCAATGCTCCAGTTAATATAAAATAAACATATACATTAAAATATAAATTTAAAAGCCATATGGATTATGGATGAGGGCAAACAAATTGAAACTAAATCCAGAGAAGACAGAGGTACTCCTGGTCAGTCGTAAGGCCGAATAGGGCATAGGGTTACATCCTGTGTTGGATGGGGTTACACTCCCCCTGAAGATGCAGGTTCGCAGCTTGGGTGTGATCCTGGACTCATGGCTGAGCCTGGAACCCCAGGTCTCGGCGGTGGCCAGGGGAGCTTTTGCACAGTTAAAGCTTGTGCACCAGCTGTGCCCATACCTCGGGAAGTTGGACCTGGCCACAGTGGTCCACGCTCTGGTTACATCCCGTATAGACTACTGCAATGCTCTCTACGTGGGGTTGCCTTTGAAGACTGCTCGGAAACTACAATTAGCCCAACGCTCGGCAGGCAGGCTACTAACTGGAGTGGGGTACAGGGAGCGTACAACTCCTTTGTTGCGCCAGCTCCACTAGCTACCAATTAGCTTCCGAGCACAATTTAAAGTGCTGATTTTAACCTACAAAACCCTATATGGTTCCGGCCCAGTTTACCTGTCCGAATGTATTCTCCCCTGTGAACCATCAAGAGTATTAAGATCGTCTGGAGAGGCCGTGCTCTCGGTCCCGCCACCTTTGCAAGGCACATCTGGTGGGAACAAGAGATAGGGCCTTTTCTGTGGTGGCCCCTCACCTATGGAATTTCCTCCCAAATGAAATTAGATCTACCCCCTCCCTCCTGACCTTTAGGAAGCTGGTAAAAACTTGGCTGTGGAACGAAGCTTTTGCAGAATGATGTCTGAGACGGGCAATTGACCAGAGTTACTGACCACAATATATAGACTGAATATACGGACTGTAGAGAAGATTGGGATATAAAAGTTTTAAATAAATAAATAAAACCAGGCAATCCAAGATCATAGTCTAAAAGTCATTCCAGTTGTTATTGCACAGTTCGCAATCGCATCTCCTTCTATGAACCGGCACAAACTCGAAGATCTTCCGGGGAGGCCCTCCTTTCGCTCCCACCACCGTCACAAGTTTTTCTCCTCAGCCGCTTAAGCCGAAAGGGCCTGAGGCTGTTAGGAATTGTGGGAGTTGAAACCCAAAGTTTGCCCATGACTGTTCTAGATGACAGCATCATCAAATCAAAAGTCAATCCCTAAAGCAAGAAATGCGAGCACAGATTAGCTAACTGCTACTGTTCTCTCTTTAAAGGCTTAGTTTTAGCTTTGGGCATATTGTCTTTACGGGGTGAACAATAAACAGAGGCACCCTTTCACTTTTCACTTTTCCGGTCACTGCAGTTTCACCAGCATCCCAAGTTCTTTAGTGTGTGTTTCAGTTCGTGCTAAAATGCCTTTTCAGTTACATTTTAAAAATAAACATTGGCATATTCACACAGTAGGAATCAAATGTAAGAGTGTTATCGCATTAATTAAAACCTGGTTTTGGAAGGGAAATGTTGCTGCCTTTGAGTCATTGTTATTTTCACTATTTCTCGTTTGTGATCAAATGACATGTAACATTTATAAATGTCATCCTAAAAGAAATCTGGAGTAATTGCCCCAAGCTTTTTGGAAACATATTTAAAACAGTGAAAAAATTTACTGTATGCCCAGAAAAAGCATCCAATTATTCTTTAATGTGTTCTGTGTCAGTATTATAGTTTTTTTTTTAAAAGGGTGCTCAGGATAATTGTACCTGCACCACAAACAACTGTTTCACGGCTATAGTGAGACCAATGAACTTCTGTAAACAGTTCTGGCCCAACTTACCTGTCTGAATGCATCATAGAATCATAGAATCAAAAAGTTGGAAGAGACCTCATGGGCCATCCGGTCCAACCCCCTGCCAAGAAGCAGGAATATTGCATTCAAATCACCCCTGACAGATGACCATCCAGCCTCTGTTTAAAAGCTTCCAAAGAAGGAGCCTCCACCACACTCCGGGGCAGAGAGTTCCACTGCTGAACGGCTCTCACAGTCAGGAAGTTCTTCCTCGTGTTCAGATGGAATCTCCTCTCTTGTAGTTTGAAGCCATTGTTCCGCGTCCTAGTCTCCAAGGAAGCAGAAAACAAGCTTGCTCCCTCCTCCCTGTGGCTTCCTCTCACATATTTATACATGGCTATCATATCTCCTCTCAGCCTTCTCTTTTTCAGGCTAAACATGCCCAGCTCCTTAAGCCGCTCCTCATAGGGCTTGTTCTCCAGACCCTTGATCATTTTAGTCGCTCTCCTCTGGACACATTCCAGCTTGTCAATATCTCTCTTGAATTGTGGTGCCCAGAATTGGACACAATATTCCAGGTGTGGTCTAACCAAAGCAGAATAGAGGGGTAGCATGACTTCCCTAGATCTAGACACTATGCTCCTATTGATGCAGGCCAAAATCCCATTGGCTTTTTTTGCCGCCACATCACATTGTTGGCTCATGTTTAACTTGTTGTCCACGAGGACTCCAAGATCTTTTTCACACGTACTGCTCTCGAACCATGTGTCCCCCATTCTGGATATTTTCATTTCGTTTTTCTTGCCAAAGTGGAGTATCTTCGCATTTGTCACTGTTGAACTTCATTTTGTTAGTTTTAGCCCATCTCTCTAATCTGTCAAGATCTTTTTGAATCCTGCTCCTGTCCTCTGGAGTATTGGCTATCCAGAGGACAGGAGCAGGATTCAAAACAATCATCCCTTATGAACCTGCTAGGACTTTAAGATCGTCCGGGGAGGCCCTGCTCTCGATCCTGCTTGTGTCCACATGTTTGATGGGGACGAAAGACAGGGCCTTCTCAGTGGTGGCCCCTCGGCTATGGAACGCCCTTCCTGGAGACATTAGATCGGCTCCTCCCTCTTAACATTTTGGAAAAGAGTCAAGACTTTGTTGTTTGAGCAAGCATTTGAAAATGCAAGGTAAAAGACATAGGAATTGGAACAACTGGACGATGAGATGGGACAATGTTTTTATTAGGAGATGTAATTGATGTATGTTTTTAATACTATTGTTATGGTTTTATATTACATGTTCATGCTTTTAAATGTTTTATGGGGTATTGGGTGTCGAATCATTGCCTCAGTAAACCGTCCTGAGTTGCTTGAGGGCTGAGAAGGGCGGTATACAAATACAGTAAACAAACAAACAAACAAACAAATAAATTGCTCCCCCCCCCCCCCAAAAAAAAATCTGCTTGTAGCTACTAGCTTAAATGCAATAGTTCAGCAGAAGGAGCCGTTTGTTTGGAATGACTCTCAACAACAAATCTTTATTATGGTTATAGACTGGCATAAGGAGAGACGGTTACAGTCTCATAAAAGTGTTGTACATTGAAATCTAAAAGGCTAGAAAACAGAGGTATGCTGAAGGCTAAAGCACAAAACTATTTAGAAAAGGAGACAGGACTATCGGGGAGAGGGAACATTAGGAAGAATTTGAACATTACGAAGAACTTCCTGACTGTGAGAGCTGTTCAGCAGTGGAACTCTCTGCCCTGGATTGTGGTAGAGGCGCCTTCTTTGGAAGCTTTTAAACAGAGGCTGGATGGCCATCTATTGGGGTGCTTTGAATGCAGTTTTCCTGCTTCTTGGCAGCGGGTTGGACTGGATGGCCCTGAGGTCTCTTCCAACCCTATGATTCTATGATTCTACTAGCCGTCCCTTGCCACGCGTTGCTGTGGCTCAGTCTGGTGATCTGGAAAATAAAGTAATGAGAAAGTGTTGGTTTCTAATATATGTGATTTCTTTATACTTGTGGGTAAACAGTATTTCTTGTTGTTTCTTTGTCAGTGTTGATGTGGTTTGCCTACTCTGGAACATGCAACATATAATTGTCTTTCTTAAGGGGTCCCTTTCAAATCTATGATACTATATCTGTGTGTGTGTGTGTGTGTGTGATGGCTCATTGTCAGGAGGGCTTTGATTACATTTTCCTGCCCTGGTGAAGAGAGTTGGACTGGGTGGCATTTTCTGTTGGTCATGGGGGTTCTGTGTGGGAAGTTTGCCCCAATTCTGTCGTTTGTGGGGTTCAGAATGCTTTTTGATTGTAGGTGAACTATATATTCAAATAACTACGACTCCCAAATGACAAAATCAATTTTTTTTGAGTGAAGGACATACATTGGGTTGTTAGGTGTATGCTGTCCAAATTAGGCGGCAGTTCGTCCAGTGGTTTTTGAGTTATGTTAATCCCACAGAGAATAGAATAGAAACATAGAATCATAGAATCAAAGAGTTGGAAGAGACCTCATGGGCCATCCAGTCCAACCCCCTGCCAAGAAGCAGGAATATTGCATTCAAATCACCCCTGACAGATGGCCATCCAGCCTCTGTTTAAAAGCTTCCAAAGAAGGAGCCTCCACCACACTCCGGGGCAGAGAGTTCCACTGCTGAACGGCACTCACAGTCAGGAAGTTCTTCCTAATGTTCAGATGGAATCTCCTCTCTTGTAGTTTGAAGCCATTGTTCCACGTCCTAGTCTCCAGGGAAGCAGAAAACAAGCTTGCTCCCTCCTCCCTGTGGCTCCCACAAATGAACATTACATTTTTATTTATATAGACTAGCTGTCCCCTGCCACACGTTGCTGTGGCCCACATGAGTTTGGCCCAATTCTATCACTGGTGGGATTCAGAATGCTCTTTGATTGTAGGTGAACTATAAATCCCAGCAACTACATTAGCAGTGACATTCAATGTCTATTATTCTGCCCAGATCTTTGTGGAAATGGCCTCTCAAAATTCTATGGGAAAAGAAATCAGATAGTCCAAAATTCCCAAGGAGGCGGAGAAATTCTGCAACAGTCTCTTAGGGCTCACTATTGAAAGTGGTAGTTGTACATCTTTCTTATTGACAAAGCTTTTTGTTTCATTTTGGTTTGGATACCATTTGAATTCTTGGCAAGTTCCAATGTGTTTGCAGACTAACCACCATTTTGTGTCCTTTATATAGTCATGAGGAGACAGCAAAGCCTAGAGAAGACAATTATGCTGGGGAAAGTGGAAGGCAAAAGGAAGAGGGGCCGACCAAGGGCAAGATGGATGGATGGCATCCTTGAAGTGACTGGACTGACCTTGAGGGAGCTGGGGGTGGTGACGGCCGACAGGGAGCTCTGGCGTGGGCTGGTCCATGAGGTCACGAAGAGTCGGAGACGACTGAACGAATGAACAACAACAACATATAGTCTAAAACTCACTGATTTAATTTACTTTAATGTATATGCAACTTTTTCCTGGCATGGGAGCCAAGACTGTTTACAACACTGTGTGCTTTCATTTCATATTGTTTCTGATTTATGCCAACCCTAAGGCGAACCTGTAATGCGGTTTTCTTGGCAAGATTTGTTCAGAAGAGGTTTGCAACAGCCTTTCTCTGAGGTTGAGAGAGTGGGATTTCCTTAAGGTCATCCAGTGCACATCCATCAGGAAAGGAAATTAAATAAACAAACGTTGGGCAAGTAAACAGTGTTAGCCTTTATCTGACAGCTTCTTAAAGCTTTCAGTTTTTCCTTTTTGGCATGTTGCTTGCAAGTAGCTGTCTTTGCAAATAATGCACATGGCATTGGTTTACAGTGGAAAAAAGAAAGGTGCTCAGAGAATTCTTACCTTTGCGCCAAGTAAAGGTAGGGGAGGGAGCAGGTCGGGAGAGTTATACTTCCAAAGCGACTGGTAGGTAAAAGGCATCTTCTGGTTTTTGAACTAAATTTCAAAGTTAATGCCCTGCTAAATTATTTTTCTCCCCTCTGTGTTAGCGATGGCTGTAAAAACGGAGCTGCCGAAGCTCCTTGCGGTCGGCAGGGGCTTCCAAGGTCGCTTCTGGGGAAGGCGAGTGGTACCCAGCAGTCAGATGGAGGCACAGTTGGTTGGGTCTGTAATTGAGGTCTGCTTTCCCAGCCAAGGTCACTCTGAAGAAAATGGTTGAGTGGCCGTGAAGTTACTGCTCGGGTTTATAGTAGATCAGGAATTTTATCACCCATAAAAAGAACTTTACAAAATTATTTCTTCCCCCTTGCTCGACGACCACAAAACACGTTTCCTGAGCCTTGCAATTCGGCGAGCTGGCTTTCCGTTTCCTCATGCATAATAACCCCGTTCTGCCTCATACCCTGTTTCACGTTTTAGAAGCTGTGTTTTGGTTTTTTTTCTTGTCAGCTTGGGCAAAGTAAAAGCAAAAACACTGTAACAGTTTGGGCTGTTGTAGGTTTTTTTCAGGCTATATGGCCATGTTCTAGAGGCATTCTCTCCTAACATTTCGCCTGCATCTATGGCAAGCATCCTCAGAGGTAGTGAAGTCTGACCTCACTACCTCTGAGGATGCTTGCCATAGATGCAGGCGAAATGTTAGGAGATAATGCCTCTAGAACATGGCCATATAGCTTGAAAAAACCTACAACAACCCAGTCATTCCAGCCATGAAAGATTTCGACAGTACACTGTAACAGTTTGATAAAAACACCGTGTAAATCACAATGAGTCAGTTTCTCTCTAGAATCATAGAATCCTTGAGTTGGAAGAGACCTCGTGGACCATCTAGTCTAACCCCATGCCAAGAAGCAGTAAATGCTTCAACACTTTCCCCAAATTACATAAAAAACACTCCTAATCTACGTTCATTAGGAAATGCTTCTAGTCTAGAAGTGGTGGTACTCAAAGGCCTGAGGCACCAACATTACAAGACATTGGCACAAAAGACAGAAGAAGAGGTTGACCAAAGCGACACATTATTGTACTTGCCATTAAATATTCCCCAATAGCTCTAGTATAAACAAATTATTTAGTACTGCTTCTCTGTGGATGGATGTTAGTTAAGGAAACACTATATTATTTATTGATCTATTTATATATTTATCCTTGGAACTATAGAATCATAACATTTGGTCTCAATTATCAGAAGAAAGGGAAATGTGGTCTTGCTGAAATACATCTGACCTGCAGAACGTAAACTTAGTGGTGGACTTTTTATTATAGGATCATAGAGTTGGACGAGACCTTGTGGACCTTCCCCTGCCAAGAAGCAGAAAAATCTTATTCAAAGCACCACCAACAGATGGCCATCCAGCCTTTGTTTAAAAGCCTCCAAAAAAAAAGTCTCCACCACAGTCTGGGGCAGGGAGTTCCACTGCTGAACAACTCTCATAGTTAGGAAGTCTTTCCTAATGTTCAAGGGGAATCTCCTTTCCTGTAGTTTGAAGCCATTATTCTGCGTCCTAATTTCCAGGGCAGCAGAAAACAAGCTTGTTCCCTCCTCCCTATGACTTCCCCTCACATATTTATACATGGTCATCATCATGTCTCCTTTCAGCCGTCTCTTCTTCAGGCTAAACATGCCCAGTTCTTTAAGTCGCTCCTCATAAGACTTGTTCTCCAGACTCCTGATAATTTGAGTCATCCTTCTCTGGACACATTCTAGCTTATCAACATCTCCCTTAAATTGTGGTGTCCAAACTTGGACACAATATTCCAGGTGTAGTCTGACAAAAGCAGAATAGAGGGGTAGCATGACTTCCCTGGATCTAGATACTAGACTCCTATTTATGCAGGCCAAAATCCCATTGGCTTTTTTAGCTGCCGCATCACATTGTTGGCTCGTGTTTAACTTGTTCCCCACAAGGACTCTCAAGATCTTTTTCACACGTACTGCTCTCGAGCCAGGTGTCCCCCATTATGTATCTTTACATTTCATTTTTTCTGCCTAAGTGCATTTGTCTCTGTTGAACTTCATTTTGTTAGTCTTGGCCCATCTCTCTAATCTGTTCAGATTATTTTGAATCCTGCTCCTGTCCTCTGGAGTATTGGCTCTCCCTCCCAATTTGGTGTCATCTGCAAACTTGATGATCCTGCCTTCTAACCCTTCCTCTAAGTCATCAGTAAAGATATTCAACAGAACTGGGCTCAGGACGGAACCCTGTCATGCACCGATTAATCTATTTTGCAATTAGTTTCAAACAGAGGGACTATTCAGCCAAGATTTCAAAGCCAATAAGGAATGAACTTCCCCTGCATTCAGGCCATAGTGCTGGAATGGATTCTGTATAGGGACTGCATTGCTTTCTTGATGTTAACCAAACAGCCAACTTACTAGATTTCTCACAATGCAAACACTATTTTATATTTCCTACAATACTACAGAAATAATCCCAGGATATTGTGGGAAAATTGAAAATGGCTGCTCATAACTATCTTCTTCAGAAGTGACAAGGTGGGCATCAGTGCTTTTGGATTTTGCCATACCATATAGTTTCCATAGGGAAGGCTGAACGAAGGAAGATAGATGCTTTTGGACTCTGGTGCTGGAAGAAAGTTCTGAGAGTGCCTTGGACCGCAAGAAGATCCAACCAGTCCATACTTCAGGAAATAAAGCCCGACTGCTCATTGGAGGGAAAGATATTAGAGACAAAGCTGAAGTACTTTGACTGCATCATGAGAAGACAGGAAAGCTTAGAGAAGACAATGATGCTGGGGAAAATGGAAGGAAAAAGGAAGAGGGGCCGACCAAGGGCAAGATGGATGGATGGCATCTTTGAATGACTGGATTGACCTTGAAGGAGCTGGGGGAGGTGACGGCTGACAGAGAGCTCTGGTGTGGGCTGGTCCATGAGGTCACGAAGAGTCGGAAACGACT
Organism: Anolis sagrei; assembly: GCF_037176765.1. NCBI lineage: Eukaryota > Metazoa > Chordata > Lepidosauria > Squamata > Anolidae > Anolis > Anolis sagrei. The sequence goes on along the minus strand of NC_090027.1, from coordinate 16,695,640 downwards.
GAATGAATGAACAACAATAAATATAGATTCCAGCAAATAGGTGTTTGAGACATCCCCAACCCATCTTATCTTAATGTTCATGTGTTGATTTCAGGCAACTCAGAAATCAACACTCTTTGGAGAAAGCTCTTAACTCACCCATCTTCTGTGCTCAAATAATAATTCAAAGTCAACATTGATTGATTGGATCCTACCTATTAACCTAATTTGGCTCACAAAGCAAATCTGCAGGTTCCAACATATATGAGAAGGGCTGTTATTTCTGGTGAATGGAGTTCTCATTCCAATTAAATAACACACAATAAATCGAGAAATGCATGTGAAGCTCCAGCAGCTTTGTTCAAACAGGCTTTAATTCGTTATGTCAACATAATGCCCCCTTTCGTAATGTCCGCAACTTTTATCTTGCTTTACTGGTAGAGCAAAAGACAAATGGTGATGCCATTAAGAAAACTCCCACTCCTGAAAAAACATTGCTTATATATCACCAATCACAATATTTCAGGTTTTTATGGGATGAAAGACTCTTTGTTGTCCTTATTTTTGCAATCTGGAGAATGTCTGTCTGAGGCTCCTTATAGAAAATGGAGAATAGAGGTACGAGGGTTGAATGAAAAGTAATGCCTCCACCTTTGTTGCTTGGGCTTGGATGAGAATATTTTAATAAATCAAATGCAGAAATAAGCCTTAGAATGTGCTCTTTTACCACCACTATTCACTGTTCCACATAATCACCAGACAATTGGATACATTTCTGCCAACAATGAACAAGTTTTCTGAAGCCATCATGGAAGAAGTCGACACTCTGTTTCCGCAACCAGCGTCTCACAGTTCTCTCAACGTCTTCATCAGAAGCATAATTATGTCCTCGCAGATCTTCTTTCATTATCGGGAACAGATGGAAGGCAGACGGTGCTAAATCTGGACTGTACGGAGGATGCCGTACCATGGTGAGATCCAGTCTCTGAAGTTTCAAGTCTGTGCACTTTCATTTCAGGCGTCAGCATCCTGGGTACCCATCGTGCACAGATCTTCTGATAGCCAAGCAAAGTTATAATGTGACCCACACGTTCTTGTGAAATGCTGATTATGCTTGAAATTTCTCTCTGAGTGATATGACAATCATCTTGAATCAATCTCTCAACCTTTTGCTTGTGAAATTCGGTGGTTGCTGTCACAGGACGCCCAGTTCTTTGTCACGCAAGTCAGATGTTCCCACGTCAACATCTTGAAACTTACTTGCCCAATGATGCACAGTACTCACATCAACACAATCATCATAAACAGCTTGCATTCTCTGATTAATCTCCTTTGGGGAGACACTTTCTGCTGTCAAGAATTCAATGACTGCACGTTGCTTAAGTCGCATTGACTGACTGTCTGCGCAGGGTTCTATGCTTTGCACTTTAACAACACAACCATTCAATGCTAAGGAGGGGAGTCTACTGAACAAGCCAGTACCTGCTGCATACCAGTACTGCCATCTGTTGAGGAGTTACAAAGGTGGAGACATTACTTTTCATTCAGGCATTTTCAACTTCTGAGTCCTAACTCCCTCTCCCTCCCTTGCATATACTCTAGTTCCTCCCTTCTCTCCCTCCCCTGACAGCTCTCTCTCTCTCCCTCTCTCTCTCTCTCTCTAGGCAGTTCCCCTCACAGGCAGAACAGTGCTGAATGTGCTAAATTAGGCCATTAGAGGAATTCATTTCTCTTTATTAGCCTGTGTCAAATCCTTTTTATTAGTGGCTGAAAACGACCTCTCTTCTGCAGTAAAATGTCAGGCCAGTTCAGCCCTTTTATTTGTTCTGCATTGACGAGGATCAAACTTTCCCTGAATTAGTGTAGAGAGATTTATTTCCTCCAAATTCTGAATGGCTTAAAGGTAAAAAAAAGAGAGGGAGGAAGAGAGAAGGTGTGTGCAGGAGGGAATGAGGAGTTATGGTGGTTGGTGGTCAACCATAAGTCCTGCTCAACTTGACTAGAGGCTTCATCTACTTAGACTCTTTCTTAGTGATCTCTCTTTTTGTTGTTGTTGTTTATTCGTTCAGTCGCTTCCGACTCTTTGTGATCTCATGGACCAGCCCATGCCAGAGCTCCCTGTCGGCCGTCACTACCCCCAGCTTCTTCAGAGTCAAGCCAGCCACTTCAAGGATACCATCCATCCATCTTGCCCTTGGTCGGCCCCTCTTCCTTTTTCCTTCCATTTTCCCCAGCCTCTGTCTCTTCTCTAAGCTTTCCTTTCTCTTCATAATGTTGCCAAAGTACGTAATCTTTGCCTCTACTATCCTTCCCTCCAATGAGCCGTCGGGCTTTATTTCCTGAAAAATGGACTGGTTGGATCTTCTTGTGGTCCAAGGCACTCTCAGAATTTTCTTCCAACACCACACTTCAAAAGCATCTATCTTCCTTCACTCAGCCTTCCCTAAGGTCCAGCTCTCACATCCATAGGTTACAACGGATCTTCGTTGCCAGTGTGAAGTCTCTACTCTTCACTATTTTATCGAGATTGTTCATTGCTCTCCTCCCAAGAAGGAAACGTCTTCTGATTTCCTGGCTGCAGTCCACGTCTGCAGTCATCTTTGCACCTAGATATACAAGGTCTGTCACTGGCTCCACGTTTTCTCCCTCTGTTTGCCAGTTATCAATCAGTCCAGTTGCCAGAATCTTCTTTTTTATGTTGAACTGCAACCCAGCTTTTGCACTTTCTTCTTTCACCTTGGTTAGGAGGCTCGTCCTCACTTTCAGCCATCAAAGTAGTATCATCTGCATATCTAAGGTTGCTAATGTTTCTTCCCGCAATTTTCACCCCAGCCTTGCATTCATCAAGCCTTGTACGTCTCATGATGTGTTCTGCATACAAGCTGAATAGGTTGGGTGAGAGTATACAACCCCTACGTACGCCTTTCCCAATCTTGAACTAGTCTGTTGTTCCATGGTCAGTTCTTATTTATTTATTATTTATTTAAAACTTTTATATCCCGATCTTCTCTACCTCCACAGATGAACCCAGACCAACTGACGGGAAAGATTCAATGCTAACACTAAAAATCTAAAACATAATACATCAACATTAAATTACCAAATACAAATAGGATGAATTACATAAAAGCCATTCGCCACGATAAAATCGTGTCCAACTCAGTCCGTATATTCAGTCCATATATTATGGTCAGTAACTTTGGTCAATTGCCGGTCTCAGACATCATTCCGCAAAAGCTTCGTTCCACAGCCAACTTTTCACTAGCTTTCTAAAGGTCAGGTGGGAGGGGGCAGATCTAATTTCATTTGGGAGGGAATTCTATAACTGAGGGGCTACCACAGAAAAGGCCTTGTCTCTTGTTCCCACCAGACACGCCTGAGAAGGTTTACCTACCGAGCCCAATTCAAGGCACAGGTGCTTACCTACAAAGCCCTAAACGGTTTGGGACCTGCCTACCTGCGTGACCGCATCTCCGTATATAAACCCACGCGCTCCCTCCGTTCATCCGGAGAGGCCCTGCTCGCGATCCCACCTGGGTCGCAGGCTCGTTTGGTGGGGACGAGGGACAGGGCCTTATCTGTAGTTGCCCCCTGACTTTGGAAAACCCTCCCCAAAGACATTAGACTAGCACCCACGCTGGCAGTCTTTAGGAAGAACTTGAAGACCTGGCTATTTCGATGTGCCTTTCCAGAATAGGATAACCTCCAGCACTACGTCCCAGAAGCACTTTATTAGAGCTTAAGACTCTCTGCACATTGCACTTGCCCAGAATCCCAACATATCACCTCTCACACCCAGCACTTTTTTAACCTGTACCCTTCATTGGCCCGGCCCTGGTTTTATTGCGTAATAGTGTAATGTTTTGTTTTGTTATTGCTTCTGTTTTTAATTTGCTTTGCATTGTATTGTTATTGTCTGTTGTTGTGTTGAGGCTTTGTAAGCCGCATCGAGTCCTTCGGGAGATGCTAACGGGGTACAAATAAAGTTTAATAAAAATTAATAATAATAAGGTGGTGGGACCGTGAGCAGGGCCTCTCCAGATGATCTTAACATTCTTGATGGTTCATAAGGGAGAATATGTTCGAACAGGTAAACTGGGCCGGAACCGTATAGGGTATTGTAGGTTAAAACCAGCACTTTGAATTGTGCTCAGAAGTTAATTGGCAGCCAGTGGAGCTGGTGCAACAAGGGAGTTGTACGCTCCCTGTACCCCGCCCCTGTTAGTAGCCTGGCTGCCGAGGGTTGGACTAATTGCAGCTTCCAGGCAGTCTTCATAGGCAACCCTACGTAGAGAGCATTGCAGAAGTCTATACGGGATGTAACCAAAGCATGGACCACCGTGGCCAAGTCCGACTTCCCAAGGTACGGGCGCAGCTGGTGCACAAGCTTTAACTGTGCAAAAGCTCTCCTGGGCACCTCCAAGACCTCCAAGACCTGGGGTTCCAGGCTCAGCAATGAGTCCAGGATCACTCCCAAGCTGTGAACCTGCGCTTTCAGGGGAAGTGTACCCCGTCTAGTACAGGTTGTAACCCTATGCCCTTTTCATAGAATCATAGAATCAAAAAGTTGGAAGAGACCTCATGGGCCATCCAGTCCAACCCCCTGCCAAGAAGCAGGAATATTGCATTCAAATCACCCCTGACAGATGGCCATCCAGCCTCTGTTTAAAAGCTTCCAAAGAAGGAGCCTCCACCACACTCTGGGGAAGACATAGTTCCTTGAGTGTTTAGAAAACAAAATTGTTAAGAACGTTGGAAGACAACCATAGATGTACACAGTAGGTAAAAGTAAAGGTAGTCCCCTGACATTAAGTCCAGTCATGTCTGACTCTGGGGTGTGGTGCTCATCTCCATTTCTAAGCCGAAGAGCCAGCGTTGTCCGTAGACACCTCCAAGGTCATGTGGCCGGCATGACTGCATGGAGCGCTGTTAGCTTCCTGCCGGAGCAGTACCTATTGATCTACTCACATTTGCATGTTTTCGAACTGCTAGGTTGGCAGAAGCTAGGGCTGACAGCAGAAGCTCACGCCGCTCTCCGGAATTGAACCTGTGACCTTTCGATCAACAAGCTCAGCAGCTCAGTGCTTTAACCCACTGCGCCACCGGGAGCTCCTATGTACACAGTATGTAACTTGAAAGTTTCATGTGGATAGGAAAGTCTGGTATTTTTCCTCTCAATTCCTGTGGTTCTTCATCTTTCAACCAGACTTGACTAGTCCGCCTTTCAATTGGAGAGCATCTTCTGACATTAGTCTAATGATAGTCCTTCAAGGAGAGGAATGTTCTCTGCAAAATTTCCACCCCCTTTTTGCTTTGTGAGATTCCGTGTTCCTTTGGAGACGCGTTCCCTTGTGCCAGGGGTCGTCCCCACAAGACGTGTCCCCTTGTGCCAGAAGTTTACCGAGCCCTGCTTTCCCTCCCTTCCCACCATGTACACTTTAATTTGTTCCTAACATTGAAAAGAAATTTGTGCAATGCGCAAAGGTTGGAGGTGCGTTCCTGAACTCGTACCACCTGGCATTACTGCTTAGATTATTAGTTCCTAGTAATTTAGTGCCCTTGCACAGGGTCGATTTGTGCTTTTCATTTCTAATTGATCTAGTGTCTGTTTAAATGGCAGCAGGCATCTGTTGAGAGTATGAAGGTTCATAAGGCGAAATAATTCATAACACCGTCTGGAATTTGCCTTTCATATCCCTCAGCTAAGCCTCAGCAGGGCTGCCTAAATTACAACTAGGGAGGTTTCCCCCCTTGCTTTCTGCGCCTGGCTTGGAGAATCTTGCATTAAACTGGGATCAGTATAGATTAGACTGTAATATGCTGCAGTATTAGTAGCTGCAAATGAAGACTTATACTAGAGTTTAACCCCTTCACCTGCCTTTCTCTTTGTCTTGGTCCGGGAAGGCTTGGCTAATCCATTGGTTCCTCTGATTTGTTGATGTGTATAATAGATCTTTCGGTTCACGGGACTCCTGAGATAGACATTAAAGACAATAGGCATTAAAGAAATTTAAGCACACTGACTCTGATTAAATAAAGAGTGGCTTTCATCCCTTAGTGGAATGGGCATATGGTATTTCCAGTTTCTCACATCTATGAAGACAAGAGGAAAATATCATCTCTGGTATCATGTCCAGTATCCCCATTGCCAAGTCATTGTATAGAGCAGTGGTCCTCAACCTTCCTAATGCCACGACCCCTTAATACAATTCATCATGTTGTGGTGACCCCCCAACCATAATATTATTTTCGTTGCTACGTCATAACCGTAATTTCACTACTGTTATGAATCGTAATGTAAATACGTTGAGCCTGGACCCCCAGGTTTCAGCGGTGACCAGGGGAGCATTTGCACAGCTCAGGCTCGTGCGCCAGCTGCGCCCGTATCTCGGGAAGTCTGACTTGGCCACAGTGGTACACGCTCTTGTCACATCCCGCCTGGACTACTGCAACGCTCTCTACGTGGGGCTGCCCTTGGAGACGGCCCGGAAGCTTCAGCTGGTTCAGCGCGCGGCAGCCATGTTACTAACTGGAGCGGGTGGCAGGGAGCACACAACGCCCTTGTTGTCCCAGCTCCACTGGCTGCCGATTTGCTACCGGACCCAATTCAAGGTGCTGGTTTTGGCCTACAAAGCCCTAAACGGTTCTGGCCCAAAATACCTTTCGGACCGCATCTTGGCCTACGAGCCCACGAGGACCTTGAGATCGTCTGGGGAGGCCCTTCTCTCGATCCCGCCTGCCTCACAGGCACGGCTGGCGGGGACGAGGGAGAGGGCCTTCTCGGTGGTGGCCCCACGGCTGTGGAACACTCTCCCTGCACACATCAGACAGGCGCCCTCCCTCATGTCCTTTCGAAAAAGCCTTAAGACATGGCTGTTCGAGAGGGCATTTAATTAAGTGCTAAACAATACGGTAAAGAGAACTGGAATGGAACAAGGAATATGAGACTGGTTATGATTCCACTATGAGACGAAGCGGATTTTTAGTGTAGTCTGTAATTGTTGTTTAGTTTATATGTTGTTGAAACTGGCTTTTTTGTAACTGTCTTTTATGTGTACTGTACACCGCCATGAGTCGCCCATATGGGCTGAGAATGGCGGTTAATAAGTGCATCAAATAAATAAAAATAAATAAATAAATATCTGATTTACAGGATGTATTTTCATTCACTGGATGAAATTTGGCACAAATACCCAATACACCCAAATGTGAACACGGGTGGGGTTGGGGAGGGGCATTTATTTTGTCATTTTGGAGTTGTAGTTGTTGGGATTTATAGTTCACCTACAATCAAAGAGCATTCTGAACTCCACCAATGATGGAATTGAAGCAAACTTGGCTCACAGAACTCCCATGACCAACAGAAAATACTGGAAGGGTTTGGTGGGCATTGACCTTGAGTTTTGGAGTTGTAGTTTACAACCCTAAACTAAACCAGGGATCCTCAAACTAAGGCCTGGGGGCCAGATACGGCCCACCAAGGTCATTCAACCGGCCCTCGCTCAGGGTCAACCTAGGTCTGAAATTACTTGAAAGCACACAACAACAACAACAACAACAACAATCCTATGTCATCAGCCAAAAGCAGGCCCACACTTCCCATTGAAATACTAATAAGTTTATATTTGTTAAAATTGTTCTTCATTTTAATTATTGTATTGTTTTAAAGTGTTTTTTTGCACTACAAATAAGGTAGCTATAGTGCGCATAGGAATTCATTATTTTTTTTTCAAATTATAATCCGGCCCTCCAGTGGTTTGAGGGACTGTGACCTGGCCCTCTGTTTAAAAAGTTGGAGGACCCCTGAACTAAACTATTATATATTGTGCCAGAAGCGAATTGAGAGTGCAGTTAAAATTTATTTTAAAACACAAAGTTAAAAACTTGGCATTATATTTCCTTTGACCAGAAACTGGCCACTTGAAGTACCTCTGGTGTCACTATAAGAAAGTCCTCCATTGTGAATGTGGCAGGGCTCTGGTTGCATTGTAGTAAGTGGTTTATGGTTTGCTTTTCTCCGCACTCGCATGTCATGAACCCCACTTTGTAGCCCTACTTCCTAAGATTGGCTCTGCATCTCGTGGTGCCAGAGTGCAGTCTGTTCAGCGCCTTCCAAGTTGCCAAGTCTTCTGTGTGTCCAGGAGGGAGTTTCTAATCTGATATCAGCCATGGATTAAAGTTCTGGGTTTTAGCCTGCCACTTTTGGACTCTCGTTTGCTGAGGTGTTCCTGCAAGTATCTCTGTGGATCTTAGGAAGCTGTTTCTTGATTGAAGGCGATGGCATGCTGGCTGAAACTTAAGCTGCAAGGTTGGGAAAGTCCTTAGTTAGTATTGCTAGTGACTGGGGAATTTGGAGCTCTCTTCTCAAAACTTTTTTTTTCAAAGCTATTCTCAAGTTTCATGTTTACAAGGCAGCAAATCACCGCACTTTCTAAATATTTGGATAAAGCTAATCAATTTTTATTGGGGTTGTCCTTTCAAATCATTCTGGAAGCATTGCAAATCCTTCAGTCCTCAAATCAGCCGCAGCCCAAAATTGTTCTATCCATCAGAAAAATAGAACTGCCATTGTTGAATTGCATTTGTCTCTGAACTGCTTTTCCATTTTCCTTTGTCCTTAGGCATCCCCTTTTCCCCCTCCTTACACTGCTGTTTGAGAAGTGTGAGCAGGCTACGCAAGGCTCGGAGTGTATCACTTCTGCCAGCTTTGATGTTGACATTGAAAATTTCGTCCATCAGCAAGAACAAGAGCACAAACCATTCTTCAGTGATGACCCTGAACTGGACAACCTGGTAATGTTTTGGCCTGCGCCAGTCAATCCTATCGATTGATGCTGTATTCTACACATCTCTCCCTCCTCCCCCTGCTCCATACTTCCAGACTATACTCCACATCGGAGTTTAGAAAAGTTATTTAGGGGGATTCTGGGGGTGATAGCACAGAAATAATTTTTTTCCAAGCTCTACAGCTGGAGAGATCTCTTATGAGGTTAATACCAAAGAAATCCCAATGTTTCTGCATGAGTAAGTTAGGACAATTATGGGAAAGCTGCACATGTTCTATTTTGCATAACAGAGCCCACTTCCAAGCATTTTTAGCCGTCATTCATGGTGATTTTTTTACAACTGTTGACCCAGAAAGATGTGATCGTCTGTCACATTACAGCAGTTTGGGGAGTGTGATTATATTTGGGAAATGACAATTTTTTGAGAATGAAATAACCAATATCGGGAGAGGATATTCTTACCTAAGGGGAAAAGCTTCTGACATCAAGGAGCTTCTGACATCTCAATAATATATAAAACCAAAGTAGTGATAGATATCCTAGATTTTTGGCTGGCATGGATGGATGAATGGATAGATAGGTAGGTAAGTAGGTGGATAGATAGATAGATAGATAGATAGATAGATAGATAGATAGATAGATAGATAGATAGATAGATAGAATTATGCCATCGTATAACATTCATATTATCCATAGTTGGTATTGGTATTGGTATACCTATTGGTATTAGCGCTCCATGCAGTCATGCCAGCCACATGATGTGCAATGGAACCCCAATGGGCATCATTGCAGCTCACTAAAAGGTTTGCGTATCATGCCAGGATGTAGCTATATCGGTGTAATGTTATGCTTTATAGCCTTTGATATAAGCCACAGTACAAAACAATCTATAAGATAAAATACTTCTATACCATCCAACATTGACCCCTGGTGGTGCAGCGGGTTAAACCGCTGAGCTGCTGAACTTGCTGACCAAAAGGTTGACGGTTCAAATCCAGGGAGCGGGGTGAGCTCCTGCTGTTATCCTTAGCTTTTCCCAACCTAGCAGTTTGAAAACATGCCTAGGTAAGTAGATCAATAGGTTCCGCTTCTGCAAGAAGGTAACGGCGCTCCATGCAGTTATGCTGGCCACATGACCATGGAGGTGTCTATAGAGAACGTTGGCTCTTTGGCTTAGAAATGGAGATGGGCACCACTCACAAGAGTTGGAAACAACTAGACTTAATGTCAGGGGAAACCTTTATCTTTACCTTATACCCTCCAACATTTCACTGAGAAACATAGACCCAAGCAACATCAGCGTAATGTCAAGATAGCAAAGGAGAAGGAGATCACACTAACTAGGGGAGACAGCAGAAGTTTGCTTTTGCTTGAGCCTTCTGGGACTTTGAACTCATTTTGAAGTATGCAGAGGAGAAAGGAGGAAAGAGAGGAAGAGAAAAACCAGGACATTTCAAACAAGGATGATATAATATTGGACAGGATTATTCATTTATTTATTTACTATACTTGTATACCGCTTTTCTCAGCCTTAATGGCAACTCAAGGTGGTTTACAACAAGTCAGTACACATAACAACAAAATACAAATAAAACATAAAAACAATATAAAATCACCATAGAAACAATAAAAACAATAAAAAAACAACATCATTATCATCAGCATCTCCTAGTTAAATAACGTCGTCCAAGTTCCATTGTCGAGTGATTCCATTTCCTATGTCAGTTACTCAGCATTTGTGAACGCTTGCTCATATAACCATGTCTTGACTTGTCTCCGAAATATCTATATTTACTACAAGAAGCATTGCCTGAACATCAAGCAAAAAGTGGGTGCTAGAAACAATATCAGACGAAAGCTGACTGGCACAACCTGGGGATCACAACCAGACACAGTGAAGACATCTGCCCTTGCGCTGTGCTACTCTGCTGCTGAGTATGCATGCCCAGTGTGGAACACATCTCACCACACTAAAACAGTGGATGTGGCTCTTAATGAGACATGCCGCATTATCACGGGGTGTCTGCGCCCTACACCACTGGAGAAATTACACTGTCTAGCCGGTATTGCACCACCTGACATCCACCGGGAAGTGGCAGCCAATAGTGAAAGGACCAAGGCAGAGACATCTCCAACTCATCCCCTGTTTGGGTATCAGCCAGCACGTCAACGACTTAAATCCAGACATAGTTTTCTAAGATCTACAGAGACACTAGCTGGAACACCTCAGCAAGCGAGAGTCCAAAAGTGGCAGGCTGGTCAAAGGACATTTAATCAACTACCAAACTCACACATTTTGTATTTTCTCTGTTTGTTTGCTTTCTTCTGTTAGAAATGTAATATAATTGACTGGCTGCCCTGACACAAGAAATAAATAAATCCGAAATGTTAGGAGTGAAGGAGCCAATCTAATCTCCTTAGGGAGGGCGCTCCATAGCCTAGGGGCCACCACAGAGAAGGCCCCGTCTCTCATCCCCACCAAACATATCTCTGCCAAATTGTGACAGTTACAGATCATGTTTACCTGTAAGCTCCTCCATCAAAATTTGGTGACTTATCTTAGGCAGTGCATTGTCTTGATACTATATCTGAAATCCCAGAGCATGGTTTTGATGTAACCCCCTTTATTGAAGCTAAGCAGGACCTAATGGTCCTCTATGCCAGGATAAGAGGCTGCCTTGGAAACCCATCTATGCCACCTTGTGTTCTTTCAAGGATAAAAACCAAGATAGAAATCTACAGTAAATATAGATATTCAGAACATTTGAACATTTTCTTAAAATGCTCTTGGTAGTTACGGGTATTTCCTGTACCTTGATAGGTCATGGTTGCGTGGTTTGCATAATTAGTGTGTAGTTATCTCTCTTAGGTGCTCATTATGCAAATCCATGTATTGTGATTGGCCAGCCCCATTATTACCCAAATGGAGCATGTAGCTTTGAATAGTTATAATGTTGTTATAGCTCAGTAACCACACTGTGCCTATACTGATAGAATTCCTCTAACTGGCTACTATAATCCTGTCTTCTTGGCGGCTTTGGTGTCGTTTGGATATGACAGCAAAAGTGCTTCTGTGCCCTCACAGATATATTAATGTGACTCTGGAATGTAATTAATGCATTTCGAAGTCAGGAAAGCAACTTGGAAGATATTAGAACAGACCACATAATGAGTCCAAATAGGCAGTGGACTCAAATAATCTGCGAATAATCCAATCCATGAAAGTGAAATATGCAAAAGTAGAGGGGTGACCATATAAACAATTAGGTGGTTCATTACATTACACTGCTTTGCAGTGGCTCCAGTCCTTTCTTGAGGGACGGTCCCAGAAGGTGTTACTGGGTGACATCTGTTCGGCCCCACAGCCATTGTCGTGTGGAGTCCCACAGGATTCAATTCCGTCCCCAATGTTGTTTAACATCTACATGAAGCTGCTGGGGGAGATCATTCGGAGTTTCGGACTGAGATGTTATCTCTACGCAGATGATGTCCAGATCTGTCACTCCTTCTCACCTGTCATCAAGGAGGCTGTCCAGACTATAAATCGGTGTTTAGCTGCTGTGTCGGACTGGATGAGAGCTAACAAATTGAAACTGAATCCAGACAAGACAGAGGTCCTACTGGTCAGTCGTAAGGCCGAACAGGGCATAGGGATACAGCCTGTGCTGGACGGGGTTACACTCCCCCTGAAGACGCAGGTTCGCAGCTTGGGAGTGATCCTGGACTCATCGCTGAGTCTGTAACCCCAGGTCTCAGCGGTGGCTAGGAGAGCTTTTGCACAACTAAAACTTGTGCACCAGTTGCACCCGTACCTTGGGAAGTCTGATCTGACCACAGTGGTCCACGCTCTTGTTACATCCCGAATAGACTACTGCAACGCACTCTACGTGGGGTTGCCCTTGAAGACTGTTCAGAAACCTCAACTGGTCCAGCGAGCAGCAGCCAGATTGCTCACCGGAGCGACATACAGGGAGCACACCACCCCCCTGTTGTGTCAGCTCCACTGGCTGCCGGTTCAGTTCTGAGCACAATTCAAGGTGCTGGTTTTGACCTACAAAACCCTGTACGGTTCCGGTCCAGTGTATCTCTCCGAACGTATCTCCCTCTACGTCCCACCCGGAATTTGAGATCATCTGGGGGGGCCCTGCTCTCGACCCCACCGCTATCACAAGTGAGGCTGATGGGGACGAGGAGCAGGGCCTTCTCAGCGGTGGCCCTTCACTTGTGGAACTCACTCCCGGGGGAAATTAGGGCATCAACATCCCTCCTCTCCTTCAGGAGGAAGGTAAAGACGTGGTTGTGGGACCAGGCCTTTGGGCAATCTGTCAACTAGATAAGGACAACCAGACGAATAGGACTGACAGGACTGACAATTGTGGAATTGGAAATTGAACTATGAGATAGTGAACGCTGACCGTCAATGAGGAGAAATTGGTTTGTATTGGTTTTATTGGTTTTATGGTTATAATGCAAGAATTGTTGTTTAATTGTTAATTGATGTTATGGTCTTTATTGCTGTTACGTGATGCAAGCATCGAATTGTGCCTTGCTTTTGTAAGCCGCCCTGAGTCCCCTTCGGAGTGAGAAGGGCGGGGTAGAAGCAACCTAAATAAATAAATAAATAAATAAAATAGCACATATTTTGTATCTTATCCTGTTTTGAAACCCAAAGGACTAAAATTTTTGTCTCAGCCCTTTGCACAAGGGAATGTGCCCTGAAGAATTAAACAGGAAGAGTTTTGGAAGGAGATCAGAATGTGTTAAATTCCTTTGTTTCGTAAGTTTGTCTGCAGCATTAAACAGCTTGTTGCAGCCGCCTCCTGCTATTTTTGCACAGATTATATTAAAGTTCACCGCTCTAATATCAGGATCCGGTGTCATTTATCTAAGGGATTCAATGTCAAAGTTAAATCAGAGCCAATGAATTCTGAAGCCTGGCAAGTTGCTGGTGTCTTCCCATGGGGTTGCGAAGTGACTTGACCACACTGCCATCCCCCTGTCATTTGAGCGTAATTAAATCCAATAAAGGACTCTAGCCACAAGGATGAAATATTTCCTTGCCTAGAAAACAGGATAGTCCGTCTTTTCCCCAGCTTCCCAGTTCAGCAATATCAGCAATTGCACCAAGATGTTCAAAACAGGAGTTGGGCACAATGTAAGAGCCCAAATCCTCATGCATGTCTAGACTTACTCAAATGCCCCATATGACACTTCATACTTTTCAAAGAACCATACAACCTACCCAAAACCAATAATAATAATAATAATAATAATAATAATTTATTTATATTCCATCCTTCTCACCCCAAAGGGGGCTCAGGGTGGATCACAATACACATACACGGCAAACATTCAATGCTGCTTTGTATAGACAATACACAGACAGACAGAACAGAAGGAGGTGCCATGGAAGGTTGGGCTCGAGTCCAGGGGGTGCTGTTGCTCTATCCTCTTATGCCGAAGAGCCGTCAGGACTTCCTCCTTCCTTTTGGTCGCCCAGCATTTTCTGATCTTGTTTCTTTATGGCATCGTAAAACACCTCCTCCACTTTTAGCGGTACCTAATTTTTCTAATCACAGCTAAAGCTGTTTATTAATTGCTTGGGTAATCAATGAGCTAGGCTGACAGTTGGCAGCTCACGCCAACCCGGGGATTCAAACTTGCAATCTTTTGGTTGATAGATCTTATAATTGCTGATGATTTACCAGCTGTGCTAAACCTCCAGTCCAAAAGTGCATCTTCCTTAAGGCCTTTAATGATGGTGGTTTCTCAACGGAAGTCAATAGTAGAATCATAGAGTTGGAAGAGGCCATCCAGTCCACTCCCCTGCCAAGCAGGAACACCCAATCCAAGCATCCCCAACAAATAGCCACCCAGCCTCTGCTTAAAAACATCCAGAGAAGGAGGTTCACCCCACTACAAAACAGGATATTCCACAGTCAAACAGCTCTTACTGCCAGGATGTTTTACCTGATGTTCAAATGGAATCTCCTTGCCTCGTGTTTAAATATTTGGTTGGATGAGAAAGGGGCAAGCTTGTTTTCCACTGACACTAGAACATGGAGCAATGCATTCAAACTTCAGGAAAAACCATTTTCCTGCTATCTTTCCATTTTGCTGTACATTCATGTTCAGTAATTCTAGAGACAGTTACTGTTATGTTGCCTGTTGTAGGCAGGCACAGAAAGCTAGAGTAGGATTGGCTAATAGACTAGTGCACAGTATTTGTTTCATTTGGATATTCATTTCATACCATCCATTTGGAAGGCACGAAAGACCCATTTTCAGATTAAACAAAAGGCAAATTTTATTTATTTATTTATTTACAGTATTTATATTCCGCCCTTCTCACCCCGCAGGGGTCTCAGGATGGATTACAATGTACATATATATGGCAAACATTCAATGCCATAGATGCACAGCATATATAGACAGACACACAGAGGCTATTTAACATTCCAGCTTTTTCAATTATGAAGTAAGAGCGTTTGCAGATGACTGTGGCACTCCAGAACAGGAATAATCCTCTGACTTTAAACACCACACGTTGAATAGGAAAAAACAATCTTTTTAATCAAGATAAGTAAAAAAGCACCAAAGTAAAAAAGCACTTTAAAGAAATAGGGAAATGCAATTAGGTAAGAAGATAAGCAGGAACAAATTAGTCCAAGGAAGAGTTTAGCAACGTCCACAAAAACAAAGTCCACACATCTCCAATACAATCCAGAAAATCAGGAATACATTGATCCAAGGCTTGGGTAAAGCAATCATGAAATCCAGGAATCCAAAACCATGAACAAGAAATATCTTAGCATGAAACGTCAAAGCAGGGTTTCAAAGCAGGACGAGAACTTGGTGTGATTCTAAATGATGCTTCATCTGACTACACATCCCAAACCTGAGACTTTTATCCCCTCGTTGGCTATGTCACCAGCAGTCAGAAATTGGTTTCTCTTTACTTGAGGCTTTGTTATTGTTTTCTGTCGAAGCCTGGCAGAGCGCCTAAGCCTTTGCACAGCTCTCCTGTTTTGACTAAACTCTTATTATCTATCTCTTGGCTCGTTATCTACTCGCTCATTAATTTCTGCACGTACCAAGCTATTTTCATGTTCTCTCTCGTGAGAACTCTCTGGTAACAATTCAGAAAGCACACCATCATCCCCACACTCCTCAGGGGAAACTACATCTGCATCAGTATCACTGACCAAACCATTGCCATCTTGAAACTCATCTTGAACCTTATTACCATCATTCTCCATATTATTATTATTATTATTATTATTATTATTATTATCTTTATTTATACCCCGCAAAATCTCCCAAAGGACTCGATGTGGCTTACAAAGGCCAAGGCCGCTGACAACAGCAACATACAATACACAATAAACTCATAAGCAAATAATAAAACAGCAAGCAAAACAATACAACAATAAAACAATGACACCGTGACGCAATTAAAACCAAAGGCCGGGCCAAATGTAATGGACAAAATTTAAAAAGTGCTGTCGTGAGAGGTAATATGTCGAGGTATTTGGGGTGGGTGCAATGTGTAGATAATCCTGAATCTCTAGCAAGATGCATTAGGGACTTGAAACCAGGAGTTTCCTATTCTGGAAAGGCACACTGGAACAGCCAGGTCTTCGGGCGCTTCCTAAAGACAGCCAACGTTGGGGCTTGTCTAATGTCCTTGGAGAGAGAGTTCCAGAGTGGGGGGGCTACCACAGAGAAGGCCCTGTCCCTCGTCCCCACCAAACGCACCTGCGACGCAGGTGGGATCGAGAGCAGGGCCTCTCCAGATGATCGGAGGGAGCGTGCGGGTTCGTAAACGGAGATGCAGTCATGCAGGTATGCAGGCCCCAAACCATTTAGGGCTTTGTAGGTGAGCACCTGCACCTTGAATTGGGACCGGAAAATGAACGGCAGCCAATGGAGCTCCTTGAACAGGAGGGTTGACCTCTCTCTGTAAGGAGCACCAGTTAACATCCTGGCTGCCACCCGCTGGACTAGCTGAAATTTCTGAGCCGTTTTCAAGGGCAGCCCCACGTAGAGTGCATTACAGTAGTCCAGTCTAGAGGTGACCAAGGCATGGACCACCCCGGCCAGGTCAGCCTTTGCGAGGTAAGGTCGCAGTTGGCGCACGAGTCTCAATTGTGCAACAGCCCATGCAAAGCACCCTGATCCTGAAACACAATCACAGGCTGAACTCCAACAACGAGCTAGTTTGCATAGTTGAAAATCCCATTGATAACCTAGAAGAGTTTAGGAAATTATCCAGATTCAAAATTAATAAATCCAAAAAGAATATTTTGACGAAGAATCCAAAAATCAATCAACACCATCATTGCCAAGAGCAGGTTCTTTTGTAAAGGCTCTGGGGGTTCCGTTTCCTATCAAGAAATAACCCCAAAACTCTTTGCAGAACAACAGGGATAGTTCATAGCAGTATATTGCTGCTTGTAAAAATCCTTCCCTTGCTGCAGTTACTGTAAAGAGATGCAGCCAGGCCCATGGCCAAAATGCTGAGCTAGATTGGCATTAATAATGCCAGCATAATGAAGGTGGCCAGCAGAGTTAAATGAAAAGTGATACTTGTAAATGCATTATTAAATAGGTTCTGCATCCTTTACCAGGAAATAAATATGTATGCAAAAAAGGGCAAGCATAGCCTGGTGACATCAGTACCCGTTCTGTACTTATTCTATGGATAGGACCCCAGTGATTAGAGGATAACATACCTCAGGAGGTCAGAGCAGCCCGATTTGGGTTATGTCATATGCCTTGCAAGATCAATGTAGGATTTTGTCCAAACTTATGCATATTGCTATAGACCAGTGGTTCTCAACCTTCCTAATGCCGCGACCCCTTAATACACTTCCTCATGTTGTGGTGACCCCCAACCATAACCCTAACATTATGAATTGCCATGTAAATAATGATCTGCAGGATGTAATTTCATTCACTGGAGCAAATTTGGCACAAATACCCGGTATGCCCAAATCTGAATACTGGTGGGGTTGGCGGGGGGATTGCTTTTGCCATTTGGGAGTTGTAGTTGCTGGGATTTATAGTTAACCTGTAAACAAAGAGCATTCTGAGCCCCACCAACAATGGAATTGAACCAAAGTTGGCACACAGAACTCCCATGACCAACAGAAAATACTGGAAGGGTTTGGTGGGCATTGACCTTGAGTTTGGGAGTTGAAGTTCGCCTACATCCAGAGAGCACTCTAGACTCCAACAATGATGGATCTGGATCAAACTTGGCACGGATACTCCATATGCCCAAATGTGAACACTCGTGGGTTTTTTGGGAAAATAGACCTTGGGATTTGGAAGTTGTACTTACTGGGATTTATAGTTCACCTACAATCAAGGAGCGTTCTGAACCCCAACAATGATAGAATTGGGCCAAACTTCCCACACAGAGACCCCCATGACCAACAGAAAATACTGTGTTTTCTGATGGTCTTTTTAGCGACCCCTCTGACACACCTTCACAACCCCTCCAGGGGTCCCGACCCCCAGGTTGAGAAACTCTGCTATAAACAATATTATAATATCATAATATCATCATTACAAAAAGTGACAATATAATCAATGGCAGGCCAGTAACATCTGGTAAAGGGGGAAATAAAGAACTGCAATGGGGCCATGGTTTGTGTGAGTGGTACAGGGTTTCTTTTAAACTCGAGGGTGTTTTGATTGCAATTTTCCTGCTTCTTGGCAGGGGGTTGGACTGGATGGCCCATGAGGTCTCTTCCAACTCTATGATTCTATGATTCTAAGCCTGATAGAGGTCATTGTTCCTGTGAATCAAAGAGTCCTTTAACCGTGTACCACTCACACAAACATAAAACACTGAAAAATACAGCAGAAGAGACTTAAAAAGCCAAAAACCCAAAAAAAAATACATTACAACGCATGTGCAAAACCACATAGGTACACAAACGCACATATATACACATATACACAAATATATACAGAAATATATACACACATATATGCACACACAAAACACATACACAGAAAGTGGGGAGAGAGGGAGAGAAGGAAGGAGAGAAGGGGGGAAAGAAAGGTAGAGAAGGAAGGAAGGAGAGAAGGAAATAAAAAAGTGAAAGAGGGAAGGAAGGAGGGAAGGAACAAAAAAGAGAAAGAGGGGGAAAGGAAGGAAGGAAAGAGACAAGGAAGGATGGAACCAAAGAGCAAAGGAACCGCGACAAGAAACAGGTAGAGAAGGAAGAAAGAAGAAGGGAAAGAAAAAGAGGGAAGGAAAGAAAGAGGGAAGGAAGGAAGAAGAGAAGGAGGGAGAGAAAGAGGGAAAGAAGTAGGGAAGAAGAGAAGGAAAGAAAGAAAGGTAGAGAAGGAAGGAAGGAGAGAAGGAAATAAAAAAAGTGAAAGAGGGAAGGAAGGAGAGAAGGAACAAAAGAGAGAAAGAGGGAGGGAAGGGAGGAAAGATCCAAGGAAGGATGGAACCAAAGAGCAAAGGAAGCAAGAAAAGAAACAGAGAAGAAAGAAAGAAGAAGGGAAAGAAAAAGAAGGAAGGAAGGAGGGAAGGAAGGAAGGAAGGAGAGAACGAGGGAGAGAAGAAAAGAAAGAATGGTAGAGAAGGAAGGAAGGAGAGAAAGAAATAAAAAGAGTGAAAGAGGGAAGGAAGGCGAGAAGGAATGAAAGAGAGGAAGAGAGAGGGAAGGTAGAGAAGGAAGAAAGAAGAAGGGAAAGAAAAAGAGGGAAGGAAGGAAGGAGAGAAAGAGGGAAGGAAGGCAAGAAGGAATGAAAGAGAGGAAGAGAGAGGGAAGGTAGAGAAGGAAGAAAGAAGAAAGGAAAGAAAAAGAGAGAAGGAAGGAAGGAAGGAGAGAAAGAAAGAAAGAAAGAGGGAGGGAAGGTTGGCTACAGCAATGCATGGCAGGTACAGCTTTTTATATATATATATATATATATAAATATATATACACACACATACATATACATAATTGTCTTGATCTTTTTTCACCCTTTATGGTCTGTTTTTTCCTTCCTGCCGGTGGTGTGTCTTGGTAGGGAACCTAAGAAGAAGCCCTTAAATATCTCCCCTCCCAAACCTGCCCAAAGTTTGTTTGTTGTATCTACACAATTTCAGTGCTACTAATCCTATGTAAATTGTCCACCACTGCTGATGGCAAAGAGGAGATGAAAAGGCCAGCGACATTAACCATCATTAGAATAAGAATCATGTATTCCTCACAGGCGAGATGCACATAATTAGAAATTAGAAAAAGGTCAGATCTCGCCATTATCAACTCAATCAGCTGCTGAGTGCCACACAGTCAATTAATTCAGCATCTGTATTTTTTACAACCCTGTGCACGTATTCCGTCGGACTGTAACTCTTTATCCGGACAGATATACTGCTCAGCGAAGCGGGGACATAAAATGAGAGACCCCAAGCAAATGAGCTGAGATAATTGAGAGATTTATTTTACACACACTCTCTTTCTCACACACATACACACACACACACATGTATATGTCAAGTTTTCGTGTCTTTGCCCTTGAATGCTGACTTTCAGGGATGCAGCTGTTGGAAGAACATAGTGGCCTGGTAGAACCGGTTCCAAGCAAAAAAATTTTAATTATCGTCAATGGATAGTGCCACATATACATAAGTCGATCTCATGGTAGGACAGGTTTTGGAACAAAAAATATGGGTTTTGGTGTAACCTGTAGATAAGTTCGGGGTCATTCCACAGAGAGCAAAAGCATTAGTGCCACCTCAAGAGACCAGCTGTCCCTGTATACTGCCTTTCTTTTCCAAGCAGGCACTCAAAAAGTCCAGAAATTGCGCTGGGATGGAGAGAGTAAAATGGTTGGTGCTCCCTCTCTCTCTCTCTCTTTCAACTTGTTCACCCTCCTCCTCCTCCTCCTCTAATTTATTTATTTTATTTATTTACAGCTTTTATATTCCGCCCTTCTCACCCCGCAGGGGACTCAGGGCGGATTACAGTGTACACATATATTGCAAACATTCAATGCCAGTTTTTGACATACAACATATACAGACATAGACAGAGGCTATTTAACTTTTTTCTGGCCGCCAGGGGAGCTGTCGCTTTCATCGATGAAGCACTTCCGCATTCCCCGCATGCTTCCCCGCTGGAATGCTTTGCTGGAGTCTTCTTTATGGCCTCATAAATCAGTTAATTTAGCCTCCCCACACTTTAAGGTGGTACCTAATTTTCCTACCTGACAGATGCAACTGTCTTTTGGGTTGCAAAGGTCGACAACAGGCTACACACAATTGGTTGGAAACTCACTCCAACCCGGGCTGGCTTCGAACTCATGACCTTTTGGTCAGAGTGATCTTAATGCAGCTGACACTCAGCCAGTTGCGCCACAATCCCGGTGCTCCTCCTCCTCCTTCTCAACGGTCTGGAGAACAAGCCCTATGAGGAGCGGCTTAAGGAGCTGGGCATGTTTAACCTGAAGAAGAGAAGGCTGAGAGGAGATATGATAGCCATGTATAAATATGTGAAAGGAACCACTATAAGAGGACCACTATAAGAGGGTTTCATGATACCAGTTGCTCTCATTGCACCGGTGTAGTAACGGTGAGGCCGCAGGCCATATTGTAGTTCTTACGGACCACTGGCAGTCCACGAACCACAGGTTGGGAACAACTATTCTAGATCTTTACTTCCTCCCTTCTTCTCTTCCTCCATTCCTTCCTTCCTCCCTTCCTTCCTCCCTTCCCTCTCCCTTTTGTTCACAGCAATGACTCATAGAAGTGTTTTGCCAGCTCACATGAAAAAAAAAAATCCTCACCCAAGCTGCAACCGAAGTAGCCTTTGCAGTTTTTTTTTTTTTTTTTTTTTTTTTTGCAGCGGGAGGAAGGTGGTGGTGGAAGGGAACGCTCAACAGTGGCACCATAACTTTAATCTCACGAATCCTCATGGGGAGGTGTGGGAGCAGGAGGGATGTGCCCTCTGTTTGCCCCTGGATTGCTGTGCTTCTATTAACCTTTTCCTTGGTGTGTTTATCAACTATCCCCCTCCCCTCCTTTGTGCCCTTTTCTCCTGCTTTCTATGTGATTTGGTTAGGCAAGCTTTCACAGTCCATTCAGAGAAACAAATGCCGCTATAAACCAAATTTGGCTCAGTAGAGTTTTCCAGAGGTGCTTTTGCTATTTTTAAAGATCTACATCCACCAGCAAGGACCAAAAGTGGATCTATTCCTTTGTGTGCGAAGTCTAATGGCTGTTCTGCTGGACAGATCCCTGTGAACATTTAGTGTATTTGTATAGTCAAGGTAGCCACCCTGGGACTAATAGTTTGTAAAAGTGGCCACTAAAATTAGCAAGTTGAAAAGGTGCTTTGAAATTTAAAGACTCTTTGTGGCATTTCTTAAAAACTGATTTACTGCCCTGCAGTGTAATAGCTAGGATTATATATATTATTCAGGATCTTGAGCCAGGGCTGTAAAACATAAGGTTTCAGTTCCATGCATGGAATGTTTTATGTGTAAATTTTTGAACGTTTATGGGGTATATTTTACTGAGGCCAAGGCTTTGCTCAAGGGAGAGCTTACAGGCATGTTTCCACTCTCCGATCTTGTTAGGAAGAGTGGCCAGATGAGAATAAGACTTTTGCATAGAACACTTCTCAAAAGCACTCGAGGAATGAAATGTCATGTTTTGCAAATGGAGCTTCTGGTGCCTTTCAACCTGCTGATGTGATGGCAGGTTCCGGTGTTGGGCATTCACATTGGATGAGACATCAATGGAAAAGCATGGTACCCTACTACTCAAGTGAACTGTAAAACCTTGTGTTTGTAGGGCTACAGCCTGTGTTGGATGGGGTTACACTCCCCCTGAAGACACAGGTTTGCAGTTTGGGAGTGATCCTGGACTCATCGTTGACCTTGGAACCTCAAGTTTTGGCAGTGACCAGGGGAACATTTGCACAGTTAAAACTTGTGCACCAGCTGCACCCGTACCTTAGGAAGCCTGACTTGGCCATGGTAGTCCACGCTCTGGTCACATCCCGTATAGACTACTGTAATGCGCTCTACATGGGTTGCCTTTGAAGACTGTCCAGAAGCTTCAAATAGTCCAACGGATGGCAGCCAGATTGTTAACAGGAGTGGCAGTCAGGGAGCATACAATTCCTCTGCTGCAGCAGCTCCACTGCCAGTTTGTTACTGGGCACATCAGTGGTTCTCAACCTGTGGGTCCCCAGATGTTTTGGCCTTCAACTCCCAGAAATCCTAACAGCTGGTAAACTGGCTCGGATTTCTGAGAGTTGTATTATTATTATTATTATTATTATTATTATTATTATTAAACTTTATTTGTACCCCGCTAGCATCTCCCGAAGGACTCGATGCGGCTTACAAAGGCCAAGGCCTCAAACAACAACAACAGACAATAACAATACAATGCAAGCAAATTAAAAACATAAGCAATAACAACAACAAAACATTACACTATTACGCAATAAAACCAGGGCCGGGCCAATGAAGGGTACAGGTTAAAAAAGTGCTGGGTGTAAGAGGTGATACGTTGGGATTCTGGGCAAGTGCAATGTGCAGAGAGTCTTAAGCTCTAATAAAGTGCTTCTGGGACGTAGTGCTGGAGGTTATCCTATTCAGGAAAGGCACATCGGAATAGCCAGGTCTTCAAGTTCTTCCTAAAGACTGCCAACATGGGTGCTAGTCTAATGTCTTTGGGGAGGATGTTCCAAAGTCGGGGGCAACCACAGAGAAGGCCCTGTCCCTCGTCCCCACCAAACGAGCCTGCGACGCAGGTGGAATCGTGAGCAGGGCCTCTCCGGATGAATGGAGGGAGCGCGTGGGTTCATATACGGAGATGCGGTCACGCAGTTGTAGGCCAAAACACCTGGGGACCCACTGCCCTAAATGGTCCTGGCCCAATTTACCTGTCCGAACGCATCTCCCCTTATGAACCTTCTAGGACTTTAAGATCTTCCAGGGAGGACCTGCTCTCAATCCCGCCTTCATCACAAGTACATTTGGCGGGGACGAGAGACAGGGCCTTCTTGGCGGTGACCCCTCGGTTATGGAATGCCCTCCCTAAGGAGATTAGATTTGCTCCCTCACTCTTAACATTTCAGAGACAAGTTAAGACATGGTTATATGACCAAGCATTTATAAATGCAGAGTAACTAACATAGGAAATGGAATCACTCGGCAGTGGAACTTGGACAACGTTATTTAACTAGGAGACACTGATAATAATGATGTTGATTTTTATTGTTTTTATTGCTGCTATTGTAGTTTCATACTGTTTTAATGTTCAATTTGTATTTTGTTGTTATGTGTACTGACTTGTAAACCACCTTGAGTCGCCGATAAGGCTGAGAAAAGCGGTATACAAGTATAGTAAATAAATAAATGTGTGCACTCTTTTGCAT
Source organism: Anolis sagrei (assembly GCF_037176765.1). Taxonomy (NCBI): domain Eukaryota; kingdom Metazoa; phylum Chordata; class Lepidosauria; order Squamata; family Anolidae; genus Anolis; species Anolis sagrei. Next base: position 16,671,471 of record NC_090027.1, on the reverse strand, counting down.
GCCAAAAGAGGGGGAAATACTTTTCAACGTTTACGCTTTCTAGATGTGGCTTGATGTTTGCTCTTTATTTAATCATCTCTAGATGGTGAAAGCCATTCAGGTCCTGAGGATTCATCTACTGGAATTAGAGAAGGTGAATGAATTGTGCAAAGACTTTTGTAATCGTTATATCACCTGCCTCAAAACTAAGATGCACAGCGACAACCTACTCAGGAACGACCTTGGAGGGCCTTACTCCCCAAACCAGTCCTCCATCAACCTACACACACAGGTAATGCTTGGAACATCTTGAGTGTAACTTAGTTCCTTGGAAAGAAATGAGCTTTTCTTCAAATATTTTCATATTCCCATCTAAAGGGGGATTATATGACTTCTTTGTTTTTTTGTAGTATGTTCATTTTGTTTGTGGACTAGCCAAAATTGTAGTGTAAATGGGGAGTCTCGGGACTGATATATTGTATGTGCTTTCTGATGTTTGCTTTTTAAACGTTTGGGTTTTGATCACAGAAATGTGTGCATGTGTTATTGAGAAATTTAAAACAGCAGTGGATAGTGAGATCCAAACCACTGTGGGTTAAGCCTGGTGAGAAAAAGAAGCCAATATTCCAGAATAAATCTCACCAAGTTGAAGCAGAAGCCACCGAGGTATATATTTAATTTCAGCTGAAAAGGATGCCAGCCTGTGGTAATCCGCCCCAAAATGCACTAAGATACACTATAGTAATGTTCCTCAACCTGGGGGTTAGGACCCCTGGAGGGGTCGCAAGAGGGTGGGGTTTAGAATACTCTTTGAATGTAGGTAAACTATAAATCTCAGCAACCACATCTCCCAAATGTCAAGGTCTATTTCCCCCAAACTCCACCTATTGAGTATTTGTGCCAAGTTTGGTTGAGACTGACATTGTTTGAGTCCACAGTGCTCTCTGGTTGCAGATGAACTACAACTCCAAAACTCAAGGTCAATGCCCACCAAACCCTTCCAGTATTTTCTGTTGGTCATGGGAGTTCTGTGTGCCAAGTTTGGTTCAATTCCATTGTTGGTGGAGTTCAGAATGCTCTTTGATTATAGGTGAACTACACATCCCAGCAACCACAACTCCCAAATGACAAAATCAATCCCCCGCTCAACCCCACCAGTATTTCAATTTGGGTACATGGGATATTTGTGCCAAATTTGGTCCAGTGAATGAAAATACATCATGCATATCAGATATTTACATTACGATTCATAACAGCAGCAAAATTAGTTATGAAGTAGCAACAAAAATAAAAAAAATGGAGGTAAACACAACATGAGGAACTGTATTAAGGGGCCGTGGCATTAAGAAGGTTGAGAACCACTGCTCTACTGGAAGTCTGGTCCCCATGGGTTGGGAGGGTTTACATACAGATTGTGGTACATAAGGCTTCCAAGGGTCTCCTATCTACTTGGGTCCTCCTATGGGGAAGAAAAATATTAAATTATCTTTTATCAGGAGGGGAGTCATCCTTGACTACACATGTACCTATGTGTCTGTGTCAAAATCTTAAGAGAGATCAAGAACTCTGTCTGCAATCAGATGGATACATTGGGAAAAAATTCAGTGGAACATGAGGGGAAACTAAATGAGATTACGATCCAGCTGCAGCATTTCCGTCCTTTTATTTATTCCAAGTTTCCTTTTCTACTGGATGTTGTCTTGTGATGTGAGATGCAAGATCACAGCACAAAGCGCCTTCCATCTCACCCTGTGCCAAAAAGATAAACTGATTTTTTTTAAAAATAGCCTCACTGAAAATGCTAAACAGCTCTCCTTATAATAAAACCTTTTCTGTGATGTTTTGGTTAAGACCTACTTTTTATGTGGATTCCAAATAGAAAGGGAAATTACTTTTTAGCATTATGTCCCCGATCCCTGGAGACAAAAAATAAATCTCTCTTACACCTTGCTGCCAAGAAGAAGATTGTTTTGGAGGTAGTAAGAAACACACACCAAACTTACCTTTCAGCCACCTCTGTTCCCATGACAAAAAAAAGATGGCACATTGAAATTATAGTTTGGAAAGAGGAAGATAATTTCTTTAGCTCCAAGCAGCCACAACAAAAAAACATCTCCACTGATCCTTTCATGGAACTGTCTGTCTCTACTACGCCATTTGGACACTTCTACTACAACTAAAAATTGTTGCTGTTGTCCTTTCCTTTATTTTGTAGGGCCCTTCCAGACAGGCCCTATATCCCAGGACCTGATTCCAGGTTTTCTGTTTATCCCAGATTATTTATTTATTTATTTCATTTATATAACGCTTTTCTCAGCCCTTGGGCAACTCAAAGCGGTTAACAATAGCAACATTCAATGCTCAACGTCATAAAAAGAGTTAAAAAGCAGTTAAAAACAATGATATAATAAACAATCAGTTAAACATAACTATAACATCTCATTGGTCCATTATCTGGCAGTACGGACTCATACAATCCAGTTTAAAGCAGAAAACCTGGGATGAGATATAAGGCCTGTCCGGAAGGGTCCATAGACTTAAGAACCTGTCACATTGTCAGGGCTCTACCTTGTTTAGGTAGAGATGAATCAAAACTCCTAGTTAAAACAAACAGTTTAATTAAAACAGCACTTACTTACTGGCTGTTTTTATAGTCCAAAATCAATCAGACCTGCCCTGGAAGTCTTTAAAACAACGACTGTGAGAACCGTTCAGCAGTGGAACTCTATGCCCCAGAGTGTGATGGGAAGTTTGGCCCAATTATATCATTGGTAGGGTTCAGAACGCTCTTTGATTGTAGGTGAATTATACATCCCAGCAACAACAACTCCCAAATGTCAAGGTGTATTTTCCCTAAACTCCACCAGTGTTCACATTTGGGCATATTAAGGATTTGTGCCAAGTTTGGTTACAATCCATCATTGATTGAGTCCACAGTGTTCACTGGATGTAGGTGAACTACAACTCCAAAACTCAAGGTCAATGCCAATAATAGTAATAATAATAATAATAATCATCATCATCATCATCCTTATTTATACCCCACCACCATCTCCCCAAAGGGGACTCGAGGCGGCTTACATAAGTCCAAGCCCAGTAGTGCAATTACAATAAAATAACACAAAAGCATAAAACAAACATTGCAATAAAATAAATAGAGCATAAAAATACAATAAAGAATGCAAAAATAATACAGTGAAAAATCAGACACAATCACAATGAGCAGGCCACATGTGCAAGGTAATGATAAAAATTCAGGATGAGATAGAAATAAAACAGATACCAAACCCTTCCAGTATTTTCTGTTGGTCATGGGAGTACTGTGTACCAAGGTTGGTTCAATTCCATTATTGCTGGAGTTCAGAATGCTATAAATCCCAGCAACTATAACTCCCAAATGACAATATCAATCCCTCCCAACCCCATCAGTATTCAAATTTGGCTGTATAGAGTATTTGTGCCAAATTTGGTTCAGTGAATGAAAATACATCCTGATATCAGATATTTACATTACAATTCATAACAGTAGTAAAATTACATGAACCAGACTAGACACAGCATATTATTTGAGAACACAGAAATGCTGGACCACACCAACAACCACCATGTCAGACTACACAGAGAAGCCATTGAAATCCACAAGCATGTGGACAATTTCAACAGAAAGGAAGAGACCGATCGAAAGGTTGCAGGTTCGATTCCGGGGAGCGGCGTGAGCTTCCGCTGTCAGCCCTAGCTTCTGCCAACCTCGCAGTTCGAAAACATGTAAATGTGAGTAGATCAATAGGTACCGCTCTGGCAGGAAGGTAACGGCGCTCCATGAAGTCATGCCGGCCATGTCTACGGACAACGCTGGCTCTTCGGCTTAGAAATGGAGATGAGCACCAACCCCCAGAGTCAGACATGACTGGACTTCATGTCAGGGGAATACCTTTACCTATCATATCTCCTCTCAGCCTTCTCTTCTTCAGGCTAAACATGCCCAGTTCCTTAAGCTGCTCCTCATAGGGCTTGTTCTCCAGACCCTTCAAACTCCTAAGTCAAGGTATCACTACAGCTATTATTCCCAGTTACCAATCGAAATCAGGACTGTGATGCTAGAGGAAGAATACAAACAGAGGCACTTAAGAGAACCAATTTGACTTAGGTTGGTGAATCTCAACCTGTAAAGAGGAGGGATTATGGTCCACAGGGAATTTCCATCTTGATCTGATGACAGGGCCAGCGACTTTTGTCAATTTGTACACACACGACAGGAGATTCGAATCCTGGATTATCCACCGGACCCTCATGTGACCCTCCAGACGTTGCCATCTTTGTATTAGTCACATTGACACTTGATCGGATGTTTTGATACTTGAAAAGATCAATTTGCGCCATTACGAGTCGTGCCCTTCAGCATTAATGCCGATTTGAAGCGATGCGCTTGGGTATATGAAAGAGAAGGGAGGCATCCAGAAAAGTTTCCCATTAAAGCTCCTCCATCACCTGATTTCCAGTCACAAAGCCTCAGTGTCGACATCGATAGCAACAAAGCGCTTACAACATCTTCTAGCAGTCATTTGTTAGCAACGTGGAAGCAACTGGCAGAAAACATGGACTGGATGGCCCATGAGGTCTCTTCCATCTCTTTGATTCTATGACTCTATGACCGTGAAAATGAACAAAATCTGGCTACCAGTATTAAAAAAAACTCTAAAATTACAACAGCAAAACAGCAGAGAGGAAACAACCAGGCACATCTTAACACCTCTCAACAAAAGATTTTCCCAGGCTCAGCCAGGCCTTCAAATGCTAATGAAGGTGGTCAGTTGAAACATCCACACCTAGCTCCAGCAGAGAAGAGCTCTTTGCCCCACCCCAACCATTCCACAGATATATACCCATTGTCCTAATTCCAACAGACCTCACTACCTCTGAGGATGCTTGCCATAGATGCAGGCGAAATGTCAGGAGAAATGCCTCTAGAACATGGCCCTAGAGCCCGAAAAAACCCACAAGAACCTAGTGATTCCAGCCATGAAAGCCTTCGACAATACATCCTTCTTTCTCTTGGCTGAAACATGTCATGTGAAGGCCATGGTGCCCAAATGCAGAGTTTCCCAACAGGAGAATTCAAGAGGTTTTAAAAGTTTATTTCCCATTTCCCTTTACTGGAATATCTAAATCACTTAATCATTGATCTTTTTTCTTTCTTTTTTTTTAAAGCCAGCCTCTGCATGTTTTCAAATATTCTCTCGAAATGGACTTGCTATTCCTTTACTGCTTTATTGTAGTTTCCCTTATGATCAAAATTAGCAAGAAACTTGCATAAAGGAGAACAATAATTGCTCAACGAGCATCGTTTGTAATTTATTAGTTTCTATTATTGCGAGTCGCCATAGCAACGCCTCGCATCCCGGGTGATGAGAGAGATGTTAGATATGAGCCGACGAGGCTCCAAGTCCCAGCAAATGGAGATGCACATTTTTATCAGTAATTTTCATGAAAATAATATGTGGAGGAGTTAATGAGATGGAAAGCCGTCCTGTGGCTATTGTGAATTTTTTTAAAGTGTTGATCTAATTAGAATGCGTCGGTCAGGAAAAGTAATGAGGATTTAGCGCCTCACAAAGATGTGAGGATCATATCAGAAAATTAGCACCAGTCTTTGGAAATAATCAGGCCCTTAGAGAGGCCGGAAACCCCTCCTTCCCTCAACCTGGCATTTTGCAAGGAATTCTTCTGCTGAAGAGGGAGAGCTCCACTCTTTTACTTTTGGGGCCGCTCCGATGACACGTTTCGCCAACTGTTGGGGAGAAGTTCACACGTTTTGGCTAAAATTAGTTGAGCATGTTGTTGGCTCCTGCAAAGGTGTTGTTCTGGAAGGCTGAGTGGAAGCATCATATGTCACTATAACCAAGAAACAAACACTCAACTATATTTTCTGCATTCAGTTTCACTAAAGATGCATCTACACTGCAGAATTGAGCCACGATGGTGCAATGGGTCAAACCCTTATTTATTTATTTACTAGCCGTCCCCTGCCACGCGTTGCTATGGCCCAGTCTGTTTATATGTGTTTCATGTGTGCATATATTTGTGTATTTGTGTGTCTGCGCATATATATGTGCTTTTGCGCATGCATTGTAATGCATTTTTTGGTTTTTGGCTTTTAAAGTCCCTTCAGCTGTGTTTTTCGGTGTTTTTATGAGTGATAATAATAATAATATAATAATAACACTTTATTTGTACCCCGCTACCATCTCCCCAAGGGACTCGGTGTGGCTTACATGAGGCCGAGCCCAAAACACAACAATACAAGCAATAATAACAACAATACAAGCAATTAAAAAACATAGACCATAAAATATTGGAAATAATGCTGGGACATGATAATAATGCTCGACTCTGGAACTCACTCCCTAAAAACATCAGACAAACCCCAACTCTGGCAGTCTTCAGGAGGAGGTTGAAGGCATGGTTGTTCCAGTGTGCCTTCCCGGAATAATGATCCCATAGCACTTTGTCCTCCAAAGCACTTTACATTTTTTAGGTCTGCTCGTTTGTCCTTCCACAAATGCCACTATCACCTTTTCGTCCATGTCCCAGCATTATTTCCAATTTTAACTCTACATTTGGCCTTCCCACTGTTTTTAACTGTGTGTTGTCTTATTGATAATGTTGTATATTTTATTGCCTATGTTTTTATTTTAATTGCTTGTATTGTTGTCATTATTGCTTGTATTGTTGTGTTCGGGCTCGGCCTCATGTAAGCCGCACCGAGTCCCATGGAGAGATGGTAGCGGGGTACAAATAAAGTGTTGTTATTATTATTATTATTATTATTATTATTATTATTAAACTGCTGAGCTGTGGAACTTGCTGACCGAAAGGTTGGCGGTTCGAATCTGTGTAGCAGGGTGAGCTCCTGTCGTTAGCCCCAGCTTTTGCCAACCTAGCAGTTCGAAAACATGCAAATGTGAGTAGATTAATAGCTACCGCTCCAACAGGAAGGTAACAGCACTCCATGCAGTCATGCTGGCTACATGACTTTGGAGATGTCTGTGGACAACGCCTGCTCTGGTTTAGAAATGGAGATGAGCAGCATCACCCAGAGTCGGACTCAACTAGACTAAAATGTCAAGGGGAAACCTTTACTTAAGAATATGTGCATTTTATATGCTGAGAGAACTCAGACAAGGACCCTTTATACAGTACTACCCCTATATCCATGTGGGATCTTTTCCTGGACTCACAGTGGAAATACAGAACTCAGTGGACAGGCAGTTAATGCCAACCCAATCTACTTGTGTTCATTTTCAAAAACTGCATTGGTTTGAAGGACAGAAACCTGACTAGTTGTTAGAACATTCATTGAGAAACTTCCTAATAGTCGAAGCTGACTTCTTCAGAAAGAATGGGCTCTTGTTCACTGAGAGCATTTAAGTAATAGCAGGATGGCCATCTGTCAGGGATGCTGTAATTGCATACTGCATTGTTTCTGCTGCACTTAACAGCAGGTATATTAGGGGACCCCACAATCCAGCTAGCTTTGTGAAGATGGATGTGCCACTTTTCTATGACAGAAAAAGTTTGTCATAACAGAAGCCCTTTGAAGTGAATCACAGAAACTTTATTTACATATATATGTGTGTGTGTGTAATGTAATATTCGTTTGTGGGATTAACATAACTCAAAAACCACTGAAACAGTTGACACCAAATTTGGACACAATACAACTCTCAGGCCAGCGAGTGACCATAGCTCATAAAAACACTGGAAAACACAACGGAAGAGATTTTAAAAGCCAAAAAATAAAAAAATGCATTAGAATGCATGCGCAAAACCACATATACATACACAAACAGATACACAAATATATACACACAAATTTACACAGACTGGGCCACTGCAACGCGTGGCAGGAGATGACTAGTATGTATGTGTGTGTGTGTGTGTATATATATATAACTGTGATATTATGTGGTAAATTTGTGTATTGTATAGTGTATTGTATGTTGTAATTGTTAGGCATCGAATTGTGCCTTTTGTAAGCCGCCCTGAGTCCCCCCTAGAGGGTTGAGAAGGGCGGGGTAAAAGCACTCCAAATAAATAAATAATAATAATAATAATAATAATAATAATAATGTATATATATGTACTGTTCGTTTGTGGGATTAACATAACTCAAAAACCACTGGACGAAGTGACAACAAATTTGGACACAATACACCTATCAGGCCAACAAGTGACCATCACTCATAAAAACACTGAAAAACACAGCAAAAGAGACTTCAAAAGCAAAAAATATACATTACTACACATACACAAAACCACATATATACACATATACACAAATATATACACCTGTTGTTGTTGTTCATTTGTTCAGTCATTTCCGACTCTTCGTGACCTCATGGACCAGCCCACGCCAGAGCTCCCTGTCAGCTGTCACCACCCCCAGCTTCTTTAAGGTCAATCCAGTCACTTCAAGGATGCCATACATCCATCTTGCCCTTGGTCGGCCCCTCTTCCCTTTTCCTTCCATTTTCCCCAGCATCATTGTCTTCTCTAGCACACACATGTATATACATATATACACACACAAACACATATACACAGATTGGGCCACAGCAACACGTGGCAGGGGACAGCTAGTATGTGTTTGTGTGTGTATTTGTATGTGTATATGTGTGTGCGTGTGTATGTGCGTGTGTGTGTACATTTTTCATCCACAGAATCCCAGCCAGTGGCCATGCTTACTGAAGATTTTAGGTGTTATAATACAGAAAAATAAGTTTTCTAAACTTTGGAATATATACTGATTTTGGATAGAAGTTTATCTTGCAATCCCAACACAAGTGCATGCAGCGAATGCATTGGGAGAGTCTTGCACATTGATGTTCAAATAATGAGAGCTTGGGAACACCTGGCAATTTAGTGTCCAAGCTTCATAGTTCAGTCTTTCTCTCTCCTCATCATTCAAAATCCCAGTGCTGAAGAGGTCACCGGGCATGTATTTGATCATTAAAAGTTCAGAAATGTTAATTATTCCCTCTCAAAACCACATGACCTTTCAAAGATACTCCCAGTGATGGGTGCTGAGCAAATGCTTATAATAATGAGAAGCCGTAGTTTCACTCCCAAGAGACCAGCAGCTTAGCACTTCCAGCTGCCTGTTCTGGCCTCCTTATCTCTCTCATTGTGCAGCTCAGATGATAGTATTCTAAAGAGAAAAGTAAATTTATTGTTGCAATAGATCAACAACATTTTTTTTGCTCTAAACAATGCTAAAATCCCCTTTCCCACTCTCAGGAGTAGTCTGAACATAGTCATAGCTGGACACCTATGGCAAGATCATGCTCCAGTAGGCCCACTGGCAAGGCCCATCTGACATCCGCCGGGAAATAGCAGCCAATAGTGAAAGGACCAAGGCAGAGACATCTCCAGCTCATCCCCTGTTTGGGTATCAGCCAGCACGCCAACGACTTAAATCTAGACATAGTTTTCTAAGATCTACAGAGACACTCGCTGGAACACCTCAACAAGCAAGAGTTCAAAAGTGGCAGGCTCAAACCCAGCACCTCAACCAATGGTTGATACCAAATGAGAGACTCCCTCCTGAGCACACAGAAGACTGGGCGACTTGGAAGGCATTGAACAGACTGCGCTCTGGCACCACGAGATGCAGAGCCAACCTTCAGAAATGGGGCTACAAAGTGGAATCCACGACATGCGAGTGTGGAGAAGAGCAAACCACTGACCACCTGCTGCAATGCAACCTGAGCCCTGCCACATGCACAATGGAGGACCTTCTTGCAGCAACACTGGAAGCACTCCAAGTGGCCAGATACTGGTCAAAGGACATTTAACCAGCTACCAAACTCACAAGTTGTGTATTTTTTCTGTTTGTTTGCTTTGTTCTGTTATCAATGTAATATAATGGACTGGATGCTCTGACACGACAAATAAATAAATAAATAAATAAATAATACTGGCAAGGCCACTGGCAGACTTCTTCTTCATTGACTTCTGTCCACCTGGATAATGCCTATAGTGAGAAAAATAAGAAGCGTTAGTTGCTTTTTCATTCTATCTGCCGTGGTGGCGCAATGGGTTAAACCCATGTGCCAGCTCAACTGCTGACCTGAAGGTCGGTGGTTCAAATCTGCAAGACAGGGTGAGTTCCCATTTGTCAGCTCTAGCTTCCCATGCAGGGATATGAGAGAAGCCTCCCACAGAATTGCAAAACATCTGGACTTTAAGCTCTATGAAGAGCGGCTTAAAGAGCTGGGCATGTTTCGCCTGAAGAAGAGAAGGCTGGGAGGAGACGTGATAGCCATGTATAAATATGTGAGATGAATCATAGGAGGAAGGAGCAAGATTGTTTTCTGCTGCCCTGGAGACTAGGACACAATGGAACAATGGCTTCAAACTACAAGAAAGGAGATTCCACCTGAACTTGAGGAAGAACTTCCTGATTGTGAGAGCTGTTCAGCACTGGAACTCACTGCCCCAGAGTGTGGTGGAGGCTCCTTCTTTGGAAGCTTTTAAACAGAGGCTGGATGGCCATCTGTCAGGGGTGCTTTCAATGCAATTTTCCTGCTTCTTGGCAGAATGGGGCTGGACTGGATGGCCCATGAGGTCTCTTCCAATTCTATGATTCTATGGGCAATGTCCCTGCAGATAACCAATTATCTCACACCAGAAATGACTTGCAGTTTTTCAAGTAGCTTCTGACATGATTAAAAAAATTCTATCTGCATTATGCTGGTATAGCAGTTTGATATCACTTGACCATCTGGGTCCCATCCTGGAATTTGTAATGAGGTTTCACCCTTAGAATTCTCTGCAAGAAATGCTGTAGTTCATAGCTTCTGCCATTACTTTGCAGTTAAAGTGGCATCAGACTATTACAGATGTGCAGTGAAGACACATTTCAACACTCTGCCTCACAAGGAAGAAAGTGCTAACAAGGATAGGAACCCTGAGCTTATTTGCTTGTTCTTACTGAAAGATGGAATAAAAATATTTTAATAATACTAACAACAACAATGGTATTCGCCATAGTAACCTATGGATGTGAGAGCTAGACGATAGGGAAGGCTGAGCAAAGGAAGAGAGATGTTTTTGAATTGTGGTGTTGGAGGAAAGTTCTGAGAGTGCTTTGGACAGCGAGAAGATCCAACCAGTCCATACTTCAGGAAATAAATCCTGACTGCTCATTGTAGGGAAGGATATTAGAGGCAAAGATGAAGTATTTTGGCCACGTAATGAGAAGGCTGGAAAGCTTAGAGAAGACAATTACACTGGGGAAAAGCGAAGGAAAAAGGAAGAGGGTCCGACCAAGGGCTAGATAGGTGGATGGCCTCCTCGAAGTTACTGGCTTGACCTTGGAGGAGCTGGGGGTGGCCACGTTCAACAGGGAGCTCTGGCATGGGCTCGTCCATGAGGTCACAAAGAGTCAGAAGCGACTGAACAACAACAACAACAACAACTTGGCTTTTCTCCAGTTCAGGACTCACAGCCACTTAAGAACAGTTCTTCCCTTGTGTTCACGCATCCTAGTGTTTCAGGAAATAAAACTGCACAGAAATACCTGTGTTTTCTTTGACACAAGGTATTTATGCAAAAGAAATCCAGATTATTTTCAGGTAACCATATATGAGTCTTTTTTTGTGTGCAAGATTACTGTTTTCTATGCAAAACCGAATAATCTTGCAAGGAAGCACCGATCTTGCTTAAGGTGGAGGATTTCATGATGTGGGTCTTCTGACAGATCTTTCTCATGTATATTTACATGTTTTGCTGCTGTTGTGGTAAGTCTGCAATCAAATTGCTTTCTGTCTCTGTTCATGTCACTTAACTGGCCAACCCATCACCTTGGCCACCTTAATCTAGGTTAGAGCCCTGTCAGCTTGTAAAGGTGTGTGTGTGTATTCACTAGCTGTACCCGCCATGCGTTGCTGTGGCCAACCTTCCCTCCCTCTTTCTCCCCTTCCTTCGCTCTTTGCTTCCATTCATCTTTCCTTCTCTCTTTCCTTCTTTTCTTCCCTCCCTCTTTCCTCCCTTCCCTTTTTTCTTTCCTTCTCTCCTTCCTTCTCTACCTCTTTCCTTCCTCTCTTTTTCTTTTCCTTCCTTCTCTTTCCTTCTTTCCTTCTCTCCCTCTTTCCTTCCTTCCCTTTTTTCCTTCTCTCCTTCCTTCTCTACCTCTTTCCTCCCTCTCTTTTTCTTTTCCTTACCCTTTCTCTCCTTTCTTCCTTCTCTACCGCTTTCCTTCACTATTTGCTTCCATGCTTCTTTCTCTCCTTCCTTCCTTCCTTCCTTCCTTCCTTCCTTCCTTCCTTCCTTCCTTCTCTCTTTCTTTCTTTCTTTCTTTCTTTCATTCCCCCCCCTTCTTTCCCTCCCTCTTCCCTTTTTTCTGTATTGTCATTTAGCTTCCATGCTTCCTTTTCCCTTTCCTTCTTTTTTTCCCTCCTTCCTTCCTTCCTTCCTTCCTTCCTTTCTTTCTTTCTTTCTTTCTCCCCTTCCTTCCCTTTTTTCTGTATTGTCATTTAGCTTTTGGGGTTTTTTAAGTCCTTTCTGCTGTTTTTTGGGGGGAGGGTTCTAGAGTCATAGTAACTCGTTGGTCTGTAATGTAGTGTCCAAATTTCATGTCAATGCGCCCAGTGGTTTTTGAGTTATGTTAATCCCACAAACGAACATTACATTTTTATTTATATAGATTCCTGTACTGAATAATTCCCTAAAACACTTTGGGACGTGTGAATAATAGTTGAAAAAGTAGTATTCTTTCTTTCTTTTCTTCCTGACTGGCTTTCCCAGCTATGCCTAGTATTAAATACCATGGATTTGCTGCCAACATTTTACTTCTTGGAAAGTACTGACAAAATTGGTTAATTGTGCTTCTTTCGAGCTCTGTGGGAATCTCTCTTCTTTTAATTTTCCATCTGTGAAATTGAGATACAATCTTTAAAAGCAGAGTTTAGAAAAACAATGTTGAGAGTTATTCAACCTAAATACAGTTGAGAAAAGCATGAAGTCATCTCCAGCTGCTTCTGCCATTGAGGACAGAATGCATGAATTTGGCAAAGGTATACTTTGACCCTAGATTTGTCCCTCAAGTTGGCCAGGGAGGAACGGGGAGCTAATTTCGGCTTCCACATTTTGCAAGTGGGGAAGGGGCTCCAGAAAAGGATGGCCTCTAAGTGGAGCTGGGAATGCAGCAAATGGAAAACTCAGGTCAGGGATCTTTCCGTAGCAACTAGGCATGAAGTACATCTCTTTGGAGGGAAGGATGTAGACAAGAAAGAGGAAGAGGAGTGTGAAATTCTTCATGGTTCAGAATTAATCCTGGCAGCTTGAAATAGAAGCGGCATCATCTCTACTCATGGTGAGCATGCTCTCTGCTGGAAGATGATACAGCAGGATAAAAATTCCGCTTCGCTGCCAGCTTTGTTGAAGGCAGCTTGCTAATGTTTTTCTCAGGTTATTAATTACTCAGATTCATGTTACAAAGGGAGGGAGGAAGAGAGGAATAAGTTGTCTCAGGGAGAGAGAAAAATGCATATTAAACCCCATGCTCAAGCCTGGCTCAGGATGTTGGGGGCTCTCATCTTCCCAACTGCGTCAATTGAACTAGGCAGCCTCCATTTCGTAGCATGCAAAGTATTCAGCTAAAAAAGGATTTGGCAAAGGACATTGGAATGATGGATGTCGGATTCGTTTGCACGACTGATTTGGCACGAGGAGTTGGAGGTGCCATATAACATTCTCTTTCCCTTTGAGACACTATCCAATATAATCTGTGTTATCATCAGTACTATGTTCCTTGCTGTTTGGCATGCCTTCTTCCCTAAAGCTTTCAGAGATCATAACCTTTTGGATAACGAGAAATCTCCATAGCTGTCACGTTGCCAGGGCTCTGCCAATGTTTAGGCAGAGGTGAACCAAACAAAAACCCAGTTTGTATAAAACAATTTAATTAAAACAGCACTTACTTCCTGGCTGTCCAAAATATAAACCAAAGATAGCACTCAGCCACAGCCACAAAATAAACAAAAACTGACAGCAAACACTATTGCAGGTTCAAGATAACTCCGTAGTCAAAAGTTCCAATCCAGTGGTCAAACACCGAGAGTTCAATAAACAAAGTCCAGAGATCAAGAGTCTATACCAGGGATCCCCAAACTTTTTAAACAGAGGGCCAGGTCACAATCCCTCAAACTGTTGGAGGACCGGATTATAATTTGAAGAAGAAAAAAAAGAATGAATTCCTATACATGCTGCACATATCTTATTTGCAGTGCAAAAAAACCACTTAAAAACAATACAATAATTAAAATGAAGAACAATTGAAACAAATATAAACATTAGTATTTCAATGGGAAGTGTGGGCCTGCTTTTGGCTGATGAGACAGGATTGTTGTTGTGTGCTTTCACGTTGTTTCACACTTAGGTTGACCCTGAGCGAGGGCCAGGTAAATGACCTTAGAGGGCCGTATCCGGCCCTCAAGCCTTAGTTCGAGGACCCCTGGTCTATACCATAGTCAAAAGCCAGTCCAAAGATTCAAAGTTCCAGGATTCCAAAGGTTCAGGAGACAGGTCAGGACACCAAAAATCCACAAACCTGGAGGAAAACCAGCAGCATCTACCACCAAGATAAAACAATACTTTTCTTCCAAAGATCAGTCCCAAGGCTAGCTCCTTATATCCAGAAACACCCAGCTGCAACCCATCTCTTGCATACCTCCACCCATAATTGCTTTCACCCATGAACTCTTACAGATTACTCAACCCTTTAGAACTAAGACTTACATTAACCCTTCCATTATCAACCACCATCAACTACAGAACATAATGTACATGAAAATAGCCTTTTGGAAATGTGGCCTTTTGGAGATTAATTGGCATTCTAATTGGCATTCGAATGCCAATTGGCATTCACACCATTTGGAAAATCTTAACCCTTTTGTAAAGTACGATCTTCCAGAGAAAATCCAAAACCTCATTTGAGTAAAATCTTCTCCTCAGTGGTATATATCCACATGTACTTATGCAAGGCAAATTAAGTTTCTCAGCCTTTAGACTGATAACCTAGTTGTCTCTGATGTGTTAGGAACAGAGATTATGCCAATTCACAAAAACAGCAGAGTCTCAGAAGTGTTAGTTCAGTTGCCCCAAAACATCTACTCTCTCACAAAATATAGTGCTTTTAAACCATGCCCTCAAGAGGCAAAAATAGGTAGAAACTACTTCATCACACTAAAGAATGAATCCACTTTAAAATTTGAAGCAGCCTCCTTCAATCATGGGACCTCAGATGTTGCCAGGCTAAAGCTCTCACCATTCCAAGATCCTTCACCAATGTTTGAGGTCATTGGCTTTGGTAGTTTACCAACATCATTTGAGAGAACTCACCTTTGGATAAGACTTGTGGTCCTAGTCATTACTGACAATATAAAACAATACCTTTATATGTGCAATAATCATGTTATCTCCCCTTCTCTCTCTACACACCAGGAGTTGTTATTGAAATTAGCCCTTCCATTTAGCTTCACTGTGGCTTCATGAGACCACTTTCAAAGGCTCTCTTCTCCCCCAAATCTTATTATGTTTGCATTCCATTAACATTTGAATAAGCATGTTTATCTAGTGTGCTCATTCACAGAATATTAAATCCAACCTCTACATGTATTTACACTTAAATCTAGGTATAGCTGCCATCTTCTCCCGGGCAAGGGAACGATATAAAAGAGGAAATGTAGTGCACTGGAGGTCTTAGATTAAGACAGACATATGTGCGCCAGAAATATCAGTCTGGCAATTCTATATCTCATTCATCTGTAGTCCTGTTGCATGGAAAATGAATCAGCTAATATAAATTTCAGAGGACTCCAACTGCACATCGGTTATTGCAGAAGTATCAGTTCCTCACCATAAGTAAAATCCAGGAAGCACTAGAGGCATATATTTTGCCTGCAGTTGCAGTGCCTTTTGCATTTGCATTGTGTATACATCATTATGCAAGAATGAGGCTTTATTATGTAAAAGGTTATATCAAACAAGTTAAGCATACAGGTGATTTTGACCTTTCTGGAGTTATGATATAGAAGAGTAGTGCATGAGAGATGAAATTGTCAGTTTAAGCTCTCATATGGGTTATTTTGGAGGTGTCATCCTTTGTAGGGTTTGTTACCTTCTTCTTTTGGGGTTCCCTGGGCATGCTGACCCCTCCCACTTGTACATGGGCAGTGCAGATTTGATTGCACAATCGAGCAAAGAAAAAAAAAGGAAATGATCCCACTTAACATTTATAATATTGTGGCCATGCATGCCCAATAATATCAAAGTGTAGCCAGGATGGCAAAGCTATTAATGAGGAAGACATGCATAAGCAAGGAGAGATGGCATAGTTTACTTTTGTAACCTTAAAGCAGAATTGTTTTGGGTTACCCAAAGTTGGGGGAAAGCATTTCCCGGGGGTTTCCCCTCACTTAGGGGCAGTGGAGACACTTGGGCCAGTTCCCAACCAGAATCAGGCACAACTGTCCTGTCTGCCATCTCAGGGGAGCTAGGGACATGGAATGGCAATGCCATGTTCCCCATGTCCCCATGTTGCAGCACTCCCAAGCCACAATAAAGCACCTACCTTTTCCCCATGTCTTGATTTGACATCAGTCAGTGCAAAGGGGAGTTTTGGGAAGAGAGGAGGAAAGGAGGAAGGATTTCCTCACCCATCCGCTGCCCTCTTTCAGCACCCCATTGCCTTAACTGACATCAGACTGAGGGCCCTTCCACACAGCCCTATATCCCAGAATATCAAGGCAGTAAATCCCACATTATCTGCTTTGAACTGGAATATATGGCAGTGTGGGCTCAGATAACCCAGTTCAAAAAAGATATTGTGGGATTTCTGTCTTAATATTCTGGGATATATAACTGTGTGGAAGGACCCCGAGTGATGAGGAAACAGTAAATGCCCTGTCATGGATGGGGACTACTGCAACTTGGGGAGCAGGGAGTAGTATGTAGCCTTTTGCCTGGTGGCATCAAACTGTTCACAGCAGCTGGATGGTGAGAACTCCTTCTCTTCTCCGTGGTAGCTGAGGAAGTCCCTTTAAACAATGCTGTTGAGCCTGTTCTGGAATCCAGCATGTCACATCAGGCCCAAATTCCAAGTTAGTATAGATGGGACACTACTCCCATCTCTGCTTAGTCAATTGAATGCAAATTACTTTTATTCTCTTAAATCAGTTTGCAGCAACTGATCAGAAAGTAGGACTGGGTAAGGCTGAGAGTCAAACTGGGACATTTAAAAAGCAATTGAGCAAGTGGGTGGCTTTTAGTTTGCTATTGTTGTTGTTGTTGTTGTTGTTGTTGTTGTTGTTATTTGAAACACCGCAAGATGACTCCACAGCAGACACTCTGCTGGCTGTTGTATTGGATCACACGTCGGACACTTCCCAAGTGTCTAGGACTGTGTGATGTATCGGCGAATAATGCATGCAGATCCCAGTAAGGTGTCCTTTTGCAACTGGCAGATGGTAATTTTGTCAGCACCAGTTGTGTTTAAGTGCAGACAAAGGTCTTTAAGCACTGCACCCAGTGTGCCAATCACCACTGGGATCACCTTGACTGGCTTGTGCCAGAGTCTTTGCAGTTCGATCTTTAAATCCTCATATTGTGGCAGATTATTGGAAAGGCAGTCAAGAACCAAAATTGAGGGAAGCCAATAGTAGTAAACTGCTTAAAGTGCAAAAGACAGAGAGTGAATACTGTAAAAACACAATCCAGAGCAGAAGAGAAAACTGGCAATAGAAGGCTCTCCACGGACAGTTCCTGCGAAAAATTGAGAGCCAAATTGTCAAAGAAAAAAAACATGGCTGTGGCTCACAATTGGAACTTTGAAAAAGGAGACAGAGGGCCTGATTCTCGCAGCCCAAGAACAAGCCATTCGAACCAATGCCATCAAAGCCAGAATAGGAAGGTCAGCTACAGATCCCAAATGTAGACTCTGCAAGGAAGCAGATGAAACAATAGATCACATCCTCAGCTGCTGCAAGAAGATCGCGCAGACAGACTACAAGCAGAGGCACAACACCGTTGCTCAGATGACTCATTGGAACTTGTGCCACAAATACCATCTGCCTGCAACAAAGAACAGGTGGGATCACAAGCCGGAAAAAGTTACAGAGAATGAACACGTCAAGCTACTCTGGGACTTCCAAATTCAGACTGACAGAGTTTTGGAGCACAATACTCCTGACCTCATGATCGTGTTAAAAAACAAAGTATGGACTGTCGATGTTTCAATCCCAGGTGACAGCAGGATTGAAGAGAAACAACTGGAAAAAGTGACACATTATGAGGATTTAAATTATTATTATTATTATTATTATTATTATTTTGCCATTAATTAATAGTTCTCTAGTTGTTCTCCTCTTAAGAGTACAATTATTTTGTCCATTATTAGCAAATCTATAATGTATTTCTCCCATTCTTCGAAGGGAGGTATTTGTGAGGTTTTCCAATATCTAGCATATACTGCCACTGTCATGAAAAATAGATTTTTTTCCAAATTTCTTTTCTAGTTATTCATCTGGCATGTTCAAAAAAGGCACATAGGGGATCCTATAAAACTGCAGACAAGGAGGAAGTGGTATTACTTTAGAATCTATGATGCTGTGATGCTTTTATTTGTACCATTGAAACACTGACAGCTGGAAAATATTATACTGTATGCAACAAACACTTATAAATATATGTCTATTTTAATAACTAAAAGAAAAAAGAAAAAATGGGTGGCAGAGGATTAACTGGGATGGTCTTTGCAAAATTGGGACAGCTGGAGGGAATGTCACTATATTAATCTGGAAAATGCAGAACATTAGGATCTGGCCAAGGCAGCCTAAAAAGTAACTTGTAAGAAGCAGCCAAGCAACACAACTTATCCCCATGGGTAAGCCAGGCTAGAAATCTATGGGATCTCATCTCTATAACAAATTCATGGATATTAAAGAGAAGAGAAGAAATTAAAAAGCAATCCAAAATGTGTTTGTGCTGGTTTGTTTGCTCAGGCTCTTGCATTTTTCCAGGCACTGTTACGTTGTTTACAATGTGCAGAGCCACGATGTTGAGAAAGTAATGTCATGCCGTATGGGTTTACCCAGATAAGACAAATATTTAATCATCTACGAAAAAGTGTTAATTGAATGCTGACCTCTTATCACAAACAATGACAAGAATGTCTTCTTTAATAATTGAATCATTCTATTCAGCATCATTTGCTTTGGGGCTTTCCCAACACTGCAAAGCGGTAAACTGATAGTGCCGCCAGCTCCTGGTAGAGAATTGCTGTCTTGGCAAGAGGTGTGTCTTGCCTTCAAGGCCAATGGCAGCCAAGAGGAGCAGATGGCTTTTATACCTGTGTGCCATTATTATTATTATTATTATTATTATTATTATTATTATTAAACTTTATTTGTACCCTGCTAGCATCTCCCGAAGGACTCGATGTGGCTTACAAAGGCCAAGGCCTCAACACAACAACAACAGACAATAACAACAGACAATACGATACAAAGCAAATTAAAAACATAAGCTATAACAAAACATTGCACTATTACGCAATAAAAACCAGGGGCCGGGCCAATGATGGGTACAGATTAAAAAGTGCTGGGTATGACAGGAGGTATGTATGTTGGGATTCTGGGCAAGTGCAATGTGCAGAGAGTCTTAAACTCTAATAAAGTGCTTCTGGGACATAGTGCTGGGGTTATCCTATTCTGGAAAGGCACATTGGAATAGCCAGGTCTTCAAGTTCTTCCTAAAGACTGCCAACGTGGGTGCTAGTCTAATGTCTTTGGGAGGGTGTTCCAAAGTCAGGGGGCCACCACAGAGAAGGCCCTGTCCCTTGTCCCCACCAAACACGCCTGCGACGCAGGTGGGATGGCGAGCAGGGCCTCTCCAGATGATTGAAGGGATCATGTGGGTTCATATGTGGAGATGTGGTCACGCAGGTAGGCGGGTCCCAAACCATTTAGGGCTTTGTAGGTAAGCACCTGCACCTTGAATTAAGTTTGGTAGGTAAACGGGAGCCAATGGAGCTCCTTAAACAGGAGGGTTGACCTCTCTCTGTAAGGAGTGCCAGTTAACATCCTGGTCGCCGCCCGTTGAACCAGTTGGAATTTCCGAGCTGTTTTCAAGGGCAGCCCTACGTAGAGCGAATTACAGTAATCCAATCTAGAGGTGACCAAGGCATGGACCACCCCGGCCAAATCATGTCACCCCGGCCTTCATGTCACCTGTTGACTTGGGGCAGTGTTTCTCAACCTGGGGGTTGCAAGGGGGTTTCAGTGGGGTCGCCAAAGGCCAGCTGAAAACATATATTTCTGATGGTCTTAGGAACCCTTTTGGCAGAGAAAGCTGAAGATCTCTCTGCCTGTCCTTCTCTTCCTTTTTGGAAACAGACATTGAATCTTCTCACCAAAAGCCCTCTTCTTGCTGTGACTGGCTGGCCTTTCAGCCAAGGGGAGGACTGAGACTTCAAGTAGGGAGGGGAGAGCAGGCGTGCTTGATGCATGACAGTGTGGTGCGCATGTGCAGGAGATGGAGAGCTTGCAAGGCTGGAGAGAGTTTTGCGCCAGCAAGTCCCTTCAAGCCAATGGGATTTTGGCCTGCATCAATAGGAGCATAGTGTCTAGATCTAGGGAAGTCATGCTACCCCTCTATTCCGCTTTGGTTAGACCACACCTGGAATATTGTGTCCAATTCTGGGCACCACAATTCAAGAGAGATATTGACAAGCTGGAATGTGTCCAGAGGAGGGCGACTAAAATGATCAAGGGTCTGGAGAACAAGCCCTATGAGGAGCTGCTTAAGGAGCTGGGCATGTTTAGCCTGAAGAAGAGAAGGCTGAGAGGAGATATGATAGCCATGTATAAATATGTGAGAGGAAGCCACAGGGAGGAGGGAGCAAGCTTGTTTTCTGCTTCCCTAAAGACTAGGACACAAAAACAATGGCTTCAAACTACAAGAAAGGAGATTCCATCTGAACATGTTGAAGAACTTTCTGACTGTGAGAGCCGTTCAGCAGTGGAACTCTCTGCCCCAGAGTGTGGTGGAGGCTCCTTCTTTGGAAGCTTTTAAACAGAGGCTGGATGGCCATCTGTCGGGCATATTGAGTATTCGTGCCAAGTTTGGTCCAGGTCCATCACCGTTTGAGTCCACAGAGCTCTCTGGATGTAGGTGAACTACAACTCCAAAACTAAAGGTCTGTGTCCACTGGTGTGCGCCAGCGTGTCCCTCCAAGGCATGGGAGTTCTGTATGGTATATTTGCCCCAATTCCATCATTGGTGGGGTTCAGAGTGCTCTTTGATTGTAGGTTAACTATAAATCCCAGCAACTAAAACTCCCAAATGCCAAAATCAATCACCCCCCAAACCCACCAGTATTCAAATTTGGGCGTATCGGGTATTTGTGCTAAATTTGGTACAGCGAATGAAAATACATTCTTACATTACAATTCATAACAGTAGCAAAATTACAGTTATGAAGTAGCAACAAAAATAATTTTATGGTTGGGGGTCAACACAACATGAGGGGTTGCAGCATTAGGACATTTGAGAAACATTCACTTAAGATGACCCCATGAATTTTTGCTTTGGTTAAAACTATTTTTATTGAAAAGTAATAATAAAAACAATAATAATAATGATGGTGGTGGTGGTGATGATGATGATGATGATGATGATGATAGAACTGCAAAGGCTCTGGCATAAACCAGTACAGGTGGTCCCAGTGGTCATTGGCACACTGGGTGCCATGCCAAAAGATCTCAGCCGGCATTTGGAAACAATAAACATTGACAAAATCATGATCTGTCAACTGCAAAAGGCCACCTGACTTGGATCTGCGCACATCATTCGAAAATAAATCACACAGTCCTAGGAGCTTGGGAAGTGTTCAACTTGTGATTTTTTGCTACAAAATTCAGCATATAGATCTTGTTTGCTGTGACATACTGTGTTTTGTGTCAGTAAAATAATAATAATAATAATAATAATAATGGAAAAGTAATTTTCCCCCTTTTACGTGGAAAGTGTGAGAACAATATATTTGAGAGAAAAGAAGTGGGGGGAAAGAAGCAAGAGGGGAAGAAGAGAAGAGAGAGGGGGAAAAGAAAAAAAGAATAATGGAAGAAAAAAAGATGAAAGAAAAATAGTATATTGTTGTACTTCCAAGCTCTGTCCATACTGATCATTTCAAATGATCTTCCCAAAGTCTTATCCTTTCCTCCTCGGAATCGTCTTTTGTCAGTGTATGAATTTTTGTGACCCCATGAATTTTTCAGAGAGTTTTCTTAGTCAAGGAGTACTCAGAGGTGGTTTTGCCAGTCCCTTCTTCTGAAATATGCACCGGGTCTTCCTTGGCTTGTACAATGTATAAACAAGACTAAAGTCTTAGTCACCAATACCATATTGTGGGAGCTGATTAGAAGTGTTTGGAAGCAGAATTTTCTAAGCAAGAGACTCATAATTTCCCACAAATTCAAGCCTGTAGCAAGATTACAAAGCATAGTACCGGGATTGTGGCGCAACTGACTGGGAGTCAGCTGCATTAAGATCACTACTGACCAAAAGGTCATGAGTTCGAAGCCAGCCTGGGTCGGAGTGAGCTTCTGACCAATTTGTGTTGCTTGTTGTCGACCTTTGCAACCCAAAAGACAGTTGCATCTGTCAAGTAGGAAATTTAGGTACCGCTTAAGCGGGCAGGCTAATTTAACTAAATTTACAACACCATAAAACTCTCCAGCAAGCATGCAAAGAATGAGGAAGTACTTCATCAGTGTCACAAATGGACGGTGAAGCAACAGCTCCCCTGGTGGCCAGAATCCCCTCATGGGAAAAGCTGGAATATTAAATAGCCTCTGTGTGTGGGTGTGTCTATATGTTGTGTGTCTATGGCATTGAATGTTTGCCATGTATATGTACATTGTAATCTGCCCTGAGTCCCCTGCGGAGTGAGAAGGGCGGAATAGAAGTACTGTAAATAAATAAATAAATACCATAGGGTTGTTGTGGGGTGAAGTAGAACATGGGGCCTATGCTGAAGAAAATCTAGAATTACTTAGGCAATCCCTTGTTGACCGATAGCCTACCAGGATCAGTGGATAGTCTTCCAGGATCAGTGTTCTGGTGGGTCCGTAGGTGACTTTGGAGCCCTATTCTTGATCTGCATCTTCTCCCGCAGTGAGGGCATCGGTTTCCAGGTGAAAGGCAGTCTCGGTCGGGGTTGGCTTGACGCGCCTTCCGCTTGGCACATTTCTCTCTTTCGCCCTCCATTCATGCCTCTTCAAATTCTGCAGTACTGCGAGTCACATCTGACCTCCAACTGGGCCAGGGCTTCCCGGTTCTCAGTGTCTATGCCACAGTTTTCAAGGTTGACTTTGAGCCCATCTTTAAATCTCTTTTCCTGTCCACCAACATTCCATTTTCCATTCTTGAGTTTGGAGTAGAGCAACTGCTTTGGGAGATGGTGGTCGGGCATCTGGAAAACCTGGCTGGTCCAGCAGAGCTGATGGCGGAGGACCATTGCTTCAGTGCTGGTGGTCTTTGCTTCTTCCAGCACGCTGATGTTTGTCCGCCTGTCTTCCCTAGAGATTTGCAGGATTTTCCAGAAGCAGCGCTGATGGAATCGTTCCAGGAGTTCCGTGTGACGTCTGTAGACAGTCCACGTCTCGCAGGCATGTAGCAGAGTTGGGAGGACAATAGCTTTATAAACAAGCACCTTTGCATTCCTACGGATGTCCTGGTCCTCAAACACTCTCTGCTTCATTCAAAAAAATGCTGCACTTGCAGAGCTCAGGCGGTGTTGTATTTCAGTTTCGATATTGACTTTGGTGGAGAGGTGGCTGCCAAGGGAGCGGAAAAGCTAGAATATACATTAAACAGATAAATATATGACCTTGATATTATTGGAGGAAATGTGAGATATAATTATAATTCATGATTAAAATGTATTATTATTATCATACGTTTTAATAATATGTTCTGATCTATATGATCGTGTATTATGTCTGTGTAGCTCAACGCGAGACTATTGCAACGGACAGCCTGTCAAGGTTTTTTTCTGTGTCTGCCCCTTTCTAGGAGATGCTGCAGAATTCTCCTAACTCCATGACTGCAGTATCCAGCAACCCCCAAGGAATTGTGGTACCTGCCTCAGCATTGCAGCAGGGGAATATCTCCATGACAACGGTCAACTCACAAGTTGTGTCAGGTGGGCGGCGTGGAGCATACGTCATTGACCATGTTAGTTGCGTCTTCTGCATGCTTGGTATTTTTAACTCCCTTCAATAACAAGATATGATGAACAATGCGTAATTCAAGATGGAAAACCTGAAAACTGGCTCTGATATTTGTGTGTACACGTGTGTCTCTTGACTCATTCCTTCTTCTGCAGATCCACAGCTCACTTTTAACTTGTTCAGACCCTTTTCAGCATTATTATCCATGTGCAGATGTTTAGTATTCTGTGGTTCTACTAACCAGAGACTGGATGGTGATCTGTTGTGTTTTTTTTCATGGCAGAGAATTGGATTGAATGGCCCTTGTGGTCTCTTCCAATTGTATGATTCCTAAAATTGGTAGAGCCAATGCAGACATAAAGCTCCTGAATACGTAGCTGAATGCCCCTAAAGACAATCAAATGTTCAGTGTGAAGGTGTCCTTGTGGTTTATAAGCACATTCAGCTGAATGCACTTACCCGCCACTTGAAAACTGAGACTGTTATCTTATCATGCTTGCTAATTATAGAAATTTTTGTAGGTATAAATTGACAAATGTGCTTTCAACTCTCTACAAACCTTCATGCTGAGCAATAACTTGGAGGATCTGGGAAAGAATTCCTCATACACTGTGGCCAGAAGCCATGATACCTTTAGGAAATCTGGGAGTCATAGTCTGAAAACATAACCTCCCCAAACACTATACTAGTCTATACAGTATATATATATATATATATATATATATATATATATATATATATATCTTTGTGCATGTTTCCCCTATTTATTTATTTAGTTTATTTATTTAGAGGTTTTCTATACCGGCCTTCTCAACCTCGACGAGGGACTCAGGTCGGTTTACAGCACATATAAAATACAATCATATAAAAGAACCACAGGTATTAAAATAGTACAACACAGTACAATAAAAACATCATCATTATCCCTCAGTTCTTGTGGGTTTTTTCGGGCTGTATGGCCATGTTCTAGAGGCATTTCTCCTGACGTTTCGCCTGCATCTATGGCAAGCATCCTCAGAGGTGATGCTGGTCCACCATGGATGGTCTCCTTAGCCGGGATCCCGTGGATATTGAGACCTCACCTCTGAGGATGCTTGCCATAGATGCAGGCGAAACGTCAGGAGAAATGCCTCTAGAACATGGCCATATAGCCCGAAAAAACCCACAAGAACTGAGGGATTCCAGCCATGAAAGCCTTCGACAATACATCATCATTATCATTACATCATTACAGTTTCCTACGCCAAATCGTCAATCCAGTCAGTCATATTCATGTTCGTAGTCACAGTTCATCATAATTAATCACAGGAAAGGTTCTAGGTTCAGTCCTCGAATGCCACATTCCAGAGCCAGGTTTTTAGTAATTTCCTGAACGTCAGGAGGGAGGAGGCAGATCTAACCTCTAGTGGGAGGGAGTTCCAAAGCCGGGGAGCCACCACCGAGAAGGCCCTGTCTCTCGTCCCCACCAACCGTGATTGTGAGGGTGGTGTGACCGAGAGGAGCCCCCCCCCCCCCGGAAGATCTTAATAGCCTTGATGGTTCATAGATCAGTGTTTCTCAGCCTGGGGGTCGGGACTCCTGGGGGATGTCAGAGGGGTCATCAAAGACCATCAGAAAACTCAGTATTTTCTGTTGGTCATGGGGCCCTGTATCCACAGGGCTCTCTTAATGTAGGTGAACTACAACTCCTGAACTCAAAGTCAATGCCTACCAAACCCTTTCTACAACTCCCATATGTCAAGGTCTTTTTTCCCCAAACTCCATCTGTGTTCATATTTGGTCATATGGAATATTCGTGCCAAGTTTGGTCCAGATCCATCATTGTTTGAGTCCACAGGGGTCTCTGGATGTAGGTGAACTACAGCTCCCGAACTCAAGGTCAATGCCCACCAAACCCTTTCCAGTATTTTCTGTTGGTCATGGGAGTTCTGTGTGCCAAGTTTGGTTCAATTCCATCATTGGTGGGGTTCAGAGTGCTCTTTGATTGTAGGTGAACTATAAATCCCATCAACTACAACTCCCAAATGTCAAGGTCTGTTTTATACAAACTCCATCAGTGTTCGCATTTGAGCATATTGAGTATCTATGCCAAGTTTGGTCCAGATCCATCATTGAGTCCACAGTGCTCTCTGGATGTAAGTGGACTACAACTCCCAATCTCAAGGTCAATGCTCAGCAAACCCTTCCAGTAATTTCTGTTGGTCATGGGAGTTCTGTATGCCAAATTTGGTTCAATTCCATTGTGCCATGTTTGGTCCAGATTCATCTTTGTTTGAGTCCACAGTGCTCTCTGGATGTAGGTGAACTACAACTCCCAAACTCAACGTCAATGCCCACCAAACCCTTCTAGTATTTTCTGTTGGGAGTTTTGTGTGCCACATTTGGTTCAATTCCATCATTGGTGGAGTTCAGAATGCTCTTTCATTGTAGGTGGACTATAAATCCCAGCAACTACCACTCCCCAGTGACAAGATCAATGCCCCCCAACCCTACCAGTATTCAAATTAGAGCTTATCAGGTATTTGGTCCAGTGAATGAAAATATATCCTGCATATCAGATATTTACATTACGATTCATAACAGTAGCAAAATGACAGTTATGAAGTAGCAACAAAAATAATGTTATGGTGGGTGGTCACCACAACATGAGGAACTGTATTAAGGGGTCACGGCATTTAGAAGGTTGAGAAACACTGCCCTAGATTAGTGTGAGCCTACAGTTGCCACACTTTTAGTTCTCATGTGTACAATCCGAACAGTTATTGCTGTTATGAGAAATAACTATACAGCCCAAAAAACCAAAATTCTCGTTGACTTGGTTTTTAGGCCTGTTCCTAGGGTTATTTGAGGTGATGATTCAGAAAATTGCATTTGATAGACCACGTCAGCTCTAGTTTCTTAGATATGGCTGTCATGATTTTCTATGGATGAACAGATTGCAACTGTATCTCAAAAACTAGAGGTGATAAGGGAAAACGTGCCATTTTTGGAATCATCAGGTCGCATATACCCAGAAACAGGGCTAACATTTGTGGCACCAAATGTGCTATCAACCATCTTTTAATAAATGAGTTTTCCATCAGATGGGAATCGTCCATTTGTTCAGCAGTGCCAAAGCCTTATGTAGCACTGAATTGATATATTGCTTTTCATTTATGAACAGTTTCTAAATATGCTGTCAACCAAAAACAAAACAGAGTCTGTTGTGTTTGTCCTAACCCTTTGAACACTGTGTGTGTATTGGGCATGGGCAGAAAGGTGTTTGTTGGAGGTAGAAGGATACTGGTTATATATTTATTTATTTATCTATTTATTTATTATTATTATTATTAATAATAATAATAATAATAATAATACTTTATTTGTACCCCGCTACCATCTCCCCAAGGGACTCGGTGCGGCTTACATGAGGCCGAGCCCAAATACAACAATACAAGCAATAAAACAACAATACAAGCAATAAAAAAACATAGACAATAAAATATACAACATTATCAATAAGACAACACACAATTAGAAACAGTGGGAAGGCCAAATGTAAAATTAAAATTGGAAGTAATGCTGGGACATGGACGAAAAGGTGATAGTGGTGTTTGTGGAAGGGCATATGAGCAGACCTAAAGACTTGTAAAGTGCTTTGGAGGACAAAGTGCTATGGGATCATTATTTATCTATTTATCATTATCTATCTATCTATCTATCTATCTATCTATTTATTTACAATACTTATATTCCGCCCTTCTCACCCCACAGTGGACTCAAGGCAGATTACAATGTACATATATATGTCAAACAATCAATGCCATAGATATACAACATATATAGACAGACACTCAGAGGATATTTAACATTCTAGCTTCTGGCCATCAGGGGAGCTGTCCCTTCACCGTCCGTTTGTGACACTGATGAAGTACTTCCTCATTCTTTGCATGCTTGCTGGAGATTTTTATGGCCTCGTAAATCAGTTAAATTAGCCTCCCCACATAAGTGGTGCCTAAATTTCCTACTTGACAGATGCAGCTGTTTTTCGGGCTGCAAAGGTCAACAACAAGCTACACAATTTTGGTCGGAAGCTCACTCCGATCTGGGCTGGCTTCGAACTCATGACCTTTCGGTCAATAGTGATCTTAATGCAGCTGACTCCCAGCCAGCTGTGCCAGTGATTCCCAACCTTTTTTTGACCAGGGACCCCTCGGACCAGGGCCCCTTGGACCAGGGACCACTTGGACCAGGGACCACTCTCCAACATTAGTACCAAAAGGGTTACAAATCATTTTTTGGTAAACTTTAGATTTGGTTTGGTTATTTTATCCTGTATAATTTCTGCTATGTAAATCGCCTGGAGCATCTTGGATGGAGGGCGATTAATAAGTAATTAAGATGATGATGATGATTGATTTGGGGTGCTGATTCAGAAAACTGCATTGGATAGACTACATCAGCTCTAGTTTCTGATACAGAACACAGGCCATCCAATAGTCACCCTCTGCTTGCCCACAGAAAACCATATTTAATAATCTAGAGCTGATGTGGTCTATCCAATGCAATTTTATGAATCAGCACCCCAAATAGCCCCAGGAACAGGCCTAAAAATGAGACACCAAGAAGGTTGGGCTATGGATTTTGTTAACGCTCCTGTAAAAAAGAAAAAGGAAGGGAGGGGGCAGAGGTTGAAAAAAATACAAAAAGTAGTACGCGAGACCCAATAAACTGTCCGTAATGGCTTTCTTTCACCATCTGCTCACCCACAGAAAACTGTATTTAATAATCTAGAGTCGCAGAACTTATTTTAGGTCTCGCGGCCCGACCCACAGGTTGGGCACCACTGATCTGAAGTTAAAAGACAAGAGTGTGATATAGCTCCAGCATTTTCCGGCTGGCCCTTATTTGTAAGACTATTGGGTTGCATATGAGATCATATAGCCACAGATGAGAATGTAGTAATTTTCTTCCAATATGTGTTCCTCAGGACCTAAGGGCATTAGATCCTCACTGAACTTGGAAACTAAACAGTGTGATCCCTGGCTATTATTAAGAGAGGAGTTGTTGTGTGCCTTCAAGCCATTTCCAAATGATGGCAACCCAAAGCTGAACCTATCTTGGAGTTTACTTAGATTTGTTCAGAGAGAGTTTGCCTTTCCTTCATCTGAGGAATGTGACTCGTCTAAGGTCTCCCACTAAGTTTCCATGTCTGAATGAGGATTTGAACCCTCGTCTCCAGATGTGTAGCTCAATGTTATAACTGCAATATTCTAGCTCTTGGATGAGGGAGGGTCAACAAATCCTGGTTGCCGTGGACTTTATTTATTTACTTACAGTATTTATATTCCACCCTTCTCACCCTGCAGGGTTTAGAATTTTCTGCACGTCCACCTATCCCTAAAATATCCATCCTATTTCCCTTGGACATGCCCAACATTTTTTAAATTTTAATCCTTACATTTGGCCCTGCCACAGGTTTTAAATGTGTCATGTCATTATTGTATTGTTTTGCTTTGTTATGAGTTATTTATTGTTGTATTGTTGTTATGTTTTTATGATGTATTTGGGCTTGGCCTCTTGTAAGTCGCACCAAGTCCTTCAGGAGATGGTAGCAGGGTATAAATAAAGGTATTATTATTATTATTATTATTATTATTATTATTATTATTATATTCATGAGGGTATTCTGGCCACCAGGGGAGCTGTCCCTTCACTGACCATTTGTGACACTGATGAAGTACTTCCTCATTCTTTGAATGCTTGCTGGAGATTTTTATGGTGTCGTAAATTAGCCTCCCTGCATAAGTGGTACCTAAATTTCCTACTTGACAGATGCAACTGTCTTTCGGGTGGCAAAGGTCGACAGCAAGCTACACAAATTGGTTGCATGCTCACTCCGACCCGAGCCGGCTTCCAGTCAGTAGTGATCTTAATGCAGATGATTCCCAGCCAACTGTGCCACAGTCCCAGTATTTCAGAGGAAGGAACTGGCAATACCACTTCTGATTATTCTCCGCTTAGCAAAACTCTATGAAATTCATGGCTTTGTGCTAGTCAGTGAATATAATAAAGTTTTATGTTGCATTGAAATTCATGGGGTTGTGACAAGTTGATATTCAGTATGAAGACCGGAGACTCAATGAAATATGTTTACTATTTTGTGATTGATTGCTGTCCATAGTGTTCAACCATCTCCCTAAAATTCTGTTGTAAAATCTTATCTTTTTGCCAGGCGGAGCCCTTTACCAGCCTGTAACTATGGTAACATCTCAGGGCCAAGTGGTCACCCAAACAATCCCACAAGGGGCCATTCAGATCCAGAACACACAGGTAAGGCTGGAAGGGGGTCCCCATGGGCTGATTTATTTTGACGTGTTCAGAATGAGAGTTCTGCCACCATCGCAAATGCGCTTGGCGGGGACGAGAGGTGGGGCCTTTTCGGTGGTGGCCCCCCTGCCTGTGGAACACACTCCCCAGCAAAATTAGGTCAACTGCTTCCCTCATTTCCTTTAGGAAAAAGTTGAAAATGTGGTTGTGGGACCAGGCAATCGGGAAACAGGCTGATAATAAGAATGATGACAATGCTATGGAAAATGGACTATGGACAGGCTTCAGATGAAGTCGTTGGTCGTAGAACTCGGATTTAGATATTGCCAACCAATTTAGTACTATTTTAAACAGATTTTAATTTAATTTAATGTTTTACTTGTTATGTAACTGCTGGTTTATTTGTTTGTATATGGAGGGCATCTAATTGTTGCAGTCTGTAAGCTGCTGAGTCCCCCTCCGGGGGTTGAGAAGGGCGGGGTACAAATATTTGAAATAAATAAGTAAAAAAATAAATATGAGGTTCCCAAGCTGGGAAGATCTCAAAGGGAGAAATATGGTAAATTCAGCAAGATATGAAAGGCCAGTTCCAAAACAAGGCTATTTATCAGCATGGCATGATCTTTGGAGAAATATATGTAGACATAGCTATCTTGGAATGCAAGATGCACTTGTGGATTTTCCCCCTTCTTTCAAGAAAAAAAAAATCTACAGACAAGACTGGATTGGAATTGAGGCATCTGGGATCTGTCATATATGTTCTTCTGCTACCTTGTTGTTTAGGATCCCCCTCCCCTCCCCCGTGTATCAATATGTGAGGGTAAGTCATTGGGAGGAGCGAAGAAGCTTGTTTTCTGCTGCCCTGGAGACTAGGATATGGAACAATAGCGTCAAACGATAGAAAAAGAGATTCCATCTGAACATTAGGAAGAACTTCCTAACTGTGAGAGCTGTTCAGCAGTGGAACTCTCTGCCCTGGAGTGTGGTGTCAAGGTCCATTTTGCCCTGGAGACAAGGTTTATTTTACCCAAGCTCCAGTAGTGTTCACATTTGGGCATATTGGGTATTCATGCCTAGGTTGCTCCAGATCTATCATTGTTTGAGTCCACAGTGCTCTCTGGATGTAAGTGAGCTACAACTCCAAAACTCAAGGTCAATGCTCATCAAACCCTTCCAGTATTTTCTGTTGGTCATGGGAGTTCTGTGTGCCAAGTTTGGTTCAATTCCATTGTTGGTGGAGTTCAGAAAGCTCTTTGATTGTAGGTGAACTATAAATCCCAGCAACTACAACTCCCAAATGACAAAATCATTATCTCCCCCCTCCCCCAAGCTCACCAGTATTCAAATTTGGGCATATCAGTATTTGTGCGAAATGTGGTCCAGTGAATGAAAATACATCCTGCATATCAGATATTTACATTACAATTTATAGCAGCAGAAAAATTACAGTTATGAAGTAGCAACGAAAATAACTTTATGGTTGGTGGTCACCACAACATAAGAAACTGTATTAAGGGGTCGCAGCATAAGGAAGGCTGAGAACCACTGATGTAGATCCACTCAGAGGTGATATTCCGATGAGTGTGCAAACCAGTAACAAAGTAGCCATAGCAGTATTACGATGTTTGTTACAATAATTGAGATCTACCTGTAGCAATTAGAGAAGACAATGGTGCTGGGGGAAATGGAAGGAAAAAGGAAGAGGAGCCGACCAAGGGCAAGATAATAATAATAATACTTTATTTATACCCCGCTACCATCTCCCCAAGGGACTCGGTGCGGCTTACATGAGACCGAGCCCGCAGTACAACAATACAAGCAATACAAGCAGTAACAAATACAATACAGAGCAATTAAAATAAATCTCATACACAAATAGCATAAATGTACAGTGCACATTTAAAATCTATGGCTGGGCCAAATTTAATTGAAGTTTTAAAAATAATGCTAGGCATGAACAAGATAAAGGAGGTGGGGCGTTGATGGAGACATACAAGCAGACCTAAATCAATATAAAGTTCTTTTGGAGGACATAATGCTAAGGGTTCATTATTCTGGGAAGGCACACTGGAACAACCATGTTTTCAAGGTCCTCCTGAAGACTGCCAAAGATGGGGCATGTCTGATGTCCTTAGGGAGTGAGTTCCAGAGTCGAGGGGCCACCACCGAGAAGGCCCTCTCTCTTGTCCCCACCAAACGCGCTTGCGATGCAGGTGGGAGCATGAGTAGGGCCTCTCCAGATGATCGGAGGGATCGTGGATGGATGGGATCCTTGAAGTGACTGGCTTGACCTTGAAGGAGCTGGGAGTGGTGACAGTCGACAGGGAGCTCTGGCATGGGCTGGTCCATGAGGTCACGAAGAGTCACGAAGAGATGGGGCATGTCTGATGTCCTTAGGGAGTGAGTTCCAGAGTCGAGGGGCCACCACCGAGAAGGCCCTCTCTCTTGTCCCCACCAAACGCGCTTGCGATGCAGGTGGGAGCGCGAGTAGGGCCTCTCCAGATGATCGGAGAGATCGTGGGTGGATGGGATCCTTGAAGTGACTGGCTTGACCTTGAAGGAGCTGGGGGTGGTGACAGCCAACAGGGAGCTCTGGCGTGGGCTGGTCCATGAGGTCACGAAGAGTCGGAAACAACTGAATGAATGAACAACAATAAACTTGTAGCAAGGAATCGTCTCCACTGCTAGTTTTTCCGCCTGCATTGTGAATGTGAAAACCCTTGCCTACTTCTTGAAAATGTGTCCCAGTTATTCTCCCCCGTCCTGTTTGATATTAATGAGAAGCAAATCATATAGTGCTTGCTACACACACTAAGGGCTTTTTAAAAAAAGAAGAGCATGCATTGATGTGCTGGCATTTCCTACTGAGTCAGCACTTGTGGGAATGTCATTGCACCCTATCTGTTTCTGTGTTCTTCTTGGCCCTCTCTCTGAATTTTTTTTAATGGATTTCAATTGAATTTTTAAAAAAATATTGAAAAAGTCACAGCCAGAATTGTCCTGTCCCTGATTCCTTACAGTCTTCAGAGCAGGGATGAGGAGTTAAAACCCCAAACCCGAATCTCCATTCTTTTTAAGGTGTAAAAACTGTTGGCAGCTCAGATCTTAGAGTGAAATTGATCAGATCTGTTGAATACAAGTATGCTGGGAATATTTGGGCTCTGGCGGAGCCCTGAACAAGCACTCCTAATGTTATTTCTGTATTGCCTGGGTAATTTATTCAGCCTAGGCCTTGCAATACATCCCAAGCAGCACCTGGGGGAATCATTTATACCTGACACAGGGCTGCCATCCTGATGTTTAATTCATGCAGGAGAAATGTTTTTATGAAGGACCTTAAAAAGTGTGTGTGTGTGTTAAAAAAAACCTTGACGTTGAGATTCCAGTTTCCTGCAACCTCATTAAAACTTCTCTCTTTCGGCTTCCCAAGACCTTTGAATCTTCTTTTCTTTTTATCTGCTGCTCTTTTTTCAAGACAACAAGATGTTTCTTTGCTGTCTTGTGAATAATCCTACTGAGAATTGCATATTTTTAAAACCGATTAGCAGGCTGAAGGGTGTTTTGAGGCTATTTATTAGAATGCAACTTCCACTGAAATCAAAGGGACCAGAAGTTGCTTTGCATTAAGTGAGTGGCAGAGAAGCACCTTTCCTGGAGTTGCAGGGTGGCATTGGCAACAGCTAGACAGTGCTCTCCTTGGGAGGAGAGCAATGTCCAATCTTGATAAAATAGTAAAGAGTAGAGACATCAGACTGGCAACAAAGATCCGCCTAGTCAAAGCCATGGTATTCCCTGTAGTAACCTACGGATGTGAGAGCTGGA
Source organism: Anolis sagrei (assembly GCF_037176765.1). Lineage (NCBI taxonomy): Eukaryota > Metazoa > Chordata > Lepidosauria > Squamata > Anolidae > Anolis > Anolis sagrei. The sequence goes on along the minus strand of NC_090027.1, from coordinate 16,637,068 downwards.
CCTTAGGGAAGGCTGAGCGAAGGAAGATCGATGCTTTTGAGCTGTGGTGTTGGGGGAAAGTGCTGAGAGTGCCTTGGACTGCGAGAAGATCCAACCAGTCCATCCTCCAGGAAATAAAGCCCGACTGCTCACTGGAGGGAAAGATACTAGAGACAAAGTTGAAGTACTTTGGCCACATCATGAGGAGACAGGAAAGCCTAGAGAAGACAATTATGCTGGGGAAAGTGGAAGGCAAAAGGAAGAGGGGCCGACCAAGGGCAAGATGGATGGATGGCATCCTTGAAGTGACCGGACTGACCTTGAGGGAGCTGGGGGTGGTAACGGCCGACAGGGAGCTCTGGCGTGGGCTGGTCCATGAGGTCACGAAGAGTCGGAGACGACTGAACGAATGAACAACAACAAGACAGTGATAGTTGGGGGTAGAAGGAGGATCGAAAGATCGTTCTTTGAGTTGTTGTGAGTTTTCCATGCTGTATGGCCATGTTCCAGAAGCATTCTCTCATGATGTTTCACCTGCATTTATGGCAGGCATCCTCAGAGGTTGTGTGGTCTTACAACCTCTGAGGATATCTGCCATAGATGCAGGTGAAACATCAGGAGAGACTGCTTCTGGAACATGGCCATACAGCCTGCAAAACTCACAACAATCCAGTGATTCTGGCCATGAAAGCCTTCAATAATTGATCTTTATTTGTTTCAGTGTGACCTTTAGTTGAAGGGCTGCCCAGTTTTAAGTCCAGGTTTCAGATTCTTGAGAGACGAGAAGCAGGGTCTTTGAAGTTGTCCATCAACTGTTAGCAGTTGGATAGCAGGCTTGAGGCCAAAGTCAACCAGGTCACCTAGCCACAATCTTCCACCGGCTGTTAGGAATTGTGGGAGTGAGAGTCCAAAACACCTGGAGGGCCGAAGTTTGCCCATGCCTGGTCTAAGACCAATAATGGACATGGTTAGGTCCAGTTGGAACTCTCGGAATTCAGAATTAATTCGGATTAAATACCTTTTTGAAGCCCTTCCGAAGCCAGTGTCGCCATTTGTATTCCGACTCAGGAAGTGAGTCGGAAATGACTCAGCCTTCAGCAAGCAGCAGGTTGCATGCTGGGATGCTTGCTTCCTGCCAATGTGGTGAGAACATGAGGAGGGGCAGAGTTTCAGCACAGCAGCCATTTCACTATAAAAAGGGCTGGGTGTGCCTCAGGGGCTCATTGCGAGCTGGGGAAGTGAACGTGAAAGGAGGTTGGGTGGGAAGGGTGTTTGGGAAGCGAACAACAGGGCAAGGGGACTTGTGTGTTGCAGCTGACTGTTGGGGGGGAAGAAGGGCAGGGCAGCAGACAACATCGCAGGGACAAGTGCTCTCTTGTCTGCCAATGCCTATTAATTATTTATTTATTTATTTATTTATTTATACCCTGCCACCATCTCCCCAAGGGGACTCGGGGCGGCTCACATGAGGCCAAGCCTAAACAACACAAAAATAAAACAACAAAACAATAAAGCAAATAAAACAATACAAATAATATAACTCACATATAGGCAATAACACAAAAAATTAAAAATTAAAAACCTATGGCTGTGAAATCTACTTTTAAAACCCCTCATTCCCATTTTGCTTTGAGTTCGTACAGAGGTATACCAGAAATCCCCTTTTCACCAAGTACTTCCCTTGCAGAAGCAGTGAATTAAGCTTTCAAGACCCTTCATTCCCAATTTGCTCTGAGTTTGTACTGAGTTATACTACAAATCCCATATTCTCCAACCTTATTACTTAAATTACTTTAAAAATTGTCTAAAACCCATGGATCATCTGAACATGTTTAAATTTAGTATGCTGACAGAGGAGGAGGTTTTCTACCACAGTGGCAAGTTTGTCAGTAGTGGTCTAAAAATGAGGAAGAGAGAATCCCCAGAAGTTTGCCCTGTTCTGTTTGCAGTTTCTCACCTGTTGTGCAATTGCGCCTGCCGTTAACGAAGCAATTCAGAAATTTCGGATATTTCGGAAAATTCTGACTTTTTTCGGAAAAAATCGGAAATCAATTCCGAACCGACTCATCAGCGCCACCTACATCCGAAACTAGTTTTGAACCATTTTTTCCTTGATCGAACAAGCCTAAACAATAAACCTGGAGCTCAGCCTTTGTAAGTAGGTGCACCTTTATCCTTTACTAGCTGTCCCCTGCCACGCGTTGCTGTGATCCAGTCTGTTGATCTGGAAAATAAAGTAATGAGAAAGTGTTGGTTTCTAATATATGCAATGGGTAAACGGTATTTCTTGCAGTTTCTTTGTCAGTGTTAATGTGGAGAGTGTTTGGTTTGCCCACCCTGGAACATGCAAGATATCATCGTCCTTCTTTAAGGGTCCCTTTCAAATCTATGATACTATACCTGTGTGAGAGAGAATCATATCTATCTATCTCTATGTCTGGATGGTTCTTTGTCAAGAGGATTTTGATTACATTTTCTTGCCCTGATGAAGAGAGTTGGAATGGATGGCCTTAAGTATTTTCTGATGGTCATGTGTGGGAGGTTTGCCCCAATTCCATCGTTCGTGGGGTTCAGAATGCTCTTTGATTGTAAGTGAACTGTGAATCCCAGTGACTACAACTCCCAAATGTCAAGGTCTATTTCCCCCAAACTCCATCTGTTTTCATATTTGGGCGTATTGAGTGCTTGTGCCAAGTTTAGTCCAGATCCATCATTGTTTGAGTCCACAGTGTTCTCTGGATGTAGGTGAACTACAACTCCCAAACTCAAGGTCAATGCCCACCAAACCCTTCCAGTATTTTTGGTTGGTCATGGGAGTTCTGTGTGTCACCTTTGGTTCAATTCCATCATGGGTGGAGTTCAGAATGCTCTTTGATTGTAGGTGAACTATAAATCTCAGCAACTACAACTCCCAAATGACAAAAATCATAATTTTTTTAGTGATGGTCACTCCTTGTGTTGTGAGACGTTTTGTTGCCAAATTTGGTGCGATTTAGTTCATTGGTTCTTTTGTTTTTAAGGTACTCATTTTGCACAGAGCATTTTTATATATATAGATTGTTCATAACCATGATTTTGGGGCATCCATAGGCCTGATGTGGCCCGCAGTGAAAATGAGTTTGATACCCTTGATCTACACTTTGCTTGTGCCAATCTATGATGTCCCCTTGCCTCTTTTGGAATGAGTTGTTTTTACTTTCTCTTAGGCACAAGAGAAGGTGGTATTGATCTGTGGGTTTTTTTTCCCAATCTAAGTAAACATCGCAGTTGCTCATAAGTTAGGTTTGCTCTTACCTCCGAAATGCACACACAATACTTGCTGCGATAACTTCATGGAGCCGCCATGAAATTGGACTGACGTTGTGAACTCAGTCACCATAGCAACCCATTTCTCTTTTCTTTTTTCTTTTACCTGCATTGTTGTTTAAGCTTCTCTCTTTCTTTTTTTCCTTCTCTCTCTCTCTTCCTGCCCTGTAGGTTAACCTGGATCTGACCTCTCTTCTTGACAGTGAAGATAAAAAGTCAAAGAACAAACGGGGAGTCCTGCCGAAACACGCTACGAATATCATGCGCTCCTGGCTTTTTCAGCATCTTATGGTGAGAGAAGTCAACAAGTGTGTCTGAGAGATTAACCCCTTGGGATTATTTTCCATTACAGAGGCGCCAGTCTTGAAGGGTGCTCACTGTTTGTGTTTATGGAGTGCTTCGCTTATCTGGGATCGTAAGCACAAAACCTCTTCACAATGGTCGGGAAAGAGGATGCAGGGAGGCTTAAGGCACACGCGGGGTATTCCTTGCGGATTTGAGATAAAATTACACAGTTCATCCACTCGACACGAAATCACTTGCGCTGCCGCAGCACACATAATCCTGGCAAAATGGGATAGAGGTGGCTTGCTCTGGGAATTTGCAAGTATGACATTCAACATCTCTACGAGTCGGGAATCTTCCCATTAATGTACAGCTGTAAGTCCATCTGCAGGAAACAGGCTCATTTGGAAAATGTATATGGTATAGGACACCCCTGGTAGCGCAGTGGGTTAAACTGCTGAGCTGCTGAACTTGCTGACCAAAAGGTTGGTCGACATTTATATGCCACCTTTCTCACCCCAAAGGGGACTCAGAGCGGCTTACAATATATATATATATATATATATATATATATATATATATATATATAGTTATTACAGGGGGTTAAAGCACTGAGCTGCTGAGCTTGTTGATCGAAAGGTCGAAGGTTCAATTCCGGGGAGCGGCGTGAGCTTCCGCTGTCAGCCCTAGCTTCTGCCGACCTAGCAGTTCGAAAACATGCAAATGTGAGTAGATCAATAGGTACCGCTTCGGCGGAAAGGTAACAGCGCTCCATGCAGTCATGCCGGTCACATGACCTTGGAGGTGTCTACGGACAATGCTGGCTCTTCGGCTTAGAAATGGAGATGAGCACCACACCCCAGAGTCAGACATGACTGGACTTAATGTCAGGGGACTACCTTTACCTTTTATTAGCATAGTCCAATATCAGTATTAAATATTCCTATATTGTGCTATACCATTATATTGTGATATTATTAGTAATATTACATGTAATATAAATATATAGTTATAATATATTATTACTATTAGTATTATATTGGATTACATTATAATATTATAAATATTATATGTATATACAATATATTATATTATATTATATTATATTATATTACATTATTAGCATAACACATGAGACAAGGTGGAACTTTCCCCTGGCCCCCTCTCTCTTCACTCTGGCCAGATTGGCAGTTGGTGCTGGGGGGAGGGGTCCCCTCATGATGACATATGCAGGAGACAAGGTGGAACTGTCCCCATTGTGACAGCACCACCCAGTCCCTGTTTCTGGCTGGTAAAACAATGGCAACAGTAACCCCAAGAGGACAGGACACCAGTGCCAATGCACGTTCAGCCTGGCAGGCAGCGAGTTAAACTGCTGAGCTGCTGAACTTGCTGACCAAAAGGTTGGTGGTCCGAATCTGGGGAATAGGGTGAGCTCTTGCTGTTAGCCCAGCTCCTGTCAACCTAGCAGTTTGAAAATATGCAAATGTGAGGATTTTCCCAATATATTTTTGATTTCTCGCATGACCAACACATGTGGAAATATGATCCCCCTACCTTCCCACACTTCCAACACTTCGTATTTATGTTTCTGTAGCACTTCCCTAATTTCTGTGGGGTCATGTACCACCGATGTGACGTCTTGATCCAATTTTCCTTTAATTCTGTCGCATATGTATATTTCATTTTTCTTTTCCAAATTTCCTCCCATACTTATAGAAACATAGAATCAAAGAGTTGGAAGAGACCTCATGGGCCATCCAGTCCAACCCCCTGCCAAGAAGCAGGAATATTGCATTCAAATCACCCCCGACAGATGGCCATCCAGCCTCTGTTTAAAAGCTTCCAAAGAAGGAGCCTCCACCACACTCCGGGGCAGAGAGTTCCACTGCTGAACGGCTCTCACAGTCAGGAAGTTCTTCCTCATGTTCAGATGGAATCTCCTCTCTTGTAGTTTGAAGCCATTGTTCCGCGTCCTAGTCTCCAAGGAAGCAGAAAACAAGCTTGCTCCCTCCTCCCTGTGGCTTCCTCTCACATACTTATACATGGCTATCATATCTCCTCTCAGCCTTCTCTTCTTCAGGCTAAACATGCCCAGCTCCTTAAGACGCTCCTCATAGGGCTTGTTCTCCAGACCCTGGATCATTTTAGTCGCCCTCCTCTGGACACATTCCAGCTTGTCAATATCTCTCTTGAATTGTGGTGCCCAGAATTGGACACAATATTCCAGGTGTGGTCTAACCAAAGCAGAATAGAGGGGTAGCATGACTTCCCTAGATCTAGACACTATGCTCCTATTGATACAGACCAAAATCCCATTGGCTTTTTTTGCCACCACATCACATTGTTGGCTCATGTTTAACTTGTTGTCCACGAGGACTCCAAGATCTTTTTCAAACATACTGCTCTCGAGCCAGGCATTGTCCCCCATTCTGTATCTTTGCATTTCGTTTTTCCTGCCAAAGTGGAGTCTCTTTGCATTTGTCCCTTTTGAACTTCATTTTGTTAGTTTTGGCCCATCTCCCAAATCTGTCAAGATTGTTTTGAATCCTGCTCCTGTCCTCTGGAGTACTGGCTCTCCCTCCCAATTTGGTGTCATCTGCAAACTTGATGATCATGCCTTCTAGCCCTTCATCTAAGTCATTAATAAAGATGTTGAACAGAAAATATTGTCCTTCCAATATTTTCCTTCCATCTTTTCATATATATTTTTCTCTTTTGTTCTTTCTAGGTTCCATTCTCATAGTTTCCTATATATTTTCATTATTATCTTATATTCTGATTTCATTTTTTTCGCCAGCATGTATTTTGTTCTTGGAAGCGCCTTTCTTTGACTTTCTGAAAACATTATTTTATTTGTCTGGGTTGGTACCATGAATTTTTTTTGTTTACTGTATTCATTTCCTATTGTGTTTTTAATATTATCATTCCTCCTTCCTCTCTTATCAATTCTTTATATCAATTCTTGGCCAATTATTACCATCCTAGTACCCTCCTCTGTGTCGCTTCTAATGGAGATATCCATAGGGGTGTTTTTCCACATAGTTTTTTTTTTATATTTTTGCCAAACTTTTAGAATAGCCCATCTTACAAAGTGATTACCAATTTTTACTTCTTTTTTTTTGAGCCTTCAAACCATAAATATTTATTATATTATTCTTTTTTAAAAGAAAATATGCAAATGTGAGTAGATCAATAGGTACTGCTTCTCCAGAAAGGTAATGGCGCTCCCTGCAGTCATGCCGGCCACATGACCTTGGAGGTCTCTATGGACAATGCTGGCTCTTCGGTTTAGAAATGGAGATGAGCACCACCCCCCTGAGTCGGATACAACTATACTTAATGTCAAGGGAAACCTTTACATTTTTCCTAAAACAGTTTCCTATATTTCTGTGAACCATCTCTATGACTACATGACCTTGGAGGCGTCTGTGGACAATGCCGGCTCTTCGGTTTAGAAATGGAGATGAGCACCACCCCCCTGAGTCAGACACAACTATATTTCATGTCAGGGAAAACCTTCACTTTTTCCTAAGACAGTTTCCTATATTTCTGTGAACCATCTCTATGACTGCATGACCTTGGAGGCATCGGTGGACAATGCCGGCTCTTTGATTTAGAAATGGAGATAAGCACCAGAGCCAGACATGTCTAGACTTAATGTCAGGAAACCTTTACCTTAGGACCCCTCTTATTCAAAGACTCTGAAAAGTCACATCCAGTCTCATACAGTGAAATGTTTTACACCAATTTCCATTGAGTCCATTTTGTTGTTACTATTCAGGAGCGATTGGCAAAGTGCTTTAGCAATAGTACACTAGTTTTTTTATCATGTCAGAAAGAACTTGAGAACATACTGCAAGTCGCTTCTGGTGTGAGGGAATTGGCCATCTGCAGAGACATTGCCGAGGAGACTCCCAGATGTGTTACCATCGTGCTAGGAGATTTCTCTCATGTCCCCGCAAGCTAGAGCTGACAGACGGGAGCTCACTCAATCTCACAGATTTGGAACCAGAAACTTTCAGGTCAGCAACCCAATCTTCAGGTCAGCAGTCCAGCTGGCACAAGGGTTTAATCCATTGCACAACTTGAGAACATACTTCAGGTCGCTTCTGGTGTGAAAGAATTGGCCATCTACAGAGACGTTGCCGGGGAGACTCCCGGATGTGTTACCATCCTGCTAGGAAGTTTCTCTCATGTCCCCGCAAGCTAAAGCTGACAGACAGGAGCTCACTCCATCTCATGGATTTGGAACCAGCAACTTTCAGGTCAGCAACCCAATCTTCAGGTCAGCACTCCAACCAGCACAAGGATTTAACCCATTGCACAACTTGAGAACATACTGCAAGTCACTTCTGGTATCAGAGAATTGGCCATCTGCAGAGACGTTGCCTGGTGATGTCTGGCTGCATTACCATTCTGCTGGGAGGCTTCTCTTATGTCCCCAAAAACTAGAGCTGACGGGAGCTCACTCCATCTCATGGATTTGGAACCAGCAACCTTCAGGTCAACAACCCAATCTTCAGGTCAGCAGTCCAGCCAGCACAAGGGGTTAACCAATTGCACAACTTGAGAACATACTGCAAGTCACTTCTGGTATGAGAGAATTGGCCGTCTACAGAGACATAGCCGAGGAGACTCCTGGATGTGTTACCATCCTGCTAGGAGGTTTCTCTCATGTCCCTGCAAGCTAGAGCTGACAGACGGGAGCTCACTCAATCTCACAGATTTAGAACCAGAAACTTTCAGGTCAGCAACCCAATCTTCAGTTCAGCAGTCTCAGCCAACACAAGGATTTAACCCATTGCGCCACCGCAGCTCTATTACACTAGTTAAGCACTAGGATCATTTTGTTTTAGTAGTAGTCTTCCTCTGTTCCTCAGTTACCTCTGGATCGTGAGAATCATTGACTGCCAGAGCACAACATCCTTTAAAAACTCTCCTGCTTTACCTTTTAAAGAATAATATCACAAAAAGGAAAGCAGGAGAGATGCTTTAGCTCAGGAAAATAGTTGTTGATAAATCTTTTGAATGTGACAGTGAATTATTTTTGCATAGGAGTCGTAAAGGTGATTGAACACCTAGACACATAGGACTCCTTGGCTTAGAGGCAAAATGTAACTGCTGCAATGAGTATTGCACAGCAACATCCACATAAGCCAGCAGATCCAGAAAAAAGTCTGGAGAAATGAGTATTAAGTAGGAAGGAAGCCTCAGTCCCAAGAGAAGCAATTACCTCCACCACTGAAGGGCAATTCAGACAAGATGCATGGAAATAAACCCTCAGACGTTATAAGCAGTAATACATGCACAGAAATTGGTGCTGCCTTCACTGGGGGTTCTTTCACACAACGCATCCCATGTCTACACAGGCAAAATAAAACATACCCCAAACTCAGTGTGAGCAATCCACACAATATACAGCCAGTTTTGCAACAGGAACACCACTTCCAGCCAATGATCTGGCCCCAAAATTGTATTTATTTATTTAAGTACTAGCTGTACCCGCCACGCATTGCTGTGGCCAACCTTCCCTCTTTCTCTCCTTCTTTCCCTCCTTCCTTCCTTCCCTCCCTCTTTCCTTCTTTCCTTCCTGTCTTTACATCTCTTCTTCCTTCTCTATCTCTTTCCTTCCTTTCCCATTTTCTCTCTTCTGCTGTCTCTCTTTTCTTCCTTCTCTCTTTCCTTCTTTCCTTCCCTCCCTCTTTTTCTACATCTTCCCCCCTTCCTTCGCTCCCTCTTTCCTTCCTTCTTTCCCTTTTCTCTTTCATTCTCTCCTTCTTTTTTCTCTAACTTTCCTTCCTTCCCCCTTTTTCTTTCCCTCCTTCTTTCTCTCCTTTCTTCCTGCTCTACCTCTTTCCTTCCTTCCTTCTTTCCTTCCTTCCTTCTCTCTTTGCTTCCATGCTTCGTTCTCCCTTTCCTTCCTTCACTCCCTCTTTCCTTCTTTTACTTCCTGTCTTTACATCTCCTCTTTCTTCTCTATCTCTTTCCTTCCTTTCCCCTTTTTCTCTCTTCTGCTGTCTCTCTTTTCTTCCTTCTCTCTTTCCTTCTTTCCTTCCCTCCCTCTTTTTCTACATCTTCCTTTGCTCCCTCTTTCTTTCCTTCTTTCCCTTTTTTCTTTCCTTCTCTCCTTCCTTCTTTCTCTAACTTTCCTTCCTTCCCCCTTTTTCTTTCCCTCCCTCTTTCTCTCCTTTCTTCCTGCTCTACCTCCTTCCTTCCTTCCTTTCTTCTCTCTTTGCTTCCATGCTTCCTTCTCCCTTTCCTTCTTAGAATCATAGAATCAAAGAATCAAAGAGTTGGAAGAGACCTCATCCAGTCCAACCCCCTGCCAAGAAGCAGGAATATTGCATTCAAATCACCCCTGACAGATGGCCATCCAGCCTCTGTTTAAAAGCTTCCAAAGAAGGAGCCTCCACCGCACTCTGGGGCAGAGAGTTCCACTGCTGGACGGCTCTCACAGTCAAGAAGTTCTTCCTCATGTTCAGATGGAATCTCCTCTCTTGTAGTTTGAAGCCATTGTTCCGCGTCCTAGTCTCCAAGGAAGCGTAAAACAAGCTTGCTCCCTCCTCCCTGTGGCTTCCTCTCACATATTTATACATGGCTATCATATCCCCTCTCAGCCTTCTCTTCTTCAGGCTAAACATGCCCAGCTCCTTAAGCCGCTCCTCATAGGGCTTGTTCTCCAGACCTTTGATCATTTTAGTCGCCCTCCTCTCCACACCTTCCAGCTTGTCAATATCTCTCTTGAATTGTGGTGCCCAGAATTGGACACAATATTCCAGGTGTGGTCTGACCAAAGCGGAATAGAGGGGTAGCATGACTTCCTTAGATCTAGACACTTTCTTTCTTTCCCTCTTTCTTTCTTTCTTTCTTTCTTTTCTTTTCTTTTCTTTCTTTTCTTCCCTCCCCTCCATCTTTCTTCCCTTTTTACTGTATTGTCATTTAGCTTTTCGTCATTTAGCTTTTTGGGGCTTTTTAAGTCCCTTCTGCTGTGTTTTTCAGTGTTTTTATGAGTGAATGACATACATTGGGTTGTTAGGTGTCTTGTATCCAAATTTGGGGTCAATTCCCCCAGTGGTTTTCGAGTTCTGTGAATAGCACAAACGAACATTACATTTTTATTTATATAGATTTATATTCCACCCTTCTCACCCCGTAGGGGATTCAGGGCTCATCACGGAACACATATAAGGCAAACATTCAGTGCCATTATACACTGACAAGACAGACAACTGCACATAAGGCAAAGGTAAAGGTTTTTCCCTGACATTAAGTCTAGTCGTGTCCAACTCTGGGACTCTGGTGCTCATCTCCATTTCTAAGCTGAATAGCCAGCGTTGTCCGTAGACATCTCCAAGGTCATGTGGCCAACATGACTGCATGGAGCACCCTTACCTTCCCACTTATTGATCTACTCACATTTGCATGTTTTCAAACTGCTAGGATGGCAGAAACTGGGGGTGACAGCGGAAGCTCACACCGCTCCCTGGATTTGAACCTGCAACAAGTTTAGATAGAGATATATATAGGCTTTCCCATCTTCGGGAAAGCCTATATGTATCTGTGGAGTCACAGGTGACTCCAAAGCTTCCAGGAAACTCCATAGTGACCTCCCATTATTTTTGACACATGAATTGCTGGATCAGGCCGGATCTAAGACAATGCAGTATCTAGATGTTGAAAAAGATGCCTCCTTTTATCCTTCTGAAGATTGCCACTGCCACTGTTTTGCCAGAAGCAAAACACGCAACACAGCTTCTGGTCACCCCATGGCTGGACACCCCATTGTGACATCACCACGCAGTCCCCAGGAAGACAAGATACCAGTGCCAATGAGCATTCAGGCCATGTGGACTCTCTATGCTGTATCTAGGGCAGCTCCAGAGAAGAGCATCATTTGCCTATGGAGGTGCAGCTTAACTTATGTTTCCACTTTTAACTACCATGGCTGCATCCTTTAGCATCCTGGGGGTTATCGTTTAAAGCTCTCTGCCTTCAAATTCGAATACTCCTCCCTGCACTATAATGATAATAATCGTCGTCGTCGTCATCACCATCTTGATGGCAAGGACAAATTCCCTTCCAAAAATAGGAATGGAACTAAAGCCCCACATTTCTAGGAATCAACTGTGTGATACATCACACAGTCCTAGACACTTGGGAAGTGTCCGATGTGTGATCCAATACAACAGCCAGAAGAGTGTCTGCTGTGGACTCATCTTGTTGTGTTTCTAATAATAATAATAATAATAATAATAATAATAATAATAATAATAATGTATTATTTCATGGATTTCATGGCTGGAATCACTGGGTTGTTGTAGGTTTTTTCGGGCTAAATGGCAATGTTCTAGAAGCATTCTCTCCTGACGTTTCACCTATGTGAGGTCACAACCTCTGAGGATGCTTGCCATAGATGCAGGTGAAACTTCAGGAGAGAATGCTTCTAGAACATGGCCATTTAGTTAAAAAAAAACCGGAGCCCCAGTGGTGCAGTGGGTTAAACCCCTGTGCCGGCAGGACTGAAGATCGATAGGTCGTAGGTTCGAATCCGGGGAGAGGCGGATGAGCTCCCTCTATCAGCTCCAGCTCCTCATGCGGGGACATGAGAGAAGCCTCCCACAAGGATGATAAAATATCAAATCATCCAGGTGTCCCCTGGGCAACGTCCTTGCAGACGACCAATTCTCTCACACCAGAAACAACTTGCAGTTTCTCAAGTTGCTCTTGACACGACAAAAAAGTCCAATAACCCAATAATAATAATAATAACTAGCGGTCCCCTGCCACGCGTTGCTGTGGCCCAGTCTGGTGATATGGAAAATGTATCTTTGATGTTTCTTTGTCAGTGTTGATGTGAAGAGTGTCTGGCTTGCCCTCTCTGGAACATGCAACATATAATTGTCCATCTTTAGGAGTCCCTTTCAAATCTATAATACTTTATCTGTGTGTGTGTGAATTATATCTATCTATCTATATCTATGACTGGATGGCTCTCTGTCAGGGGGGCTTTGATAACGTTTTCTTGCCCTGGTGAAGGTAGTTGGACTGGATGGCCTTGAGTATTTTCTGTTGGTCATGGGGGTTCCGCGTAGGAAGTTTTCCCCAGTTTTATCATTCGTGGGGTTCATTCAGAATGGTCTTTGATTGTAGGTGAACTATAAATCCCAGTAACTACAACTCCCAAATGCCAAGATCTATTTCCCCCAAACTCCATCTGTGTTCATATTTGGGCATATGGAATATTCGTGCCAATTTGGTCCAGATCCATCATTGTTTGAGTCCACAGTGCTCTCTGGATGTAGGTGAACTACAACTCCCAAATGCAAGGTCAATACCCACCAAACCCTTCTAGTGTTTTCTGTAGATCATGGGAGTCCTGTGTGCCAAGTTTGGTTCAATTCCATCATTGGTGGAGTTCAGAATGCTCTTTAATTATAGGTGAACTATAAATCTCAGCAACTACAACTCCCCAATGACAAAATCATAATTTTTTGAGTGATGGTCACTCCTTGTGTTGTGAGACATTTTGTTGCCAAATTTAGTGTGATTTCGTTCATTGGTTCTTTTGTTTTTAGGGAACTCATTATGACTAGAGCATTTATATATAGAGAGATAATAATAATAATAATAATAATGGTAAAGGTAAAGGTTTTCCCCTGACATTAAGTCCAGTTGTGTCCGACTCTGGGATGTGGTGCACATCTCCATTTCTAAGCCGAAGAGCCGGCGTTGTCTGTAGACACCTCCAAGGTCATGTGGCCGGCACGACTGCATGCAGCACTGTTACCTTCCTGCCGGAGTGGTACCTATTTTAGGGATAATAATAACAACAACAACAACAAGAACAACAACAACAACATTATTTTTATACCCAACCTCCATCTCCCCAAAGGGACTCAGAGTGGCTTACATGAGGACGGGTCCGATCCACCATGGTTAAAATATAACATACTAGCTGCCCCCCTGCCACGTGTTGCTGTGGCCAAGCCTGGTGATCTGGAAAATAAAGTAATGAGAAAGTGTTGGTTTGTAATCTATGTAATGCCTTTATGTGTGTGGGTAAACAGTATTTCTTGCTGTTTCTTTGTCAGTGTTGATTTGGAGAGTGTCTGGTTTGCCTACTCTGGAACACACAACACATAATTGTCCTTCTTTAGGGGTCCCTTTCAAATTTATGATAGTATATCTCTCTCTATCTATCTATATCTATCTATCTATATCTATGACTGGACGGCTCTTTGTCAGGAGCGCTTTCATTACGTTTTCTTTCCCTGATGAAGGGAGTTGAACTGGGTGGCCTTAAGTATTTTCTGATGGTCATGGGGTTCTGTGTGGGAAGTTTGCCCCAATTCTGTTGTTGGTGGGGTTCAGAATGTTCTGATTGTAGGTGAACTCTAAATCCCAGTAGCTACAACTCCCAAATGTCAAGGTCTGTTTCCCCCAAACTCCACCTGTGCTCATGTTTGGGCATATTGAGTATTTGTGCCAGATCCATCATTGTTTGAGTCCACAGTGCTCTCTAGATGTAACTGAACTACAACTCCAAAACTCAAGGTCAATGCCCACCAAACCCTTCTAGTGTTTTCTGTTGGTCAGGGGAGTCCTGTGAGCCAAGTCTGGTTCAATTCCATCGTTGATGGAGTTCAGAATGCTCTTTGATTGTAGATGAACTATAAATCCGAGCAACTACAACTCCCAAATGACAAAATCATAATTTTTGAGTGATGGTCACGCCTTGTGTTGTGAGACATTTTGTTGCCAAATTTGGTGTTATTTCGTTCATTGGTTCTTTTGTTTTTAAGGTACTCGTTATGCACAGAGCATTTTTATATATATACTAGCTGTCCCCTGCCACGCTTTGCTGTGGCCCAATCTGTGTGTATGTGTTTTGTGTGTGTATATATGTGTATGTGTTTATGCATAAATACACATGTGGTTATGCTGAAGCCCACAGTGGGTTAAACTGTGAAACTTGGTAACGGAAAGGTTGGAGGTTTGAATCCAGGGAGCGGCATGAGCTCCTGCTGTTAGCCCCAGCTTCTGCCAACCTAGGAATTTGAAAACCTGAAAATGTGAGTAGATCAATAGGTACCTCTCTGACGGGAAGGTAAGGGTGCTCCATGCAGGCCTCATGACTTTGGAGGTATCTATGGATAACGCCAGCTCTTGGCTTAGAAATGGAGATGAGCACCAACACCTTCCCCCCTCCCCCAAATCGGACACAACTGGACTTAATGTCAGGGGAACAATGTGGTTATGTGCATGCATTGTAGTGGATTTGCGTTCGTGTGTGCTGCGCGGGGGTGTGTGAAGGGGCGCACGCGCGCGCGTGTGTGTGCCGCGCGGGGGGGGTGAGGGGCCATGTGTGTGCGCGCCGGGGAGTTTGCGCCAGTGCGCATGCTCAGTTTTGCCGTTTTTTGTGGTTGTTGTTGTATGGTTTTGATTTCAGAGTGCATTAGTTTGTACCTAGTGAGTTGTCCTTGGGGCATGGCAATTTTGGTAGAGTTTTGTGGTGGGGTTTTAGAGTTTTGCTTCCCCGTTGGACGCCAGTAGGAAATTTATAGATATAGATAGATTAAAATGTCTAAACATCAACCTTAAACAAAAACAGAAAAGCCACAATGTTATAACAAAATACGAAAACAAAACATCAAACCAATAACCAGTGAGCTGTACGATTCTGCACTGAAAATCACCCAAATCCACTGGAGGAAACCCTGCACCCTGATTTCCAAAAGAAAGGGCAGAGCACCTACTTGGCAAAGTGGGAGCGGGTGTGCCCAGGCAAGCTACTTATTTATGTATATTTAACTAAGTTGCCAACATAGAATCGTGGCCACTGTTTTTAGCAAGACTATTTTTTAGCAGTCCAGTATTGTCCAATCACAGCCGTGGTTAGAAATGTTCTTCTTCCTGAGTTTTTAAAATCAAGTTGGTATAACACAGTAACAGATTTCTAACAAGTTTCTGTGTATAAAGTTTCAAGGTCTCCCAAAAGTGAAAAGAAGCAAAGTGGGCCAAGAGATTTCTTTTGGTGTCTTCCAGGCCTTGCTATACTAGAATGCATAATTGTTGTAGACGCCCACCAACAACTGTCTTCCTGGCAAATCCTCAAATTACTAATTCTTCGACAGTAAGGGAGTGTCAGTAAATCGTAACAGTGTGCTTGCATTATCAGGGATTCCTAGAAATGTGGGGCTTTGGTTCCGTTCCTATTTTTGGAAGGGAATTTGTCCTTGCCATCAAGATGATTTGTCTGGGAAGTTGACGTATAAAAGACTGGACTTTTATCTCCTTCTGTTGCCTAGCCTACTGTTTTTGGCTAGTCGGAGGAGAACCTTTTACAATTCTTACTCTCTGATCCTTTCAACTAAGATGCCAGAAAATAAAATGAGGACTTTATCCATACACAAAGGTGCTCTACCCCTAGAAGAGTATTTCTCAACCTGGGGGGCGGGACCCCAGGGAGATGTTAGAGGGGTCGCCAAACACAATATTTCCTGTTGGTCATGGGGGTTCTATGTGGGAAGTTTGGCCCAATTCTATGACTGGTGGAGTTCAACATGTTCTTTGATTGTAGGTGAACTATAAATCCCAGCAACTACAACTCCCAAATGTCAAGGTATATTTTCCCCAAACTCCACCACACTTGGGCATATTGAGCATTCGTGCCAGATCCATCAATGTTTGAGTGCTCTCTTGATGTAGGTGAACTACAACTCCAAAACTCAACGTCAATGCCCACCAAACCCTTACAGTATATTGGTCATATGACTTCTGTGTGCTAAATCTGATTCAATTCCATGGTTAGTGGAGTTCAGAATGTTCTTTGATTTTAGGTGAACTATAAATCCCAGCAACTACAACTCCCAAATGTCAAGGTATATTTTCTTCAAACTCCACGACACTTGGGCATATTGAGTATGCATGCCAGATCCATCACTGAGTGCTCTCTGAATGTAGGTGAACTACAACTCCAAAACTCAACATCAATGCCCACCAAACCCTTACAGTATATTGGTCATAGGACTTCTGTGTGTCAAATTTGATTCAGTTCCATGGTTAATGGAGTTCAGAATGTTCTTTGATTGTAGGTGAACTATAAATCCCAGCAACTACAACTCCCAAATGTAAAGGTATATTTTCCCCAAACTCCACCACACTTGGGTATATTGAGTATTCGTGCCAGATCCAACATTGTGTGAGTGCTCTCTGAATGTAGGTGAACTACAACTCCCAAACGCAAGGTCAATGACCACCAAACCCTCCCTGTATTTTCTGTTGGTCATGGGTGTTCTGTGTGCCAAGTTTGGTTCAATTCCGTCATTGGTGGAGTTCAGAATGCTCTTTGATTGTAGGTGAACTATGAATCCCAGCAACTAGAACTCCCAAGTGACAAAGTCAATCCCCCCAATCCCACCAGTTTTCAAATTTGGGTGTATTGGGTATTTGTGCCAGATTTGGTCCAGTCAATGAAAATACACCCTGCATATCAGATATTTGCATTGCGATTCATAATAGGAGCAAAATTATAGTTGTGAAGTAGCAATGAAAGTAATGTTATGGTTGGGGGTCACCACAGCATAAGGAACTTTATTAAGGGGTCACGGCATTAGGAAGGTTGAGAAACAATGCCCTAGAGTATGGCTTCATCAAGTCCTGGGCCAGACTCCTCCTATCCCTAAAATAGGTACTCCTAGGCCAAGGATGGGCATTAAGTAAAGATACAATGGACATTTCAAACAAATATGTATCTTGGCCATGGACAAACAAAACAGGAGTTTAATCTTACTTAAGACAGCTTCCTACGGACCTCCTGGTGGCACAGTGGGTTAAACGACTGAGCTGCTGAACTTGCTGACTGAAAGGTTGGCTGTTTGAATATGGGGAGCAGGGTGAGCTTCTGCTGTTAACCCCAGCTTCTGCCAGCCTAGCAGTTCAAAAACATTCAAATGTGAGCAGATCAATAGGTACCGCTTCTGCAGGAAGGTAATGGCGCTCCATGCAGTCATGCTGGCCACATGACCTTGGAGGTGTCTATGGACAACGTCGGCTCTTTGGCTTAGAAATGGAGATGAGCACCAACCCCCAGAGTCGGATAAGACTAGACTTAATGTCAGGGGAAACCTTTACCTTTACCTAAAATAACTTCCTATATTTCTGTGAACCATCTCAAAGGTAAGTAAAATGGGATATAGAGCCAGTGGTAGGTGAATTCAGAGACAATGATGAGTGGAACCAAAACCAACCCAAATCATTCTGGTTTTGATCCCATCCTCACCATTATCGCAGTAACAATACTTAATTGTTCCTTAAAATGTTTAAGAAATAGAACCAGGCCTACCCTGGTTTAGAAAACACTCAGTGGCAGCATCATTCCTCCCAACTCTATTGCTGTGATGCAACAAAGTTTGCAATTTCTGCACAATCTGGATTTTACTGTGTGTTCCCCTAGAGAGAAGTTCCCATTTCTTTGGGAAATTAAACATTAAGCAGCAGGAAGGCATCAAGTTGAGGAAGGGTGCTCTAAATATTAAGAAACATCACCAGGAGATAGTGGTGCAATGGGCTAAACCCTTGTGCTGGCAGAACTGCTGATCCACAGGTCAGTGGTTCAAGTCTGGGGAGAAAGGGTTGAGCTCCCTCTGTCAGCTCCAGCTCCTCATGCGGGAACATGAGAGAAGGATGGTAAAACATCAAACATCTGGGCACCCCCTGGGCAACATCCTTGCAGATGTCCAATTCTCTCACACCAGAAGCACCTTGTAGTTTCTCAAGTCACTCAGTACTGCTGACCCACAGGTTAGTGGTTCAGATCTGGGGAGAACGGGTTGAGCTCCCTCTGTCAGCTCCAGCTTCCCATTCGGGAACATGAGAGAAGGATGGTAAAACATCAAACATCCAGGCACCCCCTGGGCAACATCCTTGCAGATGTCCAATTCTCTCACACCAGAAGCAACTTGTAGTTTCTCAAGTCGCTCCTGAAACAAGAAAACAAAACAAAAACAGGAGACCTGCATCCCTGTAGACAACTAGCATTTCTTCACGAAGTGAATGAGATACCTTGCCCCATTTGCTTTTGTGCAACATATCTGTCCTACTTATTTCTGGGTCAGACAGAGAAAACACAGTTCTTAAGCTGATCCAAAAATTGAGGCGAGGGGGGGAGGAAGCTAATCTCTTTTCACTCTTTAGCACCTATTATGTCGATGTTGATAAGACATAAAGCGTGCCCAGATTTCATAACAGCTACCAGACTGTCTGCATTGAGAGAGCTATCTCTCCTTCCACTAAGCTCCCCACCGTCACCACTATGACACTGTTTGGGATGAAAATATTTGGATGGAAGGAAATTGAGGAATATGCAGAAGGAATGTGTATCCCTTTGCTGTATTTAGTACTTTGTCTGCCACCTGGTGCCCATGAGATGAACTCCTATCCGAATTCTTCAATTTTCACAATAGTTTAGTAAACATCAAGCTGAAGAGAGCATTCATTCCTGGCCATGTCCTCAAAGCCCACTAATCTTAAAAGTGACAGTGACAGTGCTACTGTCAGGACCCAGAAGCCTTAAACAACGCCAGACACAGAATAAAGGTTCAAACACAGCTTTATTGCAAATAAAAGGACCTACAAAGCCCTTAACTTCAGTGCTAAGGCCCGCTGGAGCAATTTGGCACCAAAAATAAATCGATATGAGTAACAAAAATATAATCCGGATTATAGCGCTGCCTAATAATCCGGATTAAACAAAAGATGAAGCGAATTGCTTGAAAGTCAAAATAGAACAAAAACACAGTGTCTGAAGCTGGAAAAACGTGGTTTCAAAACTAAGAATTGTTATAGTCACAAAAGTATTAGCATACAAAGTCCAGAAGTCCAAAAGCATAGTCAAACCGGTCCGTGGTCAATCCAGTGTCAGAACTTTAGGTTCAAAAATATTTATTGAAGTAAAAGAAATACATTCTAGATAGAAAAGGTCTTGGAGCAAACTAGCTTACTAAATCTCAAAAGGGTTAAAAGTGAAAGGGTAAAAAGTGAAAAATCCATGCAGCTACATTTTGCCTAAAGAGAGAGGCAAAATGTGTCCTCACTGGAAGGAAGGAAAGGCAGAAGAGAACAAATGGCGGAGACCACATGGTCAACCCTGGGCAATAAAACTTAAAGCGGAAGTTAGCTTACTAAATCACAAAAGGGTAAAAAGTGAAAGGGTAAAAAGTGAAAAAACAATGCAGCTACATTTTACCTAAAGAGAGAGGCAAAATGTGTCTGCACTGGAAGGAACAAAAGGCAGAAGAGAACAAATGGGGCCACATGGTCAACCCTGGGCAATAAAACTTAAAGAGGAAGTTCCTTCACAGTATTCCATTCCTGTATCATCAAAGGGGCGAGGAGACTGTGGCTAGCAGGGGGTGTAAAGACAAAGCTCTTTTGGGAAACATGCGTGGTAAAGTGAGGAAAGGAGTCTCCAACACTACCAAAACAAATCTAGGTTTGGGCTTGTGTAGACACGCCATAAGATAAATAGCAGAAGCAGAGATGTTGCTATGAGAGGGAATTCTGTTTCGTTTACATCTCCCTCTCAATTGAAATTTTCCTTCCATCTCCAAATTTTTAGCATTGCATAACATAACATTTCAGTTGAGTATTTAGAGAGTTGGACATCAGAAGAAAGGGGACAGGAAAGGATGCCAAGAGAATGTGAACACAGCAAATAGACGGGTTCTAGATGTGAATATTTTCCAGTTTCTCTTTGCAGTGCCAATAATTTGAATCCTAAAGGGAAAGTTCCTTCTTATTTGGAAAGGCAGTGCCCGCAAAGCACACACAACCCTTGGAGCCACATCTGTGAGAAACTGGAGAGGCTGTAAAATGTGATAGCGAAAGAAAACGTGCATTAAACGTGCTGGGGGTGTATGTGATCTTGCATGGTCTATCCTTCTCGATGACTCATTTCTTTCATTTGTAAGTGTACCATAGGTTACTATCCTAGATGTAGGATAGATACTGCCTTGAGGGCTGCATTTCCACATCATTCATTCACAACAGTTGGCTCCAACTTCAAAAAGAATTTAAAGGCATTTGGCAGGTTTTTCTGAGTACTCTTTTGCACTGCAATTAATAAATATTCATGCAATTAACAGTGTTAAAAGGAGACTCTGGGGTATTCTAAGCTCCTTGTCCCAATTATCCCTGAAGCTGCAGGGCAAGGTAGCTATGGTGCAGCTTCCAAATATTTCTCAATTTTGCATTTGAAGAACATATATGTGTGTATGTGCATGTGCCCACTCATTTAACCATCGATGCAAAGGTCTGTTTCTCATAGTGGCAATATCGTCTCATTTCTCAATTCAGTATCTTGCCAAGCAGATATTCCAAAGGAACATCATCATCATCATCATTATTTGAAACACAACAAGATGAGTCCACAGCAAACAAGATCACACTGCTGGCTGTTGTATTGGCTCACGTGTCGGACACTTCCAAGTGTCTAGGACTGTGTGATGTATTGGCGAATAATGTGTGCAGATCCCAGTAAGGTGGCCTTCTACTGTTGGCAGATGGTAATTTTGTCAGTGGCGATTGTGTTTAAGTGCAGGCCAAGGTCTTTAGGCACTGCACCCAGTGTGCATTATCCTGGGCGACGACCAAGCCAGTATAGACTTCTTTAGAGTTTGTTTCACCATATTTAAATGGGTTGGGTGCACTTAGTTCTACTTCTCAGTTGAGACCACTCTGGCTTGGTTGAACCTGCTGGTAGTTTACACTACCGCCAGCACAGCTCTCAACATCATAGAAGCAGTTTAACCCCCCGCCAACGATAAGGTGGCACCCAGTGGGGAGATGATGATGATGATTATTATTATTATTATTATTTGAAACACAACAAGATGAGTCCACAGCAGACACTCTGCTGGCTGTTGTATTGGATCACACGTCGGACACTTCCCAAGTGTCTAGAACTGTGTGATGTATCGGTGAATAATGCGTGCAGATCCCAGTAAGGTGGCCTTCTACAGCTGGCAGATGGTAATCTTGTCAGCGCTGATTGTGTTTAAGTGCAGGCCAAGGTCTTTAGGCCCTGCACGCAGTGTGCGTTATCCTTATGCATCCTCTGACTTCCAACAGGCTGATATCCTTCGAAAAACATTTCCTTAAAAAGTTACCATATATACTCGAATATAAGCCGACCCAAATATAAGCCGAGGCACCTAATTATACCACAGAAACTGGGAAAATGTATTGACTTGAGTATAAGGCGAAGGTGGGAAATGCACCTGCTACTGGTCAATTTTAAAATAAAAATAGATACCAATAAAATTATATTAATTGAAGCATCAGGAGGTTCAATGTTTTTTAATATTTACGTAAAACTGTAATTTAAGACTGTCCAACTCTGATTTAACAACACAACCATTCAATTCTAAGGCTTCCCACCAAAATGGAACTGTAGAGGAGAGTCTACTGAACAAGCCAGTACTTGCCACATACCTGTACTGCAGTTACGAAGGTGGAGGCATTACTTTTTATTCAACCATCGTATTTACATAAAACTGTAATTTAAGATCAGACTCTCGAACTCTAGTTAAACCGTTATTCTAGTCTCCTTCAATGTACATGTTCTTATGTATCCTTCCAATAATAATAGAGCAAAATAATAAATGTAATAATAACAATAATAGAGTAAAATAATAAATGTAATAAAATAATAGAGTAAAATAATGTAAATTTAATATCAATAATAATAGAGGAAAAGAATAAATGTAAAAAAATAGAATAATAAAATAAATATAATAAAAATAATGCTAATAACAGAGGAAAATAATAAATAACTTTGGCTCGAGTATAAGCTGAGGGAAGCTTTTTCAGCCTAAAAAAGGGGCCACCATGACTGCAAGGAGCGCCATTACCTTCCCGCAGAAGTGGTAACTATTGATCTACCCGTCTCAGATGTGGTTGGTGGGCATATGGACCATCCCTCAAAAAACTGATTTTGTCATTAGGGAATTGGAGTTGCTGGGATTTATAGTTCACTTACAATCAAAGAGCATTCTGAACTCCACCAATGATGAAATTGAACCAGACTTGGCACACAGAACTTCCATGACCATCAGAAAATACTGGAAAAGGTTTGGTGGGCATTGACCTTGAGTTTTGGAGTTACCTACATCCAGGGAGCACTGTGGACTCAAACAATGATGGATCTGGACCAAACTTGGCACAAATATTCCATATGCCCAAATATGAACACAGATGGAGTTTGGGGGAAATAGACCTTGACATTTGGGAGTTGTAGTTACTAGAATTTATAGTTCACCTACAATCAAAGAGCATTCCGAACCCCACCAACAACAGATTTGGGGCAAACTTCCCACACAGAACCGCCATGACCAACAGGAAATACTTAAGGCCATCCAGTCCAACTCCCTTCACCAGGGCAAGAAAACGTAATCAAAGCCCTCCTGACAAAGAACCATCCAGCCACAGATATAGATAGATATATATGATTCACACAGAGAGAGATATAGTATCATAGATTTGAAAGGGACCCCTAAAGTAGGACAATGATATGTTGCATGTTCCAGAGTAGGCAAACCAGACAATTTCCAACACCGACAAAGAAACAACAAAAAATACCATCTACCCACAAGCAGAAAGAAATTACATATATTAGAAACCAACACTTTCTCATTACTTTATTTTCCAGATCACTAGACTGGGCCACAGCAACATGTGGCAGGGGATGGCTAGTTTGTGTATAAAATTGTTTATACTGAAATTGAATGTTTAAAATGGCTTAAAAGTGACTACCAAAAAGTCTTCGGAAAATCCCCTAAAAATAGACTATTGCAGTCCTGCTCCAGGCAGTGAACCTTACTATGAACCTACCAACAAATTCCCATAGATAACTTCCTTACACAAAAAAAGAAGAAGGCAAGAACATTCCATTAAACCACAAGAGATTTTTGATTTGGCTTTGTGTGCTGTTTCTTAAATTTCTCCGTTCTCAGCTTGCAGCCGAGGAATTTACTTTAATGCAATAATAACTCAAGCTCTCACTGTGGGCAATGGCTTAAAATGCCCAATGAGCACTTTTGTTTTCTGCCTAGACAGAAATAACCCATCAGGAAAGCATCACGGGGAAGCAAAATTGCTCCAATATCACTTGCCATAGATTTTTGCTTATATGCTGTGGCTTCTCAGGAGAGTTATAAATCAAGGGCAGCTTTTATTAAGCGTGAGTCCCTTTAATAAGCTTGTATTGCAGAGGTAGGTTACTAAGACTGTATCTACACTGCCAAATAATGCAATGTAGGTATCGCATTATCCTGGTGTGTCCACACAAGGCATGCAGGATAATGGGATTTAACCCAGGGTAAGCCACTGAATGAAACCCCCAGAGGTGCAGCGGGTTAAACCGCTGAACTGCTGAATTTGCGGATTGAAAGGTTGGTGGTTCAAATATGGGGAGTGGGGTGAGCTCCTGCTGTTAGCCCCAGCTTCTGCCAACCTAGCAATTTGAAAACATGCAAAAGTGAGTAGATCAATAGGTACCGCCGCATCAGCAGGAAGGTAACAGCGCTTCATGCAGTCATGCATACCACATGACCTTGGAGGATTTATTTATCGTGTCATCCACAACCAGAACATTGTATTACATTTCTAACAGAACAAAACAAACAAACAGATTAAAAAAAAACACAAATTTTGCAAACTTGGTAGCTGATTAAATGTCCTTTGACCAGTATCTGGCCACTTGGAGTGCCTCTGGTGTTTCTGCAAGAAGGTCCTCCATTGTGCATGTGGCAGGGCTCAGGTTGCATTGCAGCAGGTGGTCAGTGGTTTGCTCTTCTCCACACTCGCATGTCGTGGATTCAACTTTGTAGCCCCATTTCCTAAGATTGGCTCTGCATCTCGTGGTGCCAGAACACAGTCTGTTCAGCGCCTTCCAAGTCGCCCAGTCGTCTGTGTGCCCAGGGGGGAGTCTCTCATCTGGTATCACCCACGGATTGAGGTGCTGGGTTTGAGCCTGCCACTTTTGAACTCTCGCTTGCTGAGGTGTTCCAGCGAGTGTCTCTGTAGATCTAAGAAAACTATGTCTTGATTTAAGTCGTTGACGTGCTGGCTGATACCCAAACAAGGGATGAGCTGAAGATGTCTCTGCCTTGGTCCTTTCACTATTGGCTGCTACTTCCTGGCGGATGTCAGGTGGTGCAATACCGGCTAGACAGTGTAATTTCTCCAGTGGTGTGGGGCGCAGACACTCCGTGATGATGCGGCATGTCTCATTAAGAGCCACATCCACTGTTTTAGTGTGGTGAGATGTGTTCCACACTGGGCATGCGTACTCAGCAGCAGAGTAGCATAGCGCAAGGGCAGATGTCTTCACTGTATCTGGTTGTGATCCCCAGGTTGTGCCAGTCAGCTTTCGTATGATATTGTTTCTAGCACCCACTTTTTGTTTGATGTTCAGGCCGTGCTTCTTGTAGGTCAGAGAACGGTCCAGAGTGACTCCCAGGTATTTGGGTGGAGGAGTCTGGACAATGTGGACCTTGGAGGAGTCTGTGGACAATGCCCGCTCTTTGGCTTAGAAATGCAGATGAGCACCAGAGTCCCAGACACGATTAGACTTAATGTCAGGGAAATCTTTATCTGTGCTTTACAGATCCTGTTAATTTTTGTGAACACCACAATCCTGACTCAGATCAAAGAAGAGATAGTTTACTTAGGAGTAGATGATCATCCCCTTACTTTTTGCCTACTCCCACTCCTTCTGCTACTGCAGATGTAAGCAAATACAGTATTTCAGATAATCTAGATATATGGGTTATTTAATTTAGATATGTGGGTGGGCACACCCTCCAGAGTTGGACATGACTAGACTTAATGTCAAGGGGAAACGTTTACCTTTACCTTTAAGCCACTTGTTTTAAGAAAATACCGGGGAAGGTCTGAGCCCTGCTCCATTCCAGATCCAGATGTGGAATCCAGATTCACTCTCCACAGTCATTGCATGCTCCCTGGGCTCAGGCAGTCCAGGGAGATGGGATGGCCGTCCCTTCCTGTCCTCTGCATTCTTACTTTTCCACCCAGAGAAGGAAGAATGAAAGAGCATCTCTTGCATGGTAGCAGCCTCCTTTTTCTGAGCCATGTGACTGGCAAAGGAATAATAGAATCATAGAATTGGAAGAGACCTCATGGGCCATCCAACCCCCTGCCAAGAAGCAGGAAAATTGCATTCAAAGCACCTCCAACAAGAGCTATTGGGAAGAACCTCATGCCTGTTGAATCTGACCTTATAGAGACCCAGTCCTCCGATAGTGTTAGTAGGAGGGTCTTCAGCAAGATTCCATTCTTAGGCCCTGTCCACACAGATGTATAAAATCCACATTGAACTGGATTATATGGCAGTGTGGACTCAGATAATCCAGTTCACAACAGATATTGTGGATTATCTGCCTTAATATTCTGGGTTATATAGCTGTTATATGGAAAGGGCCTTCATCCCTGTATATGCCTGGGTCCACATCTGGCTGCTTCTTTCCAAATGCTTGCTTTTCCTCTGGATTTCATTTCTGGGGGGCGGAGAGCAAGGGAACAAGACTGAATCTTCCTTTCAAAAAGAAAGCCTTCAGGAAAAAAGGAGAAACCACCAAGAAACTGAGTTTTAGCTCTCTATAGCAATGCACCTGCAGTTCCCCTAGCTTCCAGGTTTTTTTTTGTTTGTTTGTTTTGTTTTTGTGTGTGTGTCGTGCCAGTAGCGACTTGAGAAACTGCAAGTCGCTTCTGGTGTGAGAGAATTGGCCATCTGCAAGGACGTTGCCCAGGGGACGCCCGGATGTTTTTGATGTTTTACCATCCTTGTAGGAGGCTTCTCTCATGTCCCCGCATGAGGAGCTGGAGCTGATAGAGGGAGCTCATCCATACCCTACCCAGATTCGAACCTGCAACTCTTCAACTTTGACTATAGCATAATGTAACTTCATTCTTCTTATGTTCCAATTAATAAGAATTCTATTTGTGAATTTATTTATTTAGTTAGTTATTTTATAAGCTTGACAGAGGAATATCTGAGATTTTTATGGTGGTGTGTGCGCTTGTGAGTTCTAAATCTTGTGGTTTTCTTTAAATATGAGAATCAGCATCATTAGGTAGACATTAACATCAATAGTGTCTTCATCCCAAATCAAGCCAGCTCACTGCTACCCTCTCCTGTTGGAAATGTAGAATCAATGTATTGTTGAAGGCTTTCATGGCCGCAATCACTGAATTGTTGTAGGTCTTTCAGGCTGTATTGCCATGTTTTAGAAGCATTCTCTCCTGACATTTCACCTGCATCTGTGACAAGTATCCTCTGAGGCGGTGAGGTTTGTGGAAACTAGAGAAATTGGGTTTATATATCTGTGAAAGCCACATCTAAAAATTGTGGGGCCATCAAATGCTAATCAAGGTAGCCAATTGAAACATTCACACCTAGCTCCAACAGACAAGAGTCCTTTCTCCCACCCTGGACCTTCCACCTCACAACCTCTGAAGAAGCTTGTCACAGATGCAGGCAAAAAGCCAGGAGAGAATGCTTCTAAAACAGTGGTTCCCAACCTTCCGAATGCCACAACCCCTTAATACAGTTCCTCATGTTGTTATGACCCACAACCACAACATTATTTTCGTTGCTACTTCACAACTGTAATTTTGCTACTGTTCTGAATCATAATGTAAATATCTGATATGCAGGATGTATTCTCATTCACTGGAACACATTGGGCACAAATACCCGATATGCTCAAATTTCAATGCTTGTGGGGTTGGGGGCGGGGGTGATTGATTTTGCCATTTGAGAGTTGTAGATGTTGGAATTTATAGTTCACCTACAACCAAAGAGCATTCTGAACTCCACCAATGATGGAATTGAACCAAACTTGGCACACAGAATTCTCATGACCAACAGCAAAAAAATGGAAGGCTTTGGTGGGCATTGACCTTGAATTTTGAAGTTGTAGTTCGCCTACATCCAGGGAGAATAGTGGACTCAAACAATAATGGATCAGGACCAAACTTGGCACGAATACTCAATATGCCCAAATGTGAACACTGGTAGATTTTGGGGAAAGTAGACCCTTCACATTTGGGAGTTGTAGTTGCTGGGATTTATAGTTCACCTACAATCAATGTACTAAAGCAGCAGAAGTCTTTCTTTAGAAGTCTTTAAAGAGGGAAAGGGATGATGATTATAATAATAATAATAGTAATAATAATAATAATAATAATAATAATCACTTTATTTATATTCCACCCTTCTCACCCCAAAGGGGACTCATACATGGCAAACATTCAGTGCCATTTGTATAGACAGTACACAGACAGACAGAACAGAAAGAGGTGTGTTGTTTCAATGCCATGGATGGTTGGGCTCGAGTCCACAGGGGTTGACAAAGAGTCATCAGGACTTCCTCATTCCAGCATTTTCTGATCTTCTTTTCTTTATAGCATTGTAAAACACCTTCCCCGCTTTTAGTGGTATCTAATTTCTCTAATTACAGCTAAAGCTGTTTTCGAAGTGCTTAGGTAAACAGTGAGCAGGGCTGACAGTTGGCTGCTCATGCCGACCCGGGGCTTCGAACTTGCAATCTTTCAGTTGATAGATCTTATAGTTGCTGATGATTTACCAGCTGTGGTAAACCTCTGGCACAGCTGGTAAATCATGCTTTTTTGTTCTTATGAACATCAGGACTAAAAGTAAACCCACTTCATGACAGGGATAATATGTTGGAGTATGAATTGCTAGAAAACCATGTAGGACCGAAATGTGGATATTTTTGGAAGAAGTAAGATCCGCAGCTACGGAAAACTGACTTTCAACCACTCTGACATATTTCCTCTATCTGGATGTGCCCAACAGTTTGCAGACTAATTCAAATAGCATTATTTAGCACTTAAACAGAAGAGCTCTAGGTAGCCCTTCAGGTTGCCTGCAGTACGATTGTAATGGTCCTTCATTCTCTCTCCAGCATCCTTATCCGACAGAGGACGAGAAGAGGCAAATAGCAGCACAGACCAACCTCACGCTCTTGCAAGTCAACAACTGGTGAGTGAAATCTTGATCTCCACCTTTTCAAACTGAATAGCACTCAAAGTAGAAAAAGCTGGTTTATCTGCAGAAGAGCAGCTGTTCGGATCACATTCCGACCCATATTATTGAATCACATTTCCATCTGTAAATGAACATTGGAATGGAATAAGCTTTGGAGAAATTTGCTTGTCTCGCATTAGCCTAATTGTCTACTTTGAAGTATACCATTTAAACCAGGCGTTCCTGACTATGCAGTTCAAAAGGCAGTTATCCTTTGACATTCAAGCTTTTGTGGCTGTGAAAAGAAATTCTCTAATCATGAAAATGTGGGTATGCAAAGATATGTTGGAATTTTATTTATTTATCGTGTCAGGAGCAACCAGACATTTGTATTACATTTTTAACAAAGCAAACCAACAAACAGACAAAACACAAAGTTTGCAAGCTTGGTAGTTGATTAAGTGTCCTTTGACCAGTATCTGGCCACTTGGAGTGCCTCTGGTGTTGCCACAAGGAAATCCTCTGTTGTGCATGTAGCAGGACTCAGGTTGCATTGCAGCAGGTGGTCAGTGGTTTGCTCTTCTCCACACTCGCATGTCGTGGATTCCACTTTGTGGCTCCATTTCTTGAGGTTGGCTCTGCCTCTCGTGGTGCCAGAGCGCAGTCTGTTCAGCGCCTTCCAAGTCGCCCAGTTTTCTGTGTGCGTCTCTCATTTGGTATCAGGCATTGATTGAGGCTCTGGGTTTGAGCCTGCCACTTTTGGACTCTCGCTTGCTGAGGTGTTCCAGCAAGTGTCTCTATAGATCTTTGAAAACTATTTATTGATTTAAGTCGTTGACATGCTGGCTGACACTCAAACAATGGATGAGCTGGAGATGTCACTGCCTTCGTCCTTTCACTATTTGTTGCTACTTCCTGGTGGATGTCAGGTGGTGCAATACCGGCTAGACAGTGTAGTTTCTCCAGTGGTGTAGGGCGCAGACACCCCGTGATCATGCGGCATGTCTCATTAAGAGCCACATCCACTGTTTTAGTGTGGTGAGATGTGTTCCACACCGGGCATGCATACTCAGCAGCAGAATAGCATAGCGCAAGGGCAGATGTCTGCGATGGAAAGCATCCTCACAACCACTGAGGATGCTTGCCATCAATGCAGGCAAAACATCAGGAGAGAATGCTTCTAGAACATGGCCATATAGCCCGAAAAATCTGCAACAACCCAGTGATTCCAGCCATGAAAGCCTTCGATAATCATTAACACACTCTTTCAAATTGAAATTTGAATTGCCACACACACAAAAGTCAGCTTTTTCAAAAAAAATTGCTCTCAAATTCAAAGATGTGAAATATTTTTAGGAAACTTAATTGGAAGGGATTTTTTCCCCCCAGCTGTAATTATTTCCCTCCATATTATGCCTTGGGGCAAGAGACACTGTTTATGCAGATCTTCAGAACACGATCAGTTCCAGATCTAACCACATGGAGGCATATTTGGAAAAGAAATGCACCTGTACAAAAACAAAACAAGGAAAAGGCACCTGTGGAAGTGTAAATAAATTCTGCCGCAGATATAATATGTGTGCCTTTATACATTGATGTAGACAATCAAAAATTGTAGAGGAGCGATCTTTCCACCAATGCTTCATTGTTATTGTTGTGCGTCTTCAAGCCATTTCTGACTTATGGTGACCCTAAGGCAATCCTGTCATGGAGTTTTCGTGGCTAGCTGTGTATCAATGCTATTGCTTCAATGCTAGTAGTGCCCTGATAAGTGCTCTGTAATTTCCAATTCCATGTTTTTAATGTGCTGTTTCTGCCTTGATGTACGCTGCAAATCATAGAATCCTAGAGTTGGAAGAGACCTCATGGGCCATCCAGTCCAACCCCCTGCCAAGAAGCAGGAATATTGTATTCAAAGCATCCCTGACAGATGGCCATCCAGCCTGTTTAAAAGTTTCCAAAGAAGGAGCCTCCACCATACTGCCCAGAGAGTTCCACTGCTGAACGGTTCTCACAGTCAGGAAGTTCTTCCTAATGTTCAGATGGAATCTCCTTTCTTGTAGTTTGAAGCCATTGTTCCACGTCCTAGTCTCCAAGGAAGCAGAAAACAAGCTTGCTCCCTCCTCGCTGTGGCTTCCTCTCACATATTTATACATGGCTATCATATCTCCTCTCAGCCTTCTCTTCTTCAGGCTAAACATGCCCAGATCCTTAAGCCGCTCCTCACAGGGCTTGTTCTCCAGATCCTTGATCATTTTAGTCGCCCTCCTCTGGACACATTCCAGCTTGTCAATATCTCTCTTGAATTGTGGTGCCCAGAATTGGACACAATATTCCAGGTGTGGTCTAACCAAAGCAGAATAGAGGGGTAGCATGACTTCCCTGGACCTAGACACTATGCTCCTATGGATGCAGGCCAAAATGCCATTGGCTTTTTTTGCCGCCACATCACATTGTTGGCTCATGTTTAACTTGTTGTCCACGAGGACTCCAAAATCTTTTTCACACGTACTGCTCTCAAACCATGCATCCCCCATTCTGTATCTTTCCATTTCAGACATCCACATTGAAGTTCTGCGTTTTCTGAATACCTGCCCTTCAGCCAACTTTGAACTGGGTTATGTGGTCTGTGTAGATCTGTGGTACTCAACTATCAGTCCTCAGATGTTTTGACCTACAACTCCCAGAAATCCCAGCCAGTTTACCAGCTGTTAGGATTTCTGGGAATTAAAGGCCAAAACATCCAGGGACCCACAGTTTGGGAACCATTGGTGTAGATGGTCCTGAGAGACTATGGTTTGTCCAAGATCACCCAGTGGGTTTCCATAATAATTGGAACCCAAAACTCAAAACACTATAGCATGCTGGCTTTCCTAGTGCTTGTAGAAATTTAGAATCGTACAGTTGGAGGAAACCACAAGAGCAATCCATGCTTACAAGATTTTTTGATTTTTTGATTTTTTATTTATTTTATTTATTTACAGTATTTATATTCTGCCCTTCTCACCCCGCAGGGGACTCAGGGCGGATTACGCTGTATATATACATGGTAAACATTCAATGCCATAGACACACAATATATATAGACAGACACACAGAGGCGATTTAACATTCCAGCTTTTTTCATGAGGATGTTCTGGCCACCAGGGAGACTGTTGCTTCACTGTCCATTTGTGACACTGATGAAGTACTTCCTCATCCTTTGCATGCTTGCTGGAGATTTTTATGACATCGTAAATGAGCCTCCACATACAAGCGGTACCTAAATTTCCTACTTGACAGATGCAACTGTCTTTTGATCTGCAGAGGTTGACTGCAAGCTAAACAAATTGGTTGGAAGCTAACTCCGACCCAAGCTGGCTTCGAACCCATGACCTTTTGGTCAGTAGTGATCTTAATGCAGCTGACTCCCAGCCAGCTGTGCCACAGAGGTCCAAGAAAATGCCTTTTTCCTGGGACACAACTTTTGAAACATCACCACATTGAGCTGCTTTGAGGCCCCTTCTACACTGCCATATAAAATCCAGATTATCTGCTTTGAACTGGATTGTATGGCAGTGTAGACTCATGTAATCCAGTTCAAAGGGGATAATGTGGATTATACCGGGTCCTAGAGAAGTGCACTTGGAAAGTACCAGACTCAGGGCTTTTTCTATTTCTGCCCCTGCCTTGTGGAATTCCTTGCCACCCTACATGAGAGCCATGCGTGACTTAGGACCTTTCACTCTAGCACTTAAGACCTGGCTTTTTATTAGAGCATTCGATCTCTGTTAATTTTTAATTTCTGTATGTATAGAGGGCGATTAATAAGTAATTAAATATGATGATGATGATTATCTGATTTGATAATCTGGATTATATGGCAGTATAGAAGGGGCCCAAGACTCTCTTAAAAGAGGAAAAACTGAGATATAACTATATTAATAGATTAAGAAAGAGATTACTAATAAATAATTTCCAGACACTGATTGGTTACCCTATATATAATAGATCAGAAGTGAAGTGTGGCATAAAGAGGTGTGGATTACATGAAGACATTGTTAGGGCATGTAAAAATCAGTTGGTGTGTTAACTGAAAATGCAAAGCACGAAGCTGATTGGTTGGGCCACATCCGGGGAGCAAGCTGAGCCTGGGAGTTTTGACTACAGTTACATATTTTATACTTAGCTGTGCAAGAGCTTGCAGAGAAAGAGAGAGAGTTCTTGCTTCATGAGCTGCTAGAAGGAAATTTTCCACATGGACACCGAAAGGCCATTTGAATCTCTCTAAAATGACATTGTGTGAATCAATGCAACTGTTCACATGATTGCATTAAACTTGTACTTTACTGATGATCTGTGTGGCATATTTTCTTTGGCAAGACAGGGTGTGGGCTGATAAAACGTGAACTATGTGTGATTTTAATTATGCCACAGACATAAATTGATACTGTATCTGAATTCTATCCCATATCTCTAGTACTGATTAATATGAGCAATTACAAATAGAAAAATGGTAGAGTTGTTTTTAAAATCAAAATTATGGAACAACCTATTAAGCAAGTCTGAAGTGAAAAGAAATGCACCCATTTCCTTCTCTTCCCACCCCTTGCAAAGGTTCATCAATGCCCGGAGACGTATCCTGCAGCCGATGCTTGATGCAAGCAATCCAGACCCAACTCCCAAAGCCAAGAAGATCAAATCCCAACACCGACCAACACAGAGGTTCTGGCCCAACTCCATTGCAGCCGGAGTGCTGCAGCAACAAGGAGGCAACCCTGGCACAAACCCTGATGGTAAGAACCAGTCGCTTGAAAAGGCTCAAGATACACACATCAGTTTTCCCTCTTTTTCCAAAATCAATGGAAGGAAGAGAAGGCACACCCCTTAGCTGCCACTGCAATTTGCTTCCACACATAGAAACATAGTGCTAAATGCAGCAAGGACTGCAAAAACAAAGGCTGCATATGGTGGGGATTCATCCTCAAATATTTCAGCTTTGCAAAGTTAAATAATTATAGTAATTTTCTACCTTGTAGTGGAAAAAATGACCTATCCTCAGGATTCCCCCTCTATTAAAATATTCTGAAGTGTTGTGAAGGCGGTCCTGATGTCATGTAATGATCGTGGTACCCCCAAAACCACGTCTAGCACCCTTCCTCCAGCAAGTGGCAATGTGCTAAGGAGTTGTGGCAGGATCCTGCAGGAGTCCCTGCTTTTTCTTATTACAATGTGTCCCTGCAGAACGGTGTACAGGGTGAAAGACAAATTGTGAAAAAACTGCCCTCCTCTCCTTTCTATTTTGGAGGAGATTTGGGCAAGCTGGTTTTTCTGGGGAAACGTTTCCTGTTGGGTTTGGGAGGCTCCAGACAATCAATATTATTTACAGTAGCAACCTTTCATTGTCAGTGGTCTCTTAGAACAGTAGTTCTCAACCTGTGGGTCCCCTGATGTTTTGGCCTTCAACTTCCAGAAATCCTAACAGCTGGTAAACTGCCCTGAGTCGCCTGAGGGCTGAGAAGGGCGGTATACAAATATAGTAAATAAATAAATAAGAAACTACCTGGGATTTCTGGGAATTGTAGGCCAAAACACCTGGGAACCCACAGGTTGAAAACCACTGTCTTAGAAGATTCTAAGGCAGCATTTCTCAACCTGGGGGCCGGGACCCCTGCAGGGGTCATGAGGGGTTGTCAGGTGTCACCAAAGACTATCAGAAAGCACAGTATTTTCTGTTGGTCATGGGGGTTCTGTGTGCCAAGTTTGGCCCAATTCTATCATTGAAGGAGTTCAGAATGCTCTTTGATTGCAGGTGAACTATAAATCCCAACAACTAGAACTTCCAGATGACAAGGTCTGTTTTCCCCAAACTCCACTGGTGTTCACATTTGGGCATATTCAGTATTCATGCCAAGTTTGGTCCAGATCCATCATTGTTTGAGTCCACAGTGCTCTCTGGGTATAGATGAACTACAACTCCAAAACTCAAAGTCAATGCTCACCAGACCCTTCCAGTATTTTCTGTTGGTCATGGGAGTTCTGTGTGCCAAGACTGGTTCGATTCCATCATTGATGGAGTTCAGAATGCTCTTTGATTGTAGATGAATGATAAATCCCAGCCACTACAACTCCCAAATGACAAAATCAATCCCATCCCCAACCCCACCATTATTCAAATTTGGGCGTATCGAGTACTTGTGCCAAATTTGGTCCAGTGAATGAAAATACATCCTACATATCAGATATTTATTTATTTATTTATTTAATTTATTGACCGTATTTATATTCCGCCCTTCTCACCCTACAGATGACTCAGGGCAGATTACAATGTACATATACATGGCAAACATTCAATGTCATAGACACACAACATATATAGACAGACAGAGAGGCAATTTAACATTCCACCTTTTTTTTCATGAGGGTATTCTGGCCACCATAGAATCATAGAATCATAGAATCATAGAGTTGGAAGAGACCTCATGGGCCATCCAGTCCAACCCCCTGCCAAGAAGCAGGAATATTGCATTCAAATCACCCCTGACAAATGGCCATCCAGCCTCTGCTTAAAAGCTTCCAATGAAGGAGCCTCCACCACACTCCGGGGCAGAGAGTTCCACTGCTGAACGGCTCTCACAGTCAGGAAGTTTTTCCTAATGTTCAGATGGAATCTCCTCTCTTGTAGTTTGAAGCCATTGTTCCGCGTCCTAGTCTCCAAGGAAGCAGAAAACAAGCTTGCTCCCTCCTCCCTGTGGTTTCCTCTCACATATTTATACATGGCTATCATATCTCCTCTCAGCCTTCTCTTCTTCAGGCTAAACATGCCCAGTTCCCTAAGCCGCTCCTCATAGGGCTTGTTCTCCAGACCCTTGATCATTTTAGTCGCCCTCCTCTGGACACATTCCAGCTTGTCAATATCTCTCTTGAATTGTGGTGCCCAGAATTGGACACAATATTCCAGATGTGGTCTAACCAAAGCAGAATAGAGGGGTAGCATTACTTC
Organism: Anolis sagrei; assembly: GCF_037176765.1. Lineage (NCBI taxonomy): Eukaryota > Metazoa > Chordata > Lepidosauria > Squamata > Anolidae > Anolis > Anolis sagrei. The sequence goes on along the minus strand of NC_090027.1, from coordinate 16,601,441 downwards.
CTTAGATCTAGACACTATGCTCCTATTGATGCAGGCCAAAATCCCATTGGCTTTTTTTGCCGCCACATCACATTGTTGGCTCATGTTTAACTTGTTGTCCACGAGGACTCCAAGATCTTTTTCACACGTACTGCTCTCGAGCCAGGCGTCCCCCATTCTGTATCTTTGCATTTCATTTTTTCTGCCAAAGTGGAGTATCTTGCATTTGTCACTGTTGAACTTCATTTTGTTAGTTTTGGCCCATCTCTCTAATCTGTCAAGATCGTTTTGAATTCTGCTCCTGTCCTCTGGACTATTGGCTATCCCTCCCAATTTGGTGTCGTCTGCAAACTTGATGATCATGCCTTCTAGCCCTTCATCTAAGTCACCAGGGGAGCTGTTGCTTCACAGTCCATTTGTGACACTGATGAAGTACTTCTTCATTGTTTGCAGGCTTGCTGGAGATTTTTATGGCATTGTAAATTAGTTAAATTAACCTCCCCGCTTAGGTGGTACCTAAATTTCCTATTTGACAGATGCAACTATCTTTCGAACTGCAAAGGTTAACAGCAAGCTACATAAATTGGTCAGACACTTACTCCGACCTGGGCTGGCTTCAAACTCATGACCTTTCGGTCAGTAGTGATCCTAATGCAACTGATTCCCAGCCAGCTGCACCACAGTTATGATTCATAATAGTTGCAAAATTACAGATATGAAGTAGCAACTAAAATAATGTTATGGTTGGGGGTCACCACAACATGAGGAACTGTATTAAGGCGTTGCAGCAATAGGAAGGTTGAGAACCATTGTTCTAATTATTAACTTATTATTAACTTTATTTGTACCCCGCTAGCATCTCCTGAAGGACTCGATGCGGCTTACAAAGGCCAAGGCCTCAAACACAACATAACAATACAAACCTAAAGCAAATTAAAAACAATTAAAGCAATATTAAACAGAAAAACAACAAGCAATAAACAATACACCAAGACACAATAAAACTGGGCCGGGCCAGAGTAATGGGTACAGAATTAAAAGTGCTGATGTGACAGATGATATGTAAGGATTATAGGGTAAGTGCAGTGTGCAGAGTGCAGCAATCTTAGTTCTAATAAAGTGCTTCTGGGACTTGGTATTGGAGATTTCCTATTCTGGGAAGGCACATCGGAACAGCCAGGTCTTCAAGTTCTTTCTGAAGACTGCCAATGTAGAGGCCTGTCTAAGATCTTTGGGGAGGGTGTTCCAGAGTCGGGGGGCCACCACGGAAAAGACCCTATCTCGTGTCCCCACCAAACGCGCTTGCGACGCAGGCAGGATCACGAGCAGGGCCTCTCCAGATGAACGAAGTGAACACGTGGGTTCGTAGACGGAGATGCGGTCACACAGGTAGGGTGGTCCCAAACCGTTCAGGGCTATACGGATTCCTTAGAACAATCCTGACATCCTTCAGATCACAGTTGGAAAACATCTGGCCTAAAGAATGGCTTGTACTAGCTCCAAACTTGAGTTAGACTTGGATGAGAGCTGCATTATTGGGATAGTTTTGTCCAAATTCCTCATGGATGTGTATTTCAGCCTCTGCCCAGATCAGTTCTCGCAACAGTCCTTTTCGTATTGCACTCGCGCCGGTAAGTGGAGTTCTGAGTGAGCCATGACACCAGCTGTTTGCTTTCCTTCCTAGGCTCTATAAATATGGACAACCTCCAATCCCTCTCTTCCGATAATGCTACCATTGCTATGCAGCAGGCCATGATGGCAGCTCACGATGACTCACTTGACGGGACAGATGAGGAGGAGGATGAAATGGAGGAAGAAGAGGAGGAAGAGGAGGAGGAGGAGGAGGATCTGGAGGAGGATGCTGAGGAGCTCCAGACAACAAATGTTAGCGACCTTGGCTTGGAGCACAGTGACTCCCTGGAGTAGAGTCGATGGTGGAGCAGTTTGATTGGCTTGCCAAAACTATTGGCCTAAGGAATTGTAGAGAGAGCCTGAACTTGAACATACAAGCCCCACGTCCCTTTATATAGAATTAATTCAGCAACAATATCTTTACCGAGTGTCCTGCTTACCTGGTCTCAATTGCAGGAATGGACATAGCTGCACATTGAGGAGCCCTTGCCAAATGTGCAAACCAGTTATTTAAGTGAAGGACACATGTTTACAAGGCACATATTGTGGCCAGTTCTCCCCCCCTCCAAACCCCTTTGTTTTTGATAATAATAACAACAACCGAATTGTTTTTAGGGTAAGCTGTTTTCTGTATGACTGAATGTTTTATGGATGTTCTGATGCAATGCCTTTTTGTGACATGCAGTCGAGAGGCAAAGTCTGTTTTCATTTTCACTGCTTTTATGAGAGATTTATAGATGCAAAAAAAGAGAGAGAGAAGAGATCGATGGTTTTTACAACAAAAACGTAAAAAAAAGACTGCAATGATTATAAATATTTACATGTAGAAAAAAAAAGAGTTTGCAAATTTGGGAGACAAAAAATAGCAATGAACAGTGAGAAAGTTTAATGCTGGACCCAAATTGACTCATAGCTGTTTCTGCAGAACTGGGTTCCAAGTCTTTGCGATTTTTTTTGGTTCCAGATCCCAAGAAATACAGAAAAGCCACAATTCTTCATAGTTAATGTGACAAATAAATTCTGCACTGCAACATGAACCATTCTTAGAGAGGAAACTGGGAAGTTTAACCTTCTGAATGGGGTGTTTGTTTTGTTTTTCATGTTGAGAAACTGCAAGTTGCTTCTAGTGTGAGAGAATTGGCCGTCTGCAAAGACGTTGCCCAGGGGACGCTCGGATGTTTTGATGATTTACCACCCTAGTGGGAGGCTTCTCTTATGTCTCTGCATGGGAAGCTGGAGCTGACAGAGGGAGCTCATCCGTGCTCTCCCTGGATTCGAACCTCCAATCTGTCGGTCTTCAGTCTTGCCGGCACAAGGGTTTAACCCATTGCATCACTGGGGGCTCCAATGCAGTGTCTTAACTGCTTCAAGAGGTAGCTTCAGCTAATCCAGTAAGAATACCCCTGAATAATTATGTTAATTGTTTAGAGGATTATACACTAAGAAGAAATGATTAATGGCTTTCCGCATTGGTTGAATATGAACTGGCTCAGGTTTCCAAATGTTTGCACAAGCAAAGTGAAAAAAAATCCTTACAGCGAGTTCACAGATTTCCAAGGAAAGGGGGAAAAGGTATTCCGAAGCTCAGAGGAATTGCTGTCCAGATGGTGAGATCAATGCCCTTTCCACAATCTGATTTTCTCAGAACTCCTCACCTGCCACCTGTCACCTCTAAATGAAAAGGCTTCCAAAGAACCAAATTCTTTGTTGTGTTTTATACATTCAGAATAAGAACAGAAAATCTTCAGCAGTCCCCCTTTCACCTCCAAACACCTTTTATTTGGAGGGCCAAGGGCATAGCGACAGTTAGCAATGGAGGTCGCTTTTATGTCCTTCCTTGCCGGATCTTGAGCCAATTGCACCCAACAGCTCATTACTCAGCTTGTGTGATATTTGCCATCCTGCTTATGTTTCTTTAAAAACCCAAGTTTAGCCTCGTGCGGGGGAGGCATCCACCAATCCATGTAGTGAACTGCTGTGCATGAACAGCTTACCTTGTGATGACACTTTAATGCGGCTTCCATGTGTCAGGTGTAATGTCAACACTAGCCTTAAGAATGCATTTTTGTTTCTTAAGGTAGTTCTTCAGACTCACATATTGACCCCTTTTGATTGTTTTAAATGCTAGAATGGTAGCTATTGGCCAGGGTCCGTTAAGCACACTGATTTTGTGGGTCCCTACCAACATATTTAGGCCATTTTCCGAGGGGGAGGGTGTTATAATTGGGAATAATAGCTGCGGCTCCATCCCACTTGCAAGTGGCAAGTTTTTGATGTGGACCCAGGCATGTTCTGGTTGCTCTTGTAACACCAAGGAAAGGAAGAGCTGTCTGCTCCCTCCATAAATCTCTCCCTTCCTTGGGAAAAGGTGGCAGCACTTGCAAGCCCCCTCTCCCCAAACTAGGAACAAATAGCATTCTGAAAAGCCTAATGGCAATATCTTTTGCCACAATGTCACATTATGAAAGGCGGTACAGCAGTGGTTCTCAACCTGGGGGTCAGGACCCCTGGGGGGTTCACGAGGGGGTTTCAGAGGGGTCACCAAAGACTATCCAAAAACGTATTTTCTGTTGATCATAGGGGTTCCATGTGGGAAGTTTGACCCAGTTCTATCATTGGTAGGGATCAGAATGATATTTTATTATAGGTGAACTATAAATCCCAGCAACTAAAACTCTCAAATGCAAGGTCTATTTTCCCCAAACTCCACCAGTGTTCATTCACATTGGGCATGTTGAGTATTTATGGCAAGTTTGGTCCAGATCCATCATTGTGTGAGTCCATAATGCTCTCTGGATCTAGATGAACTACATCTCCAAAACTCAAGGTCAATGCCCACCAAACCCTTCCAGTATTTTCTGTTGGTCACGGGAGTTCTGTGTGGCAAGATTGGTTCAATTCCATTGTTTGAGTTCATAAGGCTCTTTGATTGTAGGTAAACTATAAATCCCAGCAACTACAACTCCCAAATGACAACATCAATCTCCACCCCTGCCAACCCCACCAGTATTCAAATTGGGGCATATCACGTATTTGTGCCAAATTTGGTCCAGTGAATGAAAATACATCCTGCATATCAGATATTTATATTATGATTAATAATAGTTGCAAAATTGTAGTTGTGAAGTAGCAACAAAAAAAATATTATGGTTGGGGGTCACCACAACATGAGGAACTGTATTAAGGGGTCGCAGCATTAGTAAGGTTGAGAACCACTGCGGTACAGAATAGCTCCTTCTGCAACATTCTGATCTGTGTCCAGAATCTGTACATTCAGTCTGCTGGAGTGTCTCTCATATTAGCATTAGCATTGCATTCCAGACAGGAAACAATCAGGGTCTGCTAACACCTCCCAACAATGGATTCCCCCAGGAACATGTTCCCTTCTGGAACATGGCCATACAGCTCGGAAACTCACAGCGACCCAGTGATTCCGGCCATGAAAGCCCTTGATATATATATCCAGCTATATGGCCATGTTCCAGAAGCATTCTCTCCTGACATTTCACCCACATCAATGACAGTCATCCTCAGAGGTTGTGAGGTCTGTTGGAAATGAAGGAAGTGGGATTTATATAACTGTGGAATGTCCAGAGTGGGAGAAAGAACTCTTGTCCAAGGTCATGTGGCCAGCATGACTGCACGGAGCACCATTACGTTCCCCGCCGAAGCAGTACCTATTGATCTACTCACATTTGCATGCTTTCATATTGCTAATTAGGCAGAAGCTGGGGCTAACAATGGGAGCTCACCCCTTCCCACGCATTTGAACTGCCAACCTTCCATTCAGTTAGTTGTGCAGCTTGGTGGTTTAACCCGCTGCACCACCGTGGCCCCATTATTAAGTGGTTTACCGTGGGTTAAATCCCATTATACTGAATGCCTTGTGTGGACACTAATGTGATACCTACACTGCATTATTTGGTAGTGTAGATACAGCCTTTGTAACCAACCTCTGCAATGCAAGCATTTAATGGTCTTGCAGCTTCAAAGCCTGACTGCCTCCTGCTTGGGGGAATCCTTTGTTGGGAGGTGTTAGCAGATCGTGATTGTTTCCTGTCTGGAATGCAGTGCTAATCAAGAGGGCCATTTGCAACGTTCACACTTGCCTCAAGCAGACAAGAGTTCTTTCTCCCACTTGGACAACAGATATATAAACCCAACTTGCCTAGTATCCAACAGATCTCACAGCCTTTGAGGATGCCTGCCATAGATGTGGGTGAAATGTCAGGAGAGAATGCTTCTGGAACATGGCCATACAGCCCAGAAAACTCACAGCAACCCAATATATATATTGCTGGCATAACCAAGGATTTACCAATGTTTGTTCTTGAGAGGATTCTGAGCATTTCCTTCGCAAGCATCCATTGCTCTATGCTTGTGAACACATATGCCTGTTCCCCAGGAATCTAAACGTATAGACACGTTCCTTTTGTCTCCCTTCATTTCAAGCAGTCAGTGTGGATTTAAAAATAGCAAAGAAGGTAACCCCTGTGTAAATAGATGCATTTCTTTCGTGGGAAGAAAAGCTGCTCCCACATCAGGAAACTCAGTGCTTGGTTTGTTCAAGCTGACATTACGTCTCAAGCTGGGTCTACAGTTTCAGAATGCAGAACTGGATTATATGAGTCTACATTGCCACCTCATGCAATCAGAATCTGGATTATATAGCAGTGTAGATAGGGCCTCTGTCCTGTGGCACCTTCTAGGAGGAGGTGAGGACGAAATGTGAGCTGATTCTCTCAAAAACATTAAAATGCATCCTTTAAAGCAGGCATGGGCAAACTTTGGTCCCTCCAGGTGTTTTGGACTTCAACTCCCACAATTCCTAACAGCCAGTAGGCTGTTAGGAATTGTGGGAGTTGAAGTCCAAAACACCTGGAGGGACCAAAGTTTGCCCATGCCTGCTTTAAACTCTGCTATGAAAGTACAACGCAGCATTAGAGAGTATTAGAAAGAGCCAAGACCTGGATGAAAGAAGGTAGACCACCGCACTTCTTAAACACCCCTGTCATTGAATCAACTGGATTTATCTATATGTTGACTCACCATTCACTGGGTGCACTTTAATTGTGCCTATCCAACAGTATTCCAGCATGAATGAGTGGTAAAATAGTACTTTGTGCAAGAGCCCAAACTGGATACATGCACATGTAACTGCAATATGCAAGATTCCAGTCTATGTTACACAGAAAGAAGCCCTGGATCAACTTAGTAAAGGTAAAGGTTCCCCTTGACATTAAGTCTAGTCGTGTCCGACTCTGGGGGATGGTGTTCATCTCCATTTCTAAGCCGAAGAGCCGGCATTGTCCGTAGACGCCTCCAAATTCATGTGGCCAGCATGACTGCATGGAGCACCATTACCTTCCCGCCAAAGTGGTAACTATTGATCTACCCGTCTCATGAGCATTTGGTAGGGACGAGAGAAAGGGCATTCTCAGTGGTGACCCTTCATCTCTGGAAACACTTTTCCCAGGGAGATTAGGCTAGCACCCTCCCTATCCACATTCCGTAAGGAACTAAAGACGTGGATTGTTGTTGGTACCTATTGATGTCACATTTGCATGTTTTCAAACTGCTAGGTTGGCAGAAGCTAGGACTAACAGCGGGAGCTCACCTCGCTCCCCAGATTCGAATTGCTGACCTTTTGGTCAGCAAGCTCAGCAGTTTAACCTGCTGCATCACTGGAGGCTCCAGGATAAACACCCCCTGTGACTTGAGAAACTACAAGTCGCTTCTGGTGTGAGAGAATTGGCCGTCTGCAAGGACGTTGCCCAGGGGACGCCTTGGATGTTTTGATGTTTTACCATCCTTGTGGGAGGGTTCTCTGATGTCCCCGCATGAGGAGCTGGAGCTGACAGAGGGAGCTCATCCGCACTCTCCCCAGATTTGAACCTGCAACCTGTCGGTCTTCAGTCCTTGAGAGACTGCAGGTCGCTTCTGGTGTGAGAGAATTGGCCGTCTGCAAGGACGTTGCCCAGGGGATGCCCAGATGTTTTGATGTTTTACCATCCTTGTGGGAGGCTTCTCTCATGTCCCCGCATGAGGAGCTAGAGCTGACAGAGGGAGCTCATCTGCACTCTCCCCAGATTTGAACCTGCAACCTATCCGTCTTCAGTCCTTGAGATACTGCAGGTCGCTTCTGGTGTGAGAGAATTGGCCGCCTGCAATGACGTTGCCCAAGGGACGCCCAGATGTTTTGATGTTTTACCATCCTTGTGGGAGGCTTCTCTCATATCCCCGCATGAGGAGCTGGAGCTGACAGAGGGAGCTCATCTGCTCTCTCCCCAGATTTGAACCTGCGACCTGCCAGTCTAAACAGGGGTTTAACACACTGCGCCACTGGAGGCAGTTATGTCACAAATGTTTGGACTCAAACACCTGAAGCTCTTGATATGCTTAGAAATATCCGTTGTCCATTCCTGGGTCATCTTCAGCACATGCAATGGTCCTTTTGAAGCCATTCTGGAACTGTCAAGCCAGCAGGGATGAATTCCATGGAAACAAAACGAACTCTTTTGTCTGCTGTCCATCCAAATTATTCCTCTTGGTCAGTCTATTCCACTTCCTCCCACTTCTGCTTGAGAGAGAGTGCCATTTTTAAATTGTGACCCATCCTATTTTGTACATTGTGCTCAGGAAAATGTCTCCAGTGTACAAAAAAAATTAATATTTTTGGTGACCTTGTTTATCAGATTATTGTGAATAACAGTTGGGACTGTCTGGATTTGCAAGTTGTCTACTTTCTGTGACTTGAATGTATTCCTCCCTGGAAAAAAAAGAAGTGTTTGGTGTTTCCTTGGGAGGCTCCAGTAATCTTTGGCCGGAATCCTGTATAGCCGTTTTCAATGCATACCTTTATGGGATTCAGAATCTCTACATAACTCCTAGTTTGGGGCTTATGTAGGCATTGTGAAGGTCTCCCAATATGCAATGACTGGGAAGCAGCCACTGCAAGCGATGGGCTTTCGTAACCCCTTTCATTCCCATTTCCTACTCAGCATGAAAGGGAATTGTGAGAGCAGTCCTTTTTATCTTTCTCCAAATTGTGTCAGGAGCGACTTGAGAAACTGCAAGTCGCTTCTAGTGTGAGAGAATTGGCCATCTACAATTCTGTAGCCCATCTGGGCCCAGGGAACGCCCAGATGTTTTTGATGTTTTACCACCCTTGTGGGAGGCTTCTCTCATGTCCCCACATGGGGAGTTGGAGCTGACAGTGGGAGCTCATCCGCACTTGCTCCCTCTGTTTGGCACAGGAGGGAAATGCCAATCTGATGCTTCCCCAGGGGGAAAAGGAACAGATCCCCATAGATTGCAGGGATTACTTCCCGGTAAGTGAGGATTGAGTGGGTTAAACCCAAATTCACTGCATAGCACCATACTACAGGGTTTATGCATATGGAAGGCCTATACAGTAGAGTCTCGCTTATCCAACGTAAACAAAATGTTGGCTAATGAGGGATTAAGGAAAAGCCTTTTAAACATCAAATTACGTGATGATTTTACAAATTAAGCACCAAAACATCATGTTTTACAACAAATTGATGGAGAAAGTTCAATACACAGTAATGTTATGTAGTAACTACTGTATTTACAAATTTAGCACCAAAATAATAATAATAATAATAATAATAATAATACTTTATTTTATTCCGCCCTTCTCACCCTGACGGGGACTCAGGGCGAATCACAGTATATATATACAAGGCAAACATTCAATGCCACTTTGTATAGACAATACACAGACAGACAGAACAGAAGGAGGTACCATGAAAGGTTGGGTTTGAGTCCAGGGGGTGCTGACGAAGAGCCTTCAGGACTTCCCTCTTCCTTTTGGTCGCCCAACATTTTTGGATCTTCTTTCTTTATGGCATCGTAAAATACCTCCCCCGCTTTTTTAGCAGTACCTAATTTCTCTAATCACAGCTCAAGCTGTTTTCGAATTGCTTAGGTAAACAATGAACTGGTGCTGACAGTTGGCAGCTCACGCCAACCCAGGGCTTCAAACTTGCAACCTTTTTGGTTGATAGATCTTATAATTGCTGATTTACCAGCTGTGCTAAACCTCTGGCCCTACATCACAATGTATTGAAACAGCTTTGAATCCGGGCAGGAGGCAGACTATTGGAGAATGTTGGATGAGTGAAGTTTGGATAAGTGAGACTCTACTGTATGTCATGTGTCAAGCTCAAGGCCTGTGGGCTGAATCTGGCCCACCATGTCATTTTATGTGACCCTTCAGGTGATGGACTATAACTCCTGTATTCCTCATCATTAGAATCATAGAATCAAAGAGTTGGAAGAGACCTCATGGGCCATCCAGTCCAACCCCCTGCCAAGAAGCAGGAATATTGCATTCAAATCACCCCTGACAGATGGCCATCCAGCCTCTGTTTAAAAGCTTCCAAAGAAGGAGCCTCCACCAGACATAGTGACTAGAGCGGATGGGAGTTGCGATAGACTAACATCCGGAAGGCTGCAGTTTGACTTACTTACGTCAGGAGAACTGGGTTTGAATGTAGATGCAAGGCTTGTGGATATCCTTTCACCAACCTCAGAGTCATAGTTGCTGTTGCGTTTCAATTTCCATTATCCACAGTCCATATGGTGGATAATCGAAAGTGATAGGTGTTGTCTAGGTCTAAACAAAACATCTGGATCTAAGCAATAACATCTAGGTCTAAACATCTGGGTCTAAACAAAAGAGCACCAACTACTAATGTAAAATATTATAGTTGGTCCTCTATCCACAGATTCTCCGTCCATGGATTCAGTGGCCCTTTGAAAGTAACCATAAGACCAGTGTTTTGCAACCTGTGAGACTCCAGATGTTTTGACCTTCAACTCTCAGTTGGTAAAGTAGCTGGGATTTCTGGGAATTGTAGGCCAAAACATTTGGGGACTCATAGATGGAGAACCACGGCGTAAGACTGATGTGGCCTTGGTGAAAATGAATTTGACGCCCCAGCTATGCAGAATTCCAGCCAATATTTATAGTATATGCTATTTAGCCAATCTGGATTTCTCTCTCCCCTTGTGATAGTGAAATTACAAAGGAATTCCATTTTCCCCCATGAACTGGAGCAGGAGCATTCCTCCATTCAGTCTTGTCTTCCTAGTTAGGAAAAGAAAACACACAGATGCAAACCACCAGCCCCTTTCAAATGGTTCATACACCTTCCTCGGCACATCGCTCGAACCAATCCTGGACTTCCATGACAAGGGTTTTGCCCGTTTCCTTGCACGTCAAAGCTTTATTTATTTCGAATGATTTCTTTCTTCTCACTCACAAAGCACAGTTTTTTCAAATTGCTCCTTCTTTTGGAGTCGAGAGGTTTAATCGATCGCTTTACATTAAGAGTTGAATTGATGATAATTCCTTGGGAATGTATTGGCGTCACAGTGGGCATTTAAAAAAAAAGCCCCCCCATTTTGAATACTGATATGGCATGAATGTAATATGTAATTTCATAGAAAATTCATTGTAATTTAGTATTAATTCATATCCATTTATTATAAAGTGCTACCAGATGAGGTTTTCCAGCTTTATTTTATTGTGTTTATTTAACATTTTGTGTATATGTAAAGGTAAAGGTAGTCCCCTGACATTAAGTCCAGTCATGTCTGACTCTGGGGTGTGGTGCTCATCTCCATTTCTAAGCCGAAGAGCCAGCGTTGTCCGTAGACACCTCCAAGGTCATGTGGCCAGCATGACTGCATGGAGAGCTGTTACCTTCCCGCCGGAGCGGTACCTATTGATCTACTCACATTTGCATTTTTTCGAACTGCTAGGTTGGCAGAAGCTAGGGCTGACAGCGGAAGCTCACGCTACTCCCCGGAATCGAACCTGCGACCTTTTGATCAACAAGCTCAGCAGCTTAGAGCTTCAACCCACTGCGCCACCGGGGGCTCCATATATATATACAGAGACATCAAGTTACCTCCGTCACTATGTCATGTGCCCAAAAAAGATGGATTTCCATTTTTTCAAAGGTCATTTAAGGCCATTTTTCTTGGAAGTAAGCCTACCAGGCTCCTCTAAAGAGAGATAAATGGAAAGAGAGATAAATGGAGAGATAAATGGTGCTCATCTCCATTTCTAAGCCGAAGAGCCAACATTGTCCGTAGACACCTCCAAGGTCATGTGGCCAGCATGACTGCATGGAGCGCTGTTACCTTCCCGCCGGAGCGGTACCTATTGATCTACTCACATTTGCATTTTTTTGAACTGCTAGGTTGGCAGAAGCTAGGGCTGACAGTGGAAGCTCATGCTATATATACAGAGACATCAAGTTACCATCAAGGCCATTTTTCTTGGAAGTAAGCCTACCAGGCTCCACTAAAGAGAGATAAATGGAAAAATATAATAATATACTTTATTTATATTCCGCTCCATCTCCCCGAGAGGACTCACGGCGGATTATAGGTACATATGTGGCAAGCATTCAATGCTGTTATACAGTGAACAAAGGCAGGCAGTACATAAACAGAAGCAAGGCTTCCCTCTTTTCATCTCTGGCATCTGGCTGTGCTCGACTCGTCCATGGGGAGGTGCTGTTGTTTCATTTTCCACACTGAGGAGCCTGTCATCCATGAATGCCTTTCCTGGTTGTATTTGCTGGCATGTTTTTTAGGGTGCCTTTTACCTCCCTGCCAAAGCAATACCTATTTATTAGGCATGGTTAGGTTGGGTCGGAATCTTCGTAATTCAGAATAAATTCGGAAAGATTTGCTTTTTGAAGCAATTTCAAAGTTTTTAAGGAAACCAGAAGTCCCTTTGCTCTTCCAAAGCTTTTTCCGCCATTTCTGTTATAAAGCAGTAAGTGAGTTGGAAATGGTTCAGCTTTTCCCCCACTTCTGGTCTCAAGTCTGGGAAGCGTTTTAAACCAGACTGGATGGGTTCCCTGCCTTTCCCCTCACTTCTGGTCTCGAGCCTGGGAAGCATTTTAAACCAGAGTGGATTAATTTCCTGCCTTTCGTCTCCTCTCATTTTTGGTCTCAAGCCTGGGAAGCATTTTAAACCAGAGTGGATGAATTTCCTGCCTTTCCTCTCCTCTTGCTTCTGGTCTCAAGCCTAGGAAACATTTTAAACCAGAGTGGATAAATTTCCTGCCTTTCCTCTCCTCTCGCTTCTGGTCTCGAGCCTGGGAAGCAAAACCCGACGATGCAATCAGAAGATGAGAGAAAGGAAGGGGGGAGGGGGAGGGGAATCCACCTTCAGGCATGGTGACCCAAACACAAAATAATAATAATAATGCGCCTTTTCGAATGTATGACGTTTTAAGCATTTTAAACCAGAGTGGATGAATTTCCTGCCTTTCCTCTCCCCTTGCTTTTGGTCTTGAGCCTGGGAAGCATTTTAAACCAGAGTGGATGAATCAGAGTGGATGAATTTCCTGCCTTTCCAGGTCTTGAGCCTGGGAAGCGTTTTAAACCAGAGTGGATGAATTTCCTACCTTTTCTCTCCCCTCACTTTTGGTCTCGAGTCTGGGAAGCGTTTTAAACCAGAGTGGATGAATTTCCTGCCTTTCCTCTCCCCTTGCTTCTGGTCTCAAGCCTGGGAAGTGTTTTAAACCAGAATGAATAGATTCCCTGGCTTTCCTCTCCCTTCGCTTCTGGTGTCGCACCTCAGAATAGGCTCACCTTGCTGAAAACACCAAACTGCACACAGCCAGAAGTCTTTATAGTTTATTAAAAAAGTAAAAAATAAAAAGTTCTTAATAGCAATAGTAATGTTCTAAAAGATCAATATAAAACAACACTATGAAGCATGATCCAAAAGGCCACTAGCAAAGCAAAATCCCATGAGAATATGACTGAGTCCTAAGACCATGAACACAAGAACTGCAAGACAATCCAGACAAGCAAAATGCAAGCTTCTTGGTTAAACGAAAAGTTGCTCTGACAAAGGTTTGGTCCCAAACACACTGCTTAATACCCTTTGCAAAACATGAAGGCATTTCTTTGGCCTCTGTCCTCCTTCTTGTTAGCTATTCTCACACTCCTTCAAACTCTGAATTCCAAACGGTCAGCACGATCTAAGGTTCCTGTTTCGTCAAGGACAGTCTGTTCGTTAGTGTTATCCAGATTGCCTTCCTGCTCATTATCAGGCTGAGAACTGTCCTCCTTCTCTGAGTCAATTTGCACCTGCACCTGGCTAGTTTCAGTATCAACAAACTCATCTCTTGCTGTGGGAAACTGAACTTCCACCCTCTGTTCCTCATTGACTATAACAGGGACATTTTGAACCAGATTGTGAACCTGAATCCCATCATCCTCATCAGAGGCACTCTGTGGTTCCAGCTGAGTCACAACATCTGCTCTCGAGCCTTGGAAGCGTCTTAAACCAGAGTGGATGAATTTCCTCCCTTTGCTCCCCCCCCCCCCTTTTCTGGAATAAACTACTTTCAAAATCAAGACCACCTAATGAAACAGGAAATAACACTTTCAAACCATTAAGGAAGAATTCAGAAGTCTCAGAAGTTTTGAAAAGTTTTGAAATATTTTTTTTGTGAAAATCGGAATTGACTTCTGAATCAAAGCACCCCCTACATCCGAAACGAGTTTTGAACTAATTTTTTCTTTGGATCAAACAAGCCTACTATTTATGTACTTACATTGTTGTTTCAAACTGCTAGGCAAGCAGAAGCTGGGCTGACGGCAGGAGCTCACCCTGACCTTGGCTTGAACTGCCAACCCTTTGGTCAGCAGAATCTTGTACAGCAAGCGGTTTAACCGCTGTGCTAGCCTGGCCCAAAGTGTTTGAAACTGCACTATTGAACAGTGAATCTGTGAAATGTTTTGCTCCACAATGAATGAAGAAAGGCGTAGCGCTTCCTGTCTGTAGACTTTCCAATTAGCTACTCTGCCGCTGCATTTTCCTATTTATAAGTGTCTGTTTGGGTGTAAGTGACTAACAAAAGAGAAATCTTAAAAAGTGTTAAACTACAATATTTTGGCTTCTGTCTTCATCATCTGCTGTGATGTGAAGCATGCTATACACAAATACCGTTAAAATGCAAGGAGTGGAATAATTCGGAGTAGATTAATGAGGCTAGATCAGTAGTTGTTTCCCAATGGTGACTCCATCATGCTAAGTTTATACATCTAGAGCTGGCATGGGCAAACTTTGGTCCTCCGGGTGTTTTGGACTCCAACTCCCACAATTCCTAACAGCCGCAGGCCCTTTCCTTTTCCCCCTCAGCCGCTTAAGCAAATTCAATATGGTTAGAGCAGTGGTTCTCAACTTGTGTGTCCCCAGGTATTTTGGCCTACAACTCCCAGAAATCTCAGCCAGTTTACCAGCTTTTCGGATATCAACCAGAATCCCAAAGCCTTAAATCAAGAAATAGTTTTCTAAGATCTACAAAGATACTCACAGGAACACCTCAGCAAGCGAGAGTCCAAAAGTGGCAGGCAAAAACCTGGAACCTCAATCCATGGCTGATGCCGAATGAGAGACACCCTCCTGTGTACACAGAACACTGGGCGACTTGAAACGTGTTGAACAATCTGCACTCTGGCACCACAAGATGCAGAACCAACCTTAAGAAATGGGGCCACAAAGTGGAGCCCACGATATGTGAGTGTGGAGAAGAGCAAACCACAGATCACCTATTACAATGCAGTCTGAGCCCTGCCACATGCACAATGGAGGACCTTCTTATAGTAACATCAGAAGCACTCCAAGTGGCTAGGTACTGGTCAAAGGATATTTAATATAATGCCAAGTTTTTAAACATTGTGTTTTTTTTTAATACATTACAACTATATCCTTGGTTCGCTCCTGATATGATAAATAAATACCAGCTGTTAGGATTTCTGGGAGAAGAAGGCCAAAACATCTTGGGAACCCAACAGGTTGAGAACCACTGGTTTAGAGACACATGGCCTCCATGAAAGTGAAAAAAAATCTGAGAAAACATATTTCTGGGAATTTCTAGATCCTCCAGCACTACTGGATGGTCAACTTCCACTGGAAGCTGACCACAGAATCACACTGGAAGACACACAGATTCCTGGAGAGGTGTTCCCTCCAGCAATCTTGAGGTCCTCCAATTACACTCCAGAAAAAGTTCTTCTCACTGAAGAATTTCTTTTACCACAGTGGGAAGCACAGTACTGATCAGAAGGACAGCCTACTTACTTACTTACTTAGGCGATCCCTTGTTGTCTGAGTATGATTGTCTTCCGAGATCGGTGTACTGGCGGTGGGTCCGTAGTTGACTGTAGAATCCTATTCTTGACCTGTATGTTCTCCCCCAGTGGGGGCATTGGTTTCCAGGTGGAAGGCGGTCGCAGTCGGGGTTGGCTTGACGCACCTTCTTCTTGGCGCGTTTCTCTTTCGCCCTCCATTCATGCCTCTTCAAATTCTACAGCACTGCTGTTCACAGCTGACTTCCAGCTGGAGCAGTCAAGGACCAGAGCTTCCCAGTTCTCGGCGTCTATGCCAGAGTTTTTAAGGTTGGCTTTGAGCTCATATTTAAATCTCTTTTCCTGCCCACCAACATTCCGTTCTCCATTCTTGAGTTCGGAGTAGAGCAATTGCTTTGGGCGATGGTGGTAGGGCATCTGGACAACATGGCCGGTCCAGTGGAGTTGATCGTGGAGGACCATCGCTTCAATGCTGGTGGTCTTTGCTTCTTCCAGCATGCTGACATTTGTCTGCTTGTCTTCCCAAGAGATTTGCAGGATTTTTTGGAGGCAACGCTGATGGAATCGTTTTAGGAGTTGCATGTAACGTCCATGTCTTGCAGATGCGTAGCAGGGTTGGGAGGACAATTGCTTTATAAGCAAGCACCTTGGTATCCCTATGGATGTCCCAGTCCTCAAACACTCTCTGCTTCATTCGGGAAAAAAGCTGCACTCGTAGAGCTCAGGTGGTGTTGTATTTCAGTGTCAATGTTGACATATAGAATCATAGAATCAAAGAGTTGGAAGAGACCTCATGGGCCATCCAGTCCAACCCCATTCTGCCAAGAAGCAGGAATATTGCATTCAAATCACCCCTGACAGATGGCCATCCAGCCTCTGTTTAAAAGCTTCCAAAGAAGGAGCCTCCACCACACTCCAGGGCAGAGAGTTCCACTGCTGAACGGCTCTCACAGTCAGGAAGTTCTTCCTCATGTTCAGATGGAATCTCCTCTCTTGTAGTTTGAAGCCATTGTTCCGCGTCCTAGTCTCCAGGGAAGTAGAAAACAAGCTTGCTCCCTCCTCCCTGTGGCTTCCTCTCACATATTTATACATGGCTATCATATCTCCTCTCAGCCTTCTCTTCTTCAGGCTAAACATGCCCAGCTCCTTAAGCCGCTCCTCATAGGGCTTGTTCTCCAGACCCTTTATCATTTTAGTTGCCCTCCTCTGGACACATTCCAGCTTGTCAATATCTCCCTTGAATTGTGGTGCCTAGAATTGGACACAATATTCCAGGTGTGGTCTAACCACCATTAAGCTGTATTTCTGACATTGGAGAGGGATTGGCTGGTGACAGCCTAACATCCTGGGCATCTCCTCCCAAAATGTTTTCACAAGTTTAGTGGAATTGCCACATCCTAAACAAACCAATTTGCAGTGACACGTCATGGCTGCTGTCAATGATACATCGGTCAAACCATTGGGACTGGGTTTTTTTCCATCGAATAACCAATTCATCAATCCCTGAATAATTACCAAACCAAGCAACTGGAGTAATTATTTTCAAGAAATGAACCAGCTCTTCAAGAAGTGTGACAACTTTTTAATAAACCTTTAAATGAAAGTTTATTTCAGTATTCAAATTAGTTTCAAAGCTACTTGAGGGAAAGATGGGCTGAAAATACATGATGAAGGCTGCTGTGCTGCTTCCTCCAAGACAGAGGTGGCAAAGGGAGAGGGGGAAACCAGCAGCCCTTGCATTCAAATCTTTACTATAACTAGAAACTGACAGCAAAGGAAGGGGTTCTGCTCATGTTTAATCCAGGTTAATACTATACATCTTTAAATACACAATTCAAAAGTTTACATTATGTCATGCAGTCCCTGGGATGGAATGACACACTGGCCTTGTTGTCTCCTGTTGGTTTCACGATGCTCAGAGCAGGGAACTTAGGTAGGACAGAGAACTGGAAGGAAAAGGAGAGGGAAAGCAAGACAATTCAAGATATCAATGTTTATGGTCAACTGGATATTTATTTATTTGTAAATATTTATTTTCCCATCTTTCTTTGTTGGAACAACTACCTTCGCAACAATATCCAGCATTAACAGACACTGGACAACTGACTTTCCTCCTGATTCATGAGCTTTGCAGCTGATCAGGTTCCAATTAATATGGTCAATGGCAAGGGATCAGGGAAATGAATTCTAAAAACATCTCGGAGACACTATCTTGAGAATGATTTCTCCTATTAAGGCCTCATCACACTAGAGAATGAATCCACTTTAAATCCGGTTTCTACCTCCTGCAGAATTCTGGAGTTTGTAGTTTAGGGAGGAGCCTTTACTTACTTACTTACTTACTTACTTACTTACTTACTTGCTTACTTACTTACTTACTTAGGCGATACCTCATAGCCCAAGGATGATGGTCCTGCAAGAGCAGTGTCTTGGTGGTGGGTCCGTAGGTGGCTGTGAAGCCCTATTCTTGACCCACTTGTTTTTCCTCAAGTGGTCCCAGTCAGATTTGGCTTGATGCGCCTTCTTCTTGGCACGTTTCTTCCTTTCGCCCTCCACTCGTGCCTCTTCAAATTCTGTAGCACTGCTGGTCACAGCTGATCTCCAGTCAGAGCAGTCAAGGCCCAGAGCTCCCTAGTTCTCAGTATCTATGCCATAGTCTTTAAATCTCTTTTCCTGTCCACCAACATTACGTTTCCTGTTCTTGAGTTGGGTGTATAGTAACTGCTTTGGGAGACTGTGATCGGGCATTCGGACAACATGGCCAACGCAGAAAACAGCATTGCCCGACCAAACGCCGCATCCTTCTTTTCCATCAAGTCAAGCTTATAATGTGACACGAACGTAAACGGCATAGACCAGGTGGCGGCTCGACATATGGCATCTAAGGACACACCCTTCCAAAACACCGTCATCGTGGACATTGCTCTTGTAGAATGCCCTTTGATGGAAGTTCTCGGCCTGATTTCTGATATGCCAACTTGATCACGGAGACTATCCATGATGATAGACGTTGAGATGACACAGGGAGGCCACAGGAATCCTTCCGATATTTCACGAATAATTTTGGAGTTTTCCTTATGTCCTTGGTTCTGCTAAGGTAGAATGCTACTGCCCTGCGTACATCTAGCATGTGGAGACTATGTTCCAGAGAAGAGCCTGGATTCTGGAAAAAGGCTGGCAAAATAATCTCCTGTGACATATGAAACTTAGATGACACCTTGGGAAGAAAGGAAATGTCCGTAAGGAGTACTACCTTATCTTTGTGGAACCGGAGGTATGGTTCGTCTGACCTAAGTGTGCATAACTCACTAACACGTCTTGCTGATGTTATTGCCACTAGGAAGGACGTCTTCCAGGATAGGTATGAAATCTCACATGTAGCCATGGGTTCATACGGCGTGCTTTGGAGAGATGAAAGTACAACCTCCAGGCTCCATGATGGTGTAATAGGGGCAACTGTTGGTTTAATGTTTCCAAACCCCTTGAGGAAGAGTTGATAACATATGAGCATCGCTTCAATGCTGGTAGTCTTTGCTTCTTCCAGCACACTGACATTTGTCCGCCTGTCTTCCCAAGAGATTTGCAGGATTTTCGGAGGCAACACTGATGGAATCGTTCTAGGATTTGCATGTGACGTTTATAGATAGTCCACGTCTCACAGGCATATAGAAGGGTTGGGAGAGCAATAGCTTTATAAACAAGCACCTTGGTATCCCTATGGATGTCCTGGTCCTCAAACACTCTCTGCTTCATTTGGAAAAAAAACTGCACTCGCAGAGCTGAAACAGTGTTGCATTTCAGTGTCAATGTCGACTTTTGTGGAGAGGTGGCTGCCAAGGTAGTGGAAATGGTCAACATTTTCTAATGTTACACTATTAAGCTGTATTTCTGGCATTGGAGAGGGATTGGCTGGTGACAGCCTAACAGCCTGGACGAATGGCGACATCTCCTCCCAGGATGTTTTCACAACTTTAGTGGAATTGCTGCATCCTAAATAAAGCAATTTGCAGTGACATGTCATGGCTTTGCAGGATTTTTCGGAGGCAGCGCTGATGGAATCGTTCCAGGAGTTGAGTGTGAAGTCTATAGACAGTTCACGTCTTGCAGGTGCATAGAAGGGTTGGGAGGACAATAACTTTATAAACAAGCACCTTGGTCTCCCTACGGATGTCCCAGTCCTCAAACACTCTCTGCTTCATTTGGAAAAATGCTGCACTCACAGAGCTCAGGCGGTGTTGTATTTCGGTGTCAATGTTGACTTTGATGGAGAGGTGGCTGCCAAGGGAGCAGAAATGGTCAACATTTTCTAATGTTAGTGAGGCCTTTAACAGCCTTACTAAACTACAAAGCCCAAAATTCTGCAGGAGGCAGAAACCGGATTTAAAGTAGATTAATTCTCTAGTGTGACGAACATATTGCTCAGATATGCCCTCTACCCAGACATGGTCCAGCTCTGGACCAAGTAGCACAAAAGGACAGGTGGCCCAAAGCGAAGTCCCAGTCCTGGCACCAAAATCAGCCCATCTTGGACAGAAGACACCTGATCTGAGACATTTCAGTTGGGACAATGTGTGAGACCATATTTGTGGGTTTCTCAGAATGCCCCTGATAGCTAGAGGGCATTATATTTGCAGAACCCAGCACTCTTCCTTATGGCCCTCCTAGATCTGGGGCAGCCCTCACGTATCTGTAACAAACACTGAAAACAAATTCAGAAAGGCAATGTCTCAGAATAATAGATTATTATAATAATAAAGCTTTATTTTTATGATTCGTGCAATTAAAATCCTTCCTCATCCTGAATCCCCCTTCCCAATAATTTACATTGCCCAATCTCCCAGTGTTTTAAAATTTTATCCTTGAATTTGGCCCTGCCCAGTGTAATCTTGTGTGTTTAATGTGCATTTTTATATTGCTGTGTTGCTTATTATATTGATTCTGCATTCTATGTTTTTTATTTTCTAGTTCTGTTATGCTTTTGTGTTATATTGTGTTTACTGTACTGATGGGCATGCCTCATGTAAGCCGCCCCAAGTCCCCCTGGGGGAGATGGAGCGGGGTGTAAATAAAGTTTATTATTATTATTATTTATATCCTGCCACCATCTCCCCTGAGAGACTCTGGACGGTTCACAAAAAACACTCAATAGTGCAACAATACAGTGAAACAATAGATTAACAATAGATTAAACCAGTGGTTCTCAACCTGGGGGTCAGGACCCCTGGAGGGGTCACGAGGGAATGTCAGAGGGGTCACTAAAGACCACCAGAAAACACAGTATTTTCTGTTGGTCATGGGGGTTCTATGTGGGAAGTTTAGCCCAATTCTGTCATTGGTGGGGTTCAGGTGAACTACAAATCCCAGCAACTACAACTCCCAAAATGTCAAGGACTATTTTCCCTAAACTGCACCAGTGTTCACATTTGGGCATGTTGAATATTCGTGCCAAGTTTGATCCAGAGCCATCATTGTTTGAGTCCACAGTGCTCTCTGGATGTAGGCGAACTACAACTCCAAAGCTTAAGGTCAATGCCCACCAAACCCTTCCAATGTTTTCTGTTTGCCAAGTTTGGTTCAATTCCATTGTTGGTAGAGTTCAGAATGCTCTTTGATTGCAGGTGAACTACAAATCCCGGCAACCACAACTCCCAAATGACAAAATCAACACCCCCCGCCCCCAACCCCACCAGTATTCAAATTTGGGCGTATTGGGTATTTGTGCCAAATTTGGTCCAGTGAATGAAAATACATCCTGTGTATCAGATATTTACATTATGATTGACAACAGTAGCAAAATGACAGTTATGAAGTAGGAAGGAAAATAATTTTATGGTTGAGGGTCACCACAACATGAGGAATTGTATTAGGAGGTCGCAGCATGAGGAAGGTTGAGAACCCCTGGATTAAACAATAGATTAAAACCCTTTGTAACACAAAGTGAATGAAAATGAAAAGGTCTTATGTTGACAAGGGATGGGTACTCTCCATGGATCAACTGTCAATGACATGCCAGTCAGTATAGCCTATTAGTTCCATCCCTCCTCTAATATCTTTGGAAAGGGAATTTCACAAATGAGGCCGGTACTGCAAAGTCCCCCTCCACCATATTTACCAATTGAGCTGTTGCTGATTAGGGGCAAAGACCTTAATGCTCATGTGAGTTCATATAGTTTATAGGCATTTGGTGGTGACCCTGCAGAGCTCCTGCCCGCCAGTGCAGTGGACCAATGGCCTGACTCAACACAAGGCAGATCCCCTTGTTCCTATTCATAGTTACCTTTTAAAATGTAGTCAGTTAGCAATGTAGGGACCTTCTCATTGTCTTCCTTCATGGCAAAAAGAACTGAGGAAAGAAGATGAAAGGAATAAATTAGAGGAGAAAAGGGCTAACCGACAGAGGGAAAATAATCTAGAACTCAATTCTGGAATATCACACAACATTCTGAGGAGATTCTGGTGGCACAACGGGTTACTTAACTTACTTACTTACTTAGGCGGTCCCTTGTTGTCCGAATAGGATTGTCTTCCAAGATTGGTGTACTTGCAGTAGGTCCGTAGGTGAGTGTGGAGAGCTATTCTTGACGTGCATGTTCTCCCAAAGTGAGGGCATCAGTTTCCAGGTGGAAGGCGGTCCTGGTCAGGGTTGGCTTGACGTGCCTTCCTCTTGGCATGTTTTTCTCTTTCGCCCTCTATTCATGCCTCTTCAAATTCTACAGCACTGCTGGTCACAGCTGACCTCCAGCTGGAGCGTTCAAGGGACAGGGCTTCCCATTTCTCAGTTTTTAAGGTTGGCTTTGAGGCCATCTTTAAATCTCTTTTCCTGCCCACCAACATTCCGTTTTCCATTCTTGAATTCGGAGTAGAGGAACTGCTTTGGGAGATGGTGGTCGGGCATCCAGACAACGTGGCTGGTCCAGCGGAGTTGATGGCTGAGGACCATCGCTTCAATGCTGGTGGTCTTAGCTTCTTCCAGAATGCTGCCATTTTTCCGTTTGTCTTCCCAAGAGATTTGCAGGATTTTTTGGAGGTGACACTGATGGAATTGTTCTAGGAGTTGCATGTGACGTCTGTAGATAATCCACATTTCGCAAGCATATAGCAAGGCATGTAACAATGGGTTAAACCCTTGTGCCAGCAGGACTGCTGACCGAAAAGTCAGCAGTTTCCATTTGTCAGCTCCAGCTTCTCATGTAGGGACATGAGAGAAACCTCCTACAAGAATGGTAAAACAACTGGGCATCCCCTGCGCAACATCCTTGCAGATGGCCAATTCTCTCACACCAGAACCAACTTGCAGTTTGTCAAGTCGCTTCTGACATGGAAAACACACACACACACACACACACACACACACAACATTCTTCCCAATCAAGATCTTATGCCTTCCTGAAGGCTTTGAAGCAACTTGAAAACATGTTCAGGATTAGCCATGTTAGCACCAGAACAAAGCCTGAAATCTGTCCGTTCTCTTCATGGCTTTCTAAGCAGAGTTGTTAAATTCACCTATGTCTAAATGGTGTTGTCACTTTTTATCATAATATGGACCAGGCTTTCACAATGACTAGTTGGATGAAAAATCTAGTTCCAATTTGGGATAGTTCAAGAATCATCTGTAATTCACAGAAAGCAAGATCACCTCTGTGTAACAGGTCTTGGTTTTAATATCCTTGGCACATTTAAATGGGTATTTTGAGATTAAAATGTGCATTTGGCCACGTATTTAAATATAGTTACAGTTTTGAAAATTGAAATATATATATATACTCCAAATTGAAATATATAGGAACGAAACTGACCTTGTAGTAAGTTCTGTGCAGAATGTGGGAAAATAAAAAAGTCAGATGTTAAGCCACATGGCTTCATGCTCTGTTGGTAAAAACATGGATACGGATGATTGAAAGGGTTTTGTGTTTTGCTTGTTCTTTGATTCTTATTCAAGGACATTTCTTCCCGCTCACTATCCATCCTGCTTGCATAATGGTCTGATGCAGCTTTGCACACCAGTTAATTGAGAGAGAGAGAGAAACTGAAAAAACCAGCCCAAATTTATGACTAGCTCAGTCTTTGCCTCTGGACACAAGTTGTCACGCACAAAACTCGCTCTGTGCACAAAAACAGCCATTCATGGCCTTTCACTCTTTTTCAAGGGAACTGAGACGGCATTTGTTCCAGTCGGTTCAAAACACAGTTGCCATAGAGACTCAAAGGGAGACGGGCGATTCCCCCCAAATGCATGGAAACCTGTCACAACGTCTCAACCTTTCCTTTTGGGTTCCGCAAATTGTTCCGTCAGAGAGTTGGAGGCAAAATCTTCGAGATGACAAACTTGGATGTTGATGAGAATATTTTTTAAAAAAAACCATAAAGTGTTCTAGAACACGCTGTGGGCTTTTCCAAAGCAGAAATCCAAACGTCGGGAGTTAAATTTCATTCTTTGTTCCCACTGCAGTCCCAGGACAAATGTCTTCCCTTAGGACATTTCCTATTGCAAGTGTCAACACTACAGGAGATATATGGCAGAAAACAGGGGTGGAAAATATGCGCCCCTCCAGTCATGGCTAAGATGCACCAACCGTCAACTGAAGAGCATTCAGAGGGCTGCACATTCCCCAATAGAATCATAGAATCAAAGAGTTGGAAGAGACCTCATGGGCCATCTAGTCCAACCCCCTGCCAAGAAGCAGGAATATTGCATTCAAATCACCCCTGACAGATGGCCATCCAGCCTCTGTTTAAAAACTTCCAAAGAAGGAGCCTCCACCACACTCCGGGGCAGAGAGTTCCACTGCTGAACGGCTCTCACGGTCAGGAAGTTCTTCCTCATGTTCAGATTAACTTCCTGACTGTGAGAGCTGTTCAGCAGTGGAACTCTCTGCCCCGGAGTGTACTTAGAAAAAGCTTTTAGATTTTACAAGCCATAAACTAATAGTACAAGCCATTCAAGGAAATGCCTGCCTGCCTGCCTTCCTCCCTCCCTCCCTCCCTCCCTCCCCCCCCCCCCTCCTTAGAATCATAGAGTTAGAAGAGACCTCATATATTTATATTTAAACTAGCTATTCCCTGCCACACATTGCTGTGGCCCAGTCTGGTGATCTGGAAAATAATCAGAAAGTGTTGGTTTCTAATATGTGTAATTTCTTTCTGCTTGTGGGTAAACAGTATTTCTTGTTGTTTCTTTGTCAGTGTTGATGGAGAGATGGTGTGGTTTGCCTACTCTGGAACATGCAACATATAATTGTCCTTCTTTAAGGGTCCCTTTCAAATCTATGATACTATATCTGTCATAGGGGGGATTCAGGGCGGCTTACAAAAAGGCACAATTCGATGCCTACACAATAATACAGATAAACGAATAAAAACAGCAATTAAAACTGTTATAACAGTTAAAAACAATCAATATATGTCACAGTCAATAAACCAATCTCAAGCTCAGCATTCGCCAACTCAGAGTCCATACTTCATTCTACATTGTCTATTCCTATCGGTCGTCGTAGTCCTTTATTTATCTGCTAGATTGCCCAAACGCCTGGTCCCAAATCCATGTTTTTAATTTCCTTCTAAAGGAAAGGAGGGATGTCGCTGATCTAATTTCCCTGGGGAGTGAATTCCATAGGTGAGGGGCCACCACCGAGAAGGCCCTGCTCCTCATCCCCGCCAATCTCACTTGTGACAGAGGCGGGCCCGAGAGCAGGGCCTCCCCAGAAGATCTTAAACTCCGAGGTGGGACATAGAGGGAGATCCGTTTGGACAGATACAGAAACCAGCACTTTGAATTGTGCTCGGAATTGGATCGGCAGCCAGTGGAGCTGACATAGCAGGGGGGTGGTATGCTCCCTGTATGACACTCCGGTGAGTACTCTGGCTGCCTCCTGCTGGACTAATTGATGTTTCTGAACAGTCTTCAAAGGCAATCCCATGTAGAGTGTGTTGCAGTAATCTAATTGGGATGTAACAAGAGTGTGGACCACTGTGGCCAGATCTGACTTCCCAAGGTATGGGCGCAGCTGGCGCACAAGTTTTAATTGTGCAAAAGCTCTCCCGGCCACCGCCGAGACCTGGGGTTCCAGGCTCAGCGACGAGCCCTAATGTTCGGGTGGAATCTCCTTTCCTGTCATTTGAAGCCACTGTTCCATTGCGTCCTAGTCTCCAGGGCAGCAGAAAACAAGCTTGCTCCCTCCTTCCTATGACTTCCCCTCACATATTTATACATGGCCCTCATCATATCTCCTCTCAAACAAGAGTTCTTTCTCCCACCCTGGACATTTCACAGATATATAACCATCCCTTGCCTAGTTTCCAGCAGACCTCACACCCTCTGACGAAGCTTGTCATAGATGTGGGCAAAACATCAGAAGGGAATGCTTCTGGAACATTGCCATACAGCCCAGAAAACTCACAGCAACCCAATGCTGTATTTCTTGAAAACTTACTTCATTAGAAAAGACATCCAAAAAGTAACATTTTAAATACGTTTTAGAAACAATGGATTGTAATAAACACAACGTATCATGGTTAAGAACTTACTATTTGTAAGCATCTGTAAGTCTTCGACGGAGAGAGGCACTCCATTCTTCTCATATGGAATCACTGTGTTCAAATACTGGAAAGAAACACCACCATCAGATCTTAATCCATTCCACCCAGAAGAATCCTCTATCACTTCTTTTGTTGCCCAAAGCAAAGGTTAAAAATGGTTCAAGAAACTAGTTTTTGGTTTGTTTGGGTGACATCCTGTTGGGAAATTCTATCATTGTAAGCCAACTTACATGCAATCATGCAAAGTTGAAATTCACCAAAGCACAACATTCACATCCTCAAGGGGGGAGATCTAGTTATGCCA
The DNA here is from genome assembly GCF_037176765.1 of Anolis sagrei. Lineage (NCBI taxonomy): Eukaryota > Metazoa > Chordata > Lepidosauria > Squamata > Anolidae > Anolis > Anolis sagrei. Next base: position 16,574,836 of record NC_090027.1, on the reverse strand, counting down.
TTGGGACCCTTACACAAGCAGATCCAACATTTGGGGCCATTGTACCCCATGTCCCATTGCACAAGTCTCCTGATGCACAATGTACTCTGGCAGCAACCAGCCAGGCTTTATTCATTTATTTATTTATTTACTTATTTACAGTATTTATATTCCCTCCGTTCTCACCCCACAGGGGACTCAGGGCGGATTACAATGTACGTATACATGGCATACATTCAGTGCCATAGACACACAACATATATAGACAGACACAGAGGCAATTTAACATTTCAGCTTTTCTTGAGGGTATTTTGGCCACCAGGGGAGCTTTTCCTCACCGACCATTTGTGACACTGATGAAGTGCTTCCTCATTCTTTGCATGCTTGCTGGAGATTTTTATGGCCTCGTAAATTAGTTAAATTTGCCTCCCCACATAAGTGGTGCCTACATTTCCTACTTGACAGATGCAACTGTCTTTCGGGCTGCAAAGGTCGACAGCAAGCTACACAAATTGGTCAGACGCTCACTCCGATCAAGGCTGGTTTCGAACTCATGACCTTTCAGTCAGTAGCGATCATAATAATAATAATAATAATAATAATCTTTATTTATATCCCGCCACCATCTCCCCAGTGGGATTCGGAGCGGCTTACATGGGGCCAAGCCCGGACAACATATTACAACAAAATAAAACCAAAGTATAAACAACAAACAACATCATCAAAATTACATAGAAAAAAAACAGTAACAAAATAACATTCCAATAAACACAATCACAATAACAATGGGCGGGCCACATGTACAGGATAAAACAATTAAAAGACTCTAATGAGATAAAAATAGGAGCAGGCTATTTGCAGGGAGCTCATAAAAACACACAGAGTTGTGAAGCTAAACTTCCCATTTGGAGGGCGTGTATTCCAGTGGCAAAAGTGTTCACAAGACCAATGGTGTCATGTTGTGCACCTACTCGCTAAAGGTGCAGCAGAAGAGCCAGGTTTTAAGGTTCTTTTTTAATGTTTCTAGAGAAGGGGCTTTCCTGATCTCTCCCGGTAATGAGTTCCAGAGTCAGGGAGCCACAGCGGAGAAGGCTCTCTCCCTTGTGCCCACAAGACGAGCTTGTGAGATTGGTAGGGGCGAAAGGAGGGCCTCCCCCAAAGATCGAAGGGCCTGGGTAGGTACATGGAGAGAGATACGGTCACAAAGGTAGGTGGGTCCCAAACCGTTTAGAGCTTTATAGGTGATAACTTGCACCTTGAATTGGGACCGGAAAATAATGCAGCTGACTCCTAGCCAGCTGTGCCACAGTCTCACAGCTTTGAAGCTGCAAGGCCATTCAATGCTAATCAAGGTGTCCAATTGCAACATTCACATTTGCTTCAAGCAGACAAGACTTCTTTGCATCTCTATTGTGCATTCTTACAACTAACTGACACAACTGTGTATCAATTGCGGTGCACCGTCAACATGAAATTATGCATCATAGCCTCTGCTGCAGAATCTTGCCCACTGGGTGTTTTGAATGTGCTAGTGTATACATAAGTTGCTCTCTTCAGTCAATATGACAAGTTGAACTATTCCTGTAAATATTTTGACATATGTTTAGAGATACATGTCAAACCATATGATAGATGTTAATCCAGGCAAGCATCACTCAACAGAAGGGATAGGCAGGGTCCCCACCTCTGTTTTCTTTGTATTTCTCATAGAAGAGGTATGGTAATCTGCAATGGGTATCTTCAGGTAGGAGTATGAGGATGACTGTTCTCCTACATACATATTATCCCCTGAAAATCCCTGTTTTTCCTGTCCTGCTTGACATTTTTAACTATCCTCCCCATTTACAAACAACCCTCCAGAGTAAAAATATTGAGCAGAGTGGAAATGCAAGGTTTTAGAGACCTTTCCAAGGGACAGGGACTGGAAAGGATTAAACACATCCACCAATCTCCCTCCTGCATCCTAAAATTCATCATCATATGTAATTGTAACCCCTTCAGAATGTATTGTATTCAATGAGCCTGTACCTCAGCTATGTTCTTTATTTCAGCCATATTGTTTTGTTATTGTTTACAATTGTGACTGTTTTTATATCTTTATATTTGATGTTTTTAATCTGTTGTGTTTTATTTGTAATTTTTGGGAAGTTTGCCCCAATTCTGTCATTGGTGGGATTCAGATTGCTCTTTGATTGTAGGTGAACTATAAATCCAAGTAACTACAACTCCCAAATGTCAAGGTCTATTTCCCCCAAACTCCATCTGTGTTCATATTTGGGCATATGGAATATTCATGCCAAATTTGGTCCAGATCCATCATTGTTTGAGTCCACAGTGCTCTCTGGATTTGGTGAACTACAACTCCCAAACTCAAAGTCAGTGCCCACCAAACCCTCCCAATTTTTTCTGTTGGTCGTGGGAGTTCTGTGTGCCAAGTTTGGTTCAATTCCATCATTGATGAAGTTCAGAATGCTCTTTGATTGTAGGTGAACTATAAATCCCAGCAACTACAACTCCCAAATGTCAAGGTATATTTCCCCCAAACTCCATCTGTGTTCATATTTGGGCATATGGAATATTCATGCCAAATTTGGTCCAGATCCATCATTGTTTGAGTCCACAGTGCTCTCTGGATATAGGTGAACTACAACTCCCAAACTCAAGGTCAATGCCCATTAAACCCTTCTAGTGTTTTCTGTTGGTCATGGGAGTCCTGTGTGCTATGTTTGGTTCAATTCCATCATTGGTGGCATTCAGAATGCTCTTTGATTGTAAGTAAGTTTTGAGTGATAGTCACTTCATGGATTAGTAGGTGTCCTGTGGTCAAATTTGGCAGCAATTCGTCTAGCGGTTTTTGAGTTGTGTTAATCCCACAAACGAACATTACATTTTTATTTATATAGATTATTATTATTATTATTATTATTATTATTAGCACAAAAAACATTAATAAGAAAAACAGGGCCTGAAAGAAAATGTTTAGTGAGAAATATTACTGTTCAAGATTCTGTTTCATACCTATCCTTTGTTCCTCGGTTTTCCATTTCCTCCCTTCAACAGGCAGTATAACAAAAAAAATTATATCCACCGAGAACGTACAGTACTACAGATAAACACATCTCATTAATAATTACACTCACCTGCTTATCTGCTGCTGAGTTCCCAAATGTCTGTCGGATTCCAGTCTGCAGAATGTTTGAGATACCTTCCATACTGAACCGCTATATGGAAATGAAAACAGAACATGATAGAACACAGGCTACTGGATAATTGTCAAATCCTTTGAACTGGGGAGAAGCATCTGCTAGTACACCAGGTATTTGGACTTCTATTCCCTGGAAATCAGTGAACGCAGGCATTTTTTAATATATTTTTTTTAGTGTCAGAAGCGACTTGAGAAACTGCAAGCCTCCACCACACTTCAGGGTGGAGAGTTCCACTGCTGAACAGCTCTCACAGTTGGGAAGTGCTTCCTAATGTTCAGGTGGAATTGCCTGATGAAACAAGATTTTTTCTTAGATAACTGTTGTGTGTGTGTGTGTGTGTGTGTGTGTTGGGAATCAGCCTGTGTTTGTGTTTCAGGATCCTGATGTGGGAAATGATGAGGGAAATTATGAGAGAAATGATGGTGCTGAGGATGAGGTACAAAATGGAGATGGTTTGGTCAATGGTTTTCAGGCAGACAATGACAGAGAGGCCCCAGTGCAAAGGGCAGTTTCTCATGAGAATATTCCTGCTGGGCCTAGCAATGATAGTTTACTCCCTCTCTCTGTGAGCTCTCAAGATTTGGGTTTGGAAAACAATCTGACACCTGGGAATTTTAATGAGCAGCCAGATAGAGAGATAAAGAATAGGCAGCTGGAGATTAGCCAGGATCGACAGCAAACTCAGTGTTTACATCGCTCTGAAAGGCTTCATCTGATAAGGGGTAAATGTGGGGAAAGCAAAACCAATTTCTGAGTTTTGGGATATAAGGTTTGCCTCAAGGAGAAACCTGTTAGATCAGGCATTGTTTGGAAATCAATTCATATACCATGGAAATCCTGTTCAAGGGGTCTTGTTCCTGTGGAGTTTTTTAGCCTTTTGGATTGTCTTTGCATCCTGTTGATTCCTGTCTGGATAAATGCTGTTTTGGATTGCTTTTATATTGGGTGTGGACATTGCTTTGTGTTACTACCTGTTATGGACTTATTACTTTTTGGAACTTTCTTATTTTCTTACAACCATTTATTTCTTCTGGATATTTACTAAGCTTCAATAAAAGAAGATTTGTTTATTCTCTCTTTGTGTGGTGTGTTTTAAAGTCAGAGGGCTTTTTCTGACCTGGAGTGCAACAGTGTATGTGTGGAGCAACTTGAGAAACTGCAAGTCGCTTCTGGTGTGAGAGAATTGGCTGTCTGCAAGGATGTTGTCCAGGGGACAACATCCTTATTTTGATGTTTTACTATCCTTGTGGGAGGCTTCTCTCATCTCCCCGCATGGGGAGTTGGAGCTAACAGGGAGAGCTCATCCTTGCTCTCCCTGGATTCGAACCTCCAACCTGTTGGTCTTCAGTCCTGCCAGCACAAGGGTTTAACCCATTGCACCACTGGGGCTCCAGGATAAGTGTGCAAAGATTATACTGCCCAAGAGGCAGCACATGTGCCATGCTGTTTGTGAAAATATAACAACCAGACGATCAGCTGTGGTCATTCATTTGGGGATTTTGCACAGCATTTTCGAGGTTGCTTTTGGAATGCAAACACAATACAGTAATAGAGCCTTAGAATCAACCCCAGCCCTCTATTTACTGATAGAAAACATATTGTGCAATGTTTCACACACCTTGAGAGGCATTTGGGTTGCCCTTTCTATCCGGCTGCTCTGTAGACTCAGCCCTTTCTCTTTCCGTCTCCTTTTCATCAGCTCTCTGTGCTCTTTCTGCTTGTTCTGGACTTCCATCAACACTGTGATGAAGGAGTTCTTCACCTCCTTCTCGAATTCCAGCTCATCCCGCCGAGCCAGCTGCTGCACCAGTTCCTCTGAGTAGTCCCGGATCGCCCCCTCGACTTGGTCCAGGAGCTCCGAAAGCTCCGAGGAGGACATGTGCCCCAAGCCTTTGGAGAATGGGAAGAGACAGGCACACAGGTAAGTGTCAGTGGGAGCACATGGAAAAAGGAGAGTGGGTGACCCAGGACATGTTGCCTTGTGAAACATAGAAGCACAGGGCCCTCCCTGCCCAGCATTTTTGTTCTAAGGCATTCAGAGAAGGAGAACCCACTACCTCTCTTGGAAATTAGTTCTACTGCTGAACTGCTCTTATTGCAAATAAGTGTATTCCGATATACAATTGAAATCTAGTCTCCTGAAACTTAAAATCATTCAATCTTGCCCTCTCCTCTGGGCAGCCCTCCATTTTTTTAAAGCAGTGGTTTCCAACCTTTTTTGACCAGGGACCACTTTGTTCAGGAACCACTTTGACCAGGGACCACTTGACCAGAAACTACTTGACCACAGACCACTTTGATCAGGAACCACTTTCACTAAGGACCACTTGACCAAGGACCACTTTGATCAGGAACCACTTTGACCAGGGACCACTTGGCTAGGAACCACTTTGACCAGGGACCACTTTGACCAAGGACCACTTGACCAAGAACCACTTTGATCAGGAACCACTTTGACCAGGGACCACTTGACCAGGAACTACTTGACCACAGACCACTTTGACCAGGGACCACTTGACCAAGGACCACTTTGATCAGGAACCACTTTGACCAGGAACCACTTAGCCATAGACCACTTTGATCAGGAACCACTTTGACCAGGAACCACTTAGCCATAGACCACTTTGATCAGGAACCACTTTGACCAGGGACCACTTGACCACAGGCCACTTTGATCAGGAACCACTTTGACCAGGAACTACTTCTCCACAGACCACTTTGACCAGGGACCACTTGACCAAGGACCACTTTGATCAGAAACCACTTTGACCAGAGACCACTTGACCAGGAACTACTTGACCACAGACCACTTTTATCAGGAACCACTTTGACCAGGGACAACTTAAGCACAGGCCACTTTGACCAGGAACCACTTTGACCAGGGACCACTTTGATCAGGAACCACTTTGACCATTGATCATTTTGAACAGGAACCACTTTGACCAGGGACCACTTTGATAAGAAACCACTTGACCAGGGACCACTCTGCAACATTAGTACCAAAAGGTTAACAAATCAGTTTTTGGTCAACTTTAGATTCAGTTTGGTTTTTTGGGATGCTGATTCATAAAATTGTATTGGATAGACCACATTAGCTCTAGTTTCTGATACAGAACATATGCCATCCAGTAGTCGCCATCTACTCACCCACAGGAAAGCATATTTAATAATCTAGAGCTGTGGACCTGATTTTAGGTCTTGCGGCCCACCAGTGGGACACGGCCCACAGTTTGGGAACCACTGTTTTAAAGTGTGAAATCATGTCACTTCTCAGGCTTGCTCTACACTGCCACCTAATCCAGATTATCAAAGCATATAACCCACACTATCTGCTTTGAACTGGGTCATATCAAAGCAGGTAATATGGATTATATATGGCAGTGTAGATGGGGCCTCAGTCTACTTTGCACCAAGTTGAACATGCCCAGTTCCTTCAACCTTCCCTCTTATATTATGCTCTTTGTGCCTCTTCACATCAGCATTCTTCTCTAAACCTGCTCTACTTTGTATCCTTCTCAAAATGAAGCACCAAGAATTGAACACACTACTTGACTGGCATAAAACATAGTGGGACTATTACTTTTTTCAATTTAGGCTGGATCTACGCTGCCCTATATCCAAGGATCTGATCCCAGATTATCTGACAGTGTAGACCAGGCATGGGCAAACTTTGGCCCTTCAGAAGTTGGACTTCAACTCCCACAATTCCTAACAGCCAATAAGAATCCAAAACACCTGGAAGGCCAAAGTTTGCCCATGCCTGGGCATATAATCCAGTTCAAATCAGATAATCTGGGATCAGATCCTGGTTTATAGGACAGTGTAGAAGGAGCCTTAGAAATGCGTCTCTTAATGCAGCTTAGGATAGCATTCACATTGCTGGCACATGTTGTATTTATGAACAATAATAACCCCAGGGTCCTTTTTGCATATAGTACTACTGAGCCATGTATCATAATACTATAACTATATTGTCGAAGGCTTTCATGGCTGGAATCACTAGGTTCTTGTGGGTTTTTTCGGGCTATAGGGCCATGTTCTAGAGGCATTTCTCCTGCAGGCAGGCGAAACGTCAGGAAAAATGCCTCTAGAACATGGCCCTATAGCCCGAAAAAACCCACAAGAACCTAATACTATAAGTGTTTACTATAATCTGTATACTATAATCACAACTTGTTGCAACCTGTTTTGTATAATTTGCTAGTCTGAATCTTCCCTCTCTTTCTGATTGGCATAGCCCTAGGGTAGCCCAAGGCCCCTTCTGCACTGTCATATAATCCAGATTATCCAATCAGATAATCCATATTATCTGCTTTGAAGTGGATCATATGAGTTTGCACTGCCATATAATCCAGTTCTAAGCAGATAATCTGGATTTTATATGGCAGTGTAGAAGGGGCCACAGTTATAGTCAGTAAGTGATATTTTGCCTTGGTTTAGTTTTTCACACCAAGGGCTAAAAGCCTCACAATTGGGCTAGAAGCAATGATATGTGATTCTATTGACTTGTATGTTTCACTTGGGCAGACTGTTGGTTGTAAGAATTGTAACTCACCCCAGGCTCTAGGGATGGGGCAGCCTATAAACAAATAAACCAGTGTTAAAGGACAGCATAAACCAGACTCTTGAGTTCACATTATCATTATTTCCGAGTGTTTTTGAGATCCCACAAGAATGGGACAAAGACAAGAACATCTCACATTTCAGAGTACAATAACAAAATCACATCCTATTCAGTGACAGGTAAAGGGAGTAGATTTGTGTGTGGATCACAACTCCAAGCACCTGTCAGAATTGACTACACTAACTAGGTCTGGCAAGTGATGAACTTCAGCAAAATCAGAAAAGAGAAAATTGCCCGTGATCTAGTACGGAGGACCCTTCCACACAACTGAATACAATCCCACATTACCTGCTTTGAACTGTGATATATGGCAGTGTGGACTCAGATAACCCAGTTCAAAGCAGATATTGTGGGATTTTCTGCCCAGATATTCTAGGTTATATGGCTGTGTGGAAGGGCCCTGAGTGACCCAAGATCAGCATTAACATCTTCGTATTGTCAAAGGTTTTCATGGCAGGAATCACTGGGTGGTTTGTAGGTTTTTTCGGGCTATATGGCCATGGTCTAGAACAGTGGTTCTCAACCTTCCTAATGCCACGACCCCTTAATATGCTTCCTCATGTTATGGTGACCCCCAACCATAAAATTAGTTCCATTGCTACTTCATAACTGTCATTTTGCTGCTGTTATGAATAGTAATGTAAATATCTGATGTTTTTTTAATGTAAATATCTGATGTATTTTCATACACTGGGCCAAATTTGGCACAAATACCCAATACACCCAAATTTGAATACTGGTAGGATTGGGGGAGGGTATTGATTTTGTCATTTGGGAGTTGCAGTTGCTGGGATTTATAGTTCACTTACAATCAAAGAGCATTCTGAAGCCCACCAACTATGGAATTGAATCAAACTTGGCACACAAAACTCCCATGACCAACAGAAAATACTGGAAGGGTTTCGTGGGCATTGACCTTGAGTTTTGGAGTTGTAGATCACCCACATCAAGAGAGAAGTGTGGACTCAAACAATGATGGATCTGGACCAAACTTGGCAGGAATACTCAATACGCCCGAATGTGAACACTGGTGGAGTTTGGGGAAATGAAACTTGACATTTGGGAGTTGTAGCTGCTGGGATTTATAGTTCACTTACAATCAAAGGGTATTATGAACCCCACCAACGATAGAATTGGGCCAAACTTTCCACATAGAATTCCCATGACCAACAGAAAATACTGTGTTCTGATAGTCTTAGGTGACCCCTCTGACACCCCCCTCGTGACCCCTCCAGGGGTCCCGACCCCCAGGTTGAGAAACACTGGTCTCTCCTGACGTTTCGCCTGCATCTATGGCAAGCATCCTCAGAGGTCGCAGGTTCGAATCCGGGGAGAGGCGGATGAGCTCCCTCTATCAGCTCCAGCTCCTCATGCGGGGACATGAGAGAAGCCTCCCACAAGGATGATAAAAACATCAAATCATCCAGGCGTCCCCTGGGCAACGTCCTTGCAGACGGCCAATTCTCGCACACCAGGAGTCACTCCTGACACGACAAAAAAAAAATCCTCAGAGGTAGTGAGCATCCTCACAATCTCTGAGGATGCTTGCCATAGATGCAGGCGAAACGTCAGGAGAGAATGCCTCTAGACCATGGCCATATAGCCCGGAAAAACCTACAACAACCCATTAACGTCTTCAGTATTCAACATCACAAGGAGAAAATTGAAAAAGATGAAATGCCAGAGATCAACAATCAAGTCCCACAGTTTCTTTTGAATTGTTGTGTCTATGGAGGGAAGTACCAATAGTATTCCCTTCCCCCCCCCCCCTCCATTTTTTCCATTTTTAGTCTCTTGCATTGTTAATTTCCTTGCATAAGTAGGGCTGAAAATAGGGATGGGAAAACTGTTCAGAAAATATTTGAAAAAAGTCTTTTCTAAAAGTGAGAAAACCCTGACAAGGAGAAATCTGAATCCAATAAAATCTTCGCCGTTTTCTATACTCTTATTATGATTAATTTTTTTGGTATTTTAATTAAAGATGAAGAATTTTGCACTTTATTCACTCTCAAATATAGAATATTTTACTAGAGATAAAGATAGAACCACTAAGGACTAGATGGAAGTCACTAGAACATTTTTTACACTTATTATTTATTTATTTATTTATTTATATTTTTTCCTCTCACATTTTTATTATCCATTTCCTACTATCCTATCCTTTAATGTTCTCCCACTTTACATGTAAAAATTATATATATATATATATATATATATATATATATATAATTTACACACACACACACATATATATATACATACATACTCTTTCCTGATCCCTCCCGGTTTACCCATGTAACCCCTGATTACCCTCAATAAAAAATCTATATTAGATTTTTAGATATTAGAAATCAGAAACATGGACAGACTCACTTTCCTCATTTCAAAGAATAAAGGAACAAAAATGGAAGAAGCTGATTGGGAAAAAGTTACTGAATACTTGATACAAAAAAAAGAGGATTTTGATCTAATAATTGGAGAAAATAAAGAGAAAAAAAGATAAAAAGGAAGGGAAAGAAAAAGAAAAGAAGGAGAAGGAGAGGAGGAGGAGAGAGAGAAGAAAGGAAAAAAAAAAAGAATACCTATAGATGATACCAGGAAGTGAAAATATTGTTTTTCTTTCTTCTCTTTCTTTTTTTCTCTTTTCTTCTTTTCTTTTTTTCTCTGTGCTTATTTTGTTGGCATTTTTTTACTGCACTCTTGTCTCTATCTGTTTCTTTTCTCTTTTTTCTATTACAACCTAATTTGCACATCATTATTTACGCTTCGTTTTGTTATGCTTTTAAATGAAAATCTCAAATAAAGATTATTACCAAAAAATCTATATTAAAAGAAATCTTCATAGTTTGGGATTTATTCTGCACAAAACTGCACATTGCGCACAAAAAACAGTATTTTCTACATATTGTCGAAGGCTTTCATGGCCGGAATCACTGGGTTGTTGTATGTTTTTCCGGGCTATATGGCCATGTTCTAGAGGCATTTCCCCCTGACGTTTCGCCTGCATCTATGGCAAGCATCCTCAGAGGTAGTGAGGTCTGTTGGAACTAGGAAAATGGGTTTATATATCTGTGGAATGACCAGGGTGGGGCAAAGGACTCTTGTCTGCTGCAGCTAGGTGTGAATGTTTCAAATGACCACCTTAATTAGCATTTGATGGCTTGGCAGTGCCTGGGGGAATCTTTTGTTGAGATGTGCCTGATTGTTAACTCTCTGTTCTTTTGCTGTTGTAAGTTTTGCTAGCACTGCCAAACCATCAAATGCTAATTAAGGTGGTCAGTTGAAACATTCACACCTAGCTCCAGCAGACAAGAGTCCTTTGCCCCACCCTGGTCATTCCACAGATATATAAACCCATTTTCCTACTTCCAACAGACCTCACTACCTCTGAGGATGCTTGCCATAGATGCAGGCGAAACGTCAGGAGAAAATGCCTCTAGAACATGGCCATATAGCCCGGAAAAACTTACAACAACCCAGTATTTTCTACGCAGAAAATATTTCTGCGTAAAATAAGCTATTTTCTGGGCAGAAAATATTATTTTATGTGCAAAAACAACAATTCAGATTTTTTTTTTTTAGATTGAACTCCGAATCATGTCATGTCCTTAGAAAATCACATTTTCTGCTCCAGCAAAAGTCTTTCCTGAGCGTGACATTTTGATTTCTGTGCAAAAAAAAAGTCATGTGTGAACTTTGCATAGAATTGGTTATAAACCGTGCATAATCCTTGAAAACTCCATTTTTTAACATCTTTCTCCCAATAGGAAGAAAATTGTGAAAAACTTTTTCCTTGAAGAATGAAAATATTGACAAATGGCTGAAAAACACAACATGGAGATCTGCTATAATTGTATAGTATGACAGGAGATTGTCACTTGTCATTGAGGGTGACTGCGTGTCCTGTTTGAAGATGCATAATTGTAAAAAAGGGAAAGCAAGGGTGTGAAACTCTCCAGACAACTTCACCTTCATAGGACCAGTTGTTGTTGAGGGTTTGTGACAAAGCCTGCATCTCCTGCAGAAGGACTGAATCAGCCTGGCTGCTGGTTTCTCCGCCATCGTCTTCCTCCAAAATCTCTTCTTCCTCGACAGGGTCTGGTGAATTTTGCATCATCTCTTCAATTTCTTCAATCACCTGAAGGGGGAAAAAAATCCAGTAGCACCAAAGTCACTCAAGGATAATGTCTGGGTTTAGCACATGATACTATGGAAACGCAGCATCTTAAGAACACCCAAGCAAAACTATGTGGCGTATCTCTAAAGATGTACCAATGTTCATTTTTAAATGCTTAACACTTGGCTGTGGAAGGAAATATTTGAGAATCGATATCGGCCACAAAAAACCAAAAGTGAACGTCAACATAGAGATTGTGATGTAATCTTTCTGATGTGTTGTATTTTATTGCTGTACTTTTTTTGGGCTTGGCCTCATGTTAGCCGCCTCAAGTCCTCTTTGGGAAGATGGTGGTGGGGTATAAATAATAATAATAATAATTATTATTATTATTATTAGAAACACAACAAGATGAGTCCACAGCAGACACGCTGCTGGCTGTTGTATAGCATCACACGTTGGACATTCCCCAAGTGTCTAGGAGTGTGTGATGTATTGGCGAATAATGCGTGCAGATCCCAGTAAGGTGGCCTTTTGCAGCTGGCAAATTATTATTATTATTATTATTATTAATTACTTGAAACATAACAAGATGAGTCCACAGCAGACAAGATCACTCTGCTGACTGTTGTATTGCATCACAGTCCCAAGTGTCTAGGAGTGTGTGATGTATCGGCGAATAATGCGTGCAGATCCCAGTAAGGTGGCCTTTTGCAGCTGGCAGATGGTAATCTTGTCAGTGCCAATTGTGTTTAAGTGCAGGCCAAGGTCTTTAGGCACTGCACCCAGTGTGCTGATCACCACTGGGACCACCATTATTGTTGTTGTTGTTGTTATTATTATTATTATTATTATTATTATTATTATTATTATTCGAAACACAACAAGATGAGTCCACAGCAGACAAGATCACTCTACTGACTGTTGTATTGCATCACACGTCGGACTCTTCCCAAGTGTCTAGGACTGTGTGATGTATCGGCGAATAATTTATGCAGATCCCAGTAAGGTAGCCTTCTGCAGCTGGCAGATGGTACTTTTGTCAGCGCCAATTGTGTTTAAGTGCAGGCCAAAGTCTTTAGGCACTGCATCCAGTGTGCCGATCACCATTGGAACCACCATTATTATGATTATTATTGTTGTTGTTATAATAATAATAATAATAATTATTATTATTATTATTATTATTATTTGAAACACAACAAGATGAGTCCACAGCAGACACTCTGCTGGCTGTTGTATTGGATCACACGTCAGACACTTCCCAAGTGTCTAGGACTGTGTGATGTATCGGCGAATAATGCATGCAGATCCCAGTAAGGTGGCCTTTTGCAGCTGGCAGATTGAAAACTTGTCAGCACCAATTGTGTTTAAGTGCAGGCCAAGGTCTTTAGGCACTGCATCCAGATCACCTCTGGGATCACCTTAACTGGCTTGTACCAGAGTCTTTGCAGTTCGATCTTTAAATCCTCATATCATGTCAGCTTTTCCAGTTGTTTCTCTTCAATCCTGCGGTCACCTGGGATTGCAACATTGACAATCATACTTTGTATTATTATTATTATTATTATTATTATTATTATTATATTATTATTATTATTATTATTATTATTATTATTATTGTATTATTATTAATGGAGCCCCTGTGCCGGCAGGACTGAAGACCGACAGGCGGATGAGCTCCCTCTATCAGCTCCAGCTCCTCACGCGGGGACATGAGAGGAGCCTCCCACAAGGATGACAAAAACATCAAATCATCCGGGCATCCCCTAGGCAATGTCCTTGCAGACGGCCAATTCTCTCACACTAGGTCGCTCCTGACACGAAGAAATTATTATTATTATTATTATTATTATTATTATTATTATTATTATTATTAGAAACACAACAAGATGAGTCCGCAGCAGACAAGATCACTCTGCTGGCTGTTGTATTCTATTGGATTATTATTATTATTATTATTATTATTATTATTATTATATGCAAGCCGCTCTGAGTCCCCTTCGAGGTGAGAAGAGCGGGGCATAAATACTGTTAATAAATAGATATTTGAAACAGGCAGCATTAGGGATCGCTAAGCCTCGAACAGCAAAAGATTAATGTCCCGCAAAGCAGGAAAGTGTTTGTTATTGTTGCTGGGCAATATCTCTTGACACTAAGGTCTGGCTATTGGGCATCACAGCCCACCACAGAGCAATGCCATAAGGATTATATTTGGGTTTTGTAGACAAATCTATAGGCAATCCAAAGGTTCTGTGGCAGCATTAACCACAAGAGTGTTTCATCCTTCACAGAAGGAATGCAAGGCTTAGTATTAGGATGTTCCCATGAAGAAGAGTAATTGGCTCCTATATTGTTCATGGTTTTGTGACAAAGAGAATTTCAGCAGCTAATGCTTACACATTTGGCCAACACACATTTTGATGCCTCAAATGTTAGCCCTTTTTCTGGGTATATTTGACCGGCCGATTCCAAAAATGGCACCAGCTTTCCACTATCAGCTCTGGTTTTTGAGATACAGAAGATATGCCATCTACCAATCACCATCTTCTCACCTGTAGAAAACCATGATAACCATATCTAAGAGTTGTTGTGTGTTTTCTGGGCGGTATGGCCATGTTCCAGAAGCATTCTCTCCTGATGTTTCACCTTCATCTATGGCAGTGGTTCTCAACCTTCCTAATGCCGCAACCCCTTAATACAGTTCCTCATGTTGTGGTGACCCCCAACCATAACCCTAACATTATGAATCACCATGTAAATAATGATCTGCAGGACGTATTTTCATTCACTGGAGCAAATTTGGCACAAATACCCAGTATGCCCAAATTTGAATACTGATGGGGTTGGCGGGGGGATTGATTTTGCCATTTGGGAGTTGTAGTTGCTGGGATTTATAGTTATAAATTTATAAATTTATATTATTTATATTATTTATAGTTAACCTGTAAACAAAGAGCATTCTGAACCCTACCAACAATGGAATTGAACCACAATTGGCACACAGAACTCCCATGACCAACAGAAAATTCTGGAAGGGTTTGGTGGGCATTGACCTTGAGTTTGGGAGTTGAAGTTCGCCTATATCCAGAGAGCACTCTAGACTCCAACAATGATGGATCTGGACCAAACGTGGCACGGATATTCCATATGCCCAAATGTGAACACTCATGGGGTTTTGGGGAAATAGACCTTGAGATTTGGGAGTTGTACTTGCTGGGATTTATAGTTCACCTACAATCAAGGAGCGTTCTGAACCCCAACAATGATAGAATTGGGCGAAACTTCCCACACAGAGACCCTCACGACCAACAGAAAATACTGTGTTTTCTGATGGTCTTTGCTGACCCCCGACACCCCTTCGCGACCCCTCCAGGGGTCCCGACCCCCAGGTTGAGAACCACTGATCTATGGCAAGCATCCTCAGAGGTTGTGAGGTCTGTTGGAAACTTGGAAAATGGGAATGTCCAGAGTGGGAGAAAGAACTCTTGTCTGTTTGAGGCAAGTGTGAATGCTGTAATTGGCCAACTTGGTTATTATTTATTTATTTATTTCATGCCCTTTTACCCCGCCCTTCTCCCCCCGAAGGGGGACTCAGGGCAGCCTCACACAAGCACCATACGATGCTGTCAATTCGAAGTAGAAGTAAAGCATTAAAAACCGTTAAAACATTAAAAATCATTAAAACACATTATACAATTCATTAGACAGTAGATTACACATGCCGGTAAAACCAAATCCAAGTCTAGGCAGATTCAATGTCATAAATATCCTAAGTCTTTTTTCCAATTGCCGCTATTCGATTAATCAAATACCTGGTCCCAGAGCCAAGTCTTCAGTTGTCTTCTAAAGGACAGGAGGGAGGTGGCCAACCTGATGTCCCTGGGGAGAGAGTTCCACAGACGGGGGGCCACTGCCGAGACGGCCCTGTCTCTCATCCCCACCAACCGCGTTTGCAATAATGGTGGGATTGAGAGCAGAACCTCTCTTGAAGATCTTAAACTTTGTGATGGTTCGTGGGATGAGATATGTTGGGACAGGTAGCCTGGGCCAGAACTATAATTGGCCAGCTTGATTAGCACTGAATGACCCTGCAGCTTCAAAGCCGGCTGCTTCCTGCCTGGGGGATCCTTTGTTGGGAGGTGTTAGCTGGCCCTGATATCAGTTGAACTGATATGGATGCTTGCCATAGATGTGGATGAAACGTCAGGAGAGAATGCTTCTGGGACATGGCCATACAGCTCGGAAAACTCACAGCAACCCAATGGAGGCAGGGATTGCTGAAGTCACTGATTTGGCCCAAATGGTCAAATTAACATGGGTTCTAAAAGATAAGTTATATGGCCATGTTCTAGAGGCATTCTCTCCAGACGTTTCACCTGCGTCTATGGAAAGCATCCTCAGAGGTTGTTAAGTCTTACAACCTTTGATTATGCTTGCTGTAGATGCAGGTGAAATGTCAGGAGAGAATGCCTCTAGGACATGGCCATATAGCCCGAATGGCCAAAATCACTGGGTTGTTGTAGGTTTTTTCGGGCTATATGGCCATATAGCCACAAATATATAAGAGGCTAGAGCTGATGTGGTCTATCCAACGCAATTTTCTGATTTGGCCCAAATGGCCAAATTAACATGGGTTCTAAAAGAGAAGTTATATGGCCACGTTCTAGAGGCATTCTCTCCTGACATTTCACCTGCGTCTATGGAAAGCATCCTCAGAGGTTGTGAAGTCTCACAACCTTTGATTATGCTTGCTGTAGATGCAGGTGAAATGTCAGGAGAGAATGCCTCTAGAACATGGCCATATAGCCCGAAAAAACTACAACAACCCAGTGATTTTGGCAATGAAAGCCTTCGACCACATATATATAAGAGGCAGGCCCCACTAGCAAGGGGGGGGGGGGCTTAGGGGTTCAACCCCCCCCCCCCCCCCGGAAATGTTTCAGATTTTTTTAAAAAACCTGGTTTACTCATGAATTTTAACTGGTTAACCAAATCCCCCTGCTAAGTCTATGAGATGCAAAAAATCAAGAGTCCCTCCAGAACTGAAAGCACTATCTCAGGCAAATATTGACAATTTATTCACACTGTCATTACTTGCAGCAATAGCCGATGTAGTTGTTCTGGTACAGCTGTACCAGGAGCTCCAACTTTATTTGCTTTTTATTAAATGTTTGCTTGCAGTCCTAGGTTTCAGGGAATCTGCAGATAGGTGGCTTTTTTGGTTGCAGTCATAGGGCAAGTCACTTGTCCATCATTGTTAAGTTTTGGTCCCGCCCCTTGATCAGGGCAATTGGGAAGGGAAGGGAGCCATTTTTAGTCTCAGCAAGGTAAGCTTATGTATAGGATGTGTGCAAGCTTCCCCTGTACAAAAGCTTCAACCCTTAAGACCTTCCGGGGGAGAAAGGTCTTAAGAGTCTCCAAAGAATTTCCAGGAAAACAGCCCTAAAGACCAAAGAACTCCAGCTAGAGAACATCTACTGCCTTGCTGGTAGGTCCACTCGGCGTTCGAGACGCAGTTCGGCCTGGTAGCGGAGCCCACATCAGTAAGGGTTAGATTACAGTCAGCCTGGGAGAAGTTAAAAAGGGGATTTTTCTTGAAAGAAGAAGTTATTGAAGACAGTTGCCTGTCCTTCGTGGGCAAGATTAGGAATTCACCAGTTGCCTAAAAGCCTGGAATCATTTGCTTAACTTTACTGAAGACAAGAGAAGTTTCTGTTTGATTGTTCATTAATAAAAGACTTTGGTGTACTTCTCAAGCCATCTAAAGACTGTTTGTGGTGGAAACCTTTGAGAACTTCTCTTTAGGCCCCCTGGCTTCCCGCTGGGCAAAGATTGCACATCCTGTTCTAAAGACCATTATTTACAGGTCCAGCGCGCGACAGAACAGTAGTGAAGCAACCAAGTTGGGGGGGGGGGGGGGGAGAGACGTTGAATGCTCTCATTAAGGAGGCCAGACTTGGTGGAGGTGGTTGACAAGGGCGGAGATGCAGGCTATTGAAGGCTGCTCTGCCTCCTGCTGTGCTCTTTGCTACAGTGTTAGCTAAGAGGCAAGTTTCAACCCCCCCCCATGAAATTTTCAACCCCCCCCCTTCCCCGAAAATTTCAACCCCTCCCAAAAAAAATTTCTGGCTATGGCCCTGATAAGAGGCTAGAGATGATGTGGTCTATCCAACGCAATTTTCTGAATCTGCGCCCCAAGGAATGCCGAGAACAGGCCTAAAAACCAAGACATCACAAAAAATGTGTTATATAATAAGTTATATACTCTGACATGCCTACTTCTACATGACATCCTTTTTTTTCCCCATGTAAGCACCACGGTTTGAACGTTTGACTGTGAAAAATGGCAATGTGGTGATCAACACTGTGGTTGTTCAACATGGTTGTGTTTTTCAAAATAACTCAATCAATCCAAGCACGCTCACTGCGGAAAACACCGCCCGGAACAGCAGGGCACCGTAGCCACTCAATGAACTGGATATCATTGCCATGGAAACCAACAGAAATTCACGGATGCGTCAAAGAGCTGCACAGTATGGAATAAGCTACCAATATTAATGGCTCGCTCACTCCAAAAGCGGAGACAAAAACAACAATCCCACCGAGCCATACACTAAGCATTACATGTGAAGGAAACAATGGGATATTCTACAGCAGTGTTTCTCAACCATCCTAATGCCGCGACCCATTAATACATGACATTATTTCCATTGCTACTTCATAACTGTAATTTTCCTATTGTTATTAATCATAATGTAAATATCTAATATGCAGGATGTATTTTAATTCACTGGATCAAATTTTGCACAAATACCCGATATGCCCAAATTTGAATATTGGTATGGATTGATTTTGTCATTTGGGAGTGGTAGTTGCTGGGATTTATAGTTCATCTACAATCAAAGAGCATTCTGAACTCCACTAATGATGGAATCGAACCAAACTTGGCACATAGAACTCCCACAACCAACAGAAATACTGGGAGGGTTTGGTGGGCATTGACCTTAAATTTTGGAGTTGTAGTTCACCTACATACAAAGAGCACTGTGGAGGGATCTGGACCAAACTTGGCACAAATACTCAATATGCCCAAATTTGAATACTGGTGGGGATGGGAGAGGGGTGATTTTGTCATTTGGAAGTTGTAGTTGCTGGGATTTATAGTTCACCTGCAATCAAAAAGCATTCTGAACTCCACCAATGATGGAATCAAACCAAACTTGGCACACAGAACTCCCACGACTAACAGAAATACTGGAAGGGTTTAGTGGGCATTGACCTTAAATTTTGGAGTTGGAGTTCACCTACATCCAGAGAGCACTGTGGACTCCAACAATGATGGATCTGGACCAAACCTGGCATTAATACTCTATATGCCCAAATATGAACACTGGTTGGATTTGGGGAAAGTAGACTTGACATTTGGGAGTTGTAGTTGCTGGGATTTATAGTTCACCTACAATCAAAGAGCATTCTGAACTCCACTAATGATGGAATCGAACCAAACTTGGCACACAGAATTCCCACAACCAACAGAAATACTGGGAGGTTTTGGTGGGCATTGACCTTAAATTTTGGAGTTGGAGTTCACCTACATCCAGAGAGCACTGTGGACTCCAACAATGATGGATCTGGACCAAACTTGCCACAAATACTCCTTATGCCCAAATCTGAACACAGATGGAGTTTGGGGGAAATAGACCTTAACATTTCAGATTTGTAGGTAATGGGATTTATAGTTCACCTACAATCAAAGAGCATTCTGAACACCACCAATGATAGAATCAAACCAAACTTGGCACACAGAACTCCCACAACCAACAGAAATACCGGAAGGATTTAGTGCAGGGATCCTCAAACTAAGGCCCAGGGGCCGGATACGGCCCTCCAAGGTCATTTACCCGGCCCTCGCTCAGGGTCAATCTAAGTCTGAAACAACTTGAAAGCACACAATTACAACAACAATCCTATCCCATCGGCCAAAAGCAGGCCCACACATTCCATTGAAATACTAATATGTTTATATTTGTTAAAATTGTTTTTCATTTTAATTATTGTATCATTTTAAGTATTTTTTGCACTACAAATAAAATATGTGCAGTGTGCTTAGGAATTCATTCATGTTTTTTTCAAATTATAATCCGGCCCTCCAACAGTTTGAGGGAATGTGACCTGGCCCTCTGTTTAAAAGGTTTGAGGACCCCTGGTTTAGTAGGCATTGACCTTGAGTTTTGGAGTTGTAGTTCACCTACATACAGAGAGCACTGTGGAGTCAAACAATGATGGATCTGGACCAAACTTGGCAAAAATACTCAATATGCCCAAATGTAAACACTGGTGGATTTTGGGGAAAGTAGACCTTGACATTTGGGAGTTGTAGTTGCTGGGATTTATAGTTCACCTACAATCAAAGAGCATTCTGAACCCCACCAATGAAAAAATTGGGCCAGACTTCCCAGACAGATCCCACATGACCAATAGAAAGTACTTATCTTATCCAACCCTTTGCCATGCAACAATTTATGACTAAAGCATTCCTAAAAATGTGCATTCAGTATCTGTTTAAAGAAGGAGGGTCTGCCACTCTCTGAGGTAGTATATTCTGATGTGGAACAACTCTTACTGTCAGGAAGCTCTTCCTACTACTTAGGTGAAGGTTTTTTCTTGTAATTTCAATGTAATGGTTCATGTTCTGAGTTCTGGAGCAAGAAAAAGCAAACTTCTACACGATAATTCTTCAGATATTTAAAATGACTATCAGATCACCTCTCAGTCGTCTCTTCTCCAAGCTAAGCATATGCTGCTCCTTGTTCCTTAAAGCTCTTGGTTTCCAGATGTTCAGTCTCCTCTAAACATGTTCCAGATTGCTACTATTGTATAACCATTTTTATTTGCCATAGATGCAGGCGAAACGTCAGGAGAAATGCCTCTAGGACATGGCCATATAGCCCGAAAAAAAACCACAAGAACTGAGTGATTCCAGCCATGAAAGCCTTCGACAATACATTTTTATTTGATGTTGCCGTGTGTCTTGTATGTATTTTATTTTGTTTTATTGTAATTGCTTAGGCTTGGCCCCATGTTAGCTGCCCCAAGTCCCTTTGGGAGATGGAGGCAAGGTACAAATAAAGTTGTTACTACTGCTACTACTACTACTACTACTACTATCCTACTTAAGCTGCTATCCCCAAAACTGAGTTCTTCAAGTGAATGCAGCAATGGAGTGTCATCGGGACTGTGGTGCAGCTGGCTGGGAATCAGCTGCATTAAGATCACTACTGACCAAAAGGTCATGAGTTCGAAGCCAGCCCAGGGTGGAGTGAGCTTCCAATCAATTTGTGTAGCTTGCTGTCGACCTTTGCAGCCCAAAAGACAGTTGCATCTGTCAAGTAGGAAATTTAGGTACTGCTTATGCAGGGAGGCTAATGCCATAAAGAACTCCAGCAAACATGCAAAGAATGAGGAAGTACTTAATCAGTGTCACAAATGCGCAGGGAAGTGACAGCTCCCCTGGTGGCCAGAATACCCTCATGAAAAAGCTGGAATGTTAAATGTTAAATAGCATCTGTGTCTATATATGTTGTGTGTCTATGGCATTGAATGTTTGCCATGTGTATGTACATTGTAATCCGCCCTGAGTCCCCTGCGGGGTGAGAAGGGCGGAATATAAATACTGTGAATAAATAAATAAATAAACGTCTCCTACTTAGATCCCCTCAAAACTGATGGAAAAATCATCCACCCATGCACTGCTTGTCCACAGGATGGAACTTCTTTGTATCTTGAACTCAGTTTGCAGCATTTAACTAAGCTGAGGACATATGGATAAAGTGGAGTAAGGGAGAAGTTGAGGCATTTTAAAAGCAGCTGAAAAGCTGGGACAATAGAGAATTAATCAGGACTATCTCCGTCAAGTTAGGATACTTGTGGAGAATAGTAGTCATCTGATAGAAAAATGGAATATCCAGAGAATTTCGTATTTTCAATCTGGGAAAAGCCATGGGAGAGCAGGTACCTGATCTGCTGTGAGTAGAGGCTCCTCATTGATACCGGAATCATTTTCACTCTTCTCATTGAGCTCATCCTCCTCCTTCTCGCGGATCTGAAGGAGGGAAAAAAGCCTAAACTTCATGCTGATTCCCTAGGACAGTGGTTCTCAACCTTGCTAATGCCGTGACCCCTTAATGCCATTCCCTATGTTGTGGTGACCCCCAACCATAATATTGTTTTCGTTGCTATTTGATACTAAATACGTTGCTATTTAGTACGGTTATAAATCGTAATGTAAATATCTGATATATTTTCATTCACTGGACTAAATTGAGCACAAATACCCAATATGCCCAAACGTGAATGCTAGTGGTGTTGGGAGGGAGATTGATTTTGTAATTTGGGAGTTGTAGTTGCTGGGATTTATAGTTCACCTATAATCAAAAAGCATTCTGAACTCCACCAGTGATGGATTTAAACTGAACTTGGCACAAAGAATTCGCATGACCAACAGAAAACACTGGAAGGGTTTGGTGGGAGTTCAGAACGCTTTTTGATTTGGGAGCTGTAGTTCACCTATATCCAGAGGAGCACTGTGGACTCAAACAAGGATGGATCTAGACCAAACTTGGCACGAATACTCAGTATGCCCAAATGTGAACACTGGTGGAGTCTGGGGAAAATAGACTTTGACATTTGGGAATTGTAGTTGCTGGGATTTATAGTTCACCTACAATCAAAGAGCGTTCTGAACTCGACCAACAATAGAATTGGGTCAAACTTCCCACACAGAATCCCAATGACCACCAGGAAATACTATGTTTTCTGATGGTCTTTGGCGACCCCTTTGACACCCCCTCACAACCCCCTCAGGGGTCCCGACCCCCAGGTTGAGAAACACTGCCCTAGGAAGAGTGGGTCCCACTTGGATTTCCGGTTCACTCTCTTTTTTAATATTATACACACACACACAATAAAAACAACAGTCCACATAAAACAACAGACACATATAAAATAAAATACATATATGTACTTATTTTATCTAAATTACAAGTATTCCCATTGGATTATAATAACAATAATCTTTATTTACAGCCCGCCCTTTCTCCCCAAGGGGACTCAGGGTGGCTTACAACAATAGAAACCACAATGGCAATTGCTCTCAATATTGCTATCAATAATCTGTGCTGTTTTAGTCTCATTCTGTGCCAATTTAAAAAAATTGTTTCTCAAAATGGATTTTCTCCTTTAAAAAAAGAAAAAAGGGCAGTTCAAATTATCCAAAGCTTTTTCTACATCTAAAAATATTAACACTGCTGGCTTCTTCTTGTGCTGTTTCAAATACTCCACAACATCTAAGATCTCGTGTTACTTTATAGTTGTGTGTTTGGTCAAAATCTGTTTTGTTCTTCATATATAAACTCTTGTAGAATATTCTTAATTATTTTGGTCTAAAACTGAAGTAAATATATAGGAATTATTGTTCAGCAAAGATAGATCTATAACCATAAGTCCTAGTCAGGTCTTAATCTCCTTGGTTATCATCGCTGCTTCTCAAATGCCTTTCTATTGTACAGAAATCTTCCCTTTCTGTCAAATTGCATTGAACAGTGGTTCTCAACCTGTGGGTCCCCAGATGTTTTGACCTTCAACTCCCAGAAATCCGAACAGCTCGTAAACTGGCTGGGATTTCTGGGAGTTGTAGGCCAAAACACCTGGGGACCCACAGGTTGAGAACCAATAGACTAGAACAGTGGTTCTCAACCTTCCTAATACTGTGACCCCTTAATGCAGTTCCTCATGTTGTGGTGACCCCTAACTGTAATTTTGCTAATGTTATGAATCATAATGTAAATATCTGATATGTTTTCATTCACTGGACCAAATTTGGTACAAATACCCAATACGCCCAAATTTGAATACTGGTGGGGTTGGGGGGAGGTTGATTTTGTCATTTGGGAGTTGTAGTTGCTAGGATTTAGGGTTCATTTAAATTCAAAGAACATTCTGAACGCTAATGATGCAACTGAACTTGGCACACAGAACTCCCATGACCAACAGAAAATACTGAAGGGTTTGGTGGGTATTGACCTTCAGTTTGGGAGCTGTAGTTCATCTACATACAGAGAGCACTGTGGATACAAACAATGATGGATCTGGACCAAACTTGGCACGAATACTCAATATGCCCAAATGTGAACACTGGTGGAGTTTGGGGAACTTGACATTTGAGAGTTGTAGTTGCTGGAATTTATATTCACCTGCAATCAAAGAGCATTCTGAAAGATACAGTTGAGCCAAACTTCCCACACAGAACCCCCATGACCAACAGGGTTTTATGATAGTCTTTGGCAACCCCTCTGACAACCCCTCGCAACCCTCCAGGGGCCCCGACCCCCAGGTTGAGAAACACTGGACTAGAATATGTGCTGGTCTATGACTGAAATAAATGATTTGATAATAATAACAAAAACACGCAGCACTTAAACCATCTGATCCAGGAGCTTTACCTATCTTTTAACTTTATGCGCACAATGCCCTTGTTACATCAGCTCCATGGGCTGCCTATTAGGGCTGGGCAACCACGGAAAAATTTGTTTCTAAAATCAATTCGTTGATTTCATTAACCTTAGTTAATGAAAGTGTCTCTTTGTATTGTCGAAGGCTTTCATGGCCGGAATCACTGGGTTGTTGTAGGTTTTTCCGGGCTATATGGCCATGTTCTGGAGGCAATTTTTCTCCTGACGTTTCGCCTGCATCAGGAGAAAAATTGCCTCCAGAACATGGCCATATAGCCCGGAAAAACCTACAACAACCCAGTGATTCCAGCCATGAAAGCCTTCGACAATACAAAGAGACACTTTCATTAACTAAGGTGCACCTACACTGTTTGACATTGCTTTAACTGTTGTGGCTCAATGCTATGGATTAATTGGGATTGTAGTTTGGTGAGACACCAACCCTCTTTGGAAAAGAATGAATGATACATTATTTGTTAGTTTAATGAGTTATCTGCAAGTTCTCTGGCCTGCTACTCAGTACACTGGCAGGGCTGAGGTCTGAAAAAATAACAGGGAACTCTAAGAGGAACTTACCATATTTATTTCATACTAGCTGTACCCACCACGCATTGCTGTGGCCAACCTTCCCTCCCTCTTTCTCTCCTTTCCCTCCTTTCTTCACTCCCTCTTTCCTTCCTTTCCTTTTTTTTCTTTCTTTTTCTCCTTCTTTCCTTCGCTCCCTCTTTCTTTCCTTTCCTTTTTTTCTTTCCTTCTCTCCTTCCTTCCTTCACTACCTCTTTCTTTCCTTCCTCCTTTTTTCTTTTCCTTCCCCTTTTCTCCTTTCTTCCTTCTCTACCTCTTTCCTTCCTTCCTTTGCTCTTTGCTTCCATGTTTCCTTTTCTCTCCTTTCTTTCTTTCTTTCTTTCTTTCTCTCCTTCCTTCCCTCCCTCTTCCCTTTTTCTGCATCATCATTTAGCTTTTAATCACTTAGGTTTTTTGGGTTTTAAAGTCCTTTCCACTGTTTTGTGTGGGGGTTATGAGTGATGGTCACTCGTTGGTCTTTTAGGGGTATAGTGTCCAAATTTCGTGTCAATTTGTCCAGTGGTTTTTGAGCTATGTTAATCCCACAAACGAACATTACATTTTTATTTATATAGATTATCATAGACTATTAGAGTTGAAAGGGACCACATGGACCATCAAGCCCAACCCTGAATACAAAACTAAAGCACTCCTTAGAAATGACAGACTATTCCATTATCAAACAGCTCTTACAGTAATTATGCTCATCTTAATATTGAAGTCAAATCTTTCCTTGACATTTAAATCCATTGTTTCTTGTACAAGCCACTGGAAAAGCAAAGAACAAGCTGGCAACCCCAAAAGCCAGGAAGTCTGCCTCTCCTATTTAGAAAGGTAATCAATATTTCCTCGTCTCGCTGTTTCACTGACTCCAGCAGATTACTTGACTGAATTACTGCAACTGGCTGATGTAACTAACATTATCTGTTTCCTGCAGCTGATATTGCATAACTTCACTGGTCACAGAAGAAGAAATCTCTACTGCAGTGTTTATAAAAAGGCTGCTAAAAGCCATACTATCCACCCTTCACGAGCACATCTCACAAATGACAACTCCAAAAACAACCTCGCCTACATGACCACTGACTCTGAAGAGCAGTAGCATCCTCAGAGTTTTAGACCAAAGAATTAATATTTCCTAGTTCTAGGTTCATATAAGGATCATTAATCTTGGATGTTTGGACATCTATGTTTTCATTCATTCTGGATATAAATGTCCTGTTTCCTCCCTGAAAAAGGCACTAAGAGACTAATAGTAATCAAATGCAGATTTAAAACAGAATTATGTTTCTAAAGATCAGAAAGGAGGTGATACAATTACATACTCTTCAACATGTCACAGATGAAATTGGGACACGTACGGCCGACCAATAGAAATGGCAAAAGTTATTCATGAGGGAGCAAATAAACTTGGAGACATCGAAACAGTTTTCACTTGCCAGAATCTACAGAATCCCCCCTCTCTGCTAAGTGGATTAAATATAAAATACTTTTGGCCACAGTGGGCTACGCTCTTGTTACATCCTGACTAGACTACTGTAATGCGCTCTTTGTGGGGGTTGCCTCTGAAGACTGCTCGGAAACTTCCGCTAGTCCAATGCTCAGCAGCCAGGTTATTTACAGGAGCGGGGTATAGGGAGTGCACAACGCCCTTGTTACACCAGCTCCATTGGCTACCTATTAGCTTCTGAGCACAATTCAAAGTGCTGGTTTTGACCTATAAAGCCCTAAACGGCTCTGGCCCACTTTACCTGTCTGAACGTGTCCCTCTCTATGAACCATCAAGGACTTTAAGATCATCTGGGGAGGCCCTGGTCTCGGTCCCGCCACCATTGCACCCGTGTTTGCTGGGGACGAGAATCATAGAATCAAAGAGTTGGAAGAGACCTCATGGGCCATCCAGTCCAACCTCCTGCCAAGAAGCAGGAATATTGCATTCAAATCACCCCTGACAGATGGCCATCCAGCCTCTGCTTAAAAGCTTCCAAAGAAGGAGCCTCCACCACACTCCGGGCAGAGAGTTCCACTGCTGAACGGCTCTCACAGTCAGGAAGTTCTTCCTCATGTTCAGATGGAATCTCCTCTCTTGTAATTTGAAGCCATTGTTCCGCGTCCTAGTCTCCAAGGAAGCAGAGAGACAGGGCCTTCTCCGTGGTGGCCCCTCAGCTGTGGAACTCCTTCCCTAAATAGGTTAGATCTGCCCCCTCCCTCTTGACTTTTTGTAAGACACTTAAGGCTTGGCTGTGGGAGCAAGCTTTCACAGAATAGACAGTTTTTATTGGCTTGGATGAGATTGTATGGACCACATTTTTTGGACTGATTTGGAGCACATTTTAAACTTGGCAAACTGGTTTTAAATATATATTTATTATCATTTTATGTAATTATGTATTTTATTGGTGTTTTTATATTGTTGGAAACCATCCTGAGTCCCTCTTCAGAGGTCAAGAATAGGACAGGATACAAATGTTATAAATAAATAAATAAATATTTTCGATTCAGTTTGCAGCAATTCAAATAACCTCAGGAGAATTTTTGTACAAATTTTGTACAGATTTCATAGAATCATAGAATCAAAGAATTGGAAGAGACCTCATGGGCCATCCAGTCCAACCCACTGCCAAGAAGCAGGAATATTGCATTCAAATCACCCCTGACAGATGGCCATCCAGCCTCTGTTTAAAAACTTCCAAAGAAGGAGCCTCCACCACACTCTGGGGCAGAGAGTTCCACTGCTGAATGCCTCTCACAGTCAGGAAGTTCTCGTGTTCAGATGGAATCTCCTCTCTTGTAGTTTGAAGCCATTGTTCCACGTCCTAGTCTCCAAGGAAGCAGAAAACAACCTTGCTCCCTCCTCCCTGTGGCTTCCTCTCACATGTTTATACATGGCTATCATATCTCCTCTCAGCCTTCTCTTCTTCAGGCTAAACATGCCCTGCTCCTTAAGCCGCTCCTCATAGGGCTTGTTCTCCAGACCCTTGATCATTTTAGTCGCCCTCCTCTGGACACATTCCAGCTTGTAAATATCTCTCTTGAATTGTGGTGCCCAGAATTGGACACAATATTCCAGGTGTGTTCTAACCAAAGCAGAATAGAGGGGTAGCATTACTTTCCTAGATCTAGACACTATGCTCCTATTGATGCAGGCCAAAATCCCATTGGCTTTTTTTGCCACCACATCACATTGTTGGCTCATGTTTAACTTGTTGTCCACGAGGACTCCAAGATCTTTTTCACGCGTACTGCTCTCGAGCCAGGCGTCACCCATTCTGTATCTTTGCATTTCATTTTTCCTGCCAAAGTGGAGTATCTTGCATTTGTCACTGTTGATTTGTTCTTTTGAATACATGCTAGTATGGAACAAATTGTGGGAAAGACCTCTGCTTAGCTGAAACAAACTAGAGACAAATCAATACATTTCTAGGTACCAACTCATGAAATCAATATCCACACTGATGATCATCACTACTAACAATTCTGCACCCCAGGTTACTAGGATTGAGACTCAAAAACATGACAGGCAGGCATGAAACAGAAAGGATTCCCTGGAAATGAAGACATAATGGTATGTGTGTGTGTGTGTGTGTTTTCTTCCAACTCCATGACTCTGTGATTGTATGATGTACTCCAGCATTCTATTCACACAATGGCTGAGCTGTTGCATATACAGGGAGAGAAATAATGACTGCCAAAATCCTACCAAAAATTATATCACATGTTTCTCAGAACTGTAATATTCCATTGGAGAAATTCTGGATTATCAGAAAGTTTTCACTGTCCACTGAAAACAACATCTGTTATCCATGCTTCCTGGCCTGATTAAATTAGCTCTTCACTCCAGCCAACCCATTAATAATTTAAGACCTAATAAGTTATTGTTGACTGAGCAGAATAAGGAAGCCAGGGGTGAAAGCTACAATTTTCCATGAGACAGCCTACAAAGGTGACACAAATATTATTGTAGGGTTTGGAAACATGGAAGGTGAAAACCGAGAAAGGATCAGATTTCTCTTTTCCATTGGGCTCTAACATGGAGTGAATTTATCTTCAGATTCGGATTTTGAATCCTGGAATGATGAAAGGAGAGATGGACACTTATCTATTGTGTGGCCAAAATAATGTATTTGAGGATCCCACATTGGAATCCCTCCACATTCCAGATGTTTTTGGACTATTAGCTTCTATTCATCCCAGCCTGAAAGTACAATTACATTGCTATATTATACCACTGCTTTTCATTTCAAGAGATTTTATGAAGTGCCTAAAATCTATGGCACTTTCACATTACACAATTACACTATATTCCGTAGTGGGCATGGGACGGAGACTGTGCTAGTTGCCATCACAGATCAGCTTCGCTATAAGATGGATCAAGGCGGATCAGCGCTGCTCGTGTTATTGGACCTCACAGCAGCATTTGATACGGTTGATCACAATCTACTAACCCACCGCCTAGCCATGACTGGGGTTAGGGGGATACCCCTTAAGTGGGTGTCCTGCTTCCTCCAGAATCGGGGACAGCGCGTGTTGAGGGGAGGGATGGTTTCCGAGAGGTCTCCACTAGTATGCAGGGTCCTGCAGGGAGCCATTCTCTCTCCTCTATTATTTAACATCTATATGCGACCACTTGCCTGACTGGTGCAAAGCTTTGGACTTGAGTGCCACCAGTACGCTGATGACACTCAGCTCATTCTGAGGATAGAGGGCCGGCCGGACTCCGTACCCAAAAATTTCCATCAGTGCCTTGAGGCCATTACTGGATGGTTGCATGCCAGCAGGTTGAGGGTGAATCCAGTGAAGACAGAGATCCTTTGGCTGGGCCGTCCGGGTGGGAGGGAGATCCAGCTGCCTACTCTGGATGGCGAGATACTACGTCCATCATCTTCTGTAAAAAGCCTTGGTGTCTTATTGGACCCTCTGCTCACAATGGAGGCCCAGGTCTCTGCTGTGAGCAGATCTGCGTTTTTCCATCTACGTCAGGCTAGGCGAATGGCTCCCTTCCTATCTAGGAACGGCCTGGCTATGGTGATCCAGGCGACGGTCATCTTGAAGCTTGACTACTGTAACGCCCTCTACATTGGCCTTCCTTTGTCAGTGATCTAGAACCTGAAGCTGGTGCAAAATGCGGCAGCTCGTCTTCTCGCCGGAGTGCCAGCGAGGTGTCGTATCACCAGCTGCACTGGCTTCCGATTGAGTACCGGATCACTTTCAAGGTGCTGGTACTACCCTTTAAGGCCTTACATGGTCTGGGGCCGGCGTACCTGAGGGACCGCTTATCCCCCTACCAACCCCAGAGATTACTCTGGTCTGAAGACCAAAATTTGCTTGCAGTCCCCAACATCTGGACTTTTCATTTGTCATCTACTAGGCAGAGAGTTTTCTCGATCGTGGCCCCTTATTTATGGAATGCCTTGCCGGTTGAAACTCGAACCATCCGAGACCTACTTGCTTTTAGGAAAGCCTGTAAAACTTTTCTTTTCCGGCAAGCTTTTGACGGGTGAACAACCCGGACTATGCCTGTTCTCGCTGCCTATTGTTTTGTTATTGTTATTTTTAAAGCTAATTGTATTGCTTTTAATCTGCTTCTGTAAACCGCTCCGAGCCAAATTGGGAGTAGGGGTATACATGTTAAATAAATAAATATACTTTAACTGGCAAGGTTTTGTCCTGTGTAGTCTTGGTATCTGCACTTAGAATTTTCAGGCTGTTGTAGTTCTGCCCATGGAGGTGTCTGATATTACTGTTAACGACAATTCTGGGCCTAAGAATGGGGATCCTGGGTCTGAGATTTTAAGTCCCTAAACTGAGCAATCTGTGTCTCCAAAACATTCCAGAGGATGCAGCGGAGATGATCTCTAGGGAAAGGAGTTCAAAGGCTGAAACTCTAGGTGCCGAGATAATGGTAATGAGTTTGTTGATAGGAGATTTAATTTTAGTAGACTTCAGGCTGATCAACAAAGAATACAAAGTCATGGCACTTATTAGAAAAGAGGCCCACATCTGAATCTCATGTGAAAAGACATTATTTTTTTTGGAGTATATTAGAGAAGCCAGGTGTTTTGCCCAACAGTCTGGTCAACGTTGAGGTTTGAGGATACAACTGTTGTCAAGTCAAGTCTGGTAAGGGATTTATAGTTCCATATTTCCTGTGGCTCATGTTCTATGCTTCCAAGTTTCAAAGTTTTTCCCTGAATCTTGTGTTTTGGATTTATTCTGCTTTTGTATTCCTGGTTTTTGATGCTACTGTTCTACCATGATTTCATGGACTATTTCTTACCTTTAGACATTGCTTTTTTTATACTGTTTGGCTGAACTGCTCTCTCTCTCTCTCTCTCTCTCTCTCTCTCTCTATATATATATATATATATATATAAAAGCCATCCCCTGCCACACGTTGCTGTGGCCCAGTCTGTGTATATGTGTGTGTGTATATATACTTGTGTATATTTATTTTTTAATTCTTTTAATTATTTGTACCCCACCCTTCTCAACCCCTGCAGGGGGACTCATATGTATATATACACATATGGAAATGAGCACCAACCTCCAAAGTTGGACATAACTGGACTTAATGTCAGGGGAAAACCTTTACCTATGTGTATATATTTGTTTATATGTGTATATATGTGGTTTTATTTACAGCTTTTATATTGATTTACAGCTTTTATATTCTGCCCTTCTCACCCCGCAGGGGACTCAGGGCGGATTACAGTGTACACATATATGGCAAACATTCAATGCCAATTTTTGACATACATCATATACAGACATAGACAGAGGCTATTTAACTTTTTCTGGCCGCCAGGGGAGCTGTCGCTTTCATCGTCAGATCTGCGACGCTGATGAAGCACTTCTGCATTCCCCGCATGCTTCCCCGCTGGAATGCTTTGCTGGAGTCTTCTTTATGGCCTCATAAATCAGTTAATTTAGCCTCCCCACACTTTAAGGTGGTACCTTATTTTCCTACTTGACAGATGCAACTGTCTTTCAGGTTGCAAAGGTCGACAACAGGCTACACACAATTGGTTGGAAACCCACTCCAACCCGGGCTGGCTTCGAACTCATGACCTTTTTGGTCAGAGTGATCTTAATGCAGCTGATACTCAGCCTGCTGTGCCATAATCCCGGTGTTTTGCACATGCGTTGTAATGCATTTTTATTTTTTGGCTTTTTAAATCTCTCCCATTGTGTTTTTCAGTGTTTTTATGAGTGATGGTCACTTGATGGCCTGATAGGGGTATTGTGTGCAGTCTTTAGGAGGAGTTTGAAGACGTGGTTGTTCCAGTGTGCCTTTCCCGAATAATGATCCCATAGCACTTTGCCCTCCAAAGCACTTTACATTTTTTAGATCTGCTCGTATGCCCTCCCACAAACGCCACTATCACCTTTTGTCCATGTCCCAGCATTATTTCCATTTTAACTTTACATTTGGCCTTCCCACTGTTTTTAATTGTGTGTTGTCTTATTGATGATGTTGTATATTTTATTGCCTATGTTTTTATTTTAATTGCTTGTACTGTTGTTGTTTTGCTTGTATTTTTGTGTTTGGGCTCGGCCTCATGTAAGCCGCACCGAGTCCCTTGGGGAGATGGTAGCGGGGTACAAATAAAGTATTATTATTATTATTATTATTATTATTATTATTATTATTATTAAGCACAGATGTGTTCCCAGCTCTGGAGTACCACACAGCCAAATAGGTCCAGCACCTAACCAAACTACAAATCCCATAATTACCCAGGTTGCAACCATGGCTGTCTAAATGGAATCACAGCACATTAGTTGTGTACCATGAAAAGTCTCCTACTCTTTCAGCAACACTCCAACAAATCCTGCAAAAACACAAGGGCCTGGTGGGGTCTCATCCACATTCTGCAATGTGCATCCTTTGGATATCAGAGTCACCATTGTTCAAAAGCCCAGCAGTCTCTCCATTGTTCCAAATGTGTCGGGGAGAGGGCGGTACAAACATCGTCAATGTCAGTCTCGGAGGAAAAAATATCCTGGATGACAATGCTTCCTTTTAGATGCACACACCCCAGGCTGTTTTGCTCTCTCTTTCTCTTTATCCAGTTCTCTGTCTTACCAAGAGAAGTTGGCCATAATTCAAGGAGTGCTGGGAAATCTATTCTGCTATCGAGCAAGAACTTCATTCTCACACTGATATTAGTCCTGCTTTGTGGAATAGCGAATAGCCACGATTTTGCATGCATTAATGGAGCTGCTTAATCACTGCCTCCTGTTCAAAGAAATGCTTCTGCATACGTTTGCCAAATATTCAATCTTATGATTCATGGAGGGAAATGGGGAGAAGGGAATCCAGGTAAGTACCTCTGTGTCGGAGATGTTTCCATTTAGCACCTCAATGTTAGGATCTCTCCAGTCCTCGGAGATGGATTGGATGTAATTATCGGTAAGAGCATCCCAAACCCTGGGAGGAGGGAAAAGAAAGCAAGAGTATGTTAATAGAGGAAAGCTGCCTTGACAACAGGGGAGCTCCTCTCCGGGCAATTTTCTCAGCAGGCAGGATTAAAAACAGAGCATGAAGCAAACCAGAAATGACAAAGCTGCTGCGTCCTCTTCTTGCTAAATGACCTGGTTAAAAATAACAAAACCATTTATAACATTTAAGATCAATGTGGCAGTAAAGATAGTAGTTTGACTCTGGAGACCAGGGTTTGATTCCCTGCTCAGCCAAGGAAACCCAATGGGCAAATTGTATTCTCCCAAATTCAGATGAAGGTGATGGCAAACTCCCTCTGCCCAGATCTTGCCAAGAAATCCTCATAACAGAGTTGCCTTATGTTTGCCATATGTCACAAATGATTTTAAGACAAAAAACAAGAAGATCTATTGGGTTGCTGTGAGTTTTCTCGGCTGTTTGGCCATGTTCCAGAAGCATTCTCTTCTGACATTTCATCCACATCTATGGCAGGCATCCTCAGAGGTTGCCTGCCATAGATGTGGGCAAAACGTCATGAGCGAATGTGTCTAGATCTAAGGAAGCATAGTGTCTAGATCTAAGGAAGTAATGCTACCCCTCTATTCTGCTTTAGTTAGACCACATCTGGAATATTGTGTCCAATTCTGGGCACCACAATTCAAGAGAGATATTGACAAGCTGGAATGTGTCCAGAGGAGGGCGACTAAAATGAACAAGGGTCTGGAGAACAAGCCCTATGAGGAGCGGCTTAGGGAACTGGGCATGTTTAGCCTGAAGAAGAGAAGGCTGAGAGGAGATAGAATAGCCATGTATAAATATGTGAGAGGAAGCCACAGGGAGGAGGGAGCAAGCTTGTTTTCTGCTTCCTTGGAGACTAGGACGCGGAACAATGGCTTCAAACTAAAAGAGAGGAGATTCCATCTGAACATGAGGAAGAACTTCCTGACTGTGAGAGCCGTTCAGCAGTGGAACTCTCTGCCTCGGAGTGTGGTGGAGGCTCCTTCTTTGGAAGCTTTTAAGCAGAGGCTGGATGGCCATTTGTCAGGGGTGATTTGAATGCAATATTCCTGCTTCTTGGCAGGGGGTTGGACTGGATGGCCCATGAGGTCTCTTCCAACTCTTTGATTCTTTGATTCTATGATTCTATGATTCTTGAACATGGCCATACAGCCTGGAAAATTTATTTATTGTTTATTTAGAATTTTTGTATACCGGTCTTCTCACCTCCGTGGAGGGACTCAGGCCCGTTTCCAACAATAATATCACAAGCAATGGTTTAAAAACATCACATTCCATAATACACTAACACATTAAAATACCAAAAATACAATCATATAATTACAATGGCCAAGTCGTCACAATAAAATCGTTGTTCATCACCATCCATCCATATAGCCGCGAGTTATTGACTCACTCATCAAATGCTAGTTTCCAGAGCCAGGTTTTCACCTGTTTTCTAAAAGTCAGGAGAGAAGGGGCAGTTCTAATCTCCAGTGGGAGGGAGTTCCAGAGCCGAGGGGCCACCACCGAGAAAGCCCTGTCCCTCGTCCCCACCAGGCACGCTTGCGAGACTGGTGGGACCGAGAGCAGGGCCCCTCCAGAAGATCTTAACAATCTTGGTGGTTCATAGGGGAGAATCCGTTCGGACAGGTAAACTGGGCCGGAGTTGTTTAGCGATTTATAGGTTAACACCAGCACTTTGAATTGTGCTCGGAAGCTAATTGGCAGCCAGTGGAGCTGGCGCAAAAGAGGAGTAGTATGCTTCCTGTATCCCGCTCCTGTTAGTAATCTAACTAACTCACAGCAATCCAGTGATTCCAGCCATGAAAGCCTTCGACAACACAATAAGGTATATTTCTGAAGAAGACCATTATTAACTATGATGCTTCTGAGTATTCATTGCTCTACTGCAGTGTTTCTCAACCTTCCTAATGCCACGACCCTGTAATACACTTCCTCATGTTATGATGATCCCCAACCATAAAATTAGTTTCGTTGCTATTCATAACTGTCATTTTGCTGCTGTTATGAATAGTAATGTAAACATCTAATATGCAGGATGTATTTTCATTCACTGGACCAAATTTGGCTCTAATACCCAATACACCCAAATTTGAATACTGGTAGGATTGGGGGAGGGTATTGATTTTGTCCTGTGGGAATTATATTTGCTGGGATTTATAGTTCACCTACAATCAAAAAGCATTCCAAATTCCACCAACAATGGAATTGAGTCAAACTTGGCACACAGAACTCCCATGACCAACAGAAAATACTGGAAGTGTTTGGTGGGCATTGACCTTGAGTTTTGGAGTTGTAGTTCACCTATATCAAAAGAGGACTGTGGACTCAAACCATGATGGATCTGGACCAAACTTGGCACGAATTCTCCATATACCCAAATGTGAACACTGGTGGAGTTTGGGGAAATGAGACTTGACATTTGGGAGTTGTAGTTGCTGGGATTTATAGTTCGCCTACAATCAAAGAGCATTCTGAACCCTACCAACGACTGAATTGGGCCAAAGTTCCCACACAGAACCTCCATGACCAACAGAAAATACTGTATTTTCTGATGGTCTTTGGTGACCCCTCTGACACCCCCTTGCGACCCCTCCAGGGGTCGCGACCTCTAGGTTGAGAAACACTGCTCTAGTGTCTACTCAGACTATAAGTCCCAAATTTCACAGAATAAACCCATGACAATGAAAGTGGAATAAGAGTACTAGAATTCTGTAGTGTAAATGGGCCTGGTAACAATAGATTGGAAAGACCTGTATTTTAGTTTTCAGATTAGCATCCTGGTAAAATCAATGAAACTAGCTTTTAATCTCCTATATCCCAATCCAGACATAATTATTTCATTCTAATCAGTCTGATACATACACCTGAATATGCATCAGCGCACATAGTGTTTATGGTATGAGCCGATGGGAGCCAGATAGCACAAAGCAAGATTTGACTCTCTTGGGGCAAGTCCCAAATATCTTGATTTCAGCCCTGCTGCCATATTCAGATCCATTTGATGTCTGTTGTTTTCTACCAGAACAGAACCAGCACGATATCGAAATCTAGTAGAGCAAGATATTTGGCATAAATGACTTTTGGAAAGGTAAGGCTTTGCGGAGACATCTTTAGAAGAGTAAACAATGTTTCTATTCAGGGAAAAACACAAACCACATTTCTGGGATCAAGCCAAGAAAAGATGGGGGAGAAACCCTACCAGCTGCAGGGGACTAAACATAAACAGGAGAGTAACAGAAGCAACAGCAGAAAGAACACAAATCCTGGAAAAATCTGTAAAGTAAAATAAAGAGAAAATATTTTTCTGTCCATAAAAGAGATGCTGGATTTCTTTTGGATGTCAACAAATGAAGTTTGCTGATATCTGCCCCAAACCACAGCATTCCAGTCAACTTTGCAGAAATGTTATTCATGTATCATCTCTCTATATAAAACTTAAAGTATGTATATATGTTGGTTGGTTTTGACATTTATACCGCAAAGGCTCCTCCATGGTTTGATGGATCTGAACCAAACTTGGCACATATACCTTTCAATATTCAACTGGAAATAACTGAGGAGTCTGAAGAGGAGGAACCATGCATTTCAGGCCCAGAGCGGAGGGAAAGAAGAAACAAAGTGGATTGGCTGTGGCTATGACACATTGGCTGTGGCTAGGAGCCCCTGGTAGCGCAGTGGGTTAAAGCGCTGAGTTGCTGAGCTTGTTGACTGAAAGGTTGCAGGTTCAATTCTGGGGAGCGGCGTGAGCTTCCGCTGTCAGCCCTAGCTTCTGCCAACCTAGCAGTTGGAAAACATGCAAATGTGAGTAGATCAATAGGTACTGCTCCGGCGGGAAGGTAACGGCGCTCCATGCAGCCATGCCGGCCACATGACCTTGAAGGTGTCTATGGACAACGCCGGCTCTTCAGCTTAGAAATGGAGATGAGCACCACATCCCAGAGTCAGACATGACTGGAATTAATGTCAGGGGACAATCTTTACCATTACTTTAGGAGACATTTGTATGAGGAGAAGAGAGGGAGAGAGGAAGGAAGGAAGGAAGGAAGGAAGGAAGGAAGGAAGGAAGGAAGGAAGGAGACAGACAACAAAGAGAATGAGAGGAAGGGGAAAGGGAAAAAGGAGCGAAGGGAGGGATAAAAAGGGAAAAAGTTATAAGGAAAGGAAATAAAAAGAAGCGAAGGGAAGGGAAGCAAAGAAGGAAGGGAGGGAGGGAAGAAAAAGAAGAAATATAATAGAAAAAAAGAAGCCAGTGTTTGTGAGGAAGCAAGAGAAGAAGGAAATGTAAACAAAAATGAGTGGGGAGATATATGAGGGAAACAGTGAAAGGAAAGAATGTACCACAAATGGTTGTCCTCATCTTCCATGTACAAAATCTGGCTGGTTTTGTTGTTAAAAATCTACATTAGCAAAAAGTCTCCATTTTCCACTATTTCTGATGGCAGGTTTGCTTAGGGGCCACCTGGCAGACTTTTTTTCGTGTCAGGAGTGACTTGAGAAACTGCAAGTTGCCTCTGGTGAGAGAATTGGCCATCAGCAAGGATGTTGCCCAGGGGATGCCCATGTTTTGATGTTTTACCATCCTCGTGAGAGGCTTCTCTTATGTCCTCGCATGGGGAGCTGGAGCTGATTGAGGGAGCTCATCTGTGTTCTCCCCGGATTCGAACCTCAGACCTACCAGTCTTCTGTTCTTGCTGGTACAGGGGTTTAACCCACTGCACCACTGGGGGCTCAGAGACTATGTTGTTGTCCATTCGTTCAGTCGCTTCCGACTCTTCATGACCTCATGGACCAGCCCACACCAGAGCTCCCTGTCAGCCGTCACCACCCCCAGCTCCTTCAAGGTCAAGCTGGTTACTTCAAGGATGCCATCCATCCATCTTGCCCTTAGTTGGCCCCTCTTCCTTTTTCCTTCCATTTTCCCCAGCATCATTGTCTATGAGACTATGAAACATAAACAATTCTGCCTCAATATCCAATTTCTGGCCTCCATCCTCAGCATCTGCCCCTGGAGTCCTCATTCTGCCTAGTGGTAGGGCTGGAGTAGAGAGGAGGAGGTGAAAGGTGGTCTTCCTCCAGACTGGTTCTCCTTTGTCCAAAGAAAGTACAACTATTGGGAGCTCGCTTCCTTCCTCCTTTCCTGAAACAATAGCTATAAACTATGCAACTAGAACCAATGCCTGTGTTTTCCTTTTCCCAATTTCCATTCTCCCAAGCTCTTTTCTTCTTGTTTTTGAGACTCTAAGCTTGAGAATGGTCTTCCTACTGATCTCCATAATCAAATCTGGGTTATTTTCTGATGAAGAGCAAGATGCAAATTCTAAGAATAACTACTATGAGAGGCAGGGCCTTCTCTGTGGTGTCCCCTCGGCTGTGGAACTCTCTGCCTAGGGATATTAGATCATCCTCCTCCCTCCTGACCTTTTAAAAAAGAGTGAAAACCTGGCTCTTTGAGCAAGTGTTTGGAATCACAGCATGACCAAAAAAAGAAAGGAAGGGAAAAAAAAAACTCAAATCGGAAAATGAACTAGGAATGGCTAAGACGCTGGAACGGTTGAGGATTTGAACAAGAAGGTATAGTTTTCTTTATAATTTTTATTATTTATTTTTATGGTTTTAAAATGTATTGTGATTGTGCTGGCACGGTTGTGCCAGGGGATTTGATTCTTTTTCTTGCACTGTTCGTTTGTTTGAATTTATTTGGGTCTTACATTTTGCAATTGGGTAGCTTTCCTCTGGTTGCAGTCATAGGGCCAACAACCTATTGATAATCATTAGAGCCTTTAGATCCACCCCTTTCCCCAGGTTTGGAGGGGAAAGGGGACTTTTAGTTCAGTCTCACAGTTTGGAGCCTTACAGCAGGATGTGTGGGCTTTCTCTGTCCCACCAGCAAAAAGCTTCACTTCTTACAGCTTTTGCTGGGGGGAAAGGAAACCTCTATAGCTTTGCTGGGGAGTAAAGTTACAGTTCCACAGCTTTGCTGGGGGAATACAGCCAGCTTTTGCTGGAAAATAAAGGAATGGTTCCACGGCCTTCGTGGGGCAAATCTACAGGACACCAGCTTGGCAAATCTACAGCAACCATTGCCTGGTAAGGGACCACTTAAGCTATCCATAACGTAGCTTGGAACCGGGAGTTAGGGGGGTCTCATGCCATTAAGGTAAAGAAAGATTGCCCAAGGAGGGCTCGGAAGGTTTCCCTAAAGAAGATAGGAACAGTTTATCAAGCAGTTGCCTGTCCCTTGTTGGCAGATCAAGAAATCTACTAGTTTTTCAAGATTATAAAGCATTTAATTCATTTGTTCAAAGATTTAAGCCTTAATAAAGAACTTTGTTGAACCTATTTTGAGCCTCTACAGAACTTTGTGTTGGGAAACCTATGGGACCCTTTAGCTGAGGCACCCCGGCATCCCGTTGGGCATACAGAAAGCACATCCTGTAAACAGACATTGTCATAGCCCCTGCGTGCGACAGCACAGTGATGTTTTGTTTTCTTTGCTTTGCTTTTTACTGATGTATGCATTTTTATATATAGCATCTAATTGTTGCCGACTTGCAGGCTGCCCTGGGCTGATATGGGTGGGATACAAATGTCGTAAATAAATAAATAAATAACTACTACTACTCACTCCTCATCTTGCAAATTTTCCTCCTCTTCTTGTATCTGAAGGTGATTTTTCACCGGGGCCAAGTTCTCAGTTTTGGCATTGTAATTCCGAAAGCAAACGTTGAGCTTCTCATCAAACTCATTCACCAAGTCTTCCATGGACTTGAAGCTGATGATTTCAGAGGAGAAATTCTCAAGCTCAGAAAGCGAGGGGTCTTCCAGATGCTGAGGAGAGGAGCCATAGAAATAACGGGATTTCTCTTCCCTCTCCTCGATGTAGCATGGCCTCAGGTCTTCAAACTCTTCATCCAGGCTCACCAGAGGGGCCTCCATCTTGGCTTGGCTGGTGGAAGAAGGATGACCTCTGAAATTACAAAGAACACCAGTGAGTCGTTACAGTGCTATTGGTCAATCCATGCAAATATCCTGGGTGTGTGCCATTTGAACCATCATCTCTAGCTCCCATTTATTCTTAGTGCTTGGCTTTCTGGAATCTCCAAATGGAAGCCAATTAGGACTTTTCTTTCCTGTTATTGAATGGGCATATAGCCTTTCAGTGCTGAAAAAACAAGAGGGGAATAAAGAGACAAAAGCTCACAAGGGGATCCAGACAACAAACAAGGAAAGAATTTGAATTAGCTATAGACCAAATCTGACATGGCAACCAGAATTCCAAGAACTTCAAGAGCCAATTAGATAGATCAGGAACTTCAGATATGTCAAAATATATAGCAAATGATCAAAATGTCTAAACATGTTGAGTGTTGGTGTAAAGGGGGAACATGGTTAGAACGGGATTGTGGCGCAGCTGGCTGAGTGTCAGCTGCATTAAGATCACTCTGACCAAAAAGTCATGAGTTCAAAGCCAGCCCAGGTTGGAGTGGGTTTCCAACCAATTGTGTAGCCTGTTGTTGACCTTTGCAACCCGAAAGACAGTTGCATCTGTCAAGTAGGAAAATTAGGTAACACCTTAAAGCAGTGCTTCTCAACCTGGGATCCCCAGATGTTTTTGGCCTACAACTCCCAGAAATCCCAGCCAGTTTACCAGCTGTTGGGATTTCTGGGAGTTGAAGGCCAAAAACATCTGGGGACCCCAGGTTAAGAACCACTGCCTTAAAGTGTGGGGAGGCTAAATTAACTAATTTAAGAGGCCATAAAGAAGACTCCAGCAAGGCATTCCAGCGGGGAAGCATGCGGGGAATGCGGAAGTACTTCATCAGCATTGCAGATGGACGATGAAAGCGACAGCTCCCCTGGTGGCCAGAAAAAGTTAAATAGCCTCTGTGTATGTCTGTATATGTCTGTATGTCAAAATTGGCATTGAATGTTTGCCATATATGTGTACACTGAGTCCCCTGCAGGGTGAGAAGGGCGGAATATAAATGCTGTAAATAATAATAATAATAATAATAATAATAATAATAATAATAATAATAGGCATAGAATCAATTAATGATGTGTACAAATGAGGTTTCCTAGCTGGATCAACAAATTCGATTGAATTGCATTGGCAATCCATAATTATAATTATTGGTGATATGGAATACTGGTGTCATACGTGTCACAGGCTCGCAGCTTGGGAATGATCCGGGATCGTTGAGCCTGAAACCCCAGGTTTCGGTGGCCAGGGGAGCTTTTGCACAACTAAAACTTGTGTGCCAGTTGTGCCAGTATCTTGGGAAGTCAGACTTGTTCTTCTTACATCCTGCATAGATTACTAACACACTCTACATGGGGTTGCCTTTGAAGACTGTTCAAAAGCTTCAAATGATCCAATGGGTAGCAGCCAGGTTTCTAACCCAGTGTTTCTCAACCCGGGAGGCGGGATCCCTGGAGGGTTTGCGAGGTTAGAGGGGTCACCTAAGAGGGGTCACCTAAGACTATCAGAAAACACAGTATTTTCTGTTGGTAGTGGAGGTTCTGTGTGGAAAATTTGGCCCAATTCTATCATTGGTGGGGTTCATAATACTCTTTGATAGTAAGTGAACTATAAATCCCGGCAGGTATGGAACGCCCTCTCTAGAGAGATTAGATCTGCTCCCTCCCTCTTAACGTTTCGGAAGCAAGTCAAAACGTGGCTGTTTGAGCAAGCGTCCAAAAACACAGAATAACGGATATGGATAAATGTCATAGGAAATTGACGATGGATGATGGAATCGGACAATGCTTGACAATAAGGAGACGCCAATGATGTTGTTTTTATTGCTGTTGTAGTTTATGTAATTGTAATGTTTTAAATTGTTTTATGATACTGTGTATACTGTTTTGTTGGAAACCGCCTGGAGTCGCCGATAGGCTGAGAAAGGCGGTATACAAATACAGTAAATAAATAAATAAATAAATAAATAAATATTATTATTATATGGCATCAAATTGCCCTTTTTGTAAGGCCGCTCTGAGTCCCCTATTTGGGATGAGAAGGGTGGGATAGAATCATAGAATCATAGAATCAAAGAGTTGGAAGAGACCTCATGGGCCATCCAGTCCAACCCCCTGCCAAGAAGCAGGAATATTGCATTCAAATCACCCCTGACAGATGGCCATCCAGCCTCTGTTTAAAAGCTTCCAAAGAAGGAGCCTCCACCACACTCCGGGGCAGAGAGTTCCACTGCTGAACGGCTCTCACAGTCAGGAAGTTCTTCCTTGTGTTCAGATGGAATCTCCTCCCTTGTCGTTTGAAGCCATTGTTCCGCGTCCTAGTCTCCAAGGAAGCAGAAAACAAGCTTGCTCCTTCCTCCCTGTGGCTTCCGCTCACACATTTATACATGGCTATCATATCTCCTCTCAGCCTTCTCTTCTTCAGGCTAAACATGCCCAGCTCCTTAAGCCGCTCCTCATAGGGCTTGTTCTCCAGACCCTTTATCATTTTAGTTGCCCTCCTCTGGACACATTCCAGCTTGTCAATATCTCTCTTGAATTGTGGTGCCCAGAATTGGACACAATATTCCAGGTGTGATCATGGAGGGGACGTGGTTTTAAAAAGGGAATTACCTACAAATTAAAGACTATTTTAAACAAGATCAAAAAACAGGTTTTGATTGGAACGAGAATATATGGGATAGAATACTAAAAACACAAAGGAAAACGGTTACAATATTATACAATAAATTGCTCCAGTGGATGACAGAAACAGAACAGGTGAAAACCTCTATGATTAAATGGGCGGAAAATATAAGAAGGCCCATCCACTTTGGGGAATGGGAAAGGATGTGGAATAAAAAATTGAAATACACATATGCTATGGACTTAAAAGAAAATTGGTATAAAATGTTTTATAGGTGGTATTTGACTCCGAGTAGACTGAGCCATATGTATCAAAATGTATCAGATAAGTGCTGGAAATGTAGTGAGCAAGTAGGCACCTTTTACCACATGTGGTGGACATGTAAAGAAACAACAAAGTTCTGGTCTATTATTCATGAGGAGTTACAAAAAATATTAAAGAAAAGCTTTAAGAAGAAACCTGAATATTATCTTCTGGGATTTACAGATGATGACTGTAAACTGGATGAGAATGAAGATAAATTATTTACCTATTGCACAACGGCG
The DNA here is from genome assembly GCF_037176765.1 of Anolis sagrei. Lineage (NCBI taxonomy): Eukaryota > Metazoa > Chordata > Lepidosauria > Squamata > Anolidae > Anolis > Anolis sagrei. The sequence continues at coordinate 16,531,215 of NC_090027.1, read as the reverse complement.
GCTAGGATGGTTTTTGCCAAATACTGGAAGAATGGTGAGGTTCCGAGTATTGAAGACTGGTGGAAGAAAATTAAAGAAATAAGAGACATGGACGAACTAACTTTTTTGTTGAGAAGAAATGAAGGAAGAGTTTTGAGGAGGACAGATTGGTCCCTGATATATGATTATGAAAAGAAAGCTGAAATAACAATGGGATGAGAATAGATATTAAGGTGAAGAAATATCTTGAAAAGATCCTGAGGTTGGAGTGGAAGTCATTTTAGAATAGTTTGAGTAGTTGTATTGTATGTATTAGATGGTAGTTAGATATGGTGGGTTTCTGTGTTTTTTTTTTGTGTGTACCTCTCCCTTTCCTACTGTTCTATCTTCTTGTTTTTTGTTCCCCCTCTTTCCATGTGTGGATTGTGAAAAACTTAATAAAAATCATTTCAAAAAAAAAAAAAAAGGGAATTTTCATATATTTCCCCTATGCCCATATGTCATGATTTACTGCCATATTGGCCTATTTCTGCAGTAGGCCTTTGTTCACAGAAAATGCTGATTGTTTGAGAAATCAGTGCTCCAAAGAAGAAGTTACTATTCAAGGGTAACAACATATCCGGACAAAACCAGCTAGCTGTTTGCTAGATAGAACCCCCAAGTTTCCCAGTCGCTCTGAAGCCATGTTTGCAACAGACTAACAGATAAGATACAGTCATGGTCAGAGAACAATGGACCATAGTTATGTTATAGTTGTGCCATTGTTAGGATCCCACGTGTGCTATAATGTCAATCAAAATCATAAACAACTAATGAACAACTGCATAGCTAACTTAGACCAATGAAATGATTTGTCTTTGGGAACCAATGAGATGATTGATTTCTATGTACCAATCAAACTGTTTTAATGAAAGTCATAAATAATCAATGCAACCAACTTTAGGTTGGACAAACCCCTTTATTGCATACCCATATGCATGTTTGTCACTATTGCTTCAGCTGCGCAATAAATAGCATTTTGCAGTTTTAAAGATTCAACTTTCGTGGTGTCCTTCCTCGCCCTCCTTGGGATGGGGCAATCTGCTCTTGGATTTTGGATTTGTGGATTATCTTTTTGGTTTTTGCCCCTACAGTCTAACCAAGGTGGAATAGAGCATGGGGAGCATGACTTCCCTAGATCTAGACACTATGCTCCTATTGATGCAGGCCAAAATCCCATTGGCTTTTTTTGTCACCACATCACATTGTTGGCTCATGTTTAACTTGTTGTCCACGAGGACTCCAAGATCTTTTTCACACGTACATGTAGTAAATAAAGAAATACATGCAGGCAGACAAATGTTGCAGAGCTCCAAATCTCATAAACTTTCATCAGCCAGCCTGGGGAATACAACAAACACAGTTGTTCATCAGCATTTGTAGGATCACCGGTTCTTCTTTGTCGAGATAATACAAAATTCAAACTATTAATCTCTTAGAAAGTGTCTTTTTAAAAAAGCAATCCAATAACTTCTGTGAGTTATTTATGAGTGAAGCGAATCTACTTCAGCCAGCATTTCGTTATAGAAGGATCTGTCAACGTATCTGCTTCCTAAAAAAAAAAAATCTGTTCCTGCCGCCACTGCTCCGTGTCCTATTCATTCCCCATCCCTGCTTGCCATGCCGGTCCAACAATAGCTCTGCTTCACTCTTGACCTTGCTACACCAAGGGGTTTTATTATTCTGGTCCTGAACTCTTTCACACATCTTCTATGGGCAATAACAATGGTGCCTTAGTTCTCCATGGTTAAGCACGGAGTCAAGACTTTAAGAAACGTGAAAGCCCCAGGGCTCTCCTCCCCATCCCTCCCCCTGTCAATCACGACCCTTTCGATCCCTCGGCATAACTGTTGTCATCTTGAATTCCCTTAAAAGAATGCAGTCTTCTATAGCAGGGATGACCTCCAATTCCAAGAGGACACTCAGCTTCTGGGCAGACAGCAATGGCTTCTGATAGCTGCTTCATTTCACAGGCAGAGTTGGATTCCCTTTGGCCACACACCATGTGACAGGAGCAGATGAAGATGGGAATCAAAGGAAAATGGGGAGCTGGAAATGTTCCGTTTTCCAGGAGCTTGGTTTGCATTGCCCCTTAGTTGCATAAAATAGCATCCCTTTGCATTTTCCCTAGGGTTGCTACAGTCTTAGCAGCACCCTGAAAGTTAAACATTAGCAGAGGCTGGAAGCCAGCCTGCAAGCCTTTTGCAGTCATTGGTTTAAAAAAGATAGATTACTGCAATGCACTCTACGTGGGGTTGCCTTTGAAGACTGTTTGGAAACTTCAATTAGTCCAGTGGGAGGCAGCCAGATTGCTCACCGGAGCATCATACAGGGAGCATACCAACCCCCTGTTGTTTCAGCACCACTGGCTGCCTATCCAGTTCCGAGCACAATTCAAAGTGCTGGTTTTGACCTACAAAACCCTGTACGGTTCCGGCCCAGCATATCTGTCCGAACGCATCTCTCTCTATGTCCCACCTCGGAGTTTGAGATCCTCTGGGGAGGTCCTGCTCTCGGCCCCACCTCTGTCACAAGTAAGATTGGCAGGGACGAGGAGCAGGGCCTTCTCAGTGGTGGCCCCTCACTTATGGAATTCACTCCCTGGAGAAATTAGATCAGCGACATCCCTCCTTTCCTTTAGAAAGAAATTAAAAACATGGATGTGGGACCAGGTGTTTGGGCAATCTGGCAGATAAATAAAGGACTGCGATGACGGATAGGAATAGACAATGTGGAACGAAGTATGGACTCTGAGTTGGCGAACGCTGTGCTTGAGATTGGCTATTCACTGTGATACGTATTGTTGTTTTAATTGTTTAACCGGTTAGCTGCTGTTTTTATACGTTTATTGTATTATTGTGTAGGCATCGAATTGTGCCATTTTGTAAGCCGCCCTGAGTCCCCCCTCGGGGGTTGAGAAGGGCGGGGTAGAAGTATACGAAATAAATAAATAAATAAATAAATAAATAAATAAAAGTATCCTTTTGGTCTAGAGACCGCCCTTTTTCCTGGGGATGAGATCTCCATTTTGGAAAGGCTCTCCTGCCTTCTTTAGTATAGAAAAAAACCTCAGATGTGCTGGTGGTCAAGCTAGGCAGCTTGGACAAGCCATTGTGAGTACAGTTGAGGTTACCCTCTCGCCGAGCTCAGATAGAGAAAGACCTGCTCTTTCTAAAGGACAGTAGCTCAGTGCTGGGGCAGGGAATATCTCAGGATTTCCTTGCCATTGGGAGAGGCTCCATTACTTCATCTCCAAAACTAATCTTGAGCTTAGATAGAGAAAGACCTGCTCTTTCTGAAAGATAACAGCTCAGGGTTAGGGTAAAAGATCCCAGGATTTTTCAACCGTTGGGGAAAAGTTAACTCGGTCTAGATCTAGGGAAGTAATGCTACCCCTCTATTCTGCTTTGGTTAGACCACACCTGGAATATTGTGTCCAATTGTGGTCACCACAATTCAAGAGAGAGATTGACAAGCTGGAATGTGTCCAGAGGAGGGCGACTAAAATGATCAAGGGTCTGGAGAACAAGCCCTATGAGGAGCGGCTTAAGGAGCTGGGCATGTTTAGCCTGAAGAAGAGAAGGCTGAGAGGAGATATGATAGCCATGTATAAATATGTGAGAGGAAGCCACAGGGAGGAGGGAGCAAGCTTGTTTTCTGCTTCCTTGGAGACTAGGACGCGGAACAATGGCTTCAAACTACAAGAGAGGAGATTCCATCTGAACACGAGGAAGAACTTCCTGACTGTGAGAGCCGTTCAGCAGTGGAACTCTCTGCCCGGAGTGTGGTGGAGGCTCCTTCTTTGGAAGCTTTTAAACAGAGGCTGGATGGCCATCTGTCAGGGGTGATTTGAATGCAATATTCCTGCTTCTTGGCAGGGGGTTGGACTGAATGGCCCATGAGGTCTCTTCCAACTCTTTGATTCTATGATTCTGTGATTCGGTAACAAGGAAAAAGGAAAGAAAGAACATCTATATGGTTTCCCAAATTGACTGTTTGTGTTTATAAGTTTATCAGGCTGTGCCAAGTCTGTCAAGGACTTTGAAAAAGAAATGTTCTGTTGATGTTCAATTCTGGACTGGCCTCAGTTGCTGAGAATCTGGAGCTTCTAAGAAAGACATCCACGGTTCACCCAGATAAAGAGAGAAGCACATCTTAGTTTTAACTTCATAGTGTCTGAGTGTGACGGCACAGGAAATAAAAGTCTGAGGAAACGGTCGCCACCATTCACCTCTGTCCTTCACTTGGACATACATACAACTCTGCCACCCCTCTCTTGAAGTTTCCCTAGACTTTTTCTCTAAGAATCCTCATCTCTTTTTAGATTCATTATTATGGAATCCTACTTAGAGAGATGGCGCTCCTTTTTAGAAGCTCTGATTGGAATGCTGCTAAACAGTGCTGGTAGCAACCACAAAGGAAGCAAACACACAGGGAAAATTGGCTGCTCAGATACAGCCCATCTGGGCAGCCTTCCCTCACCAGCTATGAAATAGGTTAAGGTAACTGTTTGGGACCCACCTACCAACATGAGCGCATTTCCGTTTATGACCCCACGCAATCTCTTCGATCATCCAGAGAGGCCCTTCTCTCCCTCCCACCCCCTTTGCAGGTTTGACTGGTGGGGACGAGGGAGAGGGCCTTTTCTGTGGTGGCCCCTCGGCTCTGGAAATCGCTCCTTAAGGTTATTAGGTAAGCCCCCCACATTGGCAGTCTTTAGGAGGAGCTTGAAAACTTAGTTGTTCCATTGTGCCTTCCCTGATTGAAAGATCAATAATTCCCTGATCTGACCAATTCTCTGCAAAATGTCTCCTGAAGCACTTTATTCTACCTGTTGGGGCAATCAACCCTACCTCACCCTCTAAAACGTCTATTCAGACTCATTTTATTGCTGTCACACCCAGTGTTTTAAAATGTACTTTTATGTACAAATATGTTTATATTACTGGGTTGGTGTAGGTTTTTCCAGGCTATATGGCCATGTTCTGGAGGCAATTTTTCTCCTGACGTTTCGCCTCCATTTATGGCAAGCATCCTCAGAGGTAGTGAGGTCTGTTGGAAGTAGGAAAAATGGGTTTATATATCTGTGGAATGACCAGGGTGAGACAAAGGACTTTTGTCTGCTGGGGCTAGGTGTGAATGTTTCAGCTCATCACCTTGATTAGCATTCAATGGCTTGGAAGTGCCTGGGGGAAATATCTTGTTGAGAGTGATTTTATGTGCCTGTTTGTTTCCCCTCTGTTGTTTTGCTGTTGTAATTTTTGAGTTTTTTTAATACTGGTAGCCAGATTTTGTTCATTTTCATGGTTTCTTCCTTTCTGTTGAAATTGTCCACATGCTTGTGGATTTCAATGGCTTCTCTGTGTAGTCTGACATGGTGGTTGTGAGAGTGGAGGGAAAGATACTAGAGACAAAGTTGAAGTACTTTGGCCACATCATGAGGAGACAGGAAAGCCTAGAGAAGACAATTATGCTGGGGAAAGTGGAAGGCAAAAGGAAGAGGGGCCGACCAAGGGCAAGATGGATGGATGGCATCCTTGAAGTGACTGGACTGACCTTGAGGGAGCTGGGGGTGGTAACGGCCGACAGGGAGCTCTGGCGTGGGCTGGTCCATGAGGTCACGAAGAGTCGGAGACGACTGAACGAATGAACAACAACTGCAGGGAATGCAGTTTTCAAGGTTAATCAATCACATACAGATTCTGTGCAAAAGAGTTTGCAAGTTGCACATGAGCTTTGAAAACTAGCTTTAAAATACTTTCCATGGAATTCTAGGATTTGCAGTTTAGGGAAGGGCATTTGCAATTCTCAGCCAGGGAGTTCTAGCGCATCCCCAGATCACCAACCCCAGGTTTCCATGGGATATTAAAAAGAAGTTAAAATGGCATCATAGTTACATTGTTGTCAGAATCCTCATTTTCCACATTTCCTCACAATTTGTGACAATTTGTGAGAGATATAAATATGTAAGCTGTACTCAGCTGCTTGGACTCCTCACATGATTCGAAGCTGTTCATCCACGGTGACCCGTCGTGACGCAACGGTTAAATAAATGGTTGTGCCGGCTGGACTGCTGACCTGAAGATTGGGTTGCTGACCTGAAGGTTTCCAGTTCGAATCCGTGAGACAGGGTGAGCTCCCATCTGTCAGCTCTAGCTTGCAAGGAGATGAGAGAAGCCTCCCACCAGGATGGTTACACATCCAGGTGTCCCTTGGGCAACGTCTCTGTAGACGGCCCCAGTTTCCCCTTCTCCTTGGCCCAGCCTGTTCCAAATAGTCCAGGCCTCTTATTGAAATCTTTGCCCCTGGCAGCTTACCTTGCATGAGGGAGAGCGGAACTGGTTTTAAATTGAATTCAATGTATTTATTTATTTATTTATTTATTTGGAGTGCTTCTACCCCGCCCTTCTCAACCCCCTAGGGGGGACTCAGGGAGGCTTACAAAAGGCACAATTCGATGCCCAACAGTTCACAAAATACAATATACAAATACAATATAACAACAATAATTATAACTAGTTAAAACGATCAAGTTAATACAATAGCAGCAATAAAATCATCTTGTGGTCAACGTTCGCCCATTCATAAACCCATAATCCATCCAGCATTGTCATAGTCCTTTCCTACTCTGGTCGTCAATGTCTTTTGTCCATCTGCCAGCTTACCCAAAGGCCTGGTCCCATATCCAGGTTTTTAACTTCCTTCTGAAAGAGAGGAGGGATGTTGATGACCTAATTTCCCCGGGGAGTGAATTCCACAGGCGAGGGGCCACCACCAAGAAGGCCCTGTCCCTCATCCCCACCAGTCTCGCTTATGATAAAGGTGGGGCCGAGAGCAGGGCCTCCCCAGAGGATCCTAAACTCCAAGGTGGGATGTAGAAGGAGATCTGTTCGGACAAGTACGCTGGACCGGAGCTGTATAGGGTTTTGTAGGTCAAAACCAGCACCTTGAATTGTGCTCGGAACTGGATCGGCAACCAGTGGAGCTGACATAACAGGAGGGTGGTATGCTCCCTGTATGATGCTCCGGTGAGTAATCTAGCCGCCGCCCGTTGGATCAATTGAAGTTTCCGAACAGTCTTCAAAGGCAACCCCACGTAGAGCGCGTTGCAGTAATCTATTCGGGATGTAACAAGAGCGTGGACCACCGTGGCCAGACCAGACTTCCCAAGGTACGGGAGCAACTGGTGCACAAGTTTTAATTGTGCAAAAGCTCTCCCGGCCACCCCTGAGACCTGGGGTTCCAAGCTCAGCGATGAGTCCAGGATCACTCCCAAGCTGCGAATCTGTGTCTTCAGGGGGAGTGTCACCCCGTCTAACACAGGCTGTAACCCTATGCCCTGTTCGATCTTACGACTGACCAGTAGGACCTCCGTCTTGTCTGGATTCAGTTTCAATTTGATAGTTCTCATCCAGTCCGACACAGCGGCCAAGCACCGTTCAAGGTCTGGACAGCCTCCTTGGTGACAGGTGAGAAGGAGTGACAGATTTGGACATCATCTGCGTAGAGATAACACCTCAGTCCGAAACTCCGGATGATCTCCCCCAGTATATGTTGTGTTAACAGTTTATGTCTATGTTTATGTTTTATATTGTATGTTTTTGCATTATTTTGCATATGTAGAATCTGCTCTGAGTCCCCTTGAGGAGATGATTTATTATTATTATTATTATTATTATTATTATTATTATTATTCTCTCACACCAGAAGCAACTTGCAGTACTTCTGACATGATAAAAAGTCTACATGTTTTTGGGCTTCGGTTCCCGAAAGCACCAGCCACCATGGCCAATGGCTAGCGATTCTGGGAGCTGTAATTCAGACCATACAAACAGTTACACCCTGACAGCTACTGACTCTGAACACTGGATTGAAGGAAAATGCAATGAAGTGCTAGCATCAGCAGCAGGCCTGCCAGGATAAGGAGCCGTCAATAGCTGTGCAAGGATGCTAGATGCTGACAGGAGCTCAAGCCATTGCCAGGAGGGCTGTGCTTGCACTCTCTATAGGCCTCCCTGCGGAGTCACACATCAGAGCCACACTGTCACGGTAAGAGTGCATTAGAGGTCACCTTGCTTTGTGAGCCAGTTGGGAAGACTCCTGTCTCCCTCACTTGTCTTGTAACAAAATAAAGAAGGAAACGGAAATGCAAAATATTGTGTCCAGAATGACCTCTTCTTGCTTCCTCCCTTCTTTAAATATACAGCATCCTGCTATGCCACACAAATCAAACCGACAACCCGTGAGCCGAATTTGGCCCACCATGTCATTTTATTTGGCCTGTGAGGCTTTCAATGTCAAGGCAACATAATTTATACAGTCATACAAATGGCCCTTTAAAGCCAACCATAAGGCTGGGTTATTGTAGGGTTTTTTTGAGCTATATGGCCATGTTCTAGAGGAATTCTCTCCTGACATTTCGCCTGCATCTATGGCAAACATCCACAGAGGTTGTGAAGTCCTCTGAGGATGCTTGCCATAGATGCAGGCGAAACATCAGGAGAGAATGCCTCTAGAACAGAGTTTCTCAACCTGGGGTCAAGACCCCTGAGGGGGTCGCGAGGTGGTGTCAGAGGGGTCGCCAAAGACCATCAGAAAACACAGTATTTTTTGTTGGTCATGGGGGTTCTTTGGGGGAAATTTGGCACAATTCTATCATTGGTGGGGTTCAGAATGCTCTTTCATTATAGATGAACTATAAATCCCAGCAACTACCACTCCCAAATGTCAAGGTCTATTTCCCCCAAACTCCATCTGTGTTCACATTTGGGCGTCTTGAGTATTTGTGCCAAGTTTGGTCCAGATCCATTATTCTTTGAGTCCACAGTGCTCTCTGGATGGAGGTGAACTACAACTCCCAAACTGAAGGTCAATGCTGACCAAACCCTTCCAGTATTTCTGTTGGTCGTGGGAGTTCTGTCTGCCAAGTTTGGTTCGATTCCATCATTGGTGGAGTTCAGGATGTTCTTTGATTGTAGGTGAACTATAAATCCCAGCAACTACAACTCCCAAATGACAAAATCAATCCTTGCCCAACCCCACCAGTATTTGAATTTGGGCACAATGGGTATTTGTGCCAAATTTGGTCTAGTGAATGACAATACATCCTGCATACCAGATATTTACATTATAATTCATAACAGGAGCAAAATCACAGTTATGAAGTAGCAACGGAAATAATGTTATGGTTGGGGATCACCACAACACGAGGACCTGGATTAAGGGGTCATGGCATTAGGAAGGTTGAGAAACACTGCTCTAGAACATGGCCATATAGCCTCAAAAAACCTACAACAACCCAGTGATTTCAGCCATGAAAGCCTTCGACAATAAACCATAATGCTGTTGTGGCCTTTGTGAAAATGAATTTGACACCCCCGGACTATACATACATACGCCTCACCTTCCATGGCCTGTCCATAGGAGCAACTTTGTGCTCAGACCACAAGCACAACAGCAATCCATTGGACGGCCATCGTTCTCTGTAAATCACACAAACCAAGTTGTCTCTTTCAGCCGTAAACCACGGATACAGAAATGCTTCAGAGGCCAAGGGCAGTGGCTTCCTTCCTAGAGTCAAAACAATTGTAGCAGCTCACCATTTTCCAGTCATGCAGCAGCACATCACAACACCAGGCGCCCACAAATATCCATACTCAATCGTAAACTGCTTGAGCGTCAGACATCAGACATCTTTCCGACTATTAAAAAGCAAACAAGCCACCATCAATGGTCATACTACATGCAGTCTCATAAATAAAATCTATGCAAGCAGACTGATTCCCAGCGCAATTCCCTTTGTCTCACCCAAACACACAGTCATATCCTCCATGCTTTTTGTTGATGTTTGCCATCCACCTCTATGGCAGAGATGCACATGAGCCACCTGTACATACAATGCTTCTCACAGAGCCTGACAGTCACAGACACAAAAGAAGCTGTGTATATGGCATGTATATGTATATGTATATGGCATCTATGACCCAATCCTAAAGAAGAAATTGTGTGGATAGATAGATAGATAGATAGATAGATAGATAGATAGATAGGGATATCCCCTTCCAAAATAGGTAAACAATCTTGATACACAGACATACATACACAAGAGGACCCTCAGATACACACACCAACAAGAGCCACTATAGATATGCAACTACACTGCCTCTCCCTTCACAAATGGCAAAGGGACACAGCTAAGCCATTTCTCATGTTAGAACAGCAAGCAGCCCAAAAAGTGCCAGGCCTTTTGCAACGAACAATAGGGAAGGGATGCTGATAAGCCCTTGCATGTGAGCGACTGATGCTGCCTTGCCACCCTAATCCCCCACCACCCCACCCCATCCTAAGGACCACAGATACATACCTGAGTATGGCAGAAGCTCTGCTCTTAGCTCAGCCTCCCATTCGGTATCTTCCAGTGATGGAAAGAGGAAAGGAAGAACACCAAATCCCAGATCTGTGATGGGAAGCAGCCAGCAGCAGCTGCCCGCCTGCCTTTACAGGAGAGGAAACACAGTGCCGTATTCCCAGCCGCTCCACTGCCTCCCCTTTCTCTGCAGAGCGCTTGAACAATCTGTGGGCTCAGCCTCCCTCATCAATATGCATTAGCTCCAAGACACTGACACCAACAACAATAACACCATAGTGGCTTTGAATCCAGATGCCAGGCCCTTCCAAAGGCTCGGGAGCCCCGGCACTTGGAAAAGGGGTGCTGCACAAAGGGAGAAGGTTCCCCCTTTATTCAGATATGAAGCCCACTCCTGATGGTAGCCCGTCTACAAGAGTCACGTCTTCCACTCCTGCGGAATGGATGGAATCATTATTATACAAAGGAACATTCTTTACAGCACCAGAGCTGAAACATCTGCTCCGAGTGTGTTTCGTCCAAGGCTCAGGGAATGTGCCATGCACACTGCAGTGTTGTTATGCCATCTGTTAGTCAACCTCCAATAAATTAATAAATAAATACAAAGCCTAGGAGAAGGCTGCAGAGTCGATGGAGGACATCTCAGGTAGCGTGCCATCAACTCCATTTGGTGATATTTCAGCAAACATCAAACTGATGCTTCTCCTTTCTGCTTTTTGTTTCTTATGGGGGCGGGGGGAGGGAATTGATTGAGGAGGCCAACAATGTGATGCGGCGGCAAAAAAATCCAATGGAATTTTGGCCCGCATCAATAGGAGTATAGTGTCTAGATCCAGGGAAGGCTATTCCGCCTTGGTTAGACCACATCTGCAATACTGTGTCCAATTCTGGGCACCACAATTGAGGGAAGAGGTTGACAAGCTGGAATGTGTCTGGAGGAGGACAACTAAAATGATCAAGGGTCTGGAGAACAAGCCCAATGAGGAGCAGCTTAAAGACCTGGGCATGTTTAGCCTGAAGAAGAGAAGGCTGAGAAGAGATATGATAGCCATGCAGGGGCGGCTCAACACATTATGCAAAGTAAACATTTGCAGTATAGTCTCGGTGGTGGCCCCCCACCCATGGAACTTGCTCCCCAGAGAAATCAGGTCAACAAAATCCCTCCTCGCCTTCAGGAGGAAATTGAAAACGTGGTTATGGGACCAGGCCTTTGGGTAGCTGGCAGATAACAGACAATGGTAATAATTATTCCCAGAATAATGATCCCATAGCACTTTGTCCTCTGAAGCACTTTACATTTTAGGTCTGCTTGTATGTTCTCCACAAACGCCACTACCACCTTTTCGCCCATGCTCCAGCATTATTTTCAATTTTAATTTTACATTTGGCCTTCCCACAGTTTTAATTGTGTGTTATCTTATTGTTAATGTTGCATATCTTATTGTCCACGTTTTTTTATTTTAATATCTTGTATTATTGTTATTATTGTATTTGGGCTCGGCCTCATGTAAGCCACACCGAGTCCCTTGGGGAGATGGTAGTGGGGTACAAATAAAGTGTTGTTGTTATTATTATTATTATTATTATTATTATTATTATTTTATGGAAAATGGACTATGGACAGGCTTCCGATTGTATTGTGCTCGCTGAATTTGTTTCTACATTAGGATTTCACTATTCATTAATGTACTTCTTTATTTTAAAACTAATTTTGAAATCAATTTACTGTGTTTTTATATGTATTATCGTATGTATTATTTATATGCAATGGCATCAAATTGTGCCGGATGTAAGCTGCCCTGAGTCCCCCGTCCCATCCCCCCCCCCCAGGGGTTGAGAAGGGTAGGGTACAAATGTTTGAGAGTAATAAATATAAATAAATAAATTGTTGTTGTTATTGTTGTTGTAAATGGCGCCTATCCATATAATACTCCTGCACAAATGGTAAATTTTGAAATTAATTATATTCACAGATTCATCATAACTCACATTGTTTGGAACTTTAGTTGAACAAAACAGACACAGACATCGTGGGGTTGAAGATTATAATATGTTTAATGGAAAAGCCTCCCATCAAGCATTTTTTACATATAGCTGGTATGCCTGAAAGGATGTCCAAATGATATTGTCACAGTAGGAAATGAGTCATTAAGGAAATTACGTGACAGTTGCCATGGGGTGGCAGCTTCCACTACACAAGATAGACATTCAAAGCCTTCGGTCACATGGTTAGCCTAGAAGTACCACTTCAATGACCACCAACAGCCACACAAAAATCTGGGATTGTGGTCGAATGGGGCAAGGACAAGACTGGATGTATCATATGGTTGGAGGCTACAGATTGCTTAAGTTCAAAGTTACAACCATGATATGGTAAATGTTTAAATAGTGAGTTTTCACTGCTGGTTTTGTTACCATACTCAACAGCATACATGTTGGATAGTTGCAACATCAAGATATATAGTGGTTCTTATTGACAACAGCTCATAAAAGAAACAAAAACCAGGTACACATTGAAAACCGATGTTTCCCAGTTGATAGAACATAAGGATTTAACAGCTTTTTGTCTTATATATTTCTACAAAAAATCTAATTGATGGAAATGTAGGCCCGTGACAAGCCTTTGGTTGTGCAGCAGCAATTCAAGGCTCACTATAGCTCAGATTCAGCAATGCGTAAATACAGATTTCTTAGCTCATTCGACTGATGTTGTCTTAAACCCTGGTAACTGGGAGAATATTTTATTTTCAATAGGACTTCAGAGAAATCAGATGTACATTCCTGTTTAAAAAGAGGGCTGGGATGAACGGATTCTGTCCCGACGGCTCCATTCTGGAAACTGCAGTTTGCCCTTGATCCGAATCCATCCCCTGGGGTTCCTTCTGCAGCTGTTTAATGGCCCTGGCCCCAAAACGGAAGCCTTGCACATCTACTTTAGCAGTATTTCAAGCACTTCAGGATTTCAAGCACTTCAACAGCATAACTGCAGAGCCCCTGGTAGATGACATCAACTGGCTTTATCGATAAATCATGTACAAAGACTGGAGTGTCCGTTTGGATCCAACTCAGCTCTCTTGTTCTCTCTCAACCGGCAGATCACCTATTCCAGTAAATGTTAACCCTTTATTGTCAGTGATAAGAGAGTTTATGTTGGAACCAAGAACTTCTGAAGCATGGGCTTGGAAACCATCTTCCCCGGCTGAAACAGTACACCCATTCATATACATCTCCAAATGTTTAAGCAGTTGCTTTGGGTTTCTTTTGGCAAATATCTCCAAGTCTATAGAAAAAAAAACAAGATATATAAAAGTTGCTTACCTGTAACCGGGTTTCTCTGAGTGGTCACCTGTGAAATTTGCACGTACATATTTCACAGGGACCATGATGGAGAACATCTGAGATCTTTATCTAAAGGATAGTAATAATAGTAATAGTAATAATAATAATAATAATGATGAACCAGCCTGGACACAGCATATTATTTGAGAACACAGAAATGCTGGACCACACCAACAACCACCATGTCAGACTACACAGAGAAGCCATTGAAATCCACAAGCATGTGGACAATTTCAACAGAAAGGAAGAGACCATGAAAATGAACAAAATCTGGCTACCAGTATTAAAAAACTCTAAAATTATAACAGCTAAACAACAGAGAGGAAAAAACCAGGCACAGATTAACACCTCCCAGCAACAGATTTTCCCAGACTCAGGCAGGCCTTCAAATGCTAATGAAGGTGATCAGCTAAACATTCACACCTAACTGCAGCAGGGAAGAGCTCCTTGCCCCACCCCAGCCATTCCACAGATATATAAACCTATTTTTCCTACTTCCAACAGACCTTCTCAACCTCTGAGGATGCTTGCCATAGATGCAGGTGAAACGTCAGGAGAAATGCCTCTAGAACATGGCTCTATAGCCCGAAAAAAACCCACAAGAACCTAATAATAATAATAATAATAATAATAATAATAATACAACACCGCCTGAGCTCTGCGAGCACAGCATTTTTCCCGAATGAAGCAGAGAGTGTTTGAGGACCAGGACATCCGTAGGGATACCAAGGTGCTTGTTTACAGAGCTATTGTCCTCCCAACCCTGCAATATGCCTGTGAGACGTGGACTGTCTACAGACGTCACATGCAACTCCTGGAACGATTCCATCAGCGCTGCCTCCGGAAAATCCTGCAAATCTCTTGGGAAGACAGGTGGACAAACGTCAGTATACTGGAAGAAGCAAAGACTCAACAGCATTGAAGTGATGGTCCTCCACCATCAACTCCGCTGGACCAGCCACGTTGTCTGGATGCCTGACCACCGTCTCCCAAAGCAGTTGCTCTACACCAAACTCAAGAACGGAAAACGGAATGTTGGTGGACAGGAAAAGAGATTTAAAGATGGGCTCAAAGCCAACCTTAAAAACTCTGGCATAGACACTGAGAACTGGGAAGCCCTGGCCCTTGACCACTCCAGCTGGAGGTCAGCTGTGACCAGCAGTGCTGCAGAATTTGAAGAGGCACGAATGGAGGGCGGAAGGAAGAAGTGTGCCAAGAGGAAGGCTCATCAAGCCAACCCCGACCGAGACTTCCTTCCACCTGGAAACCGATGCCCTCACTGCTGAAGAAGATGCAGAGCAAGAATAGGGCTCCGCAGCCACATACGGACCCACAAGAATACTGGAAGACAATCCTCCTCGGAAAACGAGGGATCGCCTAAGTAAATAAGTAAGTAATAATAATAATAATAATAATAATGCAACCTGGGCTATAAAAATGATAGACATGACTTATGGTTTACTTTCACTTTAGGAAAAACACATTTGGGAGATTTAAAAAACACAAATGTAATATGAAGGAAAGATGGGAGGATATCATATCATACACGCAAGATATGGCAAATTTGCAAATAAAGCAATGGTTAAATGGGATCTATTTGGGATAAGAGACTTATTTTAAGAGAGGAAAAGCAGGACATAAATAAAAAATAAATAAAATAGTTGGTAAATGTTTTCCCTTCTTGAAATGTACTGTGATCAAGGAACCAATTTTTAAAAGTTGTTAAAAGTTTTAAACAGTTGTGAACAGAAGAGTATTTTCAACAGACCCATTTTTTTTTTGGTCGTGTCAGGAGCAACTTGAGAAACTGCAAGTCGCTTCTGGTGTGAGAGAATTGGCCATCTGCAAGGACGTTGCCCAGGGGACGCCCGGATTATTTTTGATGTTTTCATTATCCTTGTGGGAGGCCTCAATCATGACCCCACTTGGGGAGCTGGAGCTGACAGAGGGAGCTCATCCACCTCTCCCCGGATTTGAACCTGCGACCTGTCAGTCTTCAGTCCTGCCGGCACAGGGGTTTAACCCACTGCACCACCGGGCCCATGAAGACATCTCATATAGTAGTCATTTCATAATGTGATATATACACATAGAAAAAGCAAATTATGTCATCCATTGGGAGGAGGACTAGAAAAGCTCACCTTTAAGAACAAAACCAGAATCACAAATGGTCTTTTGTTGTGTTTTCCAAATATTGAAGAGGCGTAAAAATACAGCCACATACAAATCATTTAGCACCGCAATCACCTGCTGTCTTCGATTACATTCTCTGAAAGAAAAAAGCACAACGTATTTTCTCATTTATGAGAAGGAAGAACTTGGAAGGGGGATTTTTCGGATACTTAGAATATTAGGAAGCTGTTTTATTCCAAGACACTCTTTTGGTCCACCTGCTCTAGGGAATCAAGTAACTTTTAAGACGACAACGGACTGCAATGCCCAACATTCCTCATCAGTAATTATCTGTTAGTCAGGGATGGACAGATTGTCTCCAATACCCAAATGGAGGAATTAAATTAAGAAGACAATTCAACTGCCAAACATGTGGCCAATTCCAGCCAAAGCAGAAGAATAAACCCATGCACAAGAGACGATGAAAAGCAACTAATGAGGAGACTTCGATTCTACAGAATGCTCCTCTTCCTTTCCCCTCTTCTTCTCCTCCTCTCTCTTCTTCTCCTTCTTCTTGTGGGAGAGTTAGTTTGAAAGTGGAGGCCTTCTCCACTGACTAAACATCAAGTAATGCCAAACTTTGAGAAGACACTAGGTTGCTGTGAGTTTCCCAGGCTGCATGGCCATGTACCAGAAGCATTCTCTCCTGACATTTTGCTCACATCTATGACAGGCATCCTCAGAGGTTTTGAGTTCTGTTGGAAACTAGGCAAGTGGGGTTTATGATGTCCATGGTAGAGAAAGAACTCTTGTCTGTTTGAGGTAAGTGTGAATTGGCCACCTTAATTAGCACTGAATAGTCTGGCAGCTTCAAAGCCTGGCTGCTTTCCGCCTGGGGGAAATCCTTTGTTGGGAGGTGTTTTCTGTCTGGAATTACCCTGTTTTCTGAGTGTTGTTCTTTATTTACTGACCTGATTTTAGAGTTTTTAATACTAGCAGCCAGATTTTATTCATTTTCATGGTTTCTTCCTTTCTTTTGAAATTGTTCACATGCTTGTGGATTTCAATTGCGTTTCTGTAGTCTGAGAAAAGCAATTAAGATCGCCTGGGGAGGCCCTGCTCTCGTCCCGCCTGCCTCACAGGTGAGTTTGGCGGGGATGAGAGACAGGGCCTTCTCAGTGGTGGCCCCTCGGATGTGGAACTCCTTGCCCAAGGACATTAGATCGGGCCCCCTCCCTCCTGACCTTTTGGAAAAGATTGAAGACCTGACTTTTTGAGCAAGTGTTTGGAACTTCAGTGTGACCAGATAAATGCAAATAGGTATATGAACACAGAACAGCGAAGACAACATAAACAGATGAGGAATTTGAACTGAAAGACATTGGTTTTATAGATTTATATAGTTTTTATTGTTTCTATGGTTTTTATATGTATTATGATGTAATTTAATTGCTTTTAATTGAGATAGTAAAGGTAAAGGTTGTCCCCTGACATTAAGTCCAGTCATGTCTGACTCTGGGGTGTGGTGCTCATCTCCATTTCTAAGCCAAAGAGCTGGCATTGTCCATAGACATCTCCAAGGTCATGTGGCCATCATGACTGCATGGAGTGTCCTTACCTTCCAGTCAGAGCGGTACCTATTGATCTACTCACATTTGCATGTTTTCAAACTGCTAGGTTCGCAGAAGCTAGGGCTGACAGCGGAAGCTCACACCGCTCCCCGGAATCGAACCTGCGACCTTTCGGTCAACAAGCTCAGCAGGTCAGTGCCACCGGGGGCTCCTTTAGTTGGGATATGTATGTATTTATATACGGCATCTAATAGTGCTGATTCAGTATGCTGCCCTGAGTCGCCTTTGGGTTGAAATGGGCGGGATAGAAATGACGTAAATAAATAAATAATAAAGAAATAAAGAATGGTATTTGTTAAGAGTGGTCCAGCATTTCTGTGTTCTCAAATAATACACTGCGTCCAATGACAATACGACTGGCGAGACTGTTTTTATGATTTATTGTTTTAATGATTGCTTATGTACTGTCTAATTATGATTTATGTTTAATTGTGGTTTTATTATTGTGGTGGTTATGGTTTGGCATCACGTCAGTGTCCAATGTATGGCATTGAAGTTTTGTCAGTTACGTGTAAACCGCTTTGAGTCCCCCAGGGATGAGAAAAGCGGTATAGAAATACTGTAAATAAATAAATAACTTGGTTTTCTGTGGGTGAACAGATGGCGACTACTGGATGGCATATGTTCTGTATCAGAAACTAGAGCTGATGTGGTCTGTCCAATGCGATATTCTGAATCAGCACCTCAAATAAACAAACCAAATCTGGACTTGACCAAAAACTGATTTGTAACACTTTTGGTATTAATGTTGGAGAGTGGTCTCTAGTCAAAGTGGTCCATGGTCAAAAAAAGTTTGGGAACCACTGGTTTAGGGCCATTATCTGACTGAGAGTCATCCAAGTCATCACACTGTCTTCTAACTATGTAAATTTAAATAGATTGTACAAATCAAATATTATCAAAGGTGTCGGTTTGAGGATAGTGGATAAAATTGTAAACATATCTATTGTTAGAGAGAAGGGCCCTCTGAAATAGTCTTTTTATACACATATTGCAGAGAAACATATAATCAAAACAATGTCAATTTTAAAAATCCCCTTTATTTGGAGCCCTCTATTTAAGGTTTCCCTTCACTGATCAATCTAATTAATGTAGCCAATTGATCTGTCAATTCAAACTTGCAGCCCTAGCTCAGCCAGCCACATTTAGAGAATAAAAGGGCATAAAGTCACATGCCTCAAACTCACCTAGAAAGGCGTTCTTCCCTTAGTACTTGGATTACGATGCGAGTAATATTCACAGACATCACGCAGAAAGGGAAATTCTTTAAAGGAAGCAGAAGGAATTCAGAGAAGTGTATTTGCTAATGAACATAACTATTCTACATAGGATGCAACTAGTGACTTTTAGTGCAAGACCTAAATACAAGCAAGAGCATCTACAAGGGGTGTTCATTAAAGATTTCCCCTGACCCACTTTTATTTATCACAGGACGCTGAAACTGCACATGTGTAATGATATAAGTCTCTATAGGTTACGTGCCAATTTACAACTCAGAACTGATAATAGTCTTGATTTTACAGGTGCTGAAGGGGTGTGATGTTTGATAATGGACCCAATGGAATACCGAGCAGTCATCAAGTTCCTTTCCTTGAAAGGCCACACATCAAAGGAGACATTCAATGAGATGAAAGAGGTTTATGGTGATGATTCCCCATCATATGATGTAGTCAAGAACTGGCATCATCAATTCAAATGTGGCTGGAATTTGGTGGAAAAAGCTCCAATTCCAGGGCGACCCCACTCTGCTATTGATGAACACACCATGCAGCAAGTGGAGGTCGCCATTTTGGAAAATCGCTGTGTAACCATTTGCCACCTAGCCCAAAATGTCAAGATTATCTTCACATGCAAAAAGTATTCGCTCGCTGTGTTCCCTGGCTGCTCACACTTTTCCAGAAGCAGGAACTAGTCGAATGCTCTCAGGATGCATTGACAATGTGCCAGGGAAACCAGGAGAACTTCTTCAACAGACTGATCACACAGGATGAAAGCTGGGTCCATCACTCTGATCCTGAGACTCAAGTCCAGTCGATGCAATGGAAGCATCATGACTCACCCCCTCCAAAGAAGGCACATGCCCAAATCTCTGCAGGCAAGGTCATGCTCACAGTATTTTGGGACCAGCACAGAGTAGTATTGATGGATTTTTTAGCAAAGAGTACCATGATCACTGGGGCAGACTATGCTTCGCTGCTGTGGAAATTGTGGGAGGCCATCGAAACCAAGAGATAATGTGGCGTGCTCACCAAAGGTGTTCACCTTCTGCAAGACAATGCACCAGTCCACAACTCACATGTTGCCCAAATGGAAGCATGCTCCTGTGACTCTGAAATTCTACCGCATCCCCCTTATTCAACCTCACACCATCGGACTGCCACCTTTTTCCAACAATGAAGTTATTTTTGAAAGGCAAGCCTTTTTCAGATGATGAGACTCTGGTTTCCGAAGTGGCTATTGGAGCAACCTGTCGACTTCTACAAGCGAGGTGTTTATAGTTGCTTAAAAACCTGGGAGAAGCATGTGTGAAAAAGATCCTTGGGTCTTCGTGGACAACAAGTTAAGCATGAGCCAACAATGTGATGCAGCGGCAAAAGAAGCCAATGGGATTTTGGCCTGCATCAACAGGAGTCTAGTGTCTAGATCCAGGGAAGTCATGCTAGCCTTCTATTCTGCCTTGGTTAGACCACACCTGGAATATTGTGTCCAATTCTGGGCACCACAATTGAAGAGAGATATTGACAAGCTGGAATGTGTCCAGAGGAGGGAGACTAAAATGATCAAGGGTCTGGAGAACAAGCCCTATGAGGAGCAGTTTAAAGAGCTGGGTATGTTTAGCTTGAAGAAGAGAAGGCTGAGAGGAGACAGGATAGCTATGTATAAATACGTGAGAAGAAGTCATAGGGGGGAGGGAGCAAGCTTGTTTTCTGCTGCTCTGGAGACTAGGACATGGAACAATGGCTTCAAACTACAAGAAAGGAGATTCCATCTGAACATTGGCTGATACCAAATGAGAGACCCCCTCCTGGGCACACAGAAAACTGGGCAACTTGGAAGGTGCTGAACAGACTGCGCTCTGGCACCACGAGATGCAGAGCCAACCTTAAGAAATGGGGCTACAAAATGGAATCCACAACATGCGAGTGTGGAGAAGAGCAAACCACTAACCATCTGCTGCGATGCAACCTGAGCCCTGCTACATGCACAATGGAGGACCTTCTCACAGCAACACCAGAGGCACTCCAAGTGGTCAGCTACTGGTCAAAGGACATTTAATCAACTACCAAGTTTGCCAACTTTGTGCTTTGTTTGTTTGTTTGTTTGTTAAAAATGCAATACAACTGTTTAGTTTGCTCCTGACATGATAAATAAATAAATCTGAACATTAGGAAGAACTTCCTGACTGTGAGAGCCGTTCAGCAGTGGAACTCTCTGCCCCAGAGTGTGGTGGAGGCTCCTTCTTTGGAAGCTTTTAAACAGAGGCTGGATGGCCATCTGTCAGGGGTGCTTTGCATGTAATTTTCTTGCTTCTTGGCAGAATGGGGTTGGACTGGATGGCCCATGAGGTCTCTTCCAACTCTAGGATTCTATGAAATGTGTGTCCCTATGTGGCTCCAACAGAGAGGAGGACGGTCATAACTGTGCCAAGTTTAATTGCTCTCAGTCCACAGGAAGTAGATCAGGGAAAATCTTTAATGAACACCCCTCGTACTTCCTCCCAACAGGTAATATAAGAACCATGGAGGAAATCAAAACATTTATGACAATTTAAAGATGCATCTCCAGAAGAACCATTGCTGGAATTCAGATTACAGACAGGAGTTATGACCCTTAAAACCTTTATTGCAGACTCCTGCAGAGAATGATTTAGCCTATTTGTAATATTATTTTATAATGCAATATAATACTACTACTACTACTACTACTAATAATAATAATAATAATATGATATTATAATTATATATCTATATTACATGTAATATTACTAAGAATATTACAGTATAATTGATATAGTACAATATAACAATATTTAAAACTGATATTGTACTATGCTAATAATATATTGTATGTATATATACCTTGTAAGCCGCTCTGAGTCCCCTTCGGGGTGAGAAGGGCGGCGTATAAATGTCGTAAATAAATAAATAACTAGCAGGAAATCAGGTTGCTCAAGTGATTTCTACCACAGCCGTGCAATAACTGAGGAGATTCCATCTGAACATGAGAAAGAACTTCCTGACTGTGAGAGCTGTTCAGCAGTGGAACTCTCTGCCCCGGAGTGTGGTGGGAGCTCCTTCTTTGGAAGCTTTTAAACAGAGGCTGGATGGCCATCTGTCAGGGGTGATTTGAATGCAATATTCCTGCTTCTTGGCAGGGGGTTGGACTGGATGGCCCATGAGGTCTCTTCCAACTCTATGATTCTATGAACTGCATTTTAATATCCTGAGCCAAAGCAAAAGAAAGAGAGGAAACATGCCTGTGTTTCATGATGGGAAAGCCTGAAAATCTCCCGAGCTACAGGCAATATCCGAGAATCCATTACAAAATATAGTATTTGCATCAATCCTAGCAATCCAGTCCCACGGAGATCTGTGCCTGGATCCAAGCCTAGGTATAAACACACATACACAGAGAGAGAAAGCCTGCTATGCAAAACTAATAAAGGCTCTTATGCTGGCCGTACTTGTGAATTATTGCTTTTATAATGTTACATTTGAGGATTGTTAATTGCCAGACATCGATGCTAGATGGCATGCAACCTAATGAAAGTGCAATGTTGTCCCTTCTGAACAAACAATAAAAGACATCTTTCTATTAAATAATCATAACAGGCTACATCCACATTTGAGAATTTGAATAATAATAATAATCATATGTGAAATTCTCCAAAGAATCACCCATTACTATATGAATTTGCTCATTTCTTAAAATCCTCCACAATGGCCCTCCTCTGAGATCCCAAACCTGCAGATGAGAAAGAGGGCAAAGGGAAAACTCGAACTAAAATCATTAGACGAAATAAAACAATTAGCCCCCAATTTAACCTGGCTACAACATCACCAACTTCTACAGGGATTCAAAGAAGACGGGAAAACAGGTTTCAACCAAGACAAAAATATTTGGGATAGGATATTGGAAAAAAATAAAAAATAATTAAAATCTTATACCAGCAGCTATTATGCTGGTATACAGAGGAGGAACAAATAAAGGAATGTCAAATTAGATGGGCTAGAGATATAAAACATTCTATAATGACAAAGCAATGGGAAGAGATATGGAATATCAAATTAAAATATACAATAGCAAATGACCTACGTGAGAACTGGTACAAAATGTACTACCGTTGGTATTACACACCAGTAAAATTAGCAAAATTCAATAAAAATATTTCTAATAGCTGTTGGAAATGCGAGAAGGAGAAGGGATCCTTCTTCCACTTATGGTGGTCTTGCAAAAGAATTAAAAAATATTGGAACCAAATTCATCAAGCTACCCAAAAAATACTCAAAATAAGTTTCCCCTTAGCACCAGAGACATACTTACTAGGTATGACGCCACAAAAATTAACCAAAAACCAAGATAAAATCCTATTCCTAATAAGCACAGCTGCAAGGATCCTACTGGCAAAGGTATGGAAACAAAAGGATATACCCAGACTGGACTCTGAAATTGTTTGACATTATTCAAATGGAAGAACTATCTCAAAGAATTAAAGGAACAATCAAGAAGACAGATTGGTCGGGTTTCAAGGATTTTATTTAAAAAAAAGGAAATCCCTCTACTTATTGAATTGTCCAATATATGAAGAATAACGATAAGAGAAGTTAAGTCGGAAAAAGGATTCGAAACTACCATAAAATAAAGCAAGGAAGGAACCGGGACGCACCCCCCCCCCCCTGCAAACAATCTCGGAGAGACATTGGGAAGTCCTATTCGGGTCTGAACTCTCTCTTTTCTTTCTTTTTCTTTTTTTTTTCTTCTTCTTTATTCTTCTCACTTTCCTCTTCCTCCCCTTCCCTTCCCCAACACCCATCGTCACATTACCTTCATTACCTCTTTTATTTTTTCCACTCCGCACTATTCTCTGTTTGTAAACTTTGGAAAACTAATAAAAACTATAATAAAAAAAAAGAAAGAGGGCAAAGGGTACATTATAAAAACCCTGAAGGATCGGGTATTTTTGCCATACCTTGAAATCCCAGGTTCTCCCAATGGGCTCCGTAACGGGCGCAATCAAATCGTGAGCCTGTTAATTTCTTGTAGATTGTCTGCAGGATCCGCATGTGCACTTTTTCATTGTTGTCCAAGCTACCTGTACACGGAATCGCTGATTAACATCTTATATGTAACTGGGAACAAGAGCCAGGGCTTTGAGGAGTTTTCTTTCTGGACTACAAAAGGCAATAACTTTTCCAAACAGAAAAAGCAGATACTTTTAATTTGCAGGGCCCAAGTAAGATCTTGGACAACTAGATGTGAAGCAGAAAAAAAAATGTTTGCAAAATGCTACCAGTCAAAGTAAAAGAATATCAGGCTATATCAAACCAAAGTCTGATATCTTTCTGTGAGTAAAATATGGGGCCATGGTGGCTCAATGGGTTAAACTCTTGTGCTGTTGAACTGCTGACCCGAAGGTTGGCAATTTGAATCCGCGAGACGGGGTGAGCTCCCATCTGTAAGCTCCAGCTCCTGCCAACCTAACAGTTCAAAAACATGCAAATGTGAGTAGATAAGTAGAAAAGGCAAATAGATTCTTTTCGCCCCATTGTCTTCATCTGTGCAGCAATATTTTCAAAATTATCAATATTTTCGTGTGGTTCCTTAAGTTGGCCCTGGGTCTTCTTTTCACCCCAAATGAGAGATGCGGGACCAGTTCCTTCTCAGCTACATAAGAACCCTTTGCCTTTTTTTCCACAACTCAGAATGGCTGCAGATATCCTGTTAAGAGGGAATGTGCTGACATCTGCATACGTAACCCTTATGTCGGAGGAGAAAGAACTCAGGCAAACCATGCCAGCAAATGCCTAAACCTTTGTTACTTGGGTTTAGATGGGAATATTTTAATAAATCAAATGCAGAAATAATCCTTAGAATGTGCTCCTTAACTACCACTATTCGCTTCTCCACATAATCACCAGACAAATGGATACATTTCTACAAACAATGAACAAGTTTTCTAAAGACGTTACGGAAGAAGTCGACACTCTGTTTCTGCAACCAGCGTCTCACAGTTCTCTCAACACCTTCATCAGAAGCATAACGATGTCCCTGCAGATCTTCTTTCATTATCAGGAACAGATGGAAGTCAGACGGTGCTAAATCTGGACTGTATGGAGGATGTTGTATGGTGGTGAGATCCAGTCTCTGAAGTTTCAAGTCTGTGTGCTTTCATTTCAGGCGTCAGCATCCTGGGTACCCATCATGCACAGATCTTCCGATAGCCAAGCAAAGCAATAATGTGACCCAAACTTTCTTCTGAAATGCTGATTATGCTTGAAATTTTCTCTTTGAGTGATATGACGATCAACCTGAATCAATCCATCAACCTTTTGCTTGTGAAACTCGGTGGTGGCTGTCACAGGACATCCAACTCTTGGTTTGTCACGCAAGTCAGATGTTCCCACCTCAACATCTTTAAACTTACTCGCCCAACGATGCACAGTACTCACATCAACACAATCACCATAAACGGTTTGCATTCTCTGATTTCTCTTATTAATCTCCTTTGGGATGACACCTTCTGCTGTCAAGAATTCAATGACTGCACGTTGCTTAAGTTGCATTGACCAACCGTCTGTGCAGGGTTTCATACTTCGCACTTTAACAACACAACTGTTCAATGCTAAGACTTCCTGCCAAAACGGAACTGTAGAGAAGAGTCTACTGAACAAGCCAGTACCTGACACATACCAGTACTGCCATCTGTTGAGGAGTTACGAAGGTGGAGGCATTGCTTTTCATTCAACCCTCGTATATTGTGTCAGGATGACAGCAGCTACAAAACGAGGATGGCTCTTTCTATGTGGGTAGACAAGCTCTAAGTCAAATTCCTGACGGGTTAGGAGTTTTCAAGGTTTCACACAAGAGTCTTTCCAAGCCCTACTTAAAAGACTGGATTTGCTTGAAAGGGATATAAAAAGTTGCTCAAGCAAAGAGCCCCCAAAATCTACTTTTTTGGATTTCAACTTCCAGAATTACCAGTCAGAATGCGCTGGCCACATTCTTAATGTGGTGGCCCAAACCAGTATTTATTTATTTATTTATTTGCGGCATTTATATCCCACCCTTCTCACCCTGAAGGGGACTCAGATTGGCCTTACAAGTTATGTGTACATACAATTACATTATATATTATATTATTAGCATAGCGCAATATTAGTATTATATATTACTGTATTGTACTATACCAGTAGACGGCAATATTATTGGTAATATTACATCTTCTATATAAATAAAAATTAATTGTTCGTTTGTGGGATTAATATAACTCAAAAACTACTAGAGGAATTGCCACCAAATTTGGCCACAAGACACCTACTAACCCAAAGAGAGACCATCACTCAAAAAAATTGATTTTGTCATTTGGGAGTTGCTGGGATTTATAGTTTACTTACAATCAAAGACCATTCTGAACTCCACCAATGAAGAAAATGAACCAAACATGGAACACAGGACTCCCATGACCAACAGAAAATACTAGAAGGGTTTAGTGGGCATTGACCTTGAGTTTGGGAGTTGTAGTTCACCTACATCCAGAGGGCACCATGGACTCAAACAATGATGGATCTGGACCAAACTTGGCACGAATATTCCATATGCCCAAATATGAACACAGATGGAGTTTGGGGGAAATAGACCCTGACATTGGGGACTTGTACTTACTGGGATTTATAGTTCACCTATAATCAAAGAGCATGCTGAACCTCACCAACGACAGAATTGGGGCAAACTTCCCACACAGAACCCCCATACTTAAGGCCACCCAGTCCAATTCCCTTCACCAGGGCAAGAAAACATAATCAATGCCCTCCTGACAAAGAGCCATCAAGCCATAGATATAGATAGATAGATATAATTCACACACGCAGATTTGAAAGCGACTCCTGAAGAAGGACAATTATATGTTGCATGTTCCAGAGTGGGCAAACCAGACAATCTCCACATCAACACTGACAAAGAAACAGCAAGAAATACTGTTTACCCACAAGTATAAAGAAAATTGCATATATGACTTTATTTTCGAGATCACCAGACTGGGCCACAGCAACATGTGGCAGGGGACTGCTAGTCTATATAAATAAAAATGTAATGTTTGTTTGTGGGATTTACATAACTCAAAAACCACTGGATGAATTGACACCAAATTTGGACACAATATACTTATCAGCAGGGCCATAGCCAGAAAAAAATTTCGGGGGGGGGGGGGGTGAATTTTTTTTTAGCAAATCATGAAGAGTAGTTCGATAACACAACATTTTAGTACAGTCCATAGACCCTTATTGCTCCGTAAAAGGTATAAGATACAAAGTATGAAAGGTTAGTAAGGCCAAAAATAGCCCAAAAAAAAAAGTTTTCTTTAACCTGAAAAATTTCGGGGGGAGGGGGGGTTGAACCCCAAACACCCCCCCGACTATCAGGCCAACAATTGACCAACACTCACAAATACACTGAAAAACACAGCAGAAGGAACTTTAAAAGCCAAAAAATAAAAAATACCTTGCAAGGCATGCACAAAACCACATATATACAGAAATATATACACTCGTATGTACACACACTAAACACATATACGCAAACTGGGCCACAGCAACGCGTGGCTTGTGTAATATAAACTATATAATTATTAGATAATTATACTGTATTTTTATTAGTATTATATTGTATTACAATAATTATTCCAAGTTCCAGCTACAATTCAAATCTTACCAAATGTTCAAGGTAGGGTGATATTAAGCAAGGTGGAATTCAAACTGAGTAGGTTGCTTGCCTTTTACTATCAGACCAGATACTCACACTGGGCTATTGCCAGGGCTAAGTCCCTCTCACTTTGCAGTTGTTGATAGAGGCGGGGCGGACCGAAGAGGAAATGGGCAATAGCAGCCAGCCCTCTTCTTTGAAGTGTTGGCTGAATCTTTTTCTGGAATAAATATATGTAAAAGGAATAGAGATGTTTGAGAATAGCACCTTCTGGCAGCATCCATGAAAAAACAATAGAGCCAACTAACCCCTTATACCAGGGGTCCTCAAACTAAGGCCCGCGGGCCGGATACGGCCCTCCAAGGTCATTTAACCGGCCCTTGCTCAGGATCAACCAAAGTCTGGAACAACTTGAAAACACACAACAACAACAACAACAATCCTATCTCATCAGCCAAAAGCAGGCCCACACTTCCTATTGAAATACTAATAAGTTTATATTTGCTAAAATTGTTCTTCATTTTAATTATTGTATTGTTTCAAAGTGTTTTTTTGCACTACAAATAAGATATGTACAGTGTGCATAGGAATTCATTCATTTTTTTTTCAAATTATAATCTGGCCCTCCAACATTTTGAGGGACTTTGACCTGGCCCTCTGTTTAAAAAGTTTGAAGACCCCTGCCTTATACAATTACACAGGAAACAAAATAATTATAATACTTATCATACTGGCGAAAAGGTCCTCAGATCTCACTTTGGCAGCTCCTGAAGCCTTTATTTCTCTCAAAATTCTCTGATTCTCAAAATATATTCGTTATTTGTTTGGGGGGGGGGGGGGGGATGTCATTGCCATCCTCTGAGGATGAGAGTCTTTGGCCTGCCAATGGCCAGCCAGCCAGCAGGTTTCCAGTTGTTGTTTTTTAATTATGTCAGAAACGAATTGAGAATATACTGCAAGTCGCTTCTGGTGTGAGAGAATTGGCCGTCTGTAAGGACAATGCCCAGGGGACGCGCGGATGTGTTACCATCCTGCGGGAGGCTTCTCTCATCTACCCACATGGGAAGCTGGGGCTGACATATGGGAGCTCACCCCATCTCGCGGATTCAAACCGTCAACCTTTAGGTCAGCAGTTCAGCTGGCACAAGGGTTTAATTCATTGCGCCACCTCGGCTCCTGGGTTTCCAGTGCCAAGTATGGATTCAAATTCGGACCTCCATAGTCATAATCCAATGCTCAAAGCACTACGCCATGCTGGCTCACATTTTGGAGGGTCTAAAATTCAGAGTTCAAAGTGAGATGTGGCCAGTGGAAAAAGTATTTTCTGAACTGAATATATATAAATTCCATAGGACAAAATTACTGCATTTTGAGCCTCCAGTGGCGCAGTGGGTTAAACCCCTGTGCTGGCAGGACTAAAGACCGATAGGTCGCAGGTTCGAATCCGGGGAGAAGTGGATCAGCTCCAGCTCCTCATGCGGAGACATGAGAGAAGCCTCCCAAAAGGATGATAAAAACATGAAATCATCTGGGCATCCCCTGGGCAACATCCTTGCAGACGGCCAATTCTCTCACACCAGAAGCGACTTGCAGATTCTCAAGTCTCTCCTGACATGACAAAAAAAACCAAACTGCATTTTGAGATGGCTTGCCTCCTACTACTGTTAAAATGGACCAGAATTATCTGTGTTCGCATACACTAGAAACAGTATGTGTATGTATAAACTCTGGGATGGTGAGGACTTCCCATTACAGTAAAATCATCAGCTACTGGCTGCAGTAATTCTACCTCTCTCTGCCAATATGAAATACCAATAAGAATACTCATGACCAAACAAGAACTGTCAGCATTGTCAATGCCTAAAATATTTACACTAATATGACTCTCAAAGCAATTCTGGCTGGCACATACATACCCTGCAGTCTGAGAGATCTGTTGTTTGAAAATACTGCAGTGCTTCATTGAAAGAGATCAAGGGTATGGGGCCAAAAGACTTTTCCAATATTCCTACAAAAAAGAAGAAGAAAGCATTATTATTTTTTGACCTGTGAATGCACAAAGCAGTTTGCAATAAAAGAATGAAAAAGGTCAAAAGCTCAAGATAATAATAATAATAATAATAATTATTATTATTATTTATTTATTTATTTATTTATATTCCACCCTTCTCACCCCGAAGGGGACTCAGCGCGGATCACAGCACACATACATGGCAAACATTCAATGCCGCTTTTGTATAGACAATACACAGAAAGGAAGTGTTGTTGACTCAGTGTCCAGCTGTTTTGTTTTTTGGGGGTTTTTTGGTGCCAAGGAAGGTGAGTCCAGCCACAGGGGGTGCTGTTGATTTTAAAGTATGGCACTTGAATCTATGTTGTATTTATATCTGTATTGTTCATACATGAAACTGAAATAGGCACATTATGGGTTAAGCTCTCGCCGTCAGCCCTGTTTGAAAACAGCAATGTAAGTAGATAAATAGGTACCACTTTGGCGAGGAGGTAAAATGGCGCCCCTGGAAACATGCTGGTAGTTCGATCAGGAAGGTGTCCATGGACAACAGGTTCCTTGGCGTGGAAAAATGAAACAACAGCACCTCCCCAAGGCCAAGTCGAGCACAGCCTCCAGATGCTAGAGATGAAAAAAGAGGGAAGCCTTGCCTCTGTTTATGTACTGTCTGTCTTTGCTGTCGACTGTATAACAACATTGAATGTTTGCCATATATGTACACTGTAATCTGCTCTGAGTCCCCTCGGGGAGATAGAGCGAAATATGAATAAAGTATATTATTATTATTATTATTATTATTATTATTATTATTATTATTAGAAACACAACAAGGTGAGTCCACAACAGACAAGATCACTCTTCTGACTGTTGTACTGGATCACACGTCAGACTCTTCCCAAGTATCTAGGACTGTGTGATGTATCGGGGAATGATGTGTGCAGATCCCAGTAAGGTGGCCTTCTGCAGCTGGCAGATGGTAATCTTGTCAGCGTCGATTGGGTTAAGTGCAGGCCAAGGTGTTTAGGCACTGCACCCAGTGTGCCGATCACCACTGGGACCACCTTGACTGGTTTGTGCCAGAGTCTTTGCAGTTCGATCTTTAAATCCTCATGTGAGCTTTTCCAGTTGTTTCTCTTCAATCCTGCTGTCACCTGGGATTGCAACATCGACGATCCACACTCTGTTTTTTAACACAATTGTGAGGTCAGGAGTGTTGTGCTCCAAAACTCTGTCAGTCTGAATTCCTAAGTCCCAGAGTAGTTTGGCGTGTTCAGGCTTGTGATCCCACCAGTTCTTTGTTGCAGGCAGATGGTATTTGTGGCACGAGTTCCAATGAATCATCTGAGCAACAGTGTTATGCCTCTGCTTATAGTCTGTCTGCGCAATCTTCTTGCAGCAGCTGAGGATATGATCGATTGTTTCATCTGCTTCCTTGCAGAGTCTACATTATTATTGTTGTTGTTATTATCATCATCATCATCATCATCATCATCATCATCATCATCATCATCAAACCAGATAGTGAAGAGCTCCAAAAACGACTCCATATTGGGTGACTGGGTCCACAAAGTATTACTATTGTGCAATAAAATACAGACTGCATGCAAAGCAAGATCCTACACTACATAAGAATTTTGTAGTATCTACTAGGATTGTTCTGCTCCTATTTCTGAGTAAACACGAATAAAGTGAGGTTATACACACACAAAAGGAAAGAAAGAATGCTACATTTGCTTATTCACAATTAGACAGCATATTTGTTAAGTAAGCCACTATATCCAAGCCATTGCCCTTGCCTAGAAGAGCCAGTGAGATTTCAGAAGTTGATCTTTTAATGTACACCATAGTATCTTATGCAGAAAGCCTTGCCTCAATCTCATTAAGGCTGCAGTCCTTAATCTTTCATCTTAATCTTTAATTCTGCAGTTAAAGAGTAAAGCATATTTAACTCTTCAATCCTTTACTCACGAAAAGCAGAATTCCAGTTGAATACTAATGTTACTAGATTCCTGCTCTGAAATTCTGGCATCCATGGCAAAACATAAAAATCCTGCCATCCTTCCAGCAAACTGACCACACTTTTCAACCTGAATTAGAAAAAGGTTGTGGCTTTACTGAATCATAGTTAAAACGTTTTGCTAATTAGCTTCCTGTAATCTTTCAAAGCCACATTATATCATTTTTAAAGGCAAAATCCATTTCAAGATGATTAATTTCAATGTGATAATCCACTCTCATCCCATTTGAAATCAGAATATAGGCTTTCTGGTCTCAGTAGCATACATTTTTTATCTTAATTATGAACACTACAAATCCTATGAGACAGAACAACTCCCCAAATGATCTTGGGTAGCACTCTGCAAATCCAAAGATGGGGAAGGATGGCTGGGCAAAGCCACTGCATGGCTCCAGTTCAACAGGATTTAAAGATTTGAGGAAGCCTAATTCCAATGCAACTCTTAAGGCTTATCCTCTAAGTTGGGTTCCAACATGAAGACATTTCATGGCTCCCTGAATATGACGCACAGAGTCCAGATAGATCAGTGGTTCCCAACCTGTAGTCCGTGGACCACCAGTGGTTAGCAAGAATGAAAATATGGTTTGTGGCCTCACATTACTACACCGTTGCCTCAAAACCACACGGCAATGAGAGCTTTTGGTCTCATGAAACCCTCTTATAATGCTGAGGCAATGGAGAGGCCGACTACCCATGAAAGATTAGGTAAAGGTAAAGGTAGTCCCCTGACATTAAGTCCAGTCATGTCTGACTCTGGGGTGTGGTGCTCATCTCCATTTCTAAGCCGAAGAGCCAGCGTTGTCCGTAGACACCTCCAAGGTCATGTGGCCGGCATGACTGCATGGAGCGCCGTTACCTTCCCGTCACATTTCCATGTTTTCGAACTGCTAGGTTGGCAGAAGCTAGGGCTGACAGCGGAAGCTCACGCCGCTCCCCGGAATCGAACCAGCGACCTTTCGATCAACAAGCTCAGCAGCTCAGTGCTTTAACTCACTGCGCCACCGGGGGCTCCAATGAAAGATTACTATCTTGAAAATTACTATCTTACTACCCTGGAAATGCCCTCAGATACCTTTAGGGTACATTTGAAGGCATTTTGCAACAAAACAACAGGAAGGAGAACAAGGAAAAGGAACAGGAGAACAAGAAGAAATTTTATTTTTGCAAAACATTACTTGTTAACCACTGTGCAGTACAAAATTGGCTCTGGGGATCTATGCTCCAACATTTGATTACTGCTTGAATTAGGGCACAGGAGGCTAGATTTTTGGCAAATGGGACAACAAGATGTGAATTTGCTTTTATATGTTGGGTTGTCAATTTTCATTATTATGGATGTATTGTTATTATGTTCAGGCACTGACTGTTTGCCTTTTATGTTTGGAATCCTCCTCGAATCCTTTGGGGGATACAGGGCAGAATATAAATAAAGTTTTATTATTATTACTAGCCGTCCCCTGCCACGCGTTGTTGTGGCCCAGTCTGTGTATATGTGTTTTGTGCGTATACAGGTGTGTAATGTGTCTGTATATATTTGTGTATATTTATTTATTTATTTATTTCAATTATTTGTACCCCGCCCTTCTCAACCCCTGCAGGGGGACTCATATGTGTATATACACATATGGAAATGAGTACCAACCCCCAGAGTCAGACACGACTGGACTTAATGTCAGGGGAAAACCTTTATGTGTATATATTTGTGTTTGTGTATATATATATGGTTTTGCGCATGTGTTGTGATGGTTTTTTATTTTTTATTTTTTAAGTTGCTTTCGCTGTGTTTTTCAGTGTTTTTATGAGTGGTCACTCATTGGCCTGATAGGTGTATTATGTCCAAATTTGGTATCAATTCACCCAGTGGTTTTTGAGTTATGTTAATCCCACAAACAAACATTACATTTTTATTTATATAGATAGATATGTGTGCATGGTTTCGTGCATGCGTTATAACGTAAATTTTGGGTTTTTTTGCTTTTTAAGTCCCTTCTGCTGTGGTTTTCAGTGTTTTCTGGTGATGGTCACTTGTTGGCCTGATAGGTGTATTGTGTCCAAATTTGGTGTCAATTTGTCCAGTGGTTTTTGAGTTATGTTAATCCCACAAATGAACATAACAAATAAACATAACATAACATAACAAATGAACATAACATAATAATATAGATTATTATTATTATTATTATTATTATTATTATTACTACTACTACTACATCAGCTCCAGATTATTAAATATGATTTTCTGTGAGTGAGCAGGTGGCAACTACTGGATGGCATATGATCTGTATCAGAAACTAGAGCTGATGTGGTCTATCCAATGTAATTTTCTAAATCAGTACCCCAAATAACCAAACAGTACCCCAAATAACCAAACTGAAAAAAGCCAATGGGATTTTGGCCTGCATCAATAGGAGCATAGTGTCTAGATCTAAGGAAGTAATGCTACCCCTCTATTCTGTTTTGGTTAGACCACATCTGGAATATTGTGTCCAGTTCTGGGCACCACAATTCAAGAGAGATATTGACAAGCTGGAATGTGTCCAGAGGACAGCGACTAAAATGATAAAAGGTCTGGAGAACAAGCCCTATGAGGAGCGGCTTAAGGAGCTGGGCATGTTTAGCCTGAAGAAGAGAAGGCTGAGAGGGGATATGATAGCCATGTATAAATATGTGAGAGGAAGCCACAGGGAGGAGGGAGCAAGCTTGTTTTCTGCTTCCCTGGAGACTAGGACGCGGAACAATGGCTTCAAACTACAAGAGAGGAGATTCCATCTGAACATGAGGAAGAACTTCCTGACTGTGAGAGCCGTTCAGCAGTGGAACTCTCTGCCCCGGAGTATGGTGGAGGCTCCTTCTTTGGAGGCTTTTAAGCAGAGGCTGGATGGCCATCTGTCAGGGGTGATTTGAATGCAATATTCCTGCTTCTTGGCAGGGGGTTGGACTGGATGGCCCATGAGGTCTCTTCCAACTCTTTGATTCTATGATTCTATGATTCTATGAATCTAAAGTTGACCAAAAACCAATTTGTAACTTTTTTGGTACTAATGTTGGAGAGTGGTCCCTGGTGAAGTCCTGGTCAAAAAAAAAAAGGTTGGGAACCACTGAGACTGATGGACACATGTGTCTGTTGGACACATGTGTGCATACAGATTCACACACCCCTAGTACAAATATGACCACACTACACAAAATGTCTGCCTCTTTATGTTCCATGACCAGTTTCGTTACGTTCTCGCCATGGTGCTAAACAACATTCTCAAAAAAGCCATCTTGTCTTCAGTGTCATCAGTTGGGAGTCCCTCCCCCCAACACCAACTGCTGCTCTGGGACCAGAGTAAAGAGAGGGGTCCAAGAAGATATTGTATTTATTTTATTTATTTATTGTATTGTATATTACTTGGAAGCCACTCTGAGTCCCTTTCGGGGTGAGAAGGGCAGCATATAAATATCATAAATAAATAAATAAATAAAAATTGAAGTTGTTCAAAAGGAAAATGAAAGCATTAACAACGTGCACAAGCTTTAATATTAGCACGCGCAGAACTCGTTACATCAACAACATTTACACTGAAATCCTTCAGAAATGTTTCTGTGGTGCCGTTTCTTGATTATCGTCCATACTAATAAATTTCAATGCTTGATAATAGCTCTCTATCATGATGGAAGATTATCATACCTCCAGGAAGGACATTTGCCACAGAATCCCACTCTTCCCTGGCTTGCAGGACCTCCGCACTAACATCTAAGAGGAAAGAGAAAGGGAATGAATGGAAATGAAATACAACAGAGGTAAAATTATAATCCAGGCATGGGCCAACTTCGGCCCTCCCTCCAGGTGTTTTGGACTTCAACTCCGACAATTCTTACCAGCCGGTAGGATGATAGGAATTTTGGGAGTTATTTATTTATTATTTATTTAAAACATTTATATTCTAGCCTTCTCACCCCACAGGGGACTCAGGGCAGAGCACAACATAGATACAGCAAACATTCAATGCCGGGACGTAAAACCATAAATATATACAAACATTAAAATCACTTGTATTCACATTAAAAGTTGTTTAAAACCATCTCAGGAAACCATTTTGCTTCACTGCACTGCCCCAAAGGCTTGTTTTGAAGTCCAAAACACCTGGAGGGAGGGCCGAAGTTGACCCATGCCTGTATATAAGATTTAATATTGCCGAAATTAGTTCTAATTTTTAAAAAAATTCTCTTACACACATAAAACAGCTCCCTGCTCTTATTGTGGACTTAGAGTAAAGTGTGGAATACAAACTCTCCTAAACCAGAGATTTAGGCAACATGCGTGCTCTCTCCCAACGTATTTGAGAACCACAAACACAATGAGGCAGCGTGACTCCCCAATTGAACATAACGACCATGCTGCAAGTCCCAAGATGAGAAAAAGGGGTGGACCGATATCATAAATAGTTTCCCTTATCCAAAATCCTTTTCAATTGAATGCTCCCAGAAGGTGGGGTGGGGAAACTGTTGCTCAGCCTCTTGGCCATTGATCTTCAGCATTCTATAGGTCTCAATACTGTCCTCTATACTTTTAAACATCCATATGAAGCCACTAGAAATCATCCAGGGTTTTAGTGTTAGGTATCACCACGATGCTGAACCTACCCAAATCTCTCTCTTTCCCTTTACCAAAGAAGCTGTGGAAATACAGAATCATCATCTAGATGCGGTAAAAGGTTGCATGTGGGTGAATAAACTAAAAGTTGCTTTCAACTTTGTCCAATGAGAGAGCTGTTTCACATTGGGTAGCTGCTTCTATTCATATAGTTGTAGTAAAGAGAGAGATCAGAAGCAAGCTCAGCTCTACTGACTCAGCTGAGAAGCCAGCTCAGTTTGGCTCCTTCTTTCGTTCAACTGCCATCTGTCATTATTCTGATAAGGATCATTAGGAGAATGACAGCAATCTTCTCAGTGGGCTCAAAGGGATATGACTTAGTCACTGATAGCAGTGATGGCTACAGCTCTTCAGCATCCTATCTCAACAGAAAGAAAAAAACACAACAGGATTTAAGGTGTTGCATTCCGTTAACCTGGTACGCTACCTGTTTCTCTGCATCCATTAGGTGTTGCCGACAATGATTGCAGGAGTCCATTCTGCTTCAAAGCAGAGATCTAAAAGAGGGAGATACTGTCAGAGTACAAGAAAAGGCATATACCTATTGGCACCCCCTCCGCAGGGTTTCATCAAGGCTAACGTGTTTTGAATGGCTCCAAAATGAGATTGGAACTGATTTGCAAATGCAGAGTAACTGACATAGGGAAATGGAACGACTAGACAATGAGTCCGGACGATAGGAGATACGATAAATTTATATTTTATTGATTTGTTTTGTTTTTATTATATGTTATGTTTTTAATCGTATTTATGACACTGTAAGCATTGCATTTTGCCCTGTTGACCGCCTTGAGTTGCCTACGGGCTGAGAAAGGCGGCATACAAATACAGTAAATAAATAAATAAATTAGAGAAAGGGCTGCCACAAACTTCAATTTAAAGAATTTCTTGTCAAGGTCCATATCCCCTTGGATGCAGTCTCTCATGCCGGTGCAAGAGGAGTCAGGGTCAAATAAAGCACTCACTCTGTTTCTGCTACCCTCTTCACTTTGTCTCCAATTTCTTCTTCTTTTATATCACTTAGTACAGGTAAAGGTTTCCCCTGACAGCAATTCTAGTAGTGACCGACTCTGAGGGGTGGTGTTCATCTCCATTTCCTATATGACCTATAAAGCCCTATGCCAGTGATTCTCAACCTTCCTATTGCCACGACTCCTTAATAGAGTTCCTCCTGTTGTGGTGACCCCCCAACCATAAAGTCATTTTCATTACTACTTCATAACTGTCATTTTGCTACTGATATCAATTGTAATGTAAATATCTGATGTATTTTCATTTACTGGACCAAATTTGGCACAAATGCTCAATACGACCAAGTTTTAATAGTTGTGGGGTTTGGGGGGGGGGTTGATTTTGTCATTGGGGAGTTGTAGTAACTGGGATTTATAGTTCACCTACAATCAATGAGCCTTCTGAACTCCAGCTATGATGGAATTGAGCCAAACTTGGCACACAGAACTCCCATGACCAACAGAAAACACTTTGGTGGGACCTTGAGTTTGGGAGTTGTAGTTCACCTACATCCAGGTAGACCACTGTGAACTTAAACAATAATGGATCTAAACCAAACTTGGCATGGATACTCAATATGCCCAAATGTGAACAGTGGTAGAGTTTGGGGAAGATAGACATTGACACTTGTGAGTTGTAGTTACTGGGATTTCTAGTTCACCTACAATCAAAGAGCATTCTGAACCCCACCAGTGACAGAACTGGGCCAAACTTCCCACACAGAAACCCCATGACCAACAGAAAATACCCTGTTTTCTGATGGTCTTTGGCGACCCCTCTGACACCCCCTCGCGACCCCTCCAGGGGTCCTGACCCCCAGGTTGAGAAACACTGCCCTATGCGGTTCTGGCCCAGCTTACTTGTCCGAACATATTTCCCCCTACATCCCACCTCGAAACTTACAATCCTCCAGGGAGGCCCTGCTCTCAATTCCACCTTTGTTGCAAATGCGCTTGGTGGGGACAAGGGACAGGGCCTTCTCGGCGGTGGGCCCCCGTCTGTGGAACTCACTCCCCAGCGAAATTAGGTCAATGGCTTCCCTCCTTTCCTTCAGGAAAAAGTTGAAGATGTGGCTATGGGACCAGGCATTCGAATATTAGGCTGACAATAGAAATGACGATAATGCTAGGGAAAAAGGACTATGGACAGGCTTCTGATTAAGTTGATCGTAGAATGCGGACTTGACATGCCAACTAATTCAATTTGTACTATCTTAAATGGTTTTTAATCTAATTTTAATGTTTTAACTTATTATGTAACTGTTGCTTATTTGTTATTTATGTGGGGCATTGAATTGTTGCTGGCTGTAAGCTGCCCTGAGTCCCCCTTCTCCCAGATCTCAAACTTGGCAGATGCAATCCCATCACGGTCCATCCCATCTCATTCACCATCATGGTCTTTTCCTGCTTGGTGGGTGGTTGTGGCCATCTACAAATGGCATTGCATCTGCCAAGTTTGAGAACTGGGGGTACTCTTTAATCATATTTTGGCGACTAAAGGTGCAGTTTACTCCATTCCTACTGGTTCAGTGGTTGCAATGGTACATGGTTTGTCTACAAGGTATAAGGCTCTAATATATTTACGA
This sequence comes from Anolis sagrei, assembly GCF_037176765.1. NCBI lineage: Eukaryota > Metazoa > Chordata > Lepidosauria > Squamata > Anolidae > Anolis > Anolis sagrei. Next base: position 16,492,568 of record NC_090027.1, on the reverse strand, counting down.
TTCAATAACTGTAATGCATTCAGCAACTGCAATTTCTTATCTCGGCACAGTTCATAGAGCAGTTGTTCTTTGGCAGCTGACATGCCTTCGTTGTTGATTGAGATTATTGTCATGGTTGGTCTTGAAAAGGACCGTTGGTTGTTTTGCTTCCTTGTTTGCATGCTGCAAGTCGTCTCTGGTTGCTTCTGGATCGAGAGAATCGGCCGTCTACGAAGACGTTGCCCAGGGGACGCCCGGATGTCTTGCAATCCTGCGAGGAGGCTTCTCTCATGTCCCCATGAGAATCCCACTGGAGCATTGCAACACACCCAAATACCTGGGAGTCACTTTGGACCGTGCTCTGACCTACAAGAAGCACTGCCTGAACATCAAACAAAAAGTGGGCGCTAGAAACAACATCATACGAAAGCTAACTGGCACAACCTGGGGATCACAACCAGACACAGTGAAGACATCTGCCCTTGCGCTATGCTACTCTGCTGCTGAGTATGCATGCCCAGTGTGGAACACATCTCACCACACTAAAACAGTAGATGTGGCTCTTAATGAGACATGCCGCATTATCACAGGGTGTCTGTGCCCCACACCACTGGAGAAATTACACTGCTTAGCCGGTATTGCACCACCTGACATCCGCCGGGAAGTAACAGCCAATAGTGAAAGGACCAAGGCAGAGACATCTCCAGCTCATCCCCTGTTTGGGTATCAGCCAGCACGTCAACGACTTAAATCAAGACATAGTTTTCTTAGATCTACAGAGACACTCGCTGGAACACCCCAGCAAGCGAGAGTCCAAAAGTGGCAGGCCCAAACCCAGCACCTCAATTCATGGGTGATACCAGATGAGAGACTCCCCTCTGGGCACTCAGAAGACTGGGTGACTTGGAAGGCGCTGAACAGACTGTGCTCTGGCACCACGAGATGCAGAGCCAATCTTAAGAAATGGGGCTACGGGGTGGAATCCTCGGCATGTGAGTGCGGAGAAGAGCAAACCACTGACCACCTGCTGCAATGCACCCTGAGCCCTACCACATGCACAATGGAGGACCTTCTTGCGGCAACCCCAGAGGCACTCCAAGTGGCCAGATACTGGTCAAAAGACATTTAACCAAATACCAAATTTGCAAAATCTGTGTGTGTTTTTTTTTCCTTTTCCTTTTTAATCTGTGTGTTTGTTTTGCTCTGTTAGAATTGTGATACAATGGTTGCTGATGACACGATAAATAAATAAGCAACTGCAATGGGCCACCCCTGAAGAGGACTCAAAAGCACCAGCTTGCACAGAACACAGTAGCCAGAACTGTAACTAGTGCATCCAGGTGGAATCATATTGCACCAATTCACTGGCTGCCAACACATTTCCAAGTCTAAGCCAAAGCACTGGTTATTACCTTTAAAACCCTAAGTAGCTTGGGACTAAAACATATGAAACAGTGCCTCTTCCAGGATAAGCCTGCCTGACTTTAAGACTATAAGCAGAGGCTCTGTCACAACAAGGAAGTGAGCCTTCTCTGTCATGGCAGCTTTATTGTGGAACTCCCTCCCCACTTACATTTATTATTTCCACTGCAAGGTCAAAACTACTTGCTTGCCCAGGCGTTTAAACTTTCGTCCAGAAAAGCAGGGCATGTTAACTCCCCCAAGATGCGTATCGTGTTGCAGAATCCACTCAGCACTGCAAAGGCAGGCATTTTACCTCAACTCTAGAATAGTTCCATTGATTTCAGTGAGCCCTTAAGGCAACTTGGCCATAGCAAGCCTGAGTGACTTCCACTTATTCCTCTAAATATTTCCTATTATCTTTCAGTTTACAAAAATAAATTATTTCTAATCTCTTGCTTCTACCTCCGTCTCAGTGGGTGAGGACAAGGGAGAGCGCCTTTTTGGTGATGCCCCCTCAGCTCTAGAACTCTCTACCTAGGGATCTCAGACTGGCACCCACCCTGTACATCTTCTGCAAGAACCTAAAAACATAGATGTTCCACTGTGCTTTTGACTAGGCAGTTCTAAAGAATTGGCCAATCATAGAATCATAGAATCAAAGAGTTGGAAGGGACCTCATGGGCCATCCAGTCCAAACCCCTGCCAAGAAGCAGGAATATGGCATTTAAATCACCCCTGACAAATGGCCATCCAGCCTCTGCTTAAAAGCTTCCAAGGAAGGAGCCTCCACCACACTCCGGGGCAGAGAGTTCCACTGCTGAACGGCTCTCACAGTCAGGAAGTTCTTCCTCATGTTCAGATGGAATCTCTTCTCCTGTAGTTTGAAGCCATTGTTCCGCGTCCTAGTCTCCAAGGAAGCAGAAAACAAGCTTGCTCCCTCCTCTCTGTGGCTTCCTCTCACATATTTATACATGGCTATCATATCTCCTCTCAGCCTTCTCTTCTTCAGGCTAAACATGCCCAGCTCCTTAAGCCACTCCTCATAGGGCTTGTTCTCCAGACCCTTGATCATTTTAGTCGCCCTCCTCTGGGCACATTCCAGCTTGTCAATATCTCTCTTGAATTGTGGTGCCCAGAATTGGACACAATATTCGAGGTGTGGTCTAACCAAAGCAGAATAGAGGGGTAGCATTACTTCCTTAGATCTAGACACTATGCTCCTATTGATGCAGGTCAAAATCCCATTGGCTTTTTTTGCCGCCACATCACATTGTTGGCTCATGTTTAACTTGTTGTCCACGAGGACTCCAAGATCTTTTTCACACGTACTGCTCTCGAGCCAGGGATTGTCCCCCATTCTGTATCTTTGCATTTCATTTTTTCTGCCAAAGTGGAGTATCTTGCATTTGTCACTGTTGAACTTCATTTTGTTTGTTTTGGCCCATCTCTCTAATCTGTCAAGATCGTTTTGAATTCTGCTCCTGTCCTCTGGACTATTGGCTATCCCTCCCAATTTGGTGTCGTCTGCAAACTTGATGATCATGCCTTCTAGCCCTTCATCTAAGTCATTAATAAAGATGTTGAACAGGACCGGGCCCAGGACGGAACCCTGCGGCACTCCACTTGTCACTTCTTTCCAAGATGAAGAGGAAGCATTAGTGAGCACTCTCTGTGTTCGTCCCCTTAACCAATTACAGATCCACCTCACCATAGTTTTGCCTAGCCCACATTGGACTAGTTTCCTTGTCAGAAGGTCATGGGGGACCTTGTCGAAGGCCTTACTGAAATCCAGGTACGCTACATCCACGGCATTCCCCGCATCTACCCAGCTTGTAGCTCTATCGAAGAAAGAGATCAGATTAGTCTGGCATGACTTGTTTTTGATAAATCCATGTTGACTATTAGCGATGACTGCATTTGTTTCTAAGTGTTTGCAGACCGCTTCCTTAACAATCTTTTCCAGAATCTTGCCTGGTATCGACGTGAGGCTGACCGGACGGTAGTTGTTTGGATCGTCCTTTTTTCCCTTCTTGAAGATTGGGACCACATTGGCCCTCCTCCAATCTGCTGGAACTTCTCCCGTTCTCCAAGAACTCTCAAAGATGGTTGCCAATGGTTCCGAAATGACTTCCGCTAGTTCCTTCAATACTCTGGGGTGTAGTTGATCTGGCCCTGGGGACTTGAACTCATTAAGAGCGGCCAGGTATTCCTGGACGACTTCTTTCCCAATTTGGGGTTGGATGTTCTCCAATCCCTCATCCACTTCATCTTGCTGAGGTTGAAGACTCTCTTTTTGTGAGAAGACCGAGGCAAAGAAGGCATTAAGTAGTTCTGCCTTTTCCCTGTCCCCTGTCAGCATTGCCCCATCTTCTCCTCGAAGAGGTCCTATCGCCTCCTTGTTTTTCCTTTTTCTACTGACATAAGAATAGAAGCCCTTTTTATTGTTTTTAATGTCCCAGGCAAGTCTGAGCTCGTTTTTTGCTTTAGCCTTGCGGACCTTTTCCCTACAGGTGTTGGCTATTTGTTTGAATGTTACCTAAGTTTCCGGCACTTTAGCATGTGCTAATGTGCCGGACATTTTAACGCCCAAGAACATTATTCTGACATTTTAATGCCCAAGAACATTATTCTCCCAGCCCTGCCTTTTGATTTTGCACTTTCCCATGCTGTAGCTCTATCTAGGAATTTTGCACAAACTCACGAGCTCTCTGAACTCTGTACTATATTGCTCAGCATTGCAAAGTTTTTACTGTTATGTTTTATTGTGATATGTTTTTATTTTGTTTTGTTTTATGGTTTTAACTCTGTGTTCTTTGGGCTTGTCCCTTTGTAAACTGCCCCGAGTCCCCTTGGGGAGATGGAGGCGGGGTATAAAAATAAAGTTATTATTATTATTATAGAGAATTGTGAATTTTAAAAAACAAACAGAAAATGTCCAAACCATTACTTTACAGGGTTGCTGTGAGTTCTCTTGGCTGTATGGCCATGTTGCAGAAAGCCATACAGCCTGGAAAACTCACAGGAACCCAGTGATTCCAGCCATAAACGCCTTCGACAGCACATATTTACTTTACATACATACATTTATATCTATCTATATCTATCTATCTATCTATCTCTATCTATCTATATAAGTTACATTTTTGGCAAACACAAAAAGCTGGTAACTACATAAAGCACGTCCCACCTCAGTATTTGGGTACCACAAACATCCCAGTGGATATGGAGCATTTATGTTTCCTCAAATACATTGGAAAGCATGGCAGCGAGGAAATACATCAGATTAGGCCCTCAAAACTTTTCATTTATCTGCCTGGATGAGTGTCAAAACAGTTTGCCTTTACTGTTTCAATTCTGTTATCCTATATTTCCGCTGCATAGCCCATTAGGATTTTTGTAGTCCTCATAGGTTTCATAACACAAAGTGCAGTGCAAAATCATTCCTAATTATTAATTACTGTATATAATCGAGTATAAACCTAGTTTTTCAGCCCCCTTTTTAGGTTGAAAAAGCTCCCCTCAGTTTATACTCGAGTCAAGATTATTATTTTACTCTGTTATTAGTATTATTTTATTACCTTTATTATTTTACTCTATTTATTATTATTATTATTATTGCATTTATTATTTTTCTCTATTTCTTATTGTTTATATTACATTTATATAATAATATAAATAAATAAATAAATAATCTATTTATTATTATTATTCTTACATATATTATTTTACTCTCTTCATTATTATGGGAAGAATAAGTGAGCACATTTACATGGAAGGTGAGAACCAAGGTTTAATCAGAGTTGGACAGTCTTATCTTAAAATTATCTTAAAAATACAGTTTTATGTAAATATCCAAAAGCATTTAACCTACTGAAGCTTCAATTAATGTAATTTTATTGGTATCTATTTTTATTTTGCATTTCCCACCCTCGGCTTATACTCGAGTCAATACATTTTCCCAGTTTATTGTGGCAAAATTAGATGTCTCAGCTTATATTCGGGTTTGCTTATACTCGAGTATATACAGTATTAATGCTGTAGGAAGAGAGTTATGGATACTGATTTAAGAACTCAGCAAACTACTTTGTATTGTCGAAGGCTTTCATGGCTGGAATCACTGGGTTGTTGTAGGTTTTTCGGGCTATATGGTCATGATCTAGAAGCATTCTCTCCTGACCTTAAGCCTGCATCTATGGCAAGCATCCTCAGAGGTTGTGGGGTCTTTAAGTTTACAATATAATGGCTCTTTTTTCCCTTTAAGATCATGGTTTGCAGTACTCTTTTATCCACATCAAAGGTTTGGTTTGATTTATGTATCTTTTCTTCCCATTTTTGATGACGGTTTGTGTATTTTAACTGTTGCAAGTTACCTTTGATAGTAACCAGAATACTTACATGGACAGATTTGTAACCTGGATACGTAACATTCTGATCTTCATGTTGGCAGTAGTTGTCTGTGCTACATCGGTTCATCCCCTAATGGAAACAATAAAATCAGAGTCACTGGGGAGCACATTAGTCTCAAAGTCTCCTATGTACGAAGGAAGAGAGAACATGTTGGAAGTTGTAGTCATAGTTGCTTTTGTCAATTAGCACCCAAAATAGAAGCCATTGCAGAAACTCCATAGAAATTCTGCAATGCTAAAATTCACTGTTTGATCATACCAGTTTAGTGGCCATGCCCCATTAATTCCCCTAACCAATAAGGCCGCCCATCAATGGACATGACTACACCCCCTTGATCCCCCAATCAATAAAGCCCGCACACCAATAGCTTATCACTAGCATGGCTTCACTCCCTTGATCCCCCTAATCAATAAGTCCCGCCCACCAATACCTCATCATGGACATGACTCTGCCCTCTTAAGCCCCCTAATCAATGGGGCTTGCCCACCAATACCTCATCCTAGGCATGGCTCCGCCCCCTTGATCCCATTAATTAATGCCCACCAGTACCTCATCACTGACATGACTCTGCCCCCTTGACCCCCCCCCCACCTTACCTGTACGTCCCACCCACCAATACCTCATCGCTGGCATAACCCCGCCCCATTGATGCCCCCTAATAAGGCTTGCCCATCAATACCTCATCATTGACATGACTCCTCCCCCTTGATCCCCAATCCAATAAGTCCCGCCCACCAATACCTCATCACTGGCATGGCTCTGCCCCCTTGATACCCCTAATCAATAAGTCCCGCCCACCAATACCTCATTATTAACATGACTCTTCCCCCTTGGTCCCCAATCCAGTAAGTCCTACCCACCAATACGTCATCATTGGCATGACTCCATCCCCTTGATCACCCTAATAAGATCCACCCACCAACAGAGGCGGCCCTAGGTAATTTTCAATGGTAAGCAAACAGTATTTTGCCCCCCCCCCCCCCCAATCACTGATATATATTTTCTGTTGGTCATGGGAGTTCTGTGTGCCATATTTGGTTCAATTCCATCACTGGTGGAGTTCAGAATGCTCTTTGATTGTAGGTGAACTATACATCCCAGTAACTACAACTCGCATATGTCAAGGTCTATTTTCCTCCAAGAGCGCCCCTGGGCAAAATCAACTATACTGCAAATGCATACTTTGCGTAATGGGTCAAGCCTCCCCTGCCCACCAATACCCCATCCTGGACATTGCTCCGCCCCCTTGATCCCTGCAATCAATAAGCCCCATCCACCAATGCCTCATCATTAGCATGACTCCTCCCCCTTGATCCTCCTATCCAATAAGCCCCACTCACCAATACCTCATCATTGACATGACTCCTCCCCTTGATCCCCCTATTCAATAAGCCCTGCCCACCAATGCTTCATCATTGACATGACTCCTCCCCCTTGATCCCCCTAACCAATAAGCCCCACCCACCAATACCTCATCATTGGCATGACTCCTCCCCCTTGATCCCTCTAACCAATAAGCCCCACCCACCAATACCTCATCATTGACATGACTCCTCCCCCTTGATCCCTCTAACCAATAAGCCCCACCCACCAATACCTCATCATTAGCATGACCCCTCCCCCTTGATCCCTCTAACCAATAAGCCCCACCCACCAATACCTCATCGTTGACATGGCTCCTCCCCTTGATCCCTCTAACCAATAAGCCCCACCCACCAAAACCTCATCATTGACATGACTCCTCCCCCTTGATCCCTCTAACCAATAAGCCCCACCCACCAATACCTCATCATTAGCATGACTCCTCCCCTTTGATATCCCTAACCAACAAGCCCCACCCACCAAAACCTCATCATTGGCATGGCTCCTCCCCCTTGGCCTCAATCCAATAAGACCCACCCACCAATACCTCATCATTAGCATGACTCCTCCCCCTTGATCCCTCTAACCAATAAGCCCCACCCACCAATACCTCATCATTGGCATGGCTCCTCCCCTTTGATATCCCTAACCAATAAGCCCCACCCACCAATACCTCATCTTTGGTATGGCTCCTCCCCCTTGATCCCGCTAACCAAAAAGGCCCGCCCACCAATACCTCATCGCTCCGCCCCCTTGATCGCCAAGCCAACAAGGCCCGCCCACCAATGCTTCAATTCAACATCGCTATAGCCCCGCCCCCTGGAGGCCCCTAACCGATGAGGCCCCGCCCCCAATGGCCCAATTCCTCAGTTTAGCCCCGCCCTCTGGTTCTCTCAGGAATAGGTCCAGCCCAATGCGATATCGAGGCCAAGACCCCCTTCCTCGCTCCTTCCCTCCCTCCCTCCCCTGGGGAATGGGGCGCCCCCGCCGGAAGGTACCCAAGGAGGCGTCATCGCGGGCAGCTCGGCTCCTTCGCCCCTCCGCCGCTCCAGCCCCGGCTCCGTCGCTCACCCACCCACTCGCGCTGCGGCGCATGCGCGGCGCTTGGCATGCCGGGAGTGGTAGTCCCAGCCTCGCAGCATGGGCGCATGCGCGTCACTGGTTCCCTTCCCTCGCTCTCTGCAACAGGGAAAGGCACAATCAAAGCACTCCCGACAGATGGCCATCCATCCTGTGCTTACACGACTCCAAAGGAGGATAAGAAGCTACAATATTGACCGGGCATGGGAAAAATCCACATTATTTGCTTTGAACTGGATTATATTATTATATTTATATTATAACTGTATATTTTATGTTACATGTAATATTACTGATAATATATAATGGTACTAGCCGTCCCCTGCCACGCGTTGCTGTGGCCTACATATTGGTTCTGTGTGGAAGGTTTGGCCCAATTCAATCGTTGGTGGGGTTCACAATGCTCTGTGATTGTAGGTGAACTGTAAATCCCAGCAACTACAACTCCCAAATGTCAAGATTCTATTTCCCTCAAACTCTAACAGTGTTCACATTTAGGCATATTGAGTATTCGTGTAGAGTTTAATCCAGATCCATTATTGCTTGAGTCCACAGTGCTCTCTGGATGTACGTGAACTACAACTCCCAAACTCAAGGTCAATGCCCACCAAAACCCTTCCAGTATTTTCTGTTTGTCATGGGAGTTCTGTGTACCAAGTTTGGTTCAATTCCATCGTTGATGGAGTTCAGAATGCTCTTTGATTGTAGGTGAACTATAAATTCCAGCAACTACAACTCGCAAATGAAAAAAATCATAATTTTTTGAGTGATGGTCACTCCTTGTGTTGTGAGACCTTTTGTTGCCAAATTTGGTGTGATTTCATTCATTGGTTCTTTTGTTTTTAAGGTACTCATTATGCACAGACCATTTTTATATATATAGATAGTACAATATACTATACTGTTATATATGGCTGGGAGTCAGATGCATTCCATAACTACTGACAGAGAGGTCATGAGTTCGAAGCCAGCCCAGGTCGGAGTGAGCTTCCCACCAATTTGTGTAGCTTGCTGTCGACCTTTGCAGCCCGAAAGACAGTTGCATCTGTCAAGTAGGAAATTTAGGTACCACTTATGCGGAGAGGCTTATTTATTTATTTATTTATTTATTTATTGACAACATTTATATGCCGCCCTTCTCACCCCGAAGGGGACTCAGAGCGGCTTACAAGGTATATATTACATAAAATATATTATATGATTAGCATAGTACTATATCAGCATTAAACATTGCTATATTGCATGCACCATACCACTATATCATAGAATCATAGAATCAAAGAGTTGGAAGAGACCTCATGGGCCATCCAGTCCAACCCTCTACCAAGAAGCAGGAATATTGCATTCAAATCACCCCTGACAGATGGCCATCCAGCCTCTGTTTAAAAGCTTCCAAAGAAGGAGCCTCCACCACACTCCGGGGCAGAGAGTTCCACTGCTGAACGGCTCTCACAGTCAGGAAGTTCTTCCTCATGTTCAGATGGAATCTCCTCTCTTGTAGTTTGAAGCCATTGTTCCGCGTCCTAGTCTCCAAGGAAGCAGAAAACAAGCTTGCTCCCTCCTCCCTGTGGCTTCCTCTCACATATTTCTACATGGCTATCATATCTCATCTCAGCCTTCTCTTCTTCAGGCTACACATGCCGAGCTCCTTAAGCCGCTTCTCATAGGGCTTGTTCTCCAGACCCTTGATCATTTTAGTCGCCCTCCTCTGGACACATTCCAGCTTGTCAATATCTCTCTTGAATTGTGGTGCCCAGAATTGGACACAATATTCCAGGTGTGGTCTAACCAAAGCGGAATAGAGGGGTAGCATGACTTCCCTGGACCTAGACACTATGCTCCTATTGATACAGGCCAAAATCCCATTAACTTTTTTGCCGCCACATCACATTGTTGGCTCATGTTGAACTTGTTGTCCATGAGGACTCCAAGATCTTTTTCACACGTACTGCTCTCGAGCCAGTCATTGTCCCCCATTCTGTGTCTTTGCATTTCGTTTTTCCTGCCAAAGTGGAGTATCTTGCATTGGTCGCTGTTGAACTTCATTTTGTTAGTTTTGGCCCATCTCTCTAATCTGTCAAGATCGTTTTGAATTCTGCTCCTGTCCTCTGGAGTATTGGCTATCCCACATCTGGAAGACAATAATCTTCGAGCTACGAGTGATCGCCTAAGTAAAGTAAGTATTATGTGGCCAAAGTACTCCATCTTTGCCTCTACTATCCTTCCCTCCATTAAGCAGTCAGGCTTTCTTTCCTGGAGTATTTCCTGGTTTGATCTTGCGGTCCAAGGCACTCTCAAAATTTTCCTCCAGCACCACAGTTCAAAAGTGTCTATCTTCCTTCACTCAGCCTTCCTTATCGTCCAGCTCTCACATCCATAGGTGACTATGGGGAATACCATTGCTTTAACTATGTGGATCTTCGTTGCCAGTGTGATGTTTCTACTCTTCACCATCTTATCGAGATTGGCCATTGCTCTCCTCCCAAGAAGTAAACGTCATCTGATTTCCTGGCTGCAGTCTGCATCTGCACCAATCTTTGCACCTAGAAATACAAAGTCTGTCACGAACTCCATGTTTTCTCCCTCTATTTGCTAGTTATCAGTCAGTCTGGTTGCCATCATCTTGGCTTTTTTGATGTTTAACTGCAACCCATTTTTGTGCTTTCTCCTTTTACCTTGGTTAGAAGGCTCCTCAACTCTTTCTCACAAATTTGTGAAACAAGATGAAGTGGTTGATCCTGGTGAAGGTTGTCAGTGGCATCAGCAGCACAGCAAGGCTGGAAACAGATCAATCACAGCCACTTTACGCTACAAACTACTTTATTTTACAGCTACTTAACACTCAGCACATCGTAAACTTGCTGCTTTACCATCCGATCGTAACATCGCGAACATCCTAACTGTTATCAGTACTAGTCCACACCTCTTGCATTCCAGAGTGACGTATAACATACAATGCATGATGCTGCGTCCATTTGTTCTATACACTTGATTTATAACCTCTCTAGGAATGCCGTTCCCTACATGGTTCAGTTAACTTTTTCCACACATGAATACATTTCACTCGGCACATAGCTGCTACATTTTAAACATACATACATGCATACTTTGAAATCTAAATTATAAATTGCAAACAGCTTCAACAAAGGTGGCACAAAACAAGGACAGGGGGAGGGGAGGTACAATAATAATAATAATAATAATAATAATAATAGTAATGAAACATGTATAACCAGATAAAAGAAGTGTAGTATGGATATATGTGGTATATGTGGTAACTGGGGAAAGTTAAAAACAAGATAAGAATGATACTTAAGCTGTGTTTGATTCTTTCTTTTTTATGGTTGATTTGTATAAAATAGGGTATACTCTTTTGACTAAGATGTTGTAAAAAGGGGAAAGGATGAACATTTATACATTTTGATTGCTAAATCTAGCAATAACATTTTTTTGAAAAAAATGTGGGGCCCAGAATTATTATTTACTTATTTATTTACTACATTTATATGCCACTTTTCTCCCCCTAAAGAGAACTCAAAGCGGTTTCCAACATTATAAAGGCAAATAATGTTGGAAACCGGGCTGTGGCGCAGCTAGCTGGGAGCCAGCTGCATTCAATCACTACTGACTGGGAGGTCATGAGTTAAAAGCCAGCCCGAGTTGGAGTGAGCTTCTGGCCATTAGTCTAGTTTGCTGTCAACCTATGCAGCCCTCACATAAAGCAGTACCTAAATTTCCTGCTTGACAGATGCAACACTTTCCCTTCTGATTCTTAGGTGCATATGTGACGGCTGCCATCTTGACAGACCCCAGAGATTGAAACGGGGACCTCCAGAACTGAAAGCGTGAGTCTCTACAGCTTGCGCTAAAGAGCCAGGCTCTGAAATAGGCTGTAAAAGGCTCCCTTGTACTCTGTGGATCAGCCAGAGAAAGGGATAGTTATTGATAGATAAATAAATATATCTATACCTATCAGTTTTTTTCACTACTTTTTGAACATCAGAAATATTCTGCAGTGCTCTCTTTCTCTAACAAACTATAAACCTCATTCCTGGCCTTCAGATAATAACTTCTTAATGTTTAATTGTGTCGTGTTCCGGCATGCCTCGGGAACAACTGTGCTCAGTTTCCGCTCTGTAGCTAACCTGTACGGTTCTGTTCTGTGCTTCAAAAATGTTTAAGACTATCAACTCACCCGCCGCATGTGAGGTTCGCTCAGTGATACGGTTTTTGTCAGCCTGCCTGCTGCAGAAATTCATTGACAGATTTGTGAAGTGTATGGTGATACTGTTATGAGTGAAAGCAAAGTGCGTAAGTGGGTACGACAATTCAAAGATGGCTGTGACAACGTCCATGATGAGGACCGCTCCAGTCGCCCTTCTTTGATTACAGACGATTTGGTGGCGTCAGCAGGCAGCAAGTTTTTATGAAGAGGGTATTTTAAAATTGGTTCAGAGGTATGATAAGAGTTTGAACAAACTTGGCAACTATGTCAAAAAATAGAGTGAAGTACATACTTTCTGAAAATAAATTTACTTTTTTGAAATAAACTTTCGTTGAGTACTTATGTTCAAATGGACCTTACTTAAAAAATACCCCTTGTAGTTTCCAAACTTTCTTGTCTTCTCATTATGTGGCCAAAGTACTTCATATTTCCTCTGATACCCTTTTCTCCAGTGAGCAGCCGGGCATTATTTCCTGGAGGATGGGCTGGTTGGATCTTGCGGTCCAAGGCACTCTCAGGATTTTCCTCCAACACCACAGTCCTGAACTGGATGTTCAGATTTATTTATTTATCATGCCAGGAGCAAACCAGTTGTATTGCATTTTTTAACAAACAAACAAACATACAAAACACAAAGTTTGCGAGCTTGGTAGTTGATTAAATGTCCTTTGACCAGTATCTGGCCACTTGGAGTGCTTCTGGTGTTGCTGCAAGAAGGTCCTCCATTGTGCATGTGGCAGGGCTCAGGTTGCATTGCAGCAGGTGGTCTGTGGTTTGCTCCTCTCCGCACTCGCATGTCAAGGATTCCACTTTGTAGCCCCATTTCTGAAGGTTGGCTCTGCATCTTGTGGTGCCAGAGTGCAGTCTGTTCAGCGCCTTCCAAGTTGCCCAGTCCTCTGTGTGCCCAGGGGGGAGTCTCTCATTTGGTATCAGCCATTGGTTGAGGTTCTGGGTTTGAGCCTGCCACTTTTGGACTCTCGCTTGCTGAGGTGTTCCAGTGAGTGTCTCTGTAGATCTTAGAAAACTATGTCTGGATTTAAGTCGTTGACGTGCTGGCTGATACCCAAACAGGGGATGAGCTGGAGATGTCTCTGCCTTGGTCCTTTCACTATTGGCTGCCACTTCCTGGTGGATGTCAGGTGGTGCGATACCGGTTAAGCAGTGTAATTTCTCCAGTGGTGTAGGGCGCAGACACCCCGTGATAATTTGGCATGTCTCATTAAGAGCCACATCCACTGTTTTAGCATGGTGAGATGTGTTCCACACTGGGCATGCATTCTCAGCACCAGAGTAGCATAGCTCAAGGGCAGATGTCTTCACTGTATCTGGTTGTGATCCCCAGGTTGTGCCAGTCAGCTTTCGTATGATATTGTTTCTAGCACCCACTTTTTGCTTGATGTTCAGGCAATGCTTCTTGTAGGTAAGAGCACGGCCCAGAGTGACTCCCAGGTATTTGGGTGCGCTGCAATGCTCCAGAGGGATTCCTTCCCAGGTGATCTTCAGAGCTCAGGATGCTTCTCTGTTCTTGAGATGAAAGGCACATGTCTGTGTTTTAGATGGGTTGGGGATCAGCTGGTTTTCCGTGTAATAGGCAGTAAGAGCACCGAGAGCTTCAGAGAGCTTCTGTTCTACCATCTCAAAGTTCCCTGCTTGAGAGCAGTAATGGCACGATCATCAGCATAGATGAAACTCTCTGTCCCTTCTGGCAGTAGCTGGCCATTTGTCGGTGATCCGGAAGCTCAAGTTGGTACAAAATGCAGCTGCTCGGCGTCTTGCGGGAATTCCGATGAGATGCCACATAACACCAATCTTACTACAGCTGCATTGGTTACCAATTGAGCACCGGATCACTTTCAAAGTGATGGTACTCACCTTTAAGGCCTTGCAAGGTCTGGGGCCGATGTACCTGAGGACCGCCTCACCCCCTACCAACCCCAGAGATCCCTCCGTTCTGAGGACCAAGATCTATTGGAAGTCCCCAGTGTCAAGACCTTGCGTCTAACAGCAACCAGACGCAGAGCCTTCACAGGAGTGGCACCATCACTCTGGAATACTCTGCCACCTGAAGTCCGTGCCTTGCGGGACTTATCAGCTTTCCGCAAGGCATGTAAGACATACCTGTTTCGACAGGATTTTAATGTTTGATAGTGTTGTTTTTACATTGTTTTAAATTGTTTTTAAATTTTGTTAGATTTTAGCTATTCTTGTAAGCCGCTCCGAGCCCCAGGGGAGTGGCGGCATATAAGTTTAAATAATAAATAAATAAATAAATAAATAAATAAATTTGTGTAGATGTTGAACATGGATGGAGCAAGCACACTCCCCCGAGGTAGGCCGTTCTTCTGTTTCCGCCATTGAAGACTGAGTCAATAACTGTTGACCTACTGGCGGATGGCAATGAATTTGTAATTTGTGATTTCGCTCTGACAAACTGACTTTTTTGTTAATGGTATGAATTGTATTTTTTTATTATTATTATTATTATTATTATTATTAACTTTATTTGTACCCCGCTAGCATCTCCCGAAGGACTCGATGCGGCTTACACGGGCCGAAGCCTCAAAACACAATACAATAGAAAACATAACACAACAATAAACAAAGCAAATCAAAACAATTAAGCAAAATAACAACAATGACAATACATCAATACATCAAGACACTATTAAAACTGGTTCGGCTGGCGCAATGGGGTACAGGGGTTAAAAGTGCTGAGATGGCAGGAGGAACGTAGGATTAAAAGTGCGGTGTGCAGCAACATTGGTTGTGCTAAAGTGCTTCTAGGACTTGGGATGGGGGATTCCTAATCTGCGAAGGCACATCGGAACAGCCAAGTTTTTAGGTTCCTTCTGAAAACTGCTAGAGTAGGGGCCTGACGAAGCTCTTTTGGAAGGGCATTCCAAAGTCGGGGGGCCGCCACAGAGAAAGCCCTGTCCCGTGTCCCCACCAAGCGCGCTTGCGACGTAGGTGGGATCACGAGCAGGGCCTCCCCAGATGACCGGAGCGAGCGTGTGGGTTCGTAGATGGAAATGCGGTCACGCAGGTAGGGTGGTCCCAAACCGTTCAGGGCTTTGTAGGTGAGCACCTGCACCTTGAATTGGGCTCGGAAAATAAATGGCAGCCAGTGGAGCTCCTTAAACAGAGGGGTAGACCTCTCTTGATAATGAGCTCCAGTTAGCATCATTTTAATGTATTTTATATTGATGATGTATATTTGCTTTATCTTATTGTACTGAATCCTCTGTTGTTAGCCGGCCTGAGTCTGGAGGTTGAGAAGACCGGGTTATAAAAACTCTAAATAAATTAATTTATATATATAAAAATGCTCTGTGCATAATGAGTACCTTAAAAACAAAAGAACCAATGAACGAAATCACACCAAATTTGGCAACAAAACGTCTCACAACACAAGGAGTGACCATCACTCAAAAATTATGATTTTGTCATTTGGGAGTTGCATTTGCTGGGATTTATAGTTCACCTGCAATTAAAGAGCACTCTGAACTCCATCAATGATGGAATTGAACCAAACTTGGCACACAGAACTCCCATGACAAACAGAAAATACTGGAAGGGTTTGGTGGACATTGACCTTGAGTTTGGAAGTTGTAGTCCACCTACATCCAGAGAGCACCATGGACTCAAACAATGATGGATTTGGACCAAACTTGGCTTGACCACTCATTACACCCAAATATGAACACAGATGGAGTTTGGGGGAAATAGACCTTGACATTTGGGAGTTGTTGTTACTGGGATTTATAGTTCACCTACAATGAAAGAGCATTCTGAACCCCGCCAGTGATGGAATTGAACCAAACTTGGTACACAGTTCTTCCATGACCAACAGAAAATACTGGAAGGGTTTGGCGGGCAGTGCCCTTTGATTTTGGAGTTGTAGTTCAGAGATCTCTATATCCAGAGATCACTGTGGACTCAAACAATGATGGATCTGGACCAAACTCTACACAAATACTCAATACGCCCAAATGTGAACACTGGTGGAGTTTGAGGAAAATAGAATCTTGACATTAGGGAGTTGTAGTTGCTGGGATTCACCTACAATCACAGAGCATTTTGAACCCCACCAATGATAGAATTGGGCCAAACCTCCCACACAGAACCACCATGTGGGCCACAGCAATGCGTGGCAGGGGACGGCTAGTAAATAATAAATAACACCACAGTCCAGAACTGGACACAGTATGATTCCAGGCGAGGTCAACCAAGCCTACTCCAACTTGCAGCGCTGCAAGTGGGAAGCGCCTGGAGAGGAAGAATGCTGAAGGTGGGCCACCTGGCGATGATGCAAAGGGAGATTCTGGAAAAGATTGTTAAGGAAGTGGTCTGCAAACACTTAGAAACAAATGCGGCCATCGCTAATAGTCAACATGGATTTATCAAAAACAAGTCATGCCAGACTAATCTGATCTCTTTTTTCGATAGAGTTACAAGCTGGGTAGATGCAGGGAATGCCGTGGATGTAGCGTACCTGGATTTCAGGAAGGCCTTCGACAAGGTCCCCCATGACCTTCTGGCAAGGAAACTAGTCCAATGTGGGCTAGGCAAAACTACGGTGAGGTGGATCTGGAATTGGTTAAATGGACGAACCCAGAGGGTGATTCTCCCTAATGCTTCCTCTTCATCCTGGAAAGAAGTGACAAGTGGAGTGCCGCAGGGTTCCGTCCTGGGCCCGGTCCTGTTCAACATCTTTATTAATGACTTAGATGAAGGGCTAGAAGGCATGATCATCAAGTTTGCAGACGACACCAAACTGGGAGGGATAGCCAATTCTCCAGAGGACAGGAGCAGAATTCAAAACGATCTTGACAGATTAGAGAGATGAATGGCCAAAACTAACAAAATGAAGTTTAACAGTGACAAATGCAAGATACTCCACTGTTGCAGGAAAAACGAAATGCAAAGATACAGAATGTGGGACAATGCCTGGCTCGAGAGCAGTACGTGTGAAAAAGATCTTGGAGTCCTCGTGGACAACAAGTTAAACATGAGCCAACAATGTGATGTGGCGGCAAAAAAAGCCAATGGGATTTTGGCCTGCATCAATAGGAGCATAGTGTCTAGATCTAGGGATGTCATGCTACCCCTCTATTCCGCTTTGGTTAGACCACACGTGGACTATTGTGTCCAATTCTGGGCACCACAATTCAAGAGAGATATTGACAAGCTGGAATGTGTCCAGAGGAGGGTGACTAAAATGATCAAGGGTCTGGAGAACAAGCCCTATGAGGAGCGGCTTAAGGAGCTGGGCATGTTTAGCCTGAAGAAGAGAAGGCTGAGAGGAGATATGATAGCCATGTATAAATATGTGAGAGGAAGCCACAGGGAGGAGGGAGCAAGCTTGTTTTCTGCTTCCTTGGAGACTAGGACGCGGAACAATGGCTTCAAACTACAAGAGAGGAGATTCCATCTGAACACGAGGAAGAACTTCCTGACTGTGAGAGCCGTTCAGCAGTGGAACTCTCTGTCCCGGAGTGTGGTGGAGGCTCCATCTTTGGAAGCTTTTAAACAGAGGCTGGATGGCCATCTGTCAGGGGTGATTTGAATGCAATATTCCTGCTTCTTGGCAGGGGGTTGGACTTGATGGCCCATGAGGTCTTTTCCAACTCTTTGATTCTATGATTCTATGATGCTGTTGGGGAATGTGCAGCCCTCTGAATGTTCTGCAGTTGACGGTTGGTGCATCTTAGCAATGACTGGAGGGGCGCATATTTTCCACCCCTGTTTTCTGCCATATTTCTCCTGTAGTGTTGACACTTGCAATAGGAAATGTCCTAAGGGAAGACATTTGTCCTGGGACTGCAGTGGGAACAAAGAATGAAATTTAACTCCTGATGTTTGGATTTCTGCTTTAGAAAAGCCCACAGCGTGTTCTAGAACACTTTATGGTTTTTTTAAAAAAATATATATTCTCATCAACATCCAAGTTTGTCATCTCGAAGATTTTGCCTCCAACTCTCTGACGGAACAATTTGCGGAACCCAAAAGGAAAGGTTGAGACGTTGTGACAGGTTTCCATGCATGGCTTGTAAAATCTAAAAGTTTTTTCTAAGTACACTCCGGGGCAGAGAGTTCCACTGCTGAACGGCTCTCACAGCCAGGAAGTTCATCTGAACATGAGGAAGAACTTCCTGACTGTGAGAGCTGTTCAGCAGTGGAACTCTCTGCCCCGGAGTGTGGTGGAGGCTCCTTCTTTGGAAGCTTTTAAATAGAGGCTGGATGGCCATCTGTCAGGGGTGATTTGAATGCAATATTCCTGCTTCTTGGCAGGGGGATTGGACTGGATGGCCCATGAGGTCTCTTCCAACTCTTTGATTCTATGATTCTATGATTCTATGATAAGGCCGAACAGGGTATAGGGTTACAGCCTGTGCTGGACGGGGTTACACTCCCCCCGAAGACGCAGGTTCGCAGCTTGGGAGTGATCCTGGACTCATCGCTGAGCCTGGAACCCCAGGTCTCAGCGGTGGCTGGGAGAGCTTTTGCGCAATTAAAACTTGTGCACCAGTTGCGCCCGTACCTCGGGAAGTCTGATCTGGCCACGGTGGTCCACGCTCTTGTTACATCCCGAATAGACTACTGCAACGCTCTCTACGTGGGGTTGCCCTTGAAGACTGTTCGGAAACTTCAACTAGTCCAGCGAGTGGCAGCCAGATTGCTCACCGGAGCGACATACAGGGAGCATACCACCCCCCTGCTGTGCCAGCTCCACTGGCTACTGATTCAGTTCCGAGCACAATTCAAGGTGCTGGTTTTGACCTACAAAACCCTATACGGTTCCGGTCCAGTGTATCTGTCCGAACGTATCTCCCTCTACGTCCCACCCCGGAGTCTGAGATTGATATCGAGCTCTTTTGGGGGGTCTTCCCAGCGGGGGAGATCCCTGAGGACCGCGAAGTGGGTCCTTGGCCTTGGTGAGCAGCCAGCAAATGCCAATCCAAAAAGACGCAAAAGTGTTAAAAATAAATCTCACCAGGCTGAAAAGGTATCAGAGACCGAGGCGTTTATTCTGCGATTCAGCTGAAAAGGATGCGTTACAGGGATAATTCCACCATAAGCATACAGTACAGTGATTTCCAGGCATATTTATACAAGTAAAACAAAGAAAACCTGGTTTGAAACTCCCGCCCGCCTTCTGTCAGCTCTCTCCGCCCTGATTGGCTGGCTCTGGAACAGCTGGGAGGAGGCTTGGCCGCTTGTCCCGCCTCCCCTCCAATCGCCAGGCGCTGTCGCCTCCAGGGGGCCAATCAGAGCCCTTAGAGCGCCTCCGAAGATGGTCCAATCAGCGGCCAGGAGGCGGGACGTGGTTTGACAGCTCAGAGGGGGCGGAACGCCTGGGAGGAGTCCGCCAGCTGATTGAGAGCCTTTGTTCTTACACGGCAGGGTGGCAGACGGGAGAAACAAAGGATTTCCTGATTTCTGATTGCAGATGTGTATAGACATGAAAAGGGGCTATTGGTGGTATTTGGATCTCAAACTCTGCAGACAAGGGGACCCTTAATCACAAAGGAGCTTACACAAATACCATGATTGATTTAATCAGTCCGTTTTCCGGGTTTCGGTTGACCCATCTCTGGGTTGTTTGTCTGACTCTGAAAACAAACCTTGAGATAATTGTCAACCCTGATCCATGCAAAATGTCAATATGAATGGGGTTATTTTGAGGAAATTGATTTCCTCAGCTGTAACCTCAGGCCACATCCTTTCTTGGTAGGGAAAAGTTCAGAGGGGAAAAGTAGGGAAAAGGGCAAAGGTACATCTCACAGATTTCATATTATACACATCATATACATTCTTCATAAATCTTCATAAGTTTCATAAATTTCATAAAGAGATCCCCATCCCATCCCAGCAAAGTTTATTAGAGGCAGTAACAATTGATAAAAGCAATTCATCAGAGTTTTGAGGTATGATCTTCTTGGCAAGGGCGCAAGCACAGGCGGAGACTATTCTCTCCAAGAGGCCTGGCTCAGAGTCCGTGGGGGAAGTTCATGACGATAGGGCATCAAGTCAATCAGTGAGGGCAAAGAGGTCCGCAAGGAATTCACAAATGGTGGAGAGTGGGGCAATGTCCTTTAGAAAACTACATTTCCCTGATCAGGGGCCAGGGTCCAGTGCACAAGCCAGAGAATTCACAGAGAGGAAACAGGAACCCAGTTATGTGTGCTGGATCAGGAAGCAACAGAATCCATTGTCCGGCCCTTGGCGAACTACAAATACTTGGGGGGGGGAGATGCTCCGCATCAAGATCATCTGGGGGGGGGGGCTGCTCTCGACCCCACCACTGTCACAAGTGAGGCTGGTGGGGACGAGGAGCAGAGCTTTCTCAGTGGTAGCCCCCCACCTGTGGAACTCACTCCCCGGGGAAATCAGGGCATCATCATCCCTCCTCGCCTTTAGGAGAAGGGTGAAGACTTGGTTATGGGACCAGGCCTTTGGGCACTCTGGCAATTAAATCAGATAATCAGGCGAGTAAGACCAGCAGGATTGATGAAGCGGAACGTAAAACTAGATCTATGTGTTAATGAACGCTGACCATGTAAGAGGAGAAATTGGGTTTGTATTTGGTTTTTATTGATTTTATTGATTTTATGGTTATAATATATGAATTGTTGTTAACTGTGAATTGATCATAGAATCATAGAATCAAAGAGTTGGAAGAGACCTCTTGGGCCATCCAGTCCAACCCCCTGCCAAGAAGCAGGAATATTGCATTCAAATCACCCCTGACAGATGGCCATCCAGCCTCTGTTTAAAAGCTTCCAAAGAAGGAGCCTCCACCACACTCCGGGGCAGAGAGTTCCACTGCTGAACGGCTCTCACAGTCAGGAAGTTCTTCCTCATGTTCAGATGGAATCTCCTCTCTTGTAGTTTGAAGCCATTGTTCCGCGTCCTAGTCTCCAAGGAAGCAGAAAACAAGCTTGCTCCCTCCTCCCTGTGGCTTCCTCTCACATATTTATACATGGCTATCATATCTCCTCTCAGCCTTCTCTTCTTTAGGCTAAACATGCCCAGCTCTTTAAGCCGCTCCTCATAGGGCTTGTTCTCCAGACCCTTGATCATTTTAGTTACCCTCCTCTGGACACATTCCAGCTTGTCAATATCTCTCTTGAATTGATGTAATTTTGTGTATGATTGTTTTATGATGCAGCCATCAAATTGTGCTTTTGCTTTTGTAAGCCGCCCTGAGTCCCCTTCGGGGTGAGAAGGGCGGGGTAAAAGAACCCCAAATAAATAAATAAATGATTCCAGGCGAGGTCAGCCAAGCCTAGTCCACCTTGCAGCGCTGCAAGTGGGCAGCGCCTGGAGAGGAAGGATGCTGAAGGTGGGCCACCTGGCGATGATGCCAAGGGAGGGCGGGCCTCGGCTCTTGCCCTTTAAGGGGCCGCCCACGAGGGAAAAGCACACGGAGGAGGAGGCGGGGGGAGACGTGCCTTGGGCGCCGGCTGCCGGGGCTCTTCCATTCACTCGCTCCTTGGCTCTGCCCGGAGGCAGTCGTCATGTGGCTCTACCTGCTCCTGGGCGCCTTGCTCCTGCTCCTCCTCCTCCTGGGCACCTTGCTGCTGGGCTTCCAGGGACAGCACTCCCGGAGCCCCTTCGAGGAGGACGCCCGCCGGCCCCCGGAGCCCCTCGTGACGGACAAGGAGGCGAGGAAGAGGGTCCTCAAGCAAGGTGAGCCAGGGAAGGAAGCAGGCAGGCAGGCAGGGAGGGAGGGAGGGATGCTGCCCAGGTGAGGCGCCCTTGCCCGCCTTCCTTTCACCTGTCCCCTAAAGCAGGTGGCCATCCTAGTATAGAACTTCCAGCCTGCGACACCTCAGGCATCACACTGCCCTGATCAACACACCTGCTACAGAAAGGATGCTGCCCACTCACACTCCTTTCCCTCCTTTCACCTTATTATTATTGCTGTTATTTGAAACACAACAAGATGAGTCCACAGCAGACCAGATCACTTTGCTGGCTGTTGTATTGGATCACGCGTTGGACACTTCCCAAGTTGTTATTATTATTATTATTATTATTATTATTTTACTGGCACAAAAGCACCGTATGTCACAGCAAACAAGACCTATATGCTGGATTTCGTATCACAAAATCACAAAATTATTATTATTAGGTCTTGTTTGTTTTCTAATAAACACATCCTAGACTCACAACTACTACAGACAAGAACTCACACCCATCTCATTGCTCCTTTTTTATTAGGAGGACTTGTTTGTATTCAAGACTAAAGAAAAAGAAAGTTAGGAGAGGGAAAAACCCAAAGACTATACCAAATTACAGGTGTTCATACCTGCTCTAATAAACACATCCTAGACACACAGCTACTATGGAAAGGAATTCAGACTGGTCTCATTGCTCCTTATTATTATTATAATTAGGAGGAGGACTCGTTTGTATTCAGAACTAAAGAAAAATAAAGTTAGAAGGGGAAAAAACCCAACAACTATACCAAATTACAGGTGTTCATACCTGCTTTATTAAACACATCCTAGACACATAACTACAGGGTTAGTCAAAATGCATAGGCCAATAAGCCATTCAATTGAATGGCTTATTGGCCTATGCATTTTGACTAACCCTGTACTATGGAAAGGAACTCGGGTTTGTCTCATTGCTCTTTATTATTATTATTATTATTATTATTAGGAGGAGGAGGAGGAGGACTCGTTTGTATATTCAGGACTAAAGAAAAATAAAGTTAGAAGGAAAAAACTCCAAAGACTATAGCAAATTGCAGGTGTTCATACGTGCTCTAATAAACACATCCTAGACACACTACTACGGAAGGAACTCAGACTCGTCTCATTGCTCATTATTATTATTATTATTATTAGGAGGAGGACTTGTTTGTATTTAGGACTAAGAAACATAAAGTTAGGAGGGGAAAAAATTCAAAGACTATTCCAAATTTTAGGTGTTTGTTCCTGCTCTAATAAACACATCCTAGACACATAACTACTATGGAAAGGAATTCAGACTGGTCTCATTGCTCCTTATTATTATTATTATTATTATTATTAGGAGGAGGACTCGTTTGTATTCAAGACTAAAGAAAAAGAAAGTTAGGAGGGGGAAAAACCCAACAACTATACCAAATTGCAGGTGTTCATTCCTGCTCTATTAAACACATCCTAGACACATAACTACTATGGAAAGGAACTCGGGCTTGTCTCATTGCTCCCTATTATTATTATTATTAGGAGGAGGACTCGTTTGTATTCTGGACTAAAGAAAAATAAAGTTAGGAGGGGGAAAAGACCCCAAGACTATACCAAATTTCAGGTGTACATACATATTCTAAGGAACACATCCTAGATACAAAACTACTATGGAAAGGAATTCAGACTGGTCTCATTGCTTCTTCTTCTTCTTCTTCTTCTTATTATTATTATTATTATTATTGTTATGACAAGAAAGAGGACTTGTTTGTATTCAGGACTAAAGAAAAATAAAATTAGGAAGTGAAAAAAAAAACCCAAAGACTACCAAATTACAGGTGTTCATACCTGGTCTAATAAACACATCCTAGACTCATCTCATTGCTCATTATTATTATTATTATTATTAGGAAGAGGAGGAGGAGGAGGACTTGTTTGTATTCAGGACCAAAGAAATAGAAAGTTATGAGGGGAAAAATTCAAAGACTATTCCAAATTGCAGGTGTTCATACCTGCTCTAATAATAACTACTATGGAAAGGAACTCAGGCTCGTCTCATTGCTCCTTATTATTATTATTATTATCATTATTATTAGGAGGACTTGTTTGTATTCAGGACTAAAGAAAAATAAAGTTAGGAGGGGGAAAAACCCCAAAACGATACCTAAGTTAAGGTGTTCATACCTGCGCTAATTATTTATTATTTATTTATTTGCAATATTTGTATACCATCCTTCTCAACCCCGAAGGGGAACTCAGGGTGGTTCACAGTGTTGGCGACAATTCAATGCCATTGATAAAACAGTATAAAACATTAAAATTGACCCTCCCCGAATAAACATTATTAAACACATCACATAAAATAACATCACCTACCACACAAAGACATAGCCATTAATAAACACCTCCTAGACACACAACTACTACGGAAAGGAAATCACACTTGTCTCATTGCTCCTTTTTATTATTATTAGGAGAGGAGCCACTGGGACCACCTGTACTCGTTTATCCCAGAGCCTATTATTAATTAATTATAAGTACTATTAATAATTATTATAAGCATTAGAGCCCCTGGTGGCGCAATGGGTTAAACTTTTGTGCCATCAGGAGTGATGACTGACAGGTTGGAGGTTTGAATCCAGGGAGAGCACGGATGAGCTCCCTCTGTAAGCTCCAGCTCCCCATGCGGGGACATGAGAGAAGCCTCCCACAAGTAGATAAAACATCAAACATCCAGGCATGCCCTTGGCAACATCCTTGCAGGCAGCCAATTCTCTCACACCAGAAGAGACTTGTAGTTTGTCAATTCACTCCTGACACGGAAAAAAATATATTAGGAGGGCTCGTTTGTATTCAGGATTAACCAGAGTGCAGGTGTTCATACCTGCTCTAATAAATACATCCCAGACACACAAATACTATGAAAAGAAACTCATACTTGTCTCATTGTTCATTGTTGTTGTTGTTGTTGTTATTATTATTATTATTATTATTATTTATTATTATTATTAGGAGGAGGAGGAGGACTTGTTTGTATTCAGGACTTAAAAAAATAAAGTTAGGAGGGGGAAAAACCAAAGATTATACCAAAGTCCAGGTGTTCATATGTGCTCTAATAAACACAGCCTAGACACACAGCTACTACGGAAAGGAACTCACACTCATCTCATTGCTCCTTATTATTAATATTATTAGGAGGAGTAGATGGTATTTAAGACGAAAGAAAAATAAAGTTAGGAGGGGAAAAAACCCAAATACTATACCAAAGAGCTGGTGTTCATCCTATAGAACACTCCACCGATAGCAAACGCACTGACCTAAAGCACACCTGCTCTAATAAATACATCCGAGACACACAACTACAGTAGAGTCTTGTTTATCCAGCCTTCGCTCATCTAATGTTCTGTATTATCCAACGCAGTCTGTCTCTCACCAAGATTCACAGTTGCTTCAATACATTATGATGTTTTGGTACTAAATTTGCAAATACAGTAATTACTACATAATGTTGCCATGTATTGAACAGCTTTTTCTGTCGATTTGTTGTAAAACATGATGTTTTGGTGCTTAATTTGTAAAATCATAATGTAATTTGACATTTAATAGGCTTTTCCTTAATCCCACCCTATCATCCAATATTTTTGCTTATCCAACGTTCTGCCCTCCCGTTTATGTTGGATAAGCAAGACTCTACTGTACTACGGAAACAAACTCACACTCATCTCCTTGCTCCTTATTATTATTACTAGCCGTCCCCTGTCACGCGTTGCTGTGGCCCAATCTGTGTGTATGTGTTTTGTATGTATATATATTTGTTTATATATGTATATTTGCATATGTGTGTGTGTGTGTGTTTGTATATATATATATATGGGTGTATATATGTGGATGTATATATTTGTGTATTTAGATGTGTACATGCATATTGTGTATATGTGTGTGCTTGTCTATATGCATATATATATGTATATATATATATGTATGTGTGTGTATATGTATGTATTTATGTGTGTTTGTGCATATATATACATGTGTTTATGAATGTGTGCATGTGCATATGTATATGAGTGTTTGTGTATATGTATATATGGTTATTGGGGAGCGGGTTAAGTCTGCTCTGCTGGGGTTTTGTGTGTGTTTGTGTTTAGGGGTGACGGACACTCGTTGGACTGTTAGGTGTATTGTGTCTAAATTTCGTGTCAATTCGTCCAGTGGTTTTTGAGTTATGTTAATCCCACAAACGAACATTACATTTTTATTTATATAGACTAGTTGTACCTGCCATGTATTGTTGTGGCCAAGCTTCCCTCCCTCTTTCTCTCCTTTCTTTCTCTCTTTCTTTCCTTCCTTCCCTCTTTTTCTTTCCCTTCTTCTTTCTTTTTTCTCTACCTGTTTCTTTTTTCACTTCCTTTGCTCTTTGGTTCCATCCTTCCTTGTCTCTTTCCTTTCTTTCCTCCCTCATTCCTTCTCTCCTTCCTTCCTTCTTTCACTTTCTTATTTCCTTCTCTCCTTCCTTCCTTCTCTATCTTTCTTTCTTTCTTTCCTTCTCTCCTTCTTTCTCTCTTTCTCTCCCCCCTTCTCTCCTTCCTTCCTTCCTTCCTTCTCTACTTTCTTTTTTTCCTTCTCTCCTTCCCTCCTTCTTTCCCTCTTTCTCTCCCCCTTCTCTCCTTCCTTCTCTACCTTTCTTTCTTTCATTCTCTCCTTCTCTCCTCCTTTCCCTCTTTCTCTTCCCTCCTTCTCTCCTTCCTTCCCCTTTTCTGTGTATGTGTTTTGTGTGTGCATATATGTGTATATATATGTGTGTATATGTGTATATATGTGTGTTTGTGTACATATGTAGTTTTGCGCATGCGTTGTAATTTTTTTTTTTGGCTTTTTAAGTCTCTTCTGCTGCATTTTCCAGTGTTTTTATGAGTGATGGTCACTCGTTGGCCTGATAGGTGTATTGTTTCCATATTTCGTGTCAATTTGTCCAGTGGTTTTTGAGTTATGTTCGAACTCAAACGAACATTACATTTTTATTTATATAGATTATTATTATTAGAACTCATTTTTATCCGGCACTAAATAAAATATTATTATTAGGTTTTATTCAGGACTAATGAAAAATAAAGTTAGAGAAAACACCCAAAGACTGTCCCAAAGAGTAGATGTTCACCAGATAGAAAACTGCTACATCTGAGAGTACGCTATCGAACACAACACTTGCTCTAATAAGCACATCCCGGACACTCAACTACTACAGAAACGAGCTCACACTCGAAACAAACTCACACTCGTCTCATTGCTCCTTTTAGTTATTATTAGGAGTCATTTTTATTCAGCACTAAAGAGGTGGGCAAGTTAGGGAGAAAAATAATAAAGACCATACCAAAGAGCAAATAAATAAATAAAGATCATACCAAAGAGCATGTGTTTATCAGACTGAAAACTGCTACATCTGAAAGAACGCCATTGAACACAAATGCACTGACCTAAGGCATACCTGCTCTAATAACTACTACGGAAATTATTCTATGAACTGTGCACTCATTGTCTTGGTGGTCCTTTTTCTTAGTAGTAGTAGTAATTTTTCTTCAAAACCAAAGAGGAAACGTTATATATAATCTAAAACAGTTACAACTAAGAGAACTCCGTCAAACACAAACCTAAGGCATATGTTAACACGTTCTAGACACCCAACCACAATGAAAACTATTCTATGAACCTCACACTTATTATCTCACGCCTCCTTTTTATTATTACCATATTTCTCGCATTATAACACACCTAATTTCGGTACAACCATCACCAACAAAAATACATACGATTCTAAAATGCACCTGATTTTTATCTAGGGGAAAAGTGATTCTTACAATAAAATAAAAATGGCATTCATAGTAATTTTTATTCAGAACCAGAAATTTTATTCAGAACGCTTCTGGTGTGAGAGAATTGGCCATCTGCAAGGACGTTGCCCAGGAGACTCCTGGATGTTTTGATTTTTTACCATCCTTGTGGGAGGCTTCTCTCATGTCCCCGCATGAGGAGCTGGAGCTGACAGAGGGAGCTCATTAGTATTATTATTTCCTTCAGGCACTTGGTTTGCAATTTTCCTTAATGAAAATATGCCATTTTTAATCTTTGTGCAGACCACAAAAACCAAATTTTTGCAGTTTAATAAATAAAAGTTTCCCATGTTCTGTGATAGAACCAATTAGGAAATGACATTTACAATCTAGGAACAAAAATCATGTTGCATAGTGTAATGTAATAGGCTGCAGTAGAGTTTGACCCTCGTATCAGTGGGGGATAAGTTCCAAGACCATCCGCAATAGATACCTTTTTATTTTATAAATGATTTTTATTGATAGTTATACAAGGAAAATACAAAATAACAAGACTAGGAGATGTACAAACAAACATCAATTCGCTACCACACATCATATCAACAGCAAACAGCAAGAAAAAAATAAAACAGAGAAAATAAAAATAAAATTGTGACTTCCGTTCTTTTTCCTTCGCCTTTCCTTCCTTTTAATTGAAATATTTTAAAAAAATTATCTCCAAACATTCTATTTATCTTATCAACCTTATATTCATTCAATGTTCTGCAATAGATACTTGAAACTGTGGATAATAGTGAACCCTATTTTTTTTTTTTTACTATTTTGGAGCCAGAGGCATACTATAAAATCAGACCGGAGGCTCTAGAGCAGAGTTTTCCCAAACTGTGTGTTGCAGGCAACACATTAATGCAATGAGAAACCTCTGAGTCTATGTGAAATAAGTAATGCCACTGAAATGCTTGATGATGAAATACTCCACTTTGGCAGAAAAAATGAAATGCAAAGATACAGAATGGGTGACGCCTGGCTCGAGAGCAGTACCTGTGAAAAAGATCTTGGAGTCCTCGTGGACAACAAGTTAAACATGAGCCAACAATGTGATGTGGCGGCAAAAAAAGCCAATGGGATTTTGGCCTGCATCAATAGGAGCATAGTGTCTAGATCTAAGGAAGTAATGCTACCCCTCTATTCCGCTTTGGTTAGACCACACCTGGAATATTGTTTCCAATTCTGGGCACCACAATTCAAGAGAGATATTGACAAGCTGGAATGTGTCCAGAGGAGGGCGACTAAAATGATCAAGGGTCTGGAGAACAAGCCCTATGAGGAGCGGCTTAGGGAACTGGGCATGTTTAGCCTGAAGAAGAGAAGGCTGAGAGGAGATATGATAGCCATGTATAAATATGTGAGAGGAAGCCACAGGGAGGAGGGAGCAAGCTTGTTTTCTGCTTCCCTGGAGACTAGGATGCGGAACAATGGCTTCAAACTACAAGAGAGGAGATTCCATCTGAACATTAGGAAGAACTTCCTGACTGTGAGAGCCGTTCAACAGTGGAACTCTCTGCCCCGGAGTGTGGTAGAGGCTCCTTCTTTGGAAGCTTTTAAGCAGAGGCTGGATGGCCATCTGTCAGGGGTGCTTTGAATGCAATATTCCTGCTTCTTTGCAAGGGGTTGGACTGGATGACCCATGAGGTCTCTTCCAACTCTATGATTCTATCCTGCAGATCTTTTTTTTTTAAATGAAGCGTTTTTGTGAGCTATGTTGTGTGTGAATCTCACAAGGGTTTGTTTAACCTCTGGTTTGCTCATAAAACTGAATGTCTGTGTCCTGAAATGATGCGTGTCTAAAACGTGTGTCACCAACATGAAATGTTTGGAAAGATAGACAGTCACACAAACACTTTGGGGGAGGTATTTATTTTGAAGTATAGGTTATTCAACCCATGAATATTGAATCTGCACACAGGCAGTCTCTGAGTTACAAATATCTGAGTTACTCATAGTTAAGAATGGGGGCGAGACAACAGAAAGTGAGATAAATCTACGTGTTGAAAGGTAAATTAACTCATCAAAGAGTTATTGCCTCGTATCATGAGAAAAGGATAGGAGCCCCCTGTGGTGCAATGGGTTAAACCCTTGTGCTGGCAGCACTGAAGACTGACAGGTCGCAGGTTCGAATTCAGGGAAAGTGCGGATGAGCTCCCTCTGTCAGCTCCAGCTCCCCATATGGGCACACGAGAAAAGCCTTCCACAAAGATAGTAAAACATCCAAACATCCGGCCATCCCCTGGGCAACATCCTTGCAGATGGCCAATTCTCTCACACCAGAAGTGACTTGCAGTTTCTCAAGTTGGTCCTGACACAAAAGAATGGAAAAAGGGTCCTCAACTGAAGCTTTATCTCCAATCCTTGTTTCCACAATAAGCCAGATTTTTCAAAATCCAGTTCTCACAGGGACAGAAAGTGAGGTGAAAACTTCTGAATAGAGGCACAGACAGCAAAACAAATGTCTCAGTGGTGTTAACCCTTCCCTTTACTATCAAAAGCAACACACACACACGCGCGCGCACAGGGTTGGTGTTATGCTTTAAAAATGTACCTGTTTCAGCTTACATGCGGGGACATGAGAGAAGCCTCCCACAAGGATGATAAAACATCAAAAACATCCAGGTGTCCCCGGGCAACGTCCTTGCCAGACGGCCAATTCTCTCACACCAGAAGCAACTTGCAGTTTCTCAAGTTGCTCCTGACACGACAAAAAAAACCTTACATTTTAATTCAATTTAAGAAGAAACCTACAGAACCTATCTTAAAGCAACTTTACGATGACAAATGCAAGATACTCCACTTTGGCAGAAAAAAATGAAATACAAAGATACAGAATGGGGGACGATGCCTGGCTCGAGAGCAGTACGTGTGAAAAAGATCTTGGAGTCCTCGTGGACAACAAGTTAAACATGAGCCAACAATGTGATGTGGCGGCAAAAAAAGCCAATGGGATTTTGGCCTGCATCAATAGGAGCATAGTGTCTAGATCTAGGGAAGTCATGCTACCCCTCTATTCCGCTTTGGTTAGACCACACCTGGAATATTGTGTCCAATTCTGGGCACCACAATTCAAGAGAGATATCGACAAGCTGGAATGTGTCCAGAGGAGGGCGACTAAAATGATCAAGGGTCTGGAGAATAAGCCCTATGAGGAGCGGCTTAAGGAGCTGGGCATGTTTAGCCTGAAGAAGAGAAGGCTGAGAGGGGATATGATAGCCATGTATAAATATGTGAGAGGAAGCCACAGGGAGGAGGGAGCAAGCTTCCTTTCTGCTTCCCTGGAGACTAGAACGCAATGGAACAATGGCTTCAAACTACAAGAGAGGAGATTCCATCTGAACACGAGGAAGAACTTCCTGACTGTGAGAGCCGTTCAGCAGTGGAACTCTTTGCTCCGGAGTGTGGTGGAGGCTCCTTCTTTGGAAGCTTTTAAGCAGAGGCTGGATGGCCATCTGTCAGGGGTGATTTGAATGCAATATTCCTGCTTCTTGGCTGGGGGTTGGACTGGATTGCCCTTGAGGTCTCTTCCAACTCTTTGATTCTATGATTCTATGAACTTTAAAGCAACTTTTAATGTGAATATAAATGATTTTAATGTTTGTATATATTTATGGTTTTATGTCCCGCCATTGAATGTTTGCCGTATATATGTTGTGCTCTGCCTGAGTCCCCTGCGGGGTGAGAAGGGCGGAATATAAATGTTTTAAGGAAATAAATAAATAAATATTAACGTGGGTACTGCCTATACGTGAATTAGTCTTAACCATGCAAACCATGGGACCAAGCATTGTGTAATTGTTTAAATGATAATCATCATCATCATAACTTTATTTGTACCCCACCACCATCTCCTGAAAAAGACTCAGGGAGGCTTACAAAAGCACATAATAGTGCTATAAAACACGGAAAAGCAGAGGTAAAATTACACCAGCATATTAACAGTAAGAATCTCAATTAATATAAAACAATACATTACAAAAAATTAAATAAAAGACCAATCCCGATTTAAAAATAGTTTAAAAATAATGAAAAAAACACTGCAATAACCACCATTTAAATGATTAGTGCAACATCCCAGCCAAATCCCAATTTCAACCATTAAAGTGCCAGTGTCAATATTAAATTATTTTGTCTTTTAGGTTAGCTGATGTCTCAGTCATTTCATAGAATCATAGAATCAAAGAGTTGGAAGAGACCTCATGGGCCATCCAGTCCAACCCCCTGCCAAGAAGCAGGAATATTGCATTCAAATCACCCCTGACAGATGGCCATCCAGCCTCTGCTTAAAAGCTTCCAAAGAAGGAGCCTCCACCACACTCCGGGGCAGAGAGTTCCACTGCTGAACGGCTCTCACAGTCAGGAAGTTCTTCCTCGTGTTCAGATGGAATCTCCTCTCTTGTAGTTTGAAGCCATTGTTCCGCGTCCTAGTCTCCAAGGAAGCAGAAAACAAGCTTGCTCCCTCCTCCCTGTGGCTTCCTCTCACATATTTATACATGGCTATCATATCTCCTCTCAGCCTTCTCTTCTTCAGGCTAAACATGCCCAGTTCCCTAAGCCGCTCCTCATAGGGCTTGTTCTCCAGACCCTTGATCATTTTAGTCGCCCTCCTCTGGACACATTCCAGCTTGTCTTCCTAAAGAGTTATGTTTCCAGCTCCTTGCAGAAATATTGTAATGCAGGGTCAAACCTAATATCCCTGGGGAGGGCATTCTAAAGCCCAGGGGCCACCACCAAGAAGGCCCTCTCCCTTGTCCACACCAACCGTGTTTGTGACGGTGGCGGAAGCGAGAGGAAGGCCTCCCCAGCAGATCTTAGAGACCATGCCAGTTCATAGGGGAGATGCGGTCACGGAGAGAGGTTGGACCTGTATAGGGCTTTGTAGGTAATC
Source organism: Anolis sagrei (assembly GCF_037176765.1). Classification (NCBI taxonomy): domain Eukaryota; kingdom Metazoa; phylum Chordata; class Lepidosauria; order Squamata; family Anolidae; genus Anolis; species Anolis sagrei. The sequence continues at coordinate 16,459,664 of NC_090027.1, read as the reverse complement.
ACCTGGACTTAATAACCTGTTGGACTAGAATTCGGTGAGAGCAGAGTTTAAATCCCCACTCAGCCATGGAAACCCATTGCTTCAGCTTTCTGGGTAAATCTTGTCAAGAAAACACTATGATAGGATGACCATAAGCCAGAGCCAACTTGAAGGCGCATAACAAGAAGAAGCCGCATTGGAGATAAAAGAAGTCTTGTCAAGTTTGATTTTGCCCAAGTTTTCATGGAGAGGAACCCACTTCATCCACTACAAGTGTGCAGAAATGCCAAACAGAACATATCAGTATTTAAGGTGCCACAAGATTCTTATATGTCACTAGCTATCTCCTGCCATGTGTTGCTGTGGCTCAGTCTCATGAGCTAGAAAATAAAGTAATGAGAAAGTATTGGTTTCTAATATCTATATATATAAATTTGTTAGGGGCATCCAACGAGGAAACAAAACTCAAAAACCCCCCAACGAAACTTAACCAAAATTCCCATGCCCATAACACAACCCACAAGGTACAAACATATCTACTCAAAATGAAAAACAACACAACAACACACTCACAAAACGGCAAAACAACAAAACTCAAAAATCCCCCAACGAAACTTAACCAAAATTCCCATGCCCATAACACAACCCACAAGGTACAAACATATCTACTCAAAATGCAAAACAACACAACAACACACTCACAAAACGGCAAAACAACAAAACTCAACAATCCCCCAACGAAACTTAACCAAAATCCCCGTGCCCATAACACAACCCACAAGGTACAAACATATCTACTCAAAATGAAAAACAACACAACAACACACTCACACAACGGCAAAACAACAAAACTCAAAGTTTTACTATAGGCCACAGCAACGCGTGGCAGGGCACAGCTAGTATGTAATATCTTTATGCTTGTGGGGTAAAAGTATTTCTTATTGTTTCTTTGTCAGTGTTGATGTGGAGATGGTCTGGTTTGCCTACTCTGGAGCATGCAACATATAATTGTCCTTCTTTAGGAGTCCCTTTCAAATCTATGATACTATATTTCTGTGTGTGTTAATCATATATATCTATCTATCTCTATAGCTGGATGGCTCTTTGTCAGGAGGGCTTTGATTATGTTTTTTTGCCCTGGTGAAGGGAGTGGATGGCCTTAAGTATTTTCTGTTGGTCATAGGGGTTCTATGTGGGAAGTTTGGCCCAATTCTCTCATTTGTGGGGTTCAGAATGCTCTTTGATTGTAGGTGAACTATAAATCCCGGTAACTACAACTCCCAAATGTCAAGGTCTATTTCCCCCAAACTCCATCTGTGTTCATATTTGGGCATATGGAATATTTGAGCCAAGTTTGGTCCAGACCCATCATTGTTTGAGTCCATAGTGCTCTCTAGATGTAGGTGAACCACAACTCCCAAACTCAAGGCCAATGCCCACCAAACCCTTCTAGTGTTTTCTTTTGGTCATGGGAGTTTTGTGTGCCACATTTGATTCAATTCCATCATTGGAGATATGATAGCCATGTATAAATATGCGAGAGGAAGCCACAGGGAGGAGGGAGCAAGCTTGTTTTCTGCTTCCCTGGAGACTAGGACGCGGAACAATGGCTTCAAACTACAAGAGAGGAGATTCCATTTGAACATGAGGAAGAACTTCCTGACTGTGAGAGCCGTTCAGCAGTGGAACTCTCTGCTCCGGAGTGTGGTGGAGGCTCCTTCTTTGGAAGCTTTTAAACAGAGGCTGGATGGCCATCTGTCAGGGGTGATCTGAATGCAATATTCCTGCTTCTTGGCAGGGGGTTGGACTGGATGGCCCACGAGGTCTCTTCCAACTCTTTGATTCTATGATTCTATGGTGGAGTTCAGAATGCTCTTTGATTGTAGGTTAACTATAAGTCCCAGCAACTACAATTCCCAAGTGACAAAATCATTTTTTTTAGTGATGGTCACTCATTGAGTCGTTAGGCATATTCTGCCTGAATTTGGCATCAATTCGTCCAGTGGTTTTTTAATCCTGTTAATCCCACAAACGAACATTACATTTTTATTTATGTAGATCAGGGTGAATCTAAACAGAGAAGTTACGCAGTCACCCATCAAAATATATTGGGAACCTTTTCCATGTTGTCTTCCTTCAAGATTTTTTTTCTCCTGTTAAGAAATGTGGAAGAACACAAGGTGGGAAAACACAGAAGTTTACAGATAGAAATTTGGTAGAGAAAAGATTTGTCTGAGAGCATCCTTGCTCAGGCCACTGTCTTATGGCACTATTAGTAAAACTTTGTAAAGTGACCAGTTCACAGTGTAGAAACTTCAGGTGGAATTTGGAGAAGATTCTGGATGAAACTCAAAAGAATGCTTCAGTTTATCACCAGAGATTTGACTCAAGAATAATAGTTTTTTTAATTGTGCTGCATTATGTTAACTGGCTTACCTAATATGAATTGGTTGGAGTTATCCATGGCAGCTGGTGTTCATAACGGTCATTTCTCATACATTCTGCAAATCAGTTTCTCTCTGGTCTCCTGATCAACAATTCAAACCCAAGCATGCAGAGTATGTGAAATGTTATCCAAAATCTCCGCTAGCATTTCATGCATCTGACAAATTTCATTAAGTCTGTGAAACTTCCTGCTATGCTTAGAGGATTAAGGTTTAAGATATCACAGGATTGCTTATGGTTTTGTAGCAGTTTAAAAACCAATTTAAATGATGGCGGACATCCTTGACCCCACACTTAATGTATAGGACACAGTCACTCAGTGGGTAGATACTAGGCTTGGGCGGTTTTGTTCGTTAATTTCGTAATTCGTTATTAATTCGTATTTAAATTAGCTTACGATCCAATATTGAGCCATGCAGGACTACTGTGAGGAGTAATTAAAAATTGAAACAATTTTTCCAATTTATTTCGTATTGTTTCGTAATTGGTTCAAAATTGTTTCGAAATTGTTTCGTAATTGTTTCGTAATTATTTCCGTATGTCTGGTGCAAGTTTTAGAGTTGTTTTTTGTTTTATCAGTGATAAAAAATAAATTATCACACCAACAGTCAACAACAGAGGGAGAGGGAAGCTTCAGAAGTCCCCCCTGTCCCATTTGGAGGGTTTTTTAGCATATTGCGCAATTGCGTCCGCCATTAACGAATCGATTCGTAATTTTACGAAATTTTGTATATTTCGAACTTTTTTAAAGGAAAATTTCAGAATTCTTTAAAAAACAAAACGCAAGGGCCCCCCTAAAAACGAAACGAGTTTAGAACCAAATTTTTCCGTGGTTACCCTAGCCTAGTAGATACCTAGTCTTATTTGTTTCAATTTATTTATATTCTGCCTTTCTCCCAAAACTGGAATGTCAGGCAGCTAAAAAAATAAACAAGATTTACAAATACAATAATTATGAAGATTAAACCAATTGAAATGTTAAAAAAACAATAGTAATGATACACTGCTGACATCATAAACTGGACACAGACAGAACTGGACAATTTGGACAGAAAAACAAGAAAACTCATGACCATTCATAATTTACTACATCCTCGCAGTGATGTTGACCGGCTCTATCTTCCTAGAAAGTCTGGGGGCAGAGGACTTTTACAAGTCAAACAAGCAGTCGAAAAAGAAAAACACACCCTGGCAGAGTATGTCAAGGAAAGCCAAGAACCCGCTTTAATTGAAGTAAATAATCTGAAACTTCTCAAAGCACAGTAGACAAAGAGTCAGTACAAGAAAACTGCACTCCAAACCAGAGCTGACAACTGGCACAACAAAGCATTGCATGGGCAGTTCCTTGACAAAATTGAAGGAAAAGTTGATAAGGAGAAGACCTGGTGATGGCTCACAAATGGAACCCTGAAGAAGGAGAGAGAAGGCCTGATTCCTGCAGCCCAGAAGCAAGCCATCAGCACCAATGCCATTAAGGCCAGGATCGAAAAATCAGCGAATGACCCAAAATGCAGACTGCAAGGAAGCTGATGAAACCATGGACCATATCCTCAGCTGTTGCAAGAAAATTGCACAGACGGACTACAAACAGAGGCACAACTCTGTGGCCCAAATGATTCCCTGGAACTTATGCCACAAGTACCACCTACCAGCAGTAAAGAACTGGTGGGATCAATACCTGGAAAGGTAGTAGAAAATGAACACGCAAAAATACTGTGGGACTTTTGAATGCAGACTGACAAAGTTTTGGAACACAATACACCAGGCATCACGATTGTGGAAAAGTAATAAGTTTGGATTATTGATGTCACCATATCGGGTGACAGTCGCATTGAGAAAAAACTGTTATCAGGACCTTAAAATCGAACTGCAAAGGCTCTGGCATCAACCAGTCCAGGTGGTCCCAGTGGTAATCGGCACAGTGGGTGCTGTGCCAAAAGATCTTAGCTGCCATTTGGAAACAATAAACATAGACCAAATCACAATCTGTCAACTGCAAAAGGCCACCTTACTTGGATCTGTGCACATCATTCGAAAATTCATCACACAGTCCTAGATATTTGGGAAGTGTTTGACTTGAGATTTTGTGATAGGAAATCCAGCATAGAGATCTCGTTTGCTGTGACATATTGTGTTTTTGTGTCAGTAAAATAATAATAATACACTTTATTTATATTCCACCCTTCTCCCCTAGGGGACTCAGAGCAGATTACAGCATATACAGTAGACAGAGGCAAACATTCAATGCCCTACAAGCACATACAATGAGACAACCCAGCACAGACAAGTCAAAGGCTTCTCCTTTCATTTCCTGCTTCTGGAGGCAGTGCTTGTCTCTGGCTCTAGGGGAGGTGTTTTTCTCCATTTTCAAGCTGAGGAGCCTATGTTGTCACCTCCTGGTCTTGTGGCTGGCAAGATTGTTTGGAACATCTCTTAGCCTTTTCCCACCGAAGTGGTACCTATTGATCTACTCACATTGGCATGTTTTCGAATTGCTAGATTGGCAGGAGCTAGGGCTATCAGCAGGAGCTCACCCTGTCCTGCGAATTCATACTGCCCATCTTCAGGTCAGCAGTTCAGCAGCAGTTGTTATTTGGCAGCTGACATGCCTTCAATGTTGATTGAGATTATTTCCATGGTTGGTCCTGAAAATGTCAGTTGGTTGTTTTGCTTGCTTGTTTGCATGCTGCAAGTCGCTTCTGGTTGCTTCTGGATTGAGAGAATCAGCCGTTTTCGAAGACGTTGCCCAGGGGACACCCGGATGTTTTGCAATCCTGTGAGGAGGCTTCTCTCATGTCCCCCTTTACATTTAATCAACTGCCAAGCTTGCAAACTTTGTGTTTTGTCTGTTTGTTTTGTTCTGTTAGAGATGTAATACAATTGTCTGGTTGCCCCTGACATGATAGATAGATAGATAGATAGATAAGTTCAGCAGAATAAGGGTTTAACCCATTTTGCCATTTTATAAAAAGTATGTCTTTTTAGAACGCCATTGTATATAATGAGCACCAACAGAACGTGGTACCCACTAGGATGGGAAGGGCGTGGAACCAAACCCCAGCAAAGACTACCCTCTACCATTGTGGTCCTCTATAAATTGAACTTTTGTAATTTAATCTTTTTATATACCATTTCCATATTCCCCAATAATTTCATTTTGATTTAAATTGGTCTCAGTCCATTGTCCAAGTTAGAAGTCTTTGCATCAGTGACAACAAAGCTCTCAACTGAGAAAAGAAGGCACTGAATGCAAGAATGTGGGGGAATCATTCCTCTGGTAATGCAGTGGAAATAACATTATTTTAAAATACCTTATATAACAGACTTGTTATGACAGAGATGCTTTTATACCCTTCACTTGCTTTCAATCAATCCTCCCAATTAATTGGAAATATAGCCAGTAGGGAAGGTGTGTGTGCATCTGCATCAGTGACACCTATTTAAAATCGGAAACTCAAAATCTGTACTAACCGAAGTTGGCAGTTCTCACTGTGTGGCGGGTGATGCCTAAGGGCTTGAGGCTACCAATCAAGCCAAAACCAGTGACACATTATGACCTTCCTCATTTGTATTCCTTTCGTTATCTTGCATTTTTAAAGTAGACATTGTCTTAGTCACCGCGCGCACACTAGCTTTCAACTCTAACATACCTGCAACTGCACTTCCACATTGCAATACCATCGAAAAGACTGATTTAGCATAACAATCTGTCCTCTGTGAAATAACACAGACATGCCTGCCGGTGCGGCAGGTTTTTTTTTAACTTAATGCCTGTACGCACTTAGAAGAAGACCTATAAGCCACTCTAAACACCTTTGCAGAAGCATACGAGAAGTTCAGCCTCTCATTGAACACTGAGAAAACCAAAGTGCTCTTCCAGCATTCACCAGCCAATCCCTCTGCAATGTCAGAAATACAGCTTAAAGGTGTAACGTTAGAAAATGTTGACCATTTCCGCTCCCTTGGTATCCACCTCTCCACCAAAGTCAACACTGACACTGAAATGCAATACTGCCTGAGCTCTGCGAGTGCAGCGTTTTCCGAATGAAGCAGAGAGTTGTTGCAGGTTTTTTTGGGCTATATGGCCATGTTCTTGAGGCATTTCAAAACCTCAGGAGAAATGCCATTTCAAAATGCCGTTTCGAAATGCCTCTAGAACATGGCCATATAGCCCGAAAAAACCTACAATAATCCAGTGATTCCAGCCATGAAAGCCTTCGACAATACATTGAAGCAGAGAGTGTTTGAGGATCGGGACATTCTTAGGAATACCAAGGTGCTTGTTTATAAAGCTATTGTCCTCCCAATCCTGCTATATGCCTGCGAAACGCGGACTGTCTACAGATGTCACATGCAACTCCTGGAACGATTCCATCAGCGCTGCCTCCGGAAAATCCTGCAAATCTCTTGGGAACACAGGCAGAGAATAAGAAGGTCCTCCATTGTGCACGTGGCAGAGCTCAGTCTGCATTGTAATAGGTGGATTGTGGTTTGCTCTTCTCCACGCTCTCATGTCGTGGACTCCACTTTGCATCCCCATTTCGTAAGGTTGGCTCTGCATCTCGTGGGGATGGAATAGAATTAATAGGACCAAGAAAGGTGCAAAGCATGGCCCATAATGTATATATTCAAAGGACTACATAAGATGATACAGGTAGTTCAGATCTTTACAGTGGTCCATTAGTGTTGATGTCTGAAAACAATCAATCTGCTTATCAAAAGAAAGCTTCCAAACACTTTTTAAAAAAAGTTATATCTCATAAATGAAATAGAATCAGGGCATGGGAGGAGGATAGATTTAAATGAACAATGTACAGGGTGTGGCAGCATAACTTCCTTTTTTTAAAATGCACGCCATTCAGTTGGTTGAAGACATAGTGGAGCACTAGTGGTCTCATTCGAGAGGCGGGAGTATAAAGTTTTGTCCTGACACAGTTCAGTCTCCATCATGAGTTGGAACGGTGAGGAGTGGGCTTTTGCCGTTGAGGCCTACTTTTCGAGCGGATGTTCTGTGATCGCAACCCAGCGCACCTTTCAGAATCACTTTAATTTAGCTCCATTGGCCCCTGTCCTGGACCGGAAATAAATTGTGACGTGGGTAACTACATTCAGACAAACTGCAAGTGCGACAAGACGAAGAACTGGAGTCCCTCGGCCCATTAGATCACCTGAGAACACTGAGGCAATGAGAGCTTCAATGTTGCGATCACCACGGCGTTCTGCGCACAAACATGCGTCTGCCCTTGGATTTTCCGATCGTTCTGTGAGAAGAATTCTTCATGATGATCTTCATTTCCATCCTTACAAGATGGCGATTGTGCAGGAACTTTCTGAACGTGACTTCAATTCTCGGAGGAACACCTGTGAGGTTCTTCTCAAAGTCGTTCCTGAGGACGCTATTTTTTTTTTAGTGATGAAGCCCATTTTCATTTGTGTGGATCCGTCAACAAACAAAATATGCGCTACAGGGCTGACAACAATCCTCGAGAATTGCATCAAAGGCCTTTGCATTCACTGAAAATCACATTGTGGGGTGCAATTTCCTCAGCTGGAATTATTGGTCCCTGGTTCTTTGAGGAAAATGAAGTCGCAGTGACAGTGAATTCGGACCGCTATGTAAACATGTTACAGGAATTTTTTCCCCACGGCTAGATGGGTTGGACTTAGGGGACATTTGGTTCCAACAAGATGGTGCATCTGCACACACTTAAAGAGCATTGATGGCTGTTTTGAGGGAACACTTCTCATCTCCATTAGGGGGGATTTGGAGTGGCCGGCCCGCTCTCCAGATTTGGCCCCTTGTGATTTTTTTCTATGGGGTTTTTTGAAATCTCATGTTTATGGGAACTATCCAAGGACCCTACAAGATTTGAAGACCAGCATCCAGGAAGAAATTGCCAACATAACGCCTGCTATGCTGGCAAGAGTCATGACAAACATGGGAAATCGGTTTACTCAGTGTATGGAGAATGGGGGACGTCACCTACCTAATTTGATCTTCAGAACTACATAAAACAAAACTTTAGGTATGTGCCTACATTATAAAAAAAATTCTGATTCATACAATGGGTTTTATTAAGTTTTGAAATAAGGAAGTTATGCTGCTGTACCCTGTATTATGGTGTATCTTGCTCCTACCACACAATCTAATTTTGGATGAGATGGAGCAAACGAGGATAGCTAACAGGAAGAGGAGAGTCAAGGATTATAGCAACAGGATTACATTGGGAGGTTGGGGGTCAGGGAGACTGAATGGGAACGGGCAAGGATAACACCTTCCAGGTAATGTGTTTCTTCCGGTTTTCTCCCATAGTGTCCTAACAAGCCTGAGCTATGACATGTCCGACTGGAGTTGTTTATCATTGACTTTGTTCTTCCATTCCAGGCTTCTCCAGAGACAAAGTTCCTGACCATCTGGATGCTATTGTCATTGGAAGTGGATATGGAGGCCTGGCTGTAGCTGTGATGCTTTCTAAAGCTGGGAAGCGGGTTCTAGTCTTGGAACAACACGGGAAGGCAGGAGGCTGCTGCCATACCTTCAATGAGAAGGGTTATGAGTTTGATGTAGGTAAGATGGCATGAATACACTGGAAGCAGGACAGTGTACTTCTGACTTATACAAAATCTCAAAGAAGTTACTCCTTTGAACTATAGCCCCAGAATTCTCCCACTCGTGCAGCAATTGTAACAGGGAATTGTAAATAGTTCTTAATCTTGTTTATAACCAAAAGGAACTGTCCTAAGAATTAAAATAAATCTATGCCCAATTTTGCTCAAGAAATCCTGATTCTGTGAACTGCATAAATTAGAACCAAAGTAGATGGAACATCCACGTACTAATTTTATTATTTGATTTATCTATAGTATTTATATTCCGCCTTTCTCACCCCGCAGGGGATTCAGGGCGAATTACAATGTATATTTATTTATTTATTTATTTCAAAGTTTTATATACCGAGCTTCTCACCTCCTTTCTTCACAACCGTGGACAGCGAGTGGAGAGGGGAGGCCTGGTCTCTGAGAGGTCCCCTCTATCTTGTGGGTTTCCTCAGGGGGCCATTCTCTCCCCTCTGTTGTTTAACATCTATATGCAACCACTTGCTCAGCTGGTTCGAGGTTTTGGGCTTGAGTGTTATCAGTATGCCGATGACACTCAGCTGGTGCTGAAGATGGAAGGCCGACCGGACTCTGTACCCGATTGTTTCCATCAGTGCCTCGAGGCCGTTACTGGATGGCTGCGTGCCAGCAGGTTGAGGGTGAATCCAGCAAAGACGGAGATCCTATGGCTGGGTGGACCGGGCAGTGGGGACATCCATCTGCCCACCCTGGATGGCGAGGCGTTACGCCCGTCATCATTGGTAAAGAGTCTGGGAGTCCTTTTGGACCCTCTGCTGACAATGGAGGCCCAGGTCTCTGCCGTGAGCAAAACCGCCTTCTTTCACCTGCGGCAGGCTAGACGGCTAGCCCCCTACCTGTCCAGGGACGACCTAGCTACGGTGATCCAGGCCACGGTCATCTCAAGACTGGACTACTGTAACGCCCTCTACATTGGCCTCCCTCTGTCGGTGATTCGGAAGCTCAAGTTGGTACAAAACGCAGCTGCTCGGCTTCTTGCGGGAATTCCGATGAGATGCCACATAACCCCAATCTTACTACAGCTGCATTGGTTACCAATTGAGCACCGGATCACTTTCAAAGTGATGGTACTCACCTTTAAGGCCTTGCATAGTCTGGGGCCGATGTACTTGAGGGACCGCCTCACCCCCTACCAACCCCAGAGATCCCTCCGCTCTGAGGACCAAGATCTATTGGAAGTCCCCAGGGTCAAGACCTTGCGTCTAACAGCAACCAGACGTAGAGCCTTCACAGCAGTGGCGCCATCTGGAATGCTCTGCCACCTGAAGTTCGTGCCCTGCGGGACTTACCAGCTTTCCGCAGGGCATGTAAGACATACCTGTTCCGACAGGCTTTTAATGTTTGATACTGTTGTTTTTAAATTGTTTTAAATTGCTTTTAAACTTTGTTAGATTTTAGCTATTCTTGTAAGCCGCTCTGAGCCCCAGGGGAGTGGCGGCATATAAGTTTAAATAATAAATAAATAAATAAATAAATAAGAGGGACTCAGCCCGGTTTCCAACCATAAAAACACATACAATCGGTAAAATATCAAAATACACATTACAACAAAACATTAAAAAGCACATATATTTAAAACTACAGTGGTCAGTCGTCATACTAAAATCGAATATACACCGTCTTCCATCCAGATCACTGTCTCATTCTTCGAAGGCCTGTCTCCATCACCACGACTTCACCTGTTTCCTGAATGTCAGGATTGTTGGGGCAGTTCTAACCTTTGGCGGGAGAGAGTTCCAGAGTCGCGGGGCCACTACCGAGAAGGCCCTGTCCCTCGTCCCCTCCAGCCACGCTTGTGAGGCCGGCGGGACCGAGAGCAGGGCCCCTCCAGACGATCTTAGTAATCTTGATGGTTCGTAGGGGAGAATACGTTCGGAGAAGTAAACCGGGCCGGAGTCGTTTAGGTCTTTATAGGTTAACACCAGCACATTCAATGCCATAGACACAGAGGCAGTTTAACATTCCACTTTTCTTGAGGATATTCTGGCCACCAGGGGAGCTGTCCCTTCACCGACCATTTGTGACACTGATGAAGTACTTCCTCATTCTTTGCATGTTTGCTGGAGATTTTTATGACCTCATAAATTAGTTAGCTTTGCCTCTCCGCATAAGCAGTACCTAAATTTCCTACTTGACAGATGCAACTGTCTTTCAGGCTGCAAAGCAAGCTACACAAAATTGGTCGGAAGCTCACTCCAACCTGGGCTGGCTTCCAACTCATTACCTTTCAGTCAGTAGCGATCTTAATGCAGCTGACTCCCAGCCAGCTACGCCACAGTCCCGGTGCTAATAATAATGTATTCATTATTGCTTATATGTATAACTCAGTGCTTCCCAATCTTTTTTGATGAGGGACCACTTGACCAGGGACTTCTTTGACCTGGGGCCACTTTCACCAGGGGCCTCTCCCCAACATTAGTACCAAAAGGGTGACAAATCCATTTTTGTATTGTCGAAGGCTTTCATGGCTGGAATCACTAGGTTCTTGTACGTTTTTTCGGGCTATAGGGCCATGTTCTAGAGGCATTTCTCCTGACGTTTCGCCTGCATCTATGGCAAGCATCCTCAGAGGTAGTGAGGTCTGTTGGAATTAGGACAATGGGTTTATATATCTGTGGAATGACTGGGGTGGGGCAGAGAGCTCTCTGCTGAAGCTAGGTGTGAATATTTCAGCTGACCACCTTCATTAGCATTTGAAGGCCTGCCTGAGCCTGGGAAAATGTTCTGTTGAGAGGTGTTAAGATGTGCCTGGTTGTTTCCTCTCTGCTGTTTTCTGATTGGCTGCCACTGTGGTGCTATTTGCATATGGTCTCTGATTGGCCAGCTTCAACAGGAGCCCCTGGTGGAGAAAAGGGTTCATGACAGAAACGGGGACATGACAGAAGGAAATTTGCATAGTGTCTCTGATTGGCCAACCGCAATTCCAAGATTCCGAGATGACAAAGAGAGGAAAGGAAAAGGCCAGAGGGGGCTGAGTCAGACAATTACCAGTACAGATGAAACTTGGGACACAGAGCCCCCATGACCCACTCTACATCCTACTCCAGTTTGGAGAAGGATGGACCATGGATGATGGGACTTGCAGTACCATCACTCCCATTCTGAGACTGCTGTTAACCTCATCCAATGACTGATCAGGACCAGACTTGGCACATAGACCTCTCATGACTCACTTTATGTCCTGGTGTGTTTTGGCTGGGGATGGACCATGGATTATGGGACTTGCAGTACCTTTGCTCAATTCCTGAGACCACTGCAACCCTCATCCAATTACCAATAAATACCAAACTTGGCACACTGAGTCTCCTGGTGCGGTTTGGGGGAGGATGCACCATGGACGATGGGACTTGCAATACCTGCACTCCCTTCCTGAGACCATTACAACTGCCAACAGTGATGGATCAGGATCACAATACGCACAGAGAGCCCGCATGACCCACTCTACATCCTACTGTAGTCTGGAGAAGGATGAACCATGGATGATGGGACTTGCAGTACCATCACTCACGTTCTGAGACCGCTGTTAACCTCATGCAATGACTGATCAAGACCAAACTTGGCACACAGAGTCCCCATGGCCCACTCTACATCCTGGTGCACTTTCGAGGAGGACAGACCATGGATGATGGGACTTCAAGTACCTCCACTCCCTTCCCAAGACTGCTACAACCCTCATCTAATGTCTGATCAAGACCAAACTTGGCACACAGAGCCCCCGTGACCCACTCTACATCCCTATGCAGTTTAGAGGAGAGTTGACCATGGATGATGGGACTTGCAGTACCTTTACACACTTACTGAAACCACTGTGACCCTAATCCAATGATTGATAAATACTAAACTTTGCACACAGAGCCTCCATGACCCACTCTGCATCCTGCTGCAGTTTGAAGGAGGATGGACTTTGGATGATGGGACTTGCAGTACCTTCACTCACTTACTGAAACCACTGCCACCCTCATCCAGTGACTGATAAAGACCACACTTGGCACACAGAGCCCCCATGACCCACTCTATATCCTGCTGCTGTTTGGAGGAGGGTTCACCATGAATGAGGGGACTTCAAGTACCTTCACTCACTTCCTGAAAACCATGCAACCATCATCCAATGACCAATAAATACCACATAGAGAACCGCCATTACCCACTTTCTCTAATAACCCGGGCAGCAACGGGTCCCCAAGCTAGTTTTTAATAATCTAGAGCCATGGACCTTATTTTAGGTCTCACAGCCCACTGCGGCCCACAGGTTGGGAACCATTGATATAACCCAACTTTTCTCAAATAACTGAAGATGATATGAAAAGTTTCTCCATGATATGATCGTTGTAACAACCCTGTGAGATAAATCAGTTTTAGATTGACTTGCTCAAGGTCAACACATGGGTTTCATAGCTCACAGGGCACAGATTGCCTATTCCACACACTCTTACCCAGGCATGGGCAAACTTTGGCCCTCCAGGTGTTTTGGACTTCAACTCCCACAATTCCTGGCCTCAGGCCCCTTCCTTTTCCCCCTTAGCCACTTAAGCAACGAAAAGGGTTAACCTCCTTCTCTAGGTTGGCCCCAATCTGAGCAACCTAGCAAGTTTATCTTGCAAGCACTTGGTATTATCTATATAAATAAAAATGTAATGTTCGTTTGTGGGATTGACATAATTCAAAAGCCACTCAACCCAATGCTGCCAAATTTGCCCACAAGACACCTACTAACCCGAGGAGTGACCATCACTCAAAAAATTGATTTTGTCATTTGGGAGTTGTAGTTGCTGGGATTTATAGTTTACTTACAATCAAAGAGCATTCTGAATTCCACCAATGATGGAATTGAACCAAACGTGGCACACAGGACTCCCATGACCAACAGAAAACAATAGAAGGGTTTGGTGGGCATTGAGCTTGACAGAATTGGGGGAAACTTCCCACGCAGAACGCCCATGACCAACAGAAAATACTTAAGGCCATCCAGTCCAACTCCCTTCACCGGGGCAAGAAAATCAAAGCCCTCCTGATAAAGAGCCATCCAGCCAAAGATATAGACAGATATATATGATTCACACACAGAGAGATATGGTATCATAGATTTGAAAGGGACTCCTAAAGGAGGACAATTATATGTTGCATGTTCCAGAGTAGGCAAACCAGACAATCTCCACATCAACACTGACAAAGAAACAGCAAGTAATACTGTTTACCCACAAGCAGAAAGGAATTACATATATTATAAATCAACACCTCCTCATTGTTTTCCAGATCACCAGACTGGGCCACAGCAACGCATGGCAGGGGATGGCTAGTAAACAATATCATGAGATCTCATCTTGGACAAACCATATCAACAACATCTGACTTGTTCAGCCCAGAAAACTCACAGCAGTTCAT